>NC_138202.1:127762888-128407055 GCF_964194415.1 Vipera berus | reverse complement strand
CCTGCATCAGGATAGCTGGCTTCATCTACTCCTGCTCTTTTCTGCCAAGCAACTCATTCAGAACAAATATTAAAGTCTGATTCACAATTCATAATAAACTTTCCAAATTTTCATAGTACTGTTAGTTCCCCAATGGATCATTTTATGCTCATTCTGCATAGCATCATCTGCCTCAAACTCAGGTTTTCTATTTGTCTCAGCAGTTGCACTATCTAGAAACAAGTCGTCATTCCCCATTAAAGAATTCTCCTTCTTTTTCAATTTAAAAAAAAAAAGCAACAAGCTCTGTTAATAGTCATGGAAGCTTAAAAAAGAACCCTCAAGTTTTGCTTGTTTTTTTCCTAAGGATATTGGAGTATGCATATTAAAAATGTTTAAGAAGTGGTTTTTTTGTAAGTTTTTTTTACAAGTTTTACACATTGATGTGATATCAGATTTCATTGCTGACATCCATGATTGCAGAGACACAACAAAAGAACGGTCCAACATAACTCTCCAAAGTTGGCTTTGACATTAGTGCAAATTACCATAACTAATCAGCGTTTTGGAAATTGTTGAATAATGCTTAAATATAATGCTATTCAAATGTGAATATCGTGCCATTTTCCATTTGAACATTATGAATAGCTGTAGTTTAATAGCCAAATTTTGGATTAAGCTGGCTGAAAAGTTGAGGAGGGGAGGAGGAAAGAAATTGGAGGAGATGACTTCCTTGGTCACCTTGAATTCTGTGAATATAGCGACAAAAATAATGTTGTGTGATGCTTGGAGTCTATGTCTAGAACAAGGAGATGAAGACACAAATCCAGTGTTCTTGTGAAAACACATTGAATGATTTGCAGCAAGTCAATGTTTCACAGCCCAACCTACAGCCCAAACTACCTTACAAAGTTCTTTCTAGGAGAATAAAATTGAAGGAACAATCATTTTACACACTGCCCTGAAGGTCTAGGAGAAAGGAGAGATAAAATTTATACATCTCATATTTATAACATTACTGTACATATTTATATTATCTCTATCTCTATATCATTTATATCCCCATGAGAAAAAAAATAAAGCAGATAAGATGTGTGTACAGAAAGGGACAGAAAAGAGTGCTACATTATAATAAACTGTGAAGCAATAGCTGACATTACAAAACTTACCATTTTATCTCCTAAATATAGTGGTCAGCTGCTCCAAGCCAGAACAAGTTTAAATCCATCATCTTCTGAAGGCAATGGCAAACAGAGCAGCAATCCATAATATTCTTAGAAATTTCAGCAAAGGTGTCTATTGGTACAGCCTTGGTCTTAGTCCAGTCCATACACCATACAAAGTTTGTAGCAGTGCAGAGTGCCATTTAATGGTACAATGCCAGAGAATAGAAGGTACTGTTTTAGAGGTTACTTCTGAGCATCATCATGGTGAATTGAATGAGGGATGTTATTAAACCACTACTCCCAGGGGTATCTGCAACAGAAAAAAACAGTCAAGTTGATAGCCATGATGATGCAATCAAAGATTGCTTTTTATTTATGTGTATTGAACGTTCAATGCACATTAAAAACTGGGAGGACCTTCAATCACAGCTTTGTAGACACCATCTTGTCATTTTTGACAAAACTTTGTGACCAACCCAGACTGTTCCACATGCTTTGAGAATGGGGCATTGGGTATGACCAGATTAGTATTACATCAATCCCCAAATTAATTTTAAAATATTGATTAACTCCACTACAATAGGAATCTGGTAAATTCTGAGAACTCTTAGTATGTTATACTTCTGTTTCCATTAACCTGCTTTTCTCCACTGGCAAGCACTTAAGGCAGCCAATGAAATGTTAAAACTCAAAACAGAAAATCAAAGTTTTTCCCCCCATACAATTTCCATTCATTATCTGGAGGCAATATAAGAGAAGGCCCTCTTCTATAAAACTGAAGGACAAGCATCTGACAGCAGAGCAGTATTTCCCAGCAACCCCCACTCCTTTTACATGTGCACTATGATGTCATACTCATGCCTCGAAGAGGCCATCTTTGTGTCACGATGCTCTTTTCCTTCATTATTTTGAAAGCTTCTGTAGATGGCAGGGCACTGGAAGTATCTTCAGAAAGGCCTCTTTGACAGGTTAACAACTGGGAAAGTTCATCATAAGGAAGATAGGCTCTTAGAACATAAGATGCTAAGTATTTTTGGGACTGTTAAAGATCAGGATCAACACTTTAACTTGTGTCCCAAACCAGTTGGCGGTCACTGCAAACCTTTCAGTACAGCTACTTCATGATCCTTCTTCTCTGTCTAAGTTATCAGCCTAACTGCTGCATTTTGTACCAATAGCAAATATGGAGTGCTTTTCAAGGGTGTGACTAAGGCTTGGACTTTCACCATCAAATCTGACTAGTAGGAAAGCTGGCACGCTGCACTGAATTATGAAAAGATGTTTCTTAGCACAGTCATTGCTTGTGAATCCAGTGGCAGCTGGTAAAAAGCTTCATTTATTATTAATACTGTCAGTTGTAACTGTGTCCCCTGTAAAGAAAACATTATGCATGTTTTGGGTCATCTGTGTTATTGTCCCCTTCCAACACTTTTAATATTAGACATGATTCTAGAAACACTCCACCTTCCTGGCTATAAATTACATACTACTGTTGCTCCAAGTGATCCTTCAGATACACTGTTCCATTATAAACCCTGTCTATTCTGAAGCTTATGTCTTGGCCATAAAAGTTTCCCATGAATTGAAAGTTGGCATACAAACATCTTATCCCTGAAGTGAATCATGTTCAGAAAACTAGGTAACAGCTTATAGTACATTTATTGACCCTTTTCCACCATAAGATATCAGGCTTCTCCCCAAGCAAAGTATCAGATTGCATTATCCATGATTGAAAGTAACATTATGTTACCCTGAAGTCAAAAGTTCTAATATGTGAAAGAATACATTTAATAGAATAGTCTGCAATGGTGGAGCACGGTTTGGCCAGAATCAGTTCTACAAAGTTTTTCAGAAAACTATGGATTTATAGAGCCTTGCCTGATTAACAATCACCCAGACCTATGACCTTTGGCTGGCAATCCTGAAAAAAAACCTTGATTAAATGTAGCCCATCTAACAGCTGAGAGGCAAGAACAAGGACTTGTATCATGCAATGGAAGGGAAATACCTACTTCACTGTGTAACCCCATCACCCATTAGCTGTTAGATGAGTGATTTCAGCAAAATGCAAAACCCATATGTAAAAAGGAAGAGTGAAAGTAAATCTAAGAATTAACAAGTACTCACCATCCCATCAGGCTATTTTTAAAACAATGTTTTAAAGCTTTTCCGGAAAAGCACTAAAATTGTGTTTTGTTTTGTTTTTTTAAAAGCCTAACAAGTGTACTATGGGTTGTTTAGTGATGTGAAGGTGTCCTTCATGTTGCAGTGTCCAACCTCCTTCCCCATGACTGTCACTTATTGCCTCAATTTGGAGTGCTTTTCAAGGGTGTGTCCAAGGCTTGGACTTTCACCATCAAATCTGACTAGTAGGAAAGCTGGCAAAATGCACTGAATTATGAAAAGGTGTTTCTTAGCGCAGAAATCCTAGGTATGAGCTCTTACTTTTATTCAATCTGCCTGGCTCCTCATCTTCTTTCAGTGGTGCTTTGCGTGTCTCTTTTGCTGCTTAATCTTCTAGAGTTCTTGGAAAACCTAGGAGTTCCCCAGGATTGATACATAGGGAGGGGCCACATAAAGACAGTGTGGTCTAGGCCTCCACTCCCTAGCCATTCCACGTTTCGACTAAGATCTCAGTTGACCTGCCCAGCAGATCCTCAGAGAACCCCTGGAGCTCACCAAGGTCTATAAATTGCTTGAGGTGGATCAATATAATAGGGTGTGTCTCTCTAGGGGAGATTTGATGAGATGACTGACAGCATGCAAGCACAACCTGTATCAGGATAATCAGCCAAGAAGAAGAAAATCTTTGGACCATCCAGAAGAGTGAAGAGAGAAGAAGAGGGGCTAAAGCCAACAAATCTAATTCTCTCTTCCACCCACCTTGCTTACTTGTTAACATTGAAAAAATAATAATAATATGCCACATTGCCATGGTTACTAAAGATTTCACCTCCCAGTGACAATCACTCAATTTTTGCCACGCCTTTTGGGCAAAATAATATATTATTAAATTGGACACATTAATCAGTGGTGACAGCTGTGTGTCAGAAACTGCTTTTCATTGAAACCTGCTTTTTATGCAATGATGAAGAAATTAGCAATGTTTTGTAGTGACAGCTGGTGTTTATCTGCTTTTGATAATGGACACACGTACTCCATTTTTGATATATTTAAGGTTGAAATTATAATGACTGATCCTTGACAGTTTGAGGTATCTTCATTTAGATGCTTTCTTGACAAGTTTATAATATCTGCATGTAATGAGTTGTCAACAGCTACCTGAAGAATACATAGGGAGATGACTATCTGATGGCCAGAACCAAGAAAAGATAGCACTTGATAGACATGGAGACTCAACAGATGTGGAGTCATATGAAACTTCTCTGTAGACCACTTGGTATAAATTCACAAATTTTAAAACAGCAAATAAGCAACTCCTCCAGAGATTTAAAACCCAGTAGACAAAAAGAAGCAAAGAGAGGCCAATTGGATATAAAGTTGTATGCATGGCGAACAGAAGAATGGAATATATCAACCAAGATCCACTGATCAAAGCAACATGTGCATTGCTAAATATCAGCCTAATATAGGGATCTTCAAACTTGGCATGCCTGGCTGAGGAATTCTGGGAGTTGAAGTCCACAAGTCATAAAAGGGCTAAGATTGAAGACCCCTGGCCTAATACATCTCTACCATATTAAATTCTGCCTTTCTTATTCGCATATGTATTTGAGAGCTGTACTATAGAATTAACTCTTTATTGCTGATTTAAACTTATCGTCAAACCATAGAGCTTTGCTATATTAATGGGTGTCAAACTAATTCATATTAAAATAAGATCCCATGGTACCAGAATTCTGTATTGCAATAAGCGTTTATATCTCTCAATGTCCTTCTCTAAAGTTTTCTGGACAGAAGCTTGATAATACAAATCAAGGATGTGCTAAGACATCTAAATACATCATTTTGGCCATGTGTTTTCTTTCTTGTATCCTCCCCCCCCCCAAATCCACAGTAAAATGTGGCAGGTTTTTTTCTTTTTTCATTTTCTCTGACAGATTCCTACCATGGAAGGGAAGGAAAACTTCATCATAATTTAATTATTAAATTTATATGCCACCCTTTTCATTCTGGAAGGTGACTCCGGGTGGCTTACAATTAAAATAAACAGAAAAAACCGCCGTGAATCCTGACAAAAAACCGCCGTGAATTTAACAACATTCTTCCTTCCAAAGTGACCTTTTGAAAAACAAACTCTCCCCCAGCAAGGGTTTTCATCATTTCAAAAGCTGGAAAAATAGGGATATTTTTGCCTAAAAACGTAATAATTTTCATGCCCAATGTAGAATTCCCAGATGTGTGGACTTCAGTTTTCATAATCCCATCAGGGATTATAGATATAAAATCTAACATATCTGGAAAGCACTGAGCTGGAGAAAGCTTTTAGAAGTTAATATAGATTTTATATTTTGGTTATATTTTCTTTCCTTTTCATATTACTGATTGTGTTGATGCATTTCTTCTTGCTTTACCAACAATATACATGTTTCGACAAAGTATTCTTTTTGAGCAAGCTACTAGAATATGGCAATTTTGCAAGATTCCTGTTTTGGTTCCCGGGGAAGTTGTTCAAACAGTGTTCTTGGTCAGCAGAGAATACATGTTGCAGGAGGAAAGAATATCCATGTCTCTTCCGGATGATTTGGCCTTCAAACTCCATCTGATCCAGTCAGCATGGCCAATGGTAAGAGACAGTCCAAAATATCTGGAGACCATCAGTTTGCTATCCTGTAGGCATTTCATCCATCCTTAGGCGAATGGGCTGCTGCTTGTGCAATGGAATTTTCCTTTCTGCTCGTCCAGGTTATGGTCATACTCCATACATTATGGAAGTCTCAAACCCAGATAACTTTCTCCTCGAAGACCCACATTTTCAGGAATAGGTTACTTGGAGATGGGAAGCCACCTCACTTTCATTAGTTAATCTCACCAGAGGGATTTCATTTAATTAAAACCCCAATAAAGCTATTTAACAGGTTCCCGGCAGAAACCTCAGCAAGATGACACACTCCTTGTGCATCTTGGGTTATCCTGTTATGAGACCTAAGAGACCTGCAAACATTATAATGAGCGTTCCTGCATATAAACTATTCATAAATCCAAGGCAAGAGCCACCTACAATGCCAAGTCTTTCATTAAATTCTGGTAACAGGTTTGCAGCATTTTATTATGTTTAGATGGACCTACCTGGGGGCAGTAATGATCTACTGGATGGGCTAATTCAGACAAGCCCAATCAGTTTAAAAGCTCAGTTCTGTGAGACAGTTAAACTATAGCTAGACTGTAAGGTGCTCTCTCTCTCTCTCTCTCTCTCTCTCTCTCTCTCTCTCTCTCTCTCTCTCTCTCTCTCTCTCTCTCTCTGTGTGTGTGTGTGTGTGTGTGTGTGTGAGAGAGAGAGAGAGAGAGAGAGAGAAAGAGTGGGGTGGAAAATAAGATTTGCAAGATTCAACATTTTTTTCTGTTCTGTATGCAGATGCAATGATAAAGTTGTAATTCACTTGGAGTTTAATCAGATAGGGAAAGTTTACACCCAGTACTCCTTTCCAGTCTTACAAAGTCATATTTTGGATACTCACTTGTCTTTCAAGGTAAAAATAGTCTTTTATTTATTATTTTATTTTATTTTATTTTATTTTATTTTATTTTATTTTATTTTGTTTTATTTTATTTTATTTTATTTTATTTTATTATTTTATTTTATTATTTTATTTTATTTTATTTATTTTATTATTTTATTTTATTTTATTTTATTTTATTTATTTTATTTTATTTTATTTTATTTTATTATTTTATTTTATTTTATTTTATTTTATTTTATTTTATTTTATTTTATTTTATTTTATTTTATTTTATTTTATTTTATTTTATTTTATTTTATTTTATTTTATTTTATTTATATAGCTGGCCATCATATAGTATATTGAAAGCTGGAGAGCTCCCAACTAACAGTTAAAACAATATCTATAAATATATATTTCTGTCAAAACCACAAACATAAAAACCTGGCCTGAAAGTCCAGTTTTCATATGCTGTCTGTCACTAAGTCCTCGCATTGACCTCACCCTATCCCAGCATTTGGAGGAAAAGCAAGGTCTTAAGTGCTTTTTGGAAGGCTAGGAGAGTGGGGTTTGCTGAACTTCAGGGAGAAGGATGTTCCATAGGCTAGGGGCTACCATGGAAGAGGCATGTTTCCTGAATCCCGTAGGATGGCAATGTTTTAAGAGAAGGGACTGGGAGCATGCCCACCCTATCTGATCTGGTAGGATGGATAAATGTCCTTAGGGAGACACAGTCCTGCAGATAACTTGACCTATGCCATATAGGGCTTTAAAGGCAATAACCAGCCCCTTGAATTGCATGGAAAGGAAACTGGGAGCCAGCGAAGCATATCAACAAGATCTTACATGGTGCACCCATCAATGAATGCATCACTGCATTCTGGACCAGTTCTAGCTTCTTCAAGGCCAGCTTCATGTAAAGCATGTTGGAGTAAGACGAACAGGAAGTGAACAAGGCATGAATGATTAAAAGCAAAGCCCTCCCCCCACCAGTCCAGAAAAGTGTGCAATTGGCACACACACACACACACACACACACACACACAGCCATGGCTGCAACCTTGAGCAGGAGCTCTGAGTCTACCAGGGCCTCCAAGTTGCGTACCATCTCAGTTTGGGGGAGTGCCATCCCATCCAAAGTCAGAGAGGAAATATAACCTGGGCCTGGGTGCCAAAAACCTAGAACAGGGGCCTCCAAACGCAGCAACTTTAATACCTGTGGACTTCAACTCCTAGAATTCCCTAGCCAGAGCATGGCTGGCTGAGGAATTCTGGGAGTTGGCCCTCAAGTCTTAAAGCTGCCAAATTTGGAGACCACTGGCCCAGAGTCATTCCATCTCACCAGGGTTGAGTCAAAGCTGGATCCACCCCATCCAGACTCTTACAGCCTCCAGGCTCTCAGTCAGCTCTACAGCATTTTATTATAACTAGAAGAAAATACAGGCATTTGATGCCAAGTGTTTATGTAATGTGAGGCTAGTTTTTAAAAACAATTTGTTGTGTGTATTTCTAAATCCTGAAATACTCATGTTGTCAATGTTGCTGGGGGCCATCTTGACAAGGCAGTTGTAGGCGAGGGGGCAAAGGTAACAACCAATTAAGCATCCATTCAACAAACCTTCCACAAAATTGATGCCTTTTTTTTTACATCTGTCTTGGAGGGATGATGGGGCAATATTTGTCCCATGATCTCTGTTCCTGATTGCTATTGTAGACTGGAAGATGACATATTCATGAATTCTACAATTTGTTTGAATCAGCCTTCCAACTACAGTGTGTTCTGAATATTCTTAAGAGATTGGGTGACTGAGTTGTTATTTTTTTAAAAGGGGGGGAAAAGACAGTGGGTATTTGTGGCAGCAAAAAATATATACAAATATGGCTATATGAACAAATTTGTCTAGATCTGATTTATTTCTAGTTCTGGTTTAGAATATTTTGTTAAGCTGTAAAGGGACAAATATGCTGCAGGGGGTGCTCCAGCTTGAAATTTAGCGTTTCCTCACAATCCTGGGCCTCATTTATTCCCATTAAAATTAAACTCCCATTTAAACAAAGAAGTGCTTGCTTACATCTGAAAAGATTTATTTATGGCAGAGAATGTTTATCTAGACAGTCCCCAAGAAGAAATATGAAGGTAAAATATAATTGTTTAACACTTATTTGGATTCCCTTTCCTCTTCAGATTAATTTAGTGGCACTTACATTCTAATAACAATTATTCACAGGAGCTGGGTGGCTTGTAGATTCCGTTTTTCCTTTTCCTCCATCTCTTTTGAAGGTGTCTGGCAGATTTAGGTCAGATGTTTTTCTCCACTCACCCTAGAAGAAGTATAAAGAGGAAGGAAGAATTCCCAGCACCAATCTTTTCTAATATTTCTGCATTAGTTCAAACCCATAGAGGTTCACTCTGCCTGCAGCTAAATAAAATCTATTAGGCTTTTACAGCAGGAAAGTCAAAGGGGTGGAGAGAACCTTTGTGGATAAGGTCAGGCAAAGATCTGTACAGCAGAGAATGGTGTTGCTTAATGTCATTAGTTTGCCTGTCAGAGAAAGCTTATCTCTTGGGGTGCCAGGCTCAACTAGGTATGTTCACTTTCATGTTTCCCCCCTCTTCTGTGCATTTTTTTTGGGGGGGGAGGAGGGAAGGCAGGAATCAAATCCAGACATGGTTAGGAAAGGTCATAGGTCGACTCTTTCCGATCTAGCAAAAAAACTTCACTCAAGAAAGAGGCATCAGTGGGCTTCTGTATGTAATCAGATGAAGGGGCTCCTTTGGATAAAGGAGGCTTCAGATCTGTAAGATATGGCAGAACTGAAAGTATGAAGATATGGGGGACAGGACACATGTGGGATGTCTTTTATCTAAGAATTGATGAAATAAATGAGAACTTAGCACGAGCTACTGTCCTTCTGCTAATAAAAAAACCCCATCCAGTGTTAGCTTACTGGTTAGTGAGTACATTTTCCGTTCTTTGAATATTCTGTCAAACCTCCTTGGGATGTGTGTCTCGGGGTTTTTAGAAGCATAGCATTTATCTTTAAATTTCTTTGACACAAAGAGGACCTTTTCCTTTTTCTACGGAAATACAAGTCTATTAGAGATTAAAGGTAAAGGTAAAGGTAAAGGTAAAGGTTCCCCCGCACATGCGTGCTAGTCGTTTCCGACTCTAGGGGCTGGTGCTCATCTCCGTTTCAAAGCTGAAGAGCCAGCGCTTGTCCAAGGACGTCTCCGTGGTCATGTGGCCGGCATGACTAGATGCCAAAGGCACATGGAATGCTGTTACCTTCCCACTGTAATGGTCCCTATTTTTCTACTTGCATTTTTACGTGCTTTCGAACTGCTAGGTTGGCAGTAGCTGGGATGAGTAACAGGCGCTCACTCTGTTACGTGGCACTCAGGATTCAACCCGCCAAACTGCCGACCCTCTGATCGACAAGCTCAGCATCCTAACCCACTGAGCCACCGCATCCCTCCTATTAGAGATTAAAACAATATCAAATGATCTCCAAGGCATCACACACCATTCACCTAATCAAAACACTAACACACTTCTGCAACGGGCTTATAAAGTTCACTGCTTAGCAGATCTATCTGAAGCATATGCAAGAGGGAATTGGAGCTGACCTTTTCAAATCGTTAAAATGGCCTCTACTTAAATTTCCTTTTATCCTTTTTCTAAACTAATTGTTCCCTATATTATTCATGTGTCACATTTGGTGAACAGTCCTGGAGAGATAACTTGAGAGAACATCTTCTTTCCCCTGTCAAAAGCACACTTGCAGCAAGCAGTACATCATTGAGGTTCAAGAGTACAAAGTAAAATTATACACCAAACATTTGAAATCTCTGTGCATTGTTCTGTAGCCTTTTTTAAAAAAATATTGTTTAACATTTTCTGAGCTCTGCTACCAATGATAAGAAACAAAGCCTTCCCACTTGCACGTAACCACAGGGAAATATGTTCCTCAGAGCCATTTTATTTATGGAAAACAGAGATTAATATTTTCAAAGTAGGCTTCTCCATTCCATATGTTGATTCCTGCATTCATGGATCAGCTCTCTGACTCTAGATGATTCAGACTGGCAAAAGTTGGATATTCTCCCTGTACCCAGGGAGCACACGGTTATCTCCTGGAGTCCACAGCTGTCAGGCACAAAAGGCCAGGGTCACACATTAAATTCCAATTTAACTGATTTATTGCTCATGCTTATGCACAGGAATCAAGCCAACAGAAGTTTAGCATTATTTTGGCACTAGATAAGAGACTTCAAGCGGGGAATGGACTTAGTCTGCTTGTGGCTATGTAGAGATTTTAGGCTATTTCCTCTTTTGACTCCATCCCAGGTTCTGCCACTCCTTCTTCAACAACAGCTCAGCTCTATGGTGGTCTTTAGGAGAGGAAACACTGTTTTGGATAAGCTGTCGTGGGCTCTTTTTTTTTTTTACTTAAATCTGCTTGTCAACTCATCTGTGGAATGGGGAAATTAACTAAAAACAGTAGGGGAAAAAACCCAAACAAACAAAAAAATAAAATAAAACTACCTCACGTATTATCAGTGACTTGGTTATCAATAAATACCATATAGTAGTAGAGTATAATCACATTTAGAGATTTCTCCATAAATTTACATTTATTTATTAAAATCCCATTCCAAAAAGTTACCAAATGATCACTGAATTGTATAATTAGGGTCAATGAACAATTACTTTTTTACATATTTCCAGCAAAGAAAAGATGATATCTGTGCTTTCATATACCTTCCTTCGGATATACAGTGCCCTTTAAATATATTTTTTAATGAACCAAATTTAATTTCAAATCTATTGATGCCATTTTCAAGTTTTTAAGGACATGAAACCATTGAAGGAGCATTATGGGATAGGCCCCCCCAGGGTCTTCCTCACTTTGAGATACCTCATGTGCACTTAATGACCTGAGCATTTGATTAGCAAATGAATTGGGTAAATCAGGGAGGGATCATGTTCAATTAATGTGATCCCATTAATGAATTCCTCGGGTTTCGAATGTAATTGGCAGGCTCTATTATATTCATAAGTCGGGGACTACCTGTATTTATTTCAGCCTCACCACTGCATCACCATCATTTTCTTTCTATTCTCAATAGAGTTTTCATGCATTGCTTCTTGTTCACTATATCATTGACCCAGAATGCAGGGAATGGGGAAATCCAAAAATAGCCCCAACTCCTGGGATTATATTTTAATTTTTATCCGATTAGATTAAATAACATTAATTGACTAAATAGATGAATGACTATTATTTTTGCATTGAATATAAAGTATGAAGTCGTCATTTTAAATACGGGGAGGGGGTTTGTCCTCATTAAAAAGGTTTTTCACTCACCAGTAATTATGAAAAAGTCATAAACTCACTCTTGTAAGTTTACTTCCTACTCTTGCCTTTGTTTATCAAGTTTCTCAGCTCCTATTTTTTTTACTTCACTCACAGAGTAATAAAACTGAAATAAGACCATTTGTACTGCTATGAAAGATCTTATTTCAAAACCACAATTCTTGATTCCCTTGCAAAATATCGGAGAGAATTACTTTTACAGTTCATTAAAACCTGCCCAATGACAATGTGAGTTGGGAAACAATATATGTGTTTATGAAAAATAACACACTGTTTTTTAAGTTACACGCTGTTGTTCAGTTAAGCAAAGAAGAATAAACACCTTCCCAAGGACGCTCCGAAGGACTGTTCGAAAGAGAAGAAAGAGACAAAAGAGAGGAAAGGGAGAAACACTTTCTCCTATTTCTCCCAACCAATTAGGAATCCTGTGATGCATTTCTCCTGTCTTCAAATTGAATTTGATCTTCCAAGTTCACACTAGTGCCAGTTTTTCAACATAAATATACTTTAACAGCTTTTTTTATTTATTTTAATTCCATTTATATCCCGCCCTTCTCCGAAGACTCAGGGCGGCTTACAAGCTTAGCAGTAGCCATCATTCTATGTATATGCCTGCTTATTAGGGCTTCCCCCCCCCAGCGGCATTATTACAAAGTCAGCTAATTGCCCCCAACAATCTGGGTCCTCATTTTACCTACCTCGGAAGGATGGAAGGCTGAGTCAACCTTGAGCCTGGTGGGACTCGAACCTGCACTAATTGCAGGCAGCTGGTGTTACTTAAGGAGGCATTAGCCCACTGCTCCACCAAGGCTCTTAGTGTGAGCTAGATGATTTGGTCACTTCAAAAGCCCCTGAGAGGTCCTCTTATTTGATGGAATCCATGACAGAAGTAAAGCCCACCTCTTTCTCTTAAAAGCTGAGAATAGTTTGTAAAGTGAACATATCTGAAATAAATACAGGTAGTCCCCGGCGTATGAATGTAATAGAGCCTGCCAATTACATTCGTAACCTGAGGAATTCATTAATGGAATCACATTAATTGAACATGACCCCTCCCTGATTTACCCAATGCATTTGCTTATTGAATGCTCAGGTCATTAAGTGCACATGAGGTATCTCAGAGTGAGGAAGACCCTGGGGGGCTTAGTGCTTCCTACCACTCAAGACCTCCCATGACCCACTGAGATATTTCATGCTTCCTCCCCCCAATCTTGCCCCACTGGGTCCCCACAGGCACTAGGCTTTTGGAAACTTGCTTACCTTTTGAAAATATCGATGATCAAGCAAGCTGTTCTCTCCAGCCTCCCTGCCACAATTTCTTTGCCTGCACCCCTGCAGGCTCTGGTCATCTTTGCAAAGGTTTTAGTGCAGAGCATGGAGGCTGGGGGGGGCATGCATGCTACTACCAGCCTCTGTTCTTGGCGGCAAAAGCCTTGAGAAAAGCTGGCCAAAGATTGCAGGGGTGAGAGCTTGCACCCGTGCAGGCTCCAGTCATCTTTGCGAAAAGCTTTTGCCACCAAGAATGGAGGCCGGGAGCAGCGTGCATGCCCCTCCTGGCCTCCATTCTTGGCAGCAAAAGCTTTTTGCAAAGACAACCAGAGCCTGCAGGGACACAATTTCTCACCCCTGCAGGCTTTGGCAAGGAAACATCAAATGGATGGGAGCTTGAAACACTGCAGCCTCCCATCCATCTGCAAAGCCTTTTGGCACAGATCTCTTTGGCACAGATTGCAGAGAATGGAGGCCTGAAGTAGCATGAGAACATGTGAGATCATTAGCGAATTCTCTGCAAATGTATGGAAGATTTGAAGCCCCGAAGCAGGCAAAGAAACTGCAGTGGAGAGACTGGAGAGGAGATAGCTTGCTAGATCTTTGCAAGGTAAGTGAGTGAGGCCCAGTGCCTGTAGAGATGTGGTGGGGCGGAATAGCAGGGTGAATGTTGCAGTGCCTCTGTGGTTGTTCGTAAGGGTGAATGACTGCCATAGTGCTGCAACATTTGTAACCTTGGGACTGTGTTCTAAGTACTTGTGGGGATGATGACATAACTTTGAATGGTCACTAAGTGAACTGTTGTAATTCGAGGATTGCCTGTATTCTGAAAATTTCCCTGACTGGACATGTCATTTTTGTGCTCTGCAGGGTTCAAGACTGAGGTCAGATATTATTACCCCATAAGGATTCCACCCTACGGATTTGTCATGAAGCCAGTTCTGAATGAAGACAAAATGAAGGGAAAACTCTACAATCTTTTTGAGAAAAATGTATATCCTGTCAACTGACAGGAGTAAAATCGCACGCACTATAAAATACGTAGCAGTGCTGTGAGGGATGGTGCCTACTGAGGGGAAGGCGATAGCATGGACTGCAGTGAAGCAACAATTTCCCAGGAAAGAGGGAGCACATTCCAAGCAGTGGTCTGTAGGAGAAGAGCAGGCAGAGCTAGGAGGTGGAGTTAAGCAAATCATCAGCTTAGAGTCATTACGTTGCCACAAACAGTCCAAGTCCAATTCCTCTTGAATTCCATTGACCATCTAGCACCAATTTGGTATCAAACTTTAGTTGACTAGATTCTTGTGCATAGGGTTGAGCAATAAATCTTTGAACTGCAACTTAATATATGGTCTTGATCCTTGGTGCCTGACGGGGACAGGGAGGGTGAGTGAGACAAGAGGTAATACATCCCAGAGCTGGATAGGAGGCAGAGGAAGGGACTTATGATAACAACTCCCTAGAATCTTCCAGGGTGTATCTGTTAGGGTGAGAGTAGCAAAGGTTTAGTCTGGCAAGATTGTGTTTAGTGAATGTACACAAATAAAGAGGTGAACTTTGGCTGGACCATTCTATGTCATTTTTGGACTGGGCCTGATAAGCACTGAAAAGGGTCTAGATAAATTCAGGAAGCAAAGGCTATTAATGGGTACAAAATTTTATGGTTATGTTTTAGCTTTAACACCACTTCTCTTGATTCTGCTTGTTCTCATTCTGCTTGTGCTCATACTGTATCCTGAAGCAACTGATTGGCTGCTGGGAAAGGTGAGCCTGTGGTCCGATCCAGCCCTCTTGGCTTGTGTTCTTATGTACACTTTATGAAAATACTTCAAACTTTATTATAGATAGCAGGTAGTAGAATTCATTATATTTTTGCAGTGATTCAGGCAATAGCTGAACTTGGTTCTTGTGACCGAAGTCCTAGTTTCATCCCCCAGAAGCTCTATATCAGGGGGTCTTCAAACGTGGCCCTTTTATGACTTGTGGACTTCAACTCCCAGAATACCTCAGCCAGCATGCCTGGCTGAGGAATTCTGGGAATTATTATTATTATTATTATTATTATTATTATTATTATTATTATTATTATTTTTATTATTATTATTATTATTATTATTATTATTATTATTATTATTATTATTATTATTATTATTAATTTTATTTGTATACCACCCTTCTCCCGAAGGACTCAGGGCGGTGAAGTCCACAAGTCATAAAAGGGCCACGTTTGAAGACCCCTGCTCTACATCATCTGACTAGCCATTCTACCTAGAGAAATATTTTTAGAATTTTGTCATTGCTGGATCATGTTTCAAACTGAACCCAATTTTCGCAGCTGTGTCATTAACCTACCTCAACTGAGTTTTTGTCCTGGCATTTTAGTTAAAGGCATAATTATGACAGAGAAAAGGTGAGAAAGGAACAAAAGGAAAGTTATCAAAACACTGGTAGTAGCTACAGTAACCTTGTGTAAACTATGTGGTGTATCATGTATGACATTATTATAGAATAGGATTTTCAGTGACCCTGAGGTCCCAGTGTTTAAATGGTAAACAACTTGTGCAATGAAAACAATCCTTCAAAAATCGACAAACTGATTTTCTTTTATCATCGTGAGATGATGAATATTAGGATGGTACTTATAACAACTCCCATACCATATTTATTGTCTAAATTTCTCTCCTGAAGCTGCAACTAACTTTGCTAGGGATCAAATGCAAGCATATTAGCTGCATCACTTGTCTTCTCCAGCTTCACTAATGTATTTTAAGGGAAGAACAACCTAGAACCCGAGACTAGGAAGAGGACAAGAATGGAAGGGGTCGTTTTGTTTCAGCAGATCTGATCCTGATCTTGGTCCTCCTTCTCTATTTCATCCTGAGTTCACCAGCTGTAATCTGTACTGCAAATGAGACTAAGAAAAGTAGTTTTCCTATGGCCATTTAATCAGAGACAAGATTTGAATTCCAAATTAGCAGTTCATACTAGCCAGTGGCTGATGGTTCTGGGTGGGATAGGCAGGAGTGTGTGTTGAGTCTCATTTCAAACTCCATTTGTTCTGTTGTGTATGCTGATATGCACCCAAGTTGGGCTTCTATTTAATTACAGGCTTCTATTTACTTGGCAAGATATCAGATTAAACATAAGCATTGGCACATGGAGGAAAGAATGCACACTGCACTGCTCAATTCAGAACCTTGTGAAGTAGGTAATTTCCATAATTCACTGAAGTATTTACAATTTAAATAAATTTTAATTTATTTAATTTAAAAAATAATAATTTTAAATTCAAATCCATGAATAGGGTTTATTATGTTAACAAAATATCTCAAAATAAAAAGGCATAGAGAAAGAAAAGTCATCCAAACTCTGGCATCATTCTTCATATTACAGTCATCAAATTAACAGTTGGGCAGAAAAATGAGTCAAGTTGCTTAATGGAATGTCCACCTCTTAGTAATAAAGAAATAAACCCAACTAACCTTGCAGCAAACCAAGGCAGTAACTCTGCTTCTTTTCTCTTCCTTGCATAAATCATTATGCAATGACTTTTATTAAGTTTTTATTAAGTTAATAATATCAAATGTGAAGTGTATTGACATAAGGTGAAAAGCGTAAATGCTTTCTACCAAAATGCCGAAAAGCCTAATGTAACCACGTAGATGGAGAAGATCTATGCCATAAGGAAAAAGAGAGTCTGAGAATAATTCCTCTCTACAGTGGATTTGTGATGATGTTAGTTTGCAAATAAATCTTTATGGGAAATCATCCAGGCTTGCTAAATTGTCGAAGACCACATTTACTAACTCCAAACAATCGTCTTCAAATGGATTACAGAATGTTATTCTCTGTTGAATTGAACATAAAGCATCCGTTCAAATAGTAATGCATTGATCTTTCAAATAGCGTTGGGCTATAATATTTAAATTGTACCTCTGCGGCCCTTAGAGGTTGAGGCAAGTGTATATATGTGTGTGAGGATTTATATCCCACATCTCAAGTATATGTAGGACTTAGATGGATATGTAGCTTTGCTTCCTCTGGTTGCAGCGCAGGGCTTGAATACGCCATACATCTTGGACACATTCATTGTAGTCATTGGTTTTATACTTCTGCAGAATTTCTCTGTCTAATTTGTCTGTAATGGGTGATCTATTCAAGTAGAGATTAACTTTGGTTTTAGCTCCCAAGCCTTCAGGCACATGGAGGTTAGCCAAAATGGTGGTATAGGGGGAGGAGGTCTAGAGTCTGAGCTCTTGTTTTCAGGGTCAGTGTATCTTTCCTTTGCTTAGCTGGGGCTTCAGAAAGTTCTGAAGCCAAGTTGAGGGAGTCAATGGGGGTCAAGTCCAGTTTCTTAGAGGGATTTTGTGCTTTAAGCATTACGTGGATGTAATACATGTCTAGTATTTCCTCTCTTGTATCTGGATCAACACCATAAATCAGCAAACAATTTTCTTCCCCAAATGTTAATCTTAAGAATTAACCATAAGTGTCTATCATTTGAATGTCACATGTTTATCTTGTATTGGCAATATTCAGAAATGTGCTGAGCCAATCTATGGTATTCAAGGATCAAGATGTCATTACATGGTTCATTAGGTTTTATATTTCTCTGAGAAATCAAAACTATGAATAACATTATTACATAGCATTGATCTAAGATACCATTGCTGATAATCTCTGGTCAGTTATTTGCTTCCTGTATTTTGGATTTTTCTATTTTTCTTAAGTGTAGCCAGAACAGGATGGGGAAGAAAGCCACAGGATTTATTGATTAGAAAATAAAATCATTTGTTGTGCTCTAAATAACATTTTCATTTTGTAATCAGCCAAGATGACTAGGAATTGGCAGCAGGTACCAAAAAGCTGGTTAACATATTTATTTAACCGTGACTTCATGTGGTTATTATGGATGTTACATCTGAACAGTGAAATAGAGCCGTGTAGATAAGCATTTGGGAAAGAATTTGATATTTGATCATGACAAATCCCTCAGTGTCAGTTATGATAATAAAAAGAGATTCCTCCTCCAAATATAGTACAATACAATAATGAGTAGAAGTTTTATAAAATGTGTCAATAGTGAAAGATAAAAAGAATGTAGTAAAAAGCTACAAAAAATACACCACTTGTTATCCGGTAGATAGGGAGATTTTGAAACAAGGAAATAAAAAACTTCAACAACTCAATTTTAGCTTGTTTGGATAACAGAGACAGGTCCATTATGCAGCTTTTTTGAGCAGAGTTGCTCACGAAATTCTATGCTTATTGGTAACATTTTACCTGCACTTTAATAATTTATCAAGCTTTGGTATTTCAAAGCAGTAAAATACTGTAGAAGATCAGGTACATTTTTCCCCCATGTTAACTGTTTGCAACTGAATGGAGTTTGGAGAAAGAACCCCACAATTCTTGGGACAGCAGCTGAAAGTCACCATCCTTAAATTAATAAATAAAAAGATAAATAAATAAATAAAAACTCTCCACAATACCAAGCATTTTTTTAAAGTGATGCTCATTTTATTCTTATAATTCCACTAGGCACAGAGCAATTATTAGGGGTTAATAACAAGTTTAAGTCCTTAGGTTCTCCTCCAGGCTATTATTTATTTCCTCTTTAGAAATATATTTTACCCAGGGTCAGTGTTACCTAATTAAAGCAGCCCCTGTTGCTAATGCCGCAGGTGTACTGAGATTCTTTGGCATTGCATTTTTTTTTTGCAAAAAAACCTCCCAACAACCCAAAATCAGTTTGTAAAACTTCAAGTGCCCTTTTCCGTAGACATACACAAACCCATCTCCCCCCACTTTTTTTTTGCATGTGTGCATAGACATCTATGCCTTCATTAAGACTACCTTGACTCCTGGTGATTTCATGGACAGTGTAATTTTTTTGTTTCAGCGAATGCAGAAACAGAGTGAAATGGAATTCTTCCGGGATGTTTTTTGATATAGCTCTGGCAATTCTTGCTGGTCTCCCATTTAAAGTACTAATTTGGTCCCACTTTGCTTAAGGTTTGCTTATTTCTTCAATCATTCTTGTGACTCAGAGGCATTGTTATTTATGCAGGAACTATCCGATATTAACCCCCCTCATGGGGTCTTTTCATACACTGTTAGGAGGTTGTAGGCTTAGCTCTTGAAGTAGCCTCCCCCAGATGAGAAGGAACAGGCTGTAGGTTCTTCACCACCATATGTAGAGAGACTTCATTTCTACCTATTTCTAAATCTGCAAATCAATGAACACAGACTAATGTCTATAAAGTACATTATGGGATGCACTTTAATCTGCATCTAAGTTAGAACCCACAAAAATGTTATACAAATATGTCTCTTTTTTTCTCTTTTTTTTGAAGGGGATAAATTTTTCATTTTGGCAATATGAATGGTGTGTCTCATACTGGTCTGGTTCTCCAAGCCATTCAGAGAAGTGTCTTGCTTAAATTCAATCCTAATAATTAACACCTCTTTTTTCTGTAAAGCACAATCTGACCTCTCTTCCCATAGAAAGAAATGAGCTTCACCCTCTTACTTTGCAATGGAACAGGACCTGTACTGATCTTGATTTAGAGAGTATAACAGCATTATAGAAACATCTTGAAAATCTCAGGACAATGTGACTAATGTGGACTAATCTGCAGCGAAAAACTGCATAGCTGTGAAGCTTCTTGGTGCCTTGGGAAGGCTGAGAATTCAGATTAAGCACATAATGTATTGATGATATTGAACCCTGAAGTGGGGGATAAACTTACCTGGTGAGTTCATGTACATATTGAAAAGGAGAGGAGAGACCCCACAAAGGAGGGAATAGGGCAGGGGTCCCCAACCCCCAGTCCATGGACCAGTACCGAGCTGTGGCATGCCAGCAACTGGGCCATACCAACAAGCAAAGCCCCATCTGCGGGATGCAGGCAGCACACAAAACCATGCCCCCTCCAGTCCGTGGAAAAACCTCTCTCCATGTAACCAGTTCCTGGTGCCCAAAAGATTGGGGACCTCTGGACTACGGGATTATCTCTCCCTGCCACCAACACCAACCAGAAATGGTCCAGGAGAAAGGAAGAGAGCTGCCATAACATGGTATTCTCAGTCCCCAACCCATGGAATCAGCTGAAAAGGATGTCACAGACAATTGTATTAAAAGCTGTTGAGACATCATGTTGTCCTGACTGAAGTAGTCACCGGTTTAGGCCAAGGCTGAAGTCAGATTGCACCATTAATGACTACACCTTAAAAAGATGAATGTCTTTCAGTAATAATTTATCCATTTGATGTAAACCAATCAATCAATCAAACATCTTTAATAAAGTTGAATCATCTACTACTGTTAATCTAATTTATGCATTCATTTCCAGTTAATTTTAGCATTAGAACAAGGTTGTCCTTCACTCCTCAGAAGAATATTATCCCAAATGCTGGCGTTTGTACTAAAATAATTAGTTCAGAAAAACAAATGCTGTTTTAATTAAAAAAAATGCTGATGATGGGCTCTCTGTTCCTTTGTCAATAAGGATGTCTTGTTTTTCATCTATTTGCTTTTTATCATCCTTCTTTATTCTAGCAATTTTGCAGAGCTGTTTGACACCATCTCACCAATTACTGCAGAAGCTAAAATTAGTTTATTAATTGTTAATGTTTGCTATGATATTAGGGGAAAGGAGCTGTGATCTGAATAGTCTTTTCACTGAAGCTTCAAAGTTCTTTTTACAAACTGTTCATCTAAAATATTAATGTATTCCAAGCCCAAGTAGAAAAGCAAAAAAGCAAAATATTTTCATACTCCTAGGCTTAAAAATTTTGTATTAAAAAGAAAAAAGGAATATGTGAAAATTATAATATTTCCTCCCATCATCCCTAAAGTGAGGAACAAGATGAACATCCTTCAACAGCATGCTTGCGACATAATTTTAGCTTACAGTATATCAACTTTGAGCCAGAAAGAGACTTCCAGTAACCATCCTTCCATACATAAATACTGAAACACTGAGGAAAGTAGCTGTGTTTACAACACCACCAAAATGGAATGGATGATGGATAGGGAAAACAGATGGAGAAATCTGGGGCAAATATTGTTTGAATTGCAATGGGCAATATGTGGACTGTTGCAAGAAATATTTCTTGAAAGAAGCAAAAATGACTGTGTGTAGGAAGGTTTATGCCCAGCTTAATCTACCAAAATGAGAAATGAGTATGTCAGTAGAAATTCTCCTCCTTCTCCTTCTCCTCCTTCTCCTTCTCCTTCTCCTTCTCCTTCTCCTTCTCCTTCTCCTTCTCCTTCTCCTTCTCCTTCTCCTTCTCCTTCTCCTTCTCCTTCTCCTTCTCCTTCTTCTCCTTCTCCTTCTCCTTCTCCTTCCAGTGATCTCCACTCTCTTTTATTTTATCTGTTCTTGGGCTTTGGACGCTTAGAAAGGCAAGCATCTGGGGTTCAGGAGACCTAATTAAAGGGTTTTCCCGGATTCTTCTCATTTTTCCCTCTGTACCTCTAAAATCCAGATTGCTGTTTGCTTCTCCAAAAGATTGATATAGATATCAGAAAGGTATCTGCAATGCTAACCTGAGCTAAAGACAGAATCTCTGAAGCTGTAATAGGAAATTCCCAGTTATCTTTGTTGTGAATTAAATATATGGATGATTTGGCATGCAATAGGTCCCATCAGTTAAACTGTACCGCCTGATGGGACCTTCTCTGTCATCACATCTGTCCTATGAATTATATCCCAGAGATCTGTGTGATACCTGTCCTGCCCATATTTAAGGAAGCTTTAAGATCTGTCTTTTTCTTCAGGCCCTGGCTAGAGTAGGTGGCATAGCCCTGATGGATTATTGGAAGACATCTGCTTTTTCATTTGGCTTTGATATTCTATTCATATGGTTTAATAATAATAATAATAATAAGTTGGAAGGGACCTTGGAGGTCATCTAGTCCAACCGCCTGCTCAGGCAGGAAACCCTATACCATTTGTGTTACTTTGCCTTAAAGTTATATTGTGTGGTTCCAGGATCGTGATGGAATCAGGCAGTTTATCAAAGGTATAAATAAATAAATAGTGATTGAGGTTTCCCACTATTTTTTACACCTTCATTGTAGCTGATGGGAGATATCAAAATATGAGATAAAGACATACTAATGGTACTACTGGTAAGTTGCATTCTTCTATTTTGTCCCTTGTCCCAGACATTAATTCACTTCCATTAGTTCTGCTTTGAATGTACAGTACCAGGATGGATGGTTGATTTGAGGTACACTATGAAAATAACATTGTGTACTTTTATTAAGTCAATGTTTGGTCAGATTGCATTCAAATTTGAGGTTCAGTAGGAGAAAACGAATTGACTTGGTTCCAGTTTGGGATTGGAGGTCAATCCAATTTGACTGAAGACAGTTCAAGATTCAGTTGCCCAAAAGCTGTGCCAATAGCCAGAGTACTCCATAAGTATAGCAGTTTTGCCAAAGCAATCAAATGACCATGCTGTCATGGCACACGTTTCACTTCATTTGTAATGAATGAATGAATGAACCTTTATCGTCAAAGAACAACCATGTATACATTGAGATTGGTTGAGCCTCCCTTCGTGCCCCCCCACAATTCACAGTGATGACAACCACCATCTTGTTACACCATGTGAGCTAATTGCACAACACACCGGCCTCGTAAGTCAATTATACATAAAGTTATTTCCCGTTCAAGAGCCTGGCAGCCCATGGATAGAAGCTGTTCTTCAGCCTGTTGGTACGGCTGGCTATACTCCTGTATCTCCTACCCGATGGTAGGAGAGTAAAGAGGTACTGATCAGGGTGTGGGTCGTCCCTGAGAATTTTCCTCACTCTTCCAAGGCAGCAAGCCCTGGCGATGTCATCCAGTGGTGTCAGGGGACAGCCCACAATGTTTTGTGCTGTGCTCACCACCCTCTGTAATATTTTCCTATCCATGGCTGTCAGGCCAGTATACCAAACCACAATACAGTGCGAGAGGACACTCTCTATAGTAGACCGGTAAAAGAAGGTCATTAGTCATTGTTCTACCCTGTTCTTCCGCAAGGCCCTGAGGAAGTGGAGTGTCTGTTGGGCCTATACACTATGATGCACATACAGGAGGAATGGACAAAACCATAGTTGTGGACTTTTCTGAAAGCAATCACTCCTGGATAGAAAATCTGAGGTATTTGTTTTTTAGCATGTAAAGATGATATTATTTATAGAAACTATTTTTCCCAAGAGGAAAATTTGGAAGTATAATTTTAACAGAGAAATTGTGCAGAGTTGTTCATAAGTTAGCTAGAGTATAAAAAAACATTCACAGTTGATGCTACTTAAATTTCAAAATTTCAGTATGAGTTTATTGGTATAAGTCAAAAGACTTTGGCCAGAAAGTTTCTTAGTATATCAGCAGTCTTTCTCCCCCACTTTTTTATAGGTTTTATTATTATTTTTTAAATTACAATCTTTAGAGCTTAGTAAACAACATGATGTCTGGGTTCACATATTTAACATTAACATCTTCAATATAAATCTATTGAATACTGCACAGTCCAGTATTTTTTCCTTGATCTTCCTTTCTTCCCCATATTTTTCCCTTTTCCCCTCATTAAACAATTACAATTCTTAGTATTATTGATATATACAAAATTAGATATAGACATCTCCATCATATTTTACTAATATTATAGAAATAACAATATCAATTCATATGTCAACATCCTGTTTTTCATGCTCTTATTAAAGTTTGATGTCCCATCAATATTTGTCAGTTGTGATTCTCAATATTAATTACATTTATATAGCTAAAAAAATTATTCACACCAATCCCTCTCTTATTTTCAGATTTCCGATATCAAAAGAAGAAAGAAAATTACTATTTTAATTCTAAACCATATTTTCCATTATAAAAATCTAGTTATATCTAAGGTCATCCGTTCTTTTAATCATATTCAAACAGGTATATTAAACAGATAGTGCCCTCTCTGATAGATCAAATCCTCTGTTTTTTAAGTCTAACTCTCGCTTTCTTTCTTTGCCAAGCAGCTTTTCAGGCCAAGGGAATTAAATTGCCCAAGAATTTTCTTTCTATTTTTGTGAAAGCTACTTGGTATGAGAAAGACAATTTAGGTAGAGTATTTTTCGGGAGGAATTCTGCCCATCCACATTTCCTAGACATTTCCCCTGCCCGCTCTATGTTCCATTTGCTAGAATCTTCTTCCTTGTCATCAGGTATATTTTGGAGAAAGGAGTAAAGGGTCTTTTGTATTTTCATTGTTATAGGTAGATCTTGCAATATTCTATTTGTGTATGGCAGACCATAATTCCCTTCTCTCATCTCCTCCATCTTTAGGTCCATTTCTTCTGCTTCACCTACTGATTTCTGGTTTATTTGTTCATACTTTGTAGTTGTTGTCTGGGAGCTTTCCAGTTGTAGCTTCAATTTGGAGATTTGGTCCTTTATATCATCTAGGTTATTTTTGGTCTCATTATGATTTCTTTTTATGTCCTCTTTGTGTGCAAGAATTGTTTGATGAATTTGCTATAGCATAGAGAGTATTTCCTTCTGAATGGTATTTGTTTTTTCTTGAGGCATCTGGACTATTCAAATGTCATTTTTTCTTTCTCTCCCACTAGCTCTTGAGATTAAAAGTCCAAGCTCAGTAGGTATTTATAGTCCATGAAGAGCAGGATGATAAATTTGCCAAAATATTTTCCTTTATTGCCAGCTGTTCTCCCTTAAGCTGAAAGTCTCCAAGCAGCCAAAGAGCTAGTTATAGTGCTGTACTCAAATCCACCACAAGATGTCATTCAAAGTCCATTTTCCACTCTTATATTCTTTTTTTTTTTTTTTATTGAAAAGTTTTAAAAATACAGTTTTCCTTTGAAAAACCCCCTTCCCCCTCCCTCCTCCCCTCCCTACCTCCCCCCTTCCCCCCCCTCCCCCCCTCCCTCCTCCCCCCCCACCTCCCCCCAACCCCCCTCCCCCCCGGACTTCCCAGAGCTAAATACAAGGTATATATATATAAAAAAGCAATCATAAGCAACCATATACTAACAACTATAAATTCTAAAATCCATCACTCTCTAACTTATATAGGATCAAACAAAACTTAGCATTATTAAATATATATAGAAGACAAAATAAAAAAAGAAAAAAGAAAACGAAAGAGGACTTATTCAAATGCTAGATAAAACTTCTTGACCCTATACTTATTCTGGATAAACTCAATCCATTTTCTCCATTCCATAATATAATGTTCTTGCGAGTAATCTTTCAAATAGGCCGAAATCTTCGCCATCTCTGCCAAGTCGGAAACCTTTAAAATCCACTCTTGTATAGTCGGCAGTTCCTCTTTCTTCCAATATTGACCTATCAAAAGTCTTGCTGCCGTAACTAAATTCAACATCAACTTAGAGTCCACAACTGTAGCGTCAACAATTATTCCCAACAAAAAAAATTGCGGACAAAACTTTATCCTCCGTTTAAAAATCTTCTGCATATTCCACCAGACTTTTATCCAAAAAGCCTTGACCTTTTTACATGTCCACCATATGTGAAAATATGTTGCCTCTTCATCACCACACCTCCAACATTTAGGCTGATAATTCGGATACATACTTGCAAGCTTTTTAGGATCTAGATGCCATCTATAAAACATTTTGTAAAAGTTCTCTCTTAAACTTTGAGCTTGAGTGAATTTTACATTCCTCACCCAGATCTTTTCCCACGTGTCCATTGTAATAACTTCCTGAATGTTTTGGGCCCATTTTATCATACAATCCTTAACAAGCTCTGTTTCTGAATCGATCTCTATCAATGCAAGATATATCCGTTTAATATGTGCTGGTCCTTGATTTCTAATTTGCTTTATCAAATTTTCATCAGTCGTTGCAAATCCATTTTTTTGGTCTTCTTTCCACCTGGCCTGTAACTGAATATATTGAAACCAAGTCTGAACAACCTTCTCTTCTCGCAAGAAACTATATGATTTCAAGCACCAAACATTCCTTTCCAAACTTAAAATTTCCTTGTAAGTAGTCTCATCATGTTTGAAACCAGCATGTATATTTTCTATTGCGTGTTTTGGGATTGCCCACAATGGTATCTTGCTGCTTAACTTATGTCTATACTTCTTCCAAACTCTCAGCAATGCCTGTCTTAAAATATGCATCCTAAACACAGTATCTACCTTCTTATCATACAACAAATATGCATGCCAGCCAAACAACAGATCATGGCCCTCAAGATTTAATAACCTCGATTGTGTCAAATTAATCCAATCACTTATTCCTACTAGTGCAGCAGCTTCATAATATAATTTAAAATTAGGCATTTTAAGGCCACCTCTCTCACGAGTATCCTGCATAATCTTAAGTTTAACTCGTGGCTTTTTCCCTGCCCACACAAATTTATTGATACCACGCTGCCATTCCTCCAAGTTAGAGTCTTTCTTAAGAATCGGTATCATTTGAAATAAGAATAAAAATTTGGGCAGGACATTCATTTTCACTGCTGCAATCCGTCCCAACAAAGACAATTGCAATTTTTCCCAACTCTCCAGTTCTTTTTGAATTTTCCCCCATAACTTTTCATAATTATTTTTATATAGCTTTGTATTAGAGGGCGAACCACTCTTATATTCTTATATTACTTATATTTAACCTCAATATTTTTTTCCAAAGAGAAAATCTTAACAATTATCTCAGTTCTCAGATTTATCAAAACTGTAGCTTTGTATTACTTTCACTTCAGTATTGTGTACTTTTTTGTCCCCCATAAAAAATTTAAAACCCCGCTTCTGTTCACATCCAGAGGTTTTAAGCTTTTTGGGAGCCTTTGCCAGGAAATTCAGTTGTAAAATAGCAAAGAAAGGATCAATATTCTCACCCAGTCCAAATGTGCTGTTTACAATGTGCTAATTAAAGCTTTTGTTCTTTGGTTGTCAGCAGCTAATGGCTGTCCGCAGAGTTGTGGCCAGTCTTTCCCCTGCCAGTTTAGAGGGCTTTCCTTGGATTGAATGGAGTGACTACCATCTCTCCATGATCAACAAGGCACCCCTTCATCTTCATCGCCTCTTTGGGGTGACTTTAGGCCCTTTTCAGGGCCCCCAGCAGGTCGAAATTGTGCATAGAATGCCTCCTTGCGTTCTATTTTGCCACAACACAAAACCGGAAGTCCTTTCTTTCCCCCTTTTAAATGAAGTTCAGATGAAGAAGGGATGATTATTTATTCAAACTTTGCACTTATTACTGAAGAAGAATTTTCTGAGGAGGAAGTTTTTTAATCATGTGAATCTACTTTAGCTTGTTTGTTTTTTAGTTTTTTGTATCCTGCCTTTATTATTTTTGTAAATAACTCAAAATGTGGAACATATCTGAAACACCTTCCTCCTCCTATTTTCTCCACAACAATCCTGTGAGGTGGGTTGGTCTGAAGGACAATGACTGGCCCAAGGTCACCCAGCTGGCTTTCATGGCTAAAACAGAACTAGAGCTCACAATCTCCCAGTTTCTAACTTGGTGCCTTAACCACTGGCTCTCTTGCCACTATAATTTCTATTTTGCTCCATTAAGTTAGAACTTATCAGGACTACTAAATGGTTTAAATAGGCCCATCAGAAGCCCCCTCTAATTAATTATGCAAAATGCCAAAGTGTGGAATTGTGCTGGGAGTTTAAGCAAAAGGAAACAGACTTTTTAATTACAAAGATGTTAAAGTATTGAGCGTGTTTCTTAGTAGCTGGAATTGCTTAGCAACCTGCTGATAATCCTTCTGTTTGCTGATGCAGAGGACCCCACTGCACTGTCAGGGTTAAGCTGTCCTCATGCAGTTTGTAGAGTGGTTTGCAGAAGCAACCTTGCCTGTGAGTTCTTGGAGCCAACATTGGTTGTTGACAATGTCATGAAGAAAAGAGCAGCAGAAAATACCCTTCCAGATGGAGCAGGTTTTCTGTTTTGAATTTCTTAATACTATGGTAAATACGCTCTTGAGAAATCATGCTGCTCTTGTTTGTTTACATGATGTGAAGGAATTGGCTAGTTCACAGTTGTGGTGCTCAACTTATCCTGTAGGGACAATGAAGCAGAAGAGAATTTCCAGTATTGGTCCATGCAGTCTTGGGACTCAATTCTTACATGTCACTTCCACAAATTCTGTGGTAGAAGAAGCAAGCAAGGGTGTATAAGCTCCCCATAGTATCTTGGTTCCTCTGATCAAAAGGAGTGGCCATTAAATGCCACTTCCTGCTTCTTATTAATTTCTGGAATTTAAGGATGTCAGCACCCTCCAAATATAAGGTGGTTCTTCCACAAAAGAACTTCAAAGTTCTCTGATTCAATTCGTCATCTTTCTTCACTTCAGAAAGCTGTTCACTGGTCACCTAGCTTGGTTTTGGTTTGGGTTGTTCAGGTTCAAACTGATGCCCATCCCTAGAAGTAAGTGCTTGTTTATATTTTTCAACAACCTTCCAAATGTACCGTATATACTTGAGTATAAGCCGACTCGAGTATAAGCCGAGACCCCCAATTTCACCCCCAAAAACTGGGAAAAGTTGTTGACTCGAGTATAAGCCGATCCGCCGTTCTGCAAGCCTCCGCCGCCAGCAGAGGCTCGATCTGCCATTTTGCAAGCCTGAATACACAGGAATACCCTGTGTGGCCGCGGCTCTCGGGGAAGCCCTGGCTGTCCGCTTCCTCGCTCCACGCTGCCATTCGGGGCCCGCGCGTTCCCCGGGCAAATCGCGGCGCCCAGCAGGCGAGGAAACACGCCCGCTCCAGTCGCCCCCCCTTCCCTCAGGAGACGCGAAGCAAGTGACCGCCCGGAGCTTACCGAGGACTTGCGCGCGGCCGAGGCTTCGGTGCTTCCAGGATCGCGCGCACCTCTCCCAAGCCGCCGCCGTCCGGAGACCTGCCGAAGTTTGGGGAGGTGCGCGCGCACCTCCCCAAACCTCCCCAAACGTCGGCAGGTCTCCGTTCCTCCGCGCAGACCTGCCGACGTTTGGGGAGGTTTGGGCGCCTCCCCAAACCTCCCCAGGTCTCCGTTCCTCCTGCCGACGTTTGGGGAGGTTTGGGCACTTCCCCAAACCTCCCCAGGTCTCCGTTCCTCCGCGCAGACCTGCCGACGTTTGGGGAGGTTTGGGCGCCTCCCCAAACCTCGGCAGGTCTCCGTTCCTCCTGCCGACGTTTGGGGAGGTTTGGGCGCCTCCCCAAACCTCCCCAGGTCTCCGTTCCTCCGCGCAGACCTGCCGACGTTTGGGGAGGTTTGGGTGCCTCCCCAAACCTCCCCAGGTCTCCGTTCCTCCTGCCGACGTTTGGGGAGGTTTGGGCACCTCCCCAAACCTCCCCAGGTCTCCGTTCCTCCGCGCAGACCTGCCGACGTTTGGGGAGGTTTGGGCGCCTCCCCAAACCTCCCCAAACGTCGGCAGGTCTCCGTTCCTCCTGCTGACGTTTGGGGAGGTTTGGGCGCCTCCCCAAACCTCCCCAGGTCTCCGTTCCTCCGCGCAGACCTGCCGACGTTTGGGGAGGTTTGGGCGCCTCCCCAAACCTCCCCAGGTCTCTGTTCCTCCTGCTGACGTTTGGGGAGGTTTGGGCACCTCCCCAAACCTCCCCAGGTCTCCGTTCCTCCGCGCAGACCTGCCGACGTTTGGGGAGGTTTGGGCACCTCCCCAAACCTCCCCAAACGTCAGCAGGTCTCCGTTCCTCCTGCCGACGTTTGGGGAGGTTTGGGCGTCTCCCCAAACCTCCCCAGGTCTCCGTTCCTCCGCGCAGACCTGCCGACGTTTGGGGAGGTTTGGGCGCCTCCCCAAACCTCCCCAGGTCTCCGTTCCTCCGCGCAGACCTGCCGACGTTTGGGGAGGTTTGGGCGCCTCCCCAAACCTCCCCAGGTCTCCGTTCCTCCTGCCGACGTTTGGGGAGGTTTGGGCACCTCCCCAAACCTCCCCAGGTCTCCGTTCCTCCGCGCAGACCTGCCGACGTTTGGGGAGGTTTGGGCGCCTCCCCAAACCTCCCCAAACGTCAGCAGGTCTCCGTTCCTCCTGCCGACGTTTGGGGAGGTTTGGGCGCCTCCCCAAACCTCCCCAGGTCTCCGTTCCTCCGCGCAGACCTGCCGACGTTTGGGGAGGTTTGGGCGCCTCCCCAAACCTCCCCAGGTCTCCGTTCCTCCTGCCGACGTTTGGGGAGGTTTGGGCACCTCCCCAAACCTCCCCAGGTCTCCTTTCCTCCGCGCAGACCTGCCGACATTTGGGGAGGTTTGGGGAGGCGCCCAAACCTCCCCAAACGTCGGCAGGTCTGCGCGGAGGAACGGAGACCTGGGGAGGTTTGGGGAGGCGCCCAAACCTCCCCAAACGTCGGCAGGAGGAACGGAGACCTGGGGAGGTTTGGGGAGGCGCCCAAACCTCCCCAAACGTCGGCAGGTCTCCGTTCCTCCGCGCCCTGCCTGCCTGCTTCTTTCCGCTTCAGAAAGAAGCAGGCAGGCAGGGCGCGGAGGAACGGAGACCTGCCGTTTGGGGAGGTTTGGGGAGGTGCGCGCGCACCTCCCCAAACCTCCCCAAACTTCGGCAGGTCTCGGACGGCGGTGGCTTGGGAGAGGTGCGCGCGATCCCGGAAGCACCAAAGCCTCGGCCGCGCACAAGTCCTCGGTAAGTTTTTTTGTTGACTGGAGTATAAGCCGAAGTGGAATTTTTCAGCCCAAAAAGTGGGCTGAAAAATTCGGCTTATACTCAAGTATATACGGTACATATCTTAATACTAGCCACTGCTTTCCTTGTTTTTATTTGCAGGATTGTTTTAATATAAAAGAGCATTTAAAAATGTTGGAGTCTGAAGAATTACAGTCCAACCCAATCTATCGGTGCAGAAATTCCCCGTCTCATTTTGTAATTCATTCATTAGATTTGGACCCTCCATTTCTTCCAGGAGCAACTGCCTTTCCTCCATTTCCCCCACAGCAGCAATCCCTTGAAATAGGATGGGGTGAAAGAGAATGACTAACTCAAGGTTAGTCACTCTAACTAACCATGAGTTTCCATGGCTGACAGTGGATTTGAACCTGGGTTCCACTACTACTAGTCCAGCACCTTAACCATCACACTACATATAAGGCATCCCTCTTATCTATGGATCCTGATTGAACCAGCTTTTCCTCATTTCTCATTTACGAAATGAGTGCATAAGCACATTTCTGACACCTGTTTTTTGTGAATCTTGTACATGCCGCACTCTCAATCAGGCAATCTGTTTGTGTTTTCCCTTTGTTGCACTTATAATGGAATGCAGGATCTGGGAAATTACCATAGTGCCATAGATCCACAAAAAGGCCAGTAGATGTGCAGAAAAAAGAGTGTTCAAATTCTCTTTATAGCGGGGCACAGAGTAATTATGTCAGTAGCACCGGACACTCTAGGGAAGCCCTTAACTACAAACACACAGCTGTTGTCTGCTCATTCAATAGGTGTGTACATGCCATTTTATGCTTTGTTCTCAGTTTGGATTCCTAGTTGGATGCTCTTGTATTTGTTCTTGCCAGCCAACCGTTTCACACAACCAGTTTTTGACAAAAGCCAGAAAGCTAATAAGTGGAAATCCAATGCCAACTTCAGAAAACAATGCAAAGTGCCAGTGCTTCGTTTTTAGATGCATAGAGACAGTGCTTGCCAAAATGAAAAGAGTAGAAATGTAAGCAAATGGAAATAACTGGGGTGGCACTTCCTTTGGAAGAAGAAAAGAAGGGAGGTAGAGAAACATTTGAGGGCAAGAATGAAAGAGGAGAGATAGGGCCTGGCAGAAATGTTTTGGACAAGTGATCCTGCTCATTTTATAAACAGAATATAATACCTGACACCAAGTTCAGACCACTGAGAAAATATTTTCTTTCAAAGAGATCTGCTGCTGTCAAATTGTAGTAGTTAACCAGCTGCCATTGGCTAAGATGTTCCCTTGAGATTTTCAACTTGCAGACTATGGTATCTCCATTGACTTTATCAGGGTTGCAGCTAAGGACCATTTGTTATGAACCTGGGATGCCAATTAGACTTGCTTACAGTACTTGGTTTATTGTGAGCCAGAAGGTCTAGGACCTGCTGGCAGTTCATAGTTGATTGTCTTATAGATATTTCCAGTTCTGAAAGAGGCAGAGCAGTGGGGACAGCAGAGACAACAAAGAAGCATTCTGAAGCTAGTCATCAACTGATCCATTGATTGATGGGAACCAGATCACACCACTGATCAACAGTAGGTCTGTCAGCTTTCCCTTCCTGAGCAGCAAATAAAGTGGCATCAAGGGCTGTGGAGGGAGAAAAAATTGGTGAAATAACCTCTCTTTCTATCCTTGGGATGAATGAAACTCCTAGACCAGGGGTCCCCAATCTGTGGGCTGAACCCCACTACTGGGCCATGGCCACCAGGCCATGTGAAGGGTTGACCAGGGCACACGTGTATATGTGTGTGTGTGTGTGCACTCCCCCCCACTTGCACTAGCACTGCTGCGAGTGTCCCTCAGCACTAGCACTGCCCTGAGCATCCCTCTGGTGCTAGCACTGCCCAGCCACGAGTGTCCCACTGGCACTAGTGCTGCCTTGAGCATCCCACCAGCCTTAGTGTCACCCCAACCTGAGCATCCCACTGGCGCTAGCTCTGCCACACCCCAAGTGTCCCATCAGCACTAGTGCCACCCCAAGCATCCTGTCGGCACTAGGGCCACCCCACACCAAGCATCCCACTGGTGCTAGCACCACCCCATTTGTGGCACTCATGCTCATGTGGGCCTGTTTGCACATGGACATGCACTCAAGTGTGGCCCATTTGTGCATGCACATGTGCGCATAACGGTGCCTGCCTCCCTTTCTGGGTCACCAAACCAAAAAGATTGGGGATTTTAATCTGCATTTAAGTTACTTTTATGAATATACTCTTTTCAAAGGATTATAGAATCTTCCATCCTAAGTCTCTTAGGTCTATCAAGTTTATGTAATGCATGTCTTTATTTGGCAGGTGATGCAGTATGGATAACTGTCATTGACCCAACTAAGCTAAATGTATTTAAGGGCTGGCAGAAAAGTAAAGCCCTAGTGGAGACAATATATAGTGATAGTAGGCAACAGCTGCTTCTTTCCACCAGTTCTTCTGGTTTTGTATGAACAGATTAAGTGTTGCAGTAGTTAGGATGCAATACTGTAGGCAACCTCTGCTGACTGCTCGCTGCTGGCTTGCCAGCAGTTTGGCAGTTCGATTCTGAGTGGCTCATGGTTGACTCAGCCTTTCATCCTTTCATGGTCAGTAAAATGGGGACCCAGATTGTTGGGGGTAATATGCTGACTCTGAAAAAAATGCGTAGAGAGGGTTGTAAAGCACTGTGAAGTGGTATATAAGTCTAAGCGCTATTGCTATTGCTAAAATTCCCTAAATAACATATTCTTTCCCCCTGTCTTCTCAAGTAAAAGCTGGTGTCTACTAATGTGCAAAAATAGTATAGATCAAATTAGGAGGTGAAACTGAAAAAAATTAAAATGGAATGAATATTATTGAGACCCTATGAAGAGGATCACAATGGGATAGAACTTTTTTTTTTAATCCCATTTATATCCCGCCCTTCTCCGAAGACTCAGGGCGGCTTACAATTTAAAGCACAAATCAATGTGCTTAGCAATAGCCTTCATTCTATGTATATGCCTGCTTATTATTAGGGTTTTCCCTCCCACAGCGGCATTATTACAAAGTCAGCTTATTGCCCCCAACAATCTGGGTCCTCATTTTACCTACCTCGGAAGGATGGAAGGCTGAGTCCACCTTGAGCCTGGTGGGATGGGAACCTGCACTAATTGCAGGCAGCTGGTGTTACTTAAGGAGGCATTAGCCCACTGCTCCATCAAGGCTTTTATTTATATGTTTAGTTAACTTTTGGTGCAAGAACTGAATCACAACATTCAGTAAAATGAGCACTTTATGTATGTGGAAACAATATGTATTATTATTTATTAAATATGTATTATTATTTATTATTTATTAAACAAATTTGTACAGCTGCCCTTCTACTAAAGGAACTCTGGATGGTGAATTTTGATTATCATTTGGGTCTGACTCATTTACTGGGGGAGGCTGTTTTCCCGAAAGTGTAAACCAAATATATTTGCTCCATCCCTAATCAGTCTAAGCTATGTTGGACATCCACTGTATTTGACATGCTGGCAAAGACTCTGTTGGCTGGCATTCTGTTGTGGCTGGCACAGGCTGGGATTTGAAGGAGGAATGGACAACGGATGTCAATATAAATGCAGTTAACAACATATTATTGATTGCTTCTATGTACTCACGTACTAGAGATCCTTTCAAGATCTGCTGTGATAGACACCAGCATCAGGAAAGGTGAGTGAAAATCCATGCTGTACGAGAAGGTTTACACTACAGAGCTCTATCCCTAGGACTGGTTATGAAATATTGCACTAACAAATTGAGGAAGAGCTATTTATACGTATATAAGGAATTGTTACATAGTTTAGATCAATGCAGGGAATGTTCACACAATCTAAATCAAAACAGAAATGTTGTTATAGCTCTGATTGCACAATGTAAAAAAAGTCATTTGTGGTTCTGAGAGGGAACATGGGAAGAGAATAGCTTGGCCAAGCAAAATTTGTGTGTGGTCAAAGATACAGTTCTTTCATAGTTTGTTGTTCATCTTCCCCTTTTCTGTATCCTGGTCTCCTTTCTTTAATCATGCAGGTTGCTTCATGAAGTTGGCTTAGTGATCCCACTGAAGTGGAAGAACAGTCTTTTGCTACCATGTTTTCACTTCTCTCTGAATAGTGAGACAACCTAAATCCAAACAGTAACTCAGTTTTCATTTTGTGACAAAATCCCTTTTTGAAAGTGATAGCCTTAATATCCGTCTGCAAAAGATGGGGGAATAGCCTTGGAAAACCCAGGATATTTTAGCCTCAATTTCTGCTTTCTACATTCCAATTATATTAAAATAGTAATAAATAACCAACAATCCCCCTCTACCTCATAATTGTAAAAATAAATTGAAATTAAATATATTTACATACTAAATGAGTTGTTTATAAACACTCATGTCCCCAAATAACTACCTTCCATGCTTAGGTGTTGTTTGTAGCATTGGAGTACTGGGTGAAAAAAATCCTTCTACGCAATGAGGTCCGTAATTATAGGGAGCTTTGCAATCCCGATAGCTCTATTCTAGCACATTCCAAACTTTCTCAATTCTTCAAAACATACTTTGTTTCATTTTTTGCAATGTTCAATTTTGCACAATGTGCTAGGGAACATTTATCAAATTCCTTGTTATATATTTGCCTGTTAAACCACCCATGGACAAACCACATTACAGCTGGGTCCAAGCAGCTGTGATAGCTAATGCATATAAACACTCAGATAAATCAAATGTAAACAACGTGTCACCTACACAGTCATTTTGATGCATTTCCCCATAATCATTCCGCAAGAAACCATCCCATGATAGTATTAAAAAGCGATCAGCTTATCAAAATACTTATGAATGGAGAGTTCCTTAGACTTATTCAGAACAATGTTCTGATTTCACAGAGTGTTCTTTCAAATAGCTAGGCCAGGGGTAGGCAACCTTGGCTCTTTTATGACTCGTGGACTTCAACTCCCAGAGGTCCTGAGCCAGCATGGCTCAGCTTGGAAACCTCTCCCTTTTCCCTCAGCGTGGCTGGCTGAGGAATTCTGGGAGTTGAAGTCCATGAGTCATAAAAGAGCCAAGGTTGCCTATCCCTGAGCTAGGCCAAATACTACAAGGATGTTCAGTTATTGGTATCTTTCACCATATTGTCTTGCATAGTCCATCAACCTGCTTCTACGAAAGCACTAGGCCAAAAGTAACACTATAGCCCAGTAACAGAGCACATGCTTTGTATATATAGAAAAGTGTAGGTTTAATCCTCCCTATCTGTAGATAGGGCCGATCCCTTGTTTCTGAATTTTTGTCATTTGTGCATCACATATATCATATAAGAGCCTTCTCCAATCAATAGATGGATTGATGCTAATTGTTAACTGAACATGTAGCTCCTTATGGCGGTGTGGAATTCTGAGTGTTTATTTATTTATTTATTAATGGGACTTATATCCCGTCCTATCTCCTGAAGGACTCAGGGCGGCTAACAACAATAACATACAATAAATACAGAAATTAAGATAAAATTAAAATTAAAGGCCTCTGTATAATAAATTAAAATTAAAAATTAAAATAAATTAAAAATTAGAGTTAAAAATTGTAAACATAATTAAAATCCCTGTCAGTCCAGGTCAGCCAGGTGAAAAAGGAGTGTTTTGAGGCCGCGGCGAAAGGACTGGAGATCTTGGGCCATCTGAGGCTCAGGGGGGAGCTGGTTCCACAGGGCTGGTGCTCCCACAGAAAAGGCCCTTCCCCTGGGGGTCGCCAGCTGACATTGTCTAGACGACGGTACCCTGAGGAGGCCTTCTCTGTGTGAGCATACTGGGCAATGGGAATTCGTTCCCGGCAGCACATGGTCCTGCAAGTATCCTGAGCCTAAGCCATGTAGGGCTTTAAAGGTAAGTACCAGCACCTTAAATCTCATCCGGAGGGCAACCGGTAACCAATGCAGCTCACGCAGGAGGGGTGTAATATGGGAGTATCGGGGTGCTCCCATCACTACCCGTGCAGCCGCACTCTGCACCAGCTGAAGCCTCCGGGTGGTCTTCAAGGGCAGCCCCATGTAGAGAGCATTGCAGTAGTCTATACGGGAGGTAACGAGTGCGTGGGTGACTGTACGTAGGGCATCTCGGTCCAGAAAGGGGCACAACTGGTGTACCAGGCGAATCTGGGCAAATGCCCCCCTAGCCACGACTTCAATATGATCTTCAAAACTGAGTCGTGAATCCAGGAGGACGCCTAGATTGCGTTCTCTATCAATGGGAGGTAACATCTCTCCTCCTATAATCAAAGATGGAACCTCTTTGGACTAAAGAGGTGCTATACCCAGGCCTGAAACCCGATTGGTACGGATCCAGATACTCAGTTTCCTCCAGGACCAAAGGGAGCTGCCGTGCCACCATGCTCTCAACGACCTTCGCAAGAAAGCGAAGGTTGGAGACAGGATGAAAGTTGTTTAAAATAGCTGGATCCAATGCAGATTTCTTAAGGAGGGGCCTTACCACCGCCTCTTTCAAGGCGGCAGGGAAGTACCCTTCACTCAGTGAGGCATTGATAACTGCTAGGAGCCAGCCTTGTGTAACCTCCTGAGACGCATAGACCAGCCAGGAGGGACACGGGTCCAACAAACACGTGGCGGCACTTAATTTCCCCATGATCCTGTCCACTTCATCCAGAGTCACAGGATCAAACTCTTCCCAAATGTTCTTGGCCAAACTCATCGTTTTCCTCTCGTCAGATACTGCCCAGTCAGAGTCCAGACCAGCCCGAATCTGAGCAATTTTGTCCACCAGATATTTACTAAATTCCTCGGCCCGTCCTCGTAAGAGGTCCTCTCCCGTCCCTTGATTTAAAAGGGAGCGGACCACTCTAAACAGGGCAGCCGGGCAGTTATCTGCGGACGCAATGAGGGTGGTGAAGTAAGCGCACTTTGCCACCTCCATTGCCACAAGATAAGATCTAGAAAAGGATCTTAACTGTGTTCGGTCAGACTCGTTGCAGTCTAGAGGACACCAAGACCAGGGAGATGCATATATTTAAGGCTGTATCTGCACATGCATCTATACTTACAAATAACTTTTAATATATTCTGGGGCAAAGGTTCATGATTGTCCTTCCAGCACAATCTTGGGATTCTATGCAGTGAAGGGATTCAAATACGTGAACAACTGGTTCTCTGTGTGGATGCTGCTTCCAGAAGTCCATTCTGGGCCTAGGCAACAAAACATTAGCTACCAGTTCTGCTGAAGTAGTGCGAACCAGCTGAATCCCACTACTGATTCTATGTTAAATATTATTTTTTCCCTCTAGAATGCTTTTTTTTTACATAAAATGAATGCTTTGATATATAATGTGTGGCTTAGCTCATTTTTCAAGAATGATCTATGATTGTGTATATTGTTAGAATTCTTTGTCAAAGATTTACTTATTATTCATAGAAATCATTTGGACTCCGTATTTTCTGTCCATAAAATGGAAAATTGTTGCTAGAATGTTGTACACTGTGTGTGCACTGATACTAACATGCATTTGGTAGTACAGGTAGTCCTTGACTTACGACCACAGTCGAACCCAAAATATCTATTGGTAATCAAGGCAGTTGTTAAGTGAGTTACGTGCCTCATTTTACAACCTTTTTTAGTGACCTTTACGACAATTGTTAAATGAATCATGCAGTTACTATGTGAATGTCAACGCTGCTAACATCAAATGTTCTTGCTTTGACAAAAGATGAAGAAGCAGCTCTTTCGTATTTAAAACTTGTGTGTTACTTTTAGAGCTAGAATCAGTTGTTGCTCTGGGGTGAGGAGGAAGAATGTCTCTCAAAGCTGTCTTGAAATAAGAGAAGATAAGAATTTGGCAGGTTGTCTAACAGAAGGGAAAACTGACCGTTCAAACTAATTGGATCAATGACAGCAATGAAAAGGAGGAGAATTGTGTTTAATATGTTGTGCTAAGGGGAGGGGAATTCAGATTCCAGCTTCCCTAGCAAGCTTTGCCAATGTTATAAAGGTAAAGGTAAAGGTTCCCCCGCACATGCGTGCTACTCGTTTCTGACTCTAGGGGCCGGTGCTCATCTCCGTTTCAAAGCCGAAGAGCCAGCGCTTGTCCGAGGACGTCTCCGTGGTCATGTGGCTGACATGACTAGATGCCAAAGGCTCACGGAACACTGTTACCTTCCCACTGGAGTGGTCGCTATTTTTCTACTTGCATTTTTACGTGCTTTCGAACTGCTAGGTTGGCAGAAGCTGGGACGAGTAACAGATGCTCACTCTGTTACACGGCACTCGGGATTCGACCCGCCAAACCGCCGACCATCTGATTGACAAGCTCAGCATCCTAACCCACTGAGCCACCGTGTCCCTTCGCCGATGTTATAGGGCTCTAATAAAAGACTTTTAAGGTAAACAATGCCTCAGAGTCCTTAGAAGAGCTCATCTGTCAGAAACCTGACAGTGAATCTGCTTTCCTCTATTGACTTTGCTTGTTGGAAGCTAGCTGGGGAGGTTGCAGATGGTGATCACATGATCCCAGGACAGGGCAATGGACATAAATACAAATTTTGATCATGTGACCAATGGAGTTGCACTAAGAGTCGTAACTGTATGAAAAATGGTCATAAATCACTTTTTTTCAGTGTTGTCGTGACTTTGAGTATTCGCTAAATGAATGGTGGTAAGTTGAGGACTGCCTGTATAACATTTTATTTCAAACGTTCACATTCTCCAAAGGACTAGCTTGTTGCAGAGAATGTATAAGTACTGCAACAAACCTTAGAGGGACATAGAATTCCTGCGGAAATGTTAGCCTCTCAATTCTCTCTTCCATCCTTTAGTACTGTATTCCATTTGCAGATGCTGGCCAGTTGCCAGATTGTGTTTATCTGCAGAATTAAAAAGCTTTCTCATTTCTGTGTGGAGGGCAGGCTTAGGTGAAAATTGTACCCGGCAATCTTCCTTCTCCATATGTACACCCAATGGAGGCATCCGAAAGACCACTGTCATGCAGATGTGAAATTAAAATGCAAAAAAATATCCATTCATCACGTAATAGGGAACCAGGGTCAACCAAATGTCAAATTATGATTGTATGCATTTGTATTTGATAAAGCAAGCTTGCAATTTATATGCAAATGAGGTGTGGCTCTTGATCTCTAGCATACAGTCGGCACAGTCACTAGTATCAGCAAGTCTGGGTACCTGCCTGCCTGCCTGCCTGCCTGCTTATGTCCCTTCATTTTATTCTTTCCAACCCAGTAGAAATAAATCGTATATAGATGCTCAGAGTCCTGTCTATTTAGCTGACTCACTATTTGACAGCAAGATAACACACCAAACCTAAACAGAATGGGACTGACTCCGGTAGGATGGGAAAAGCTGATAAAACAAAGGCCAAGTTAAAAAAAAATAGAACATAGCTATCTGTGGACTATGAAAATATAACTTCTTAGTGCATCCCTATAGGAAAGGCAGTTGGGCATTGACTCAGAGTGCTGTTGCTTGATTTATTCTAAATCCCTCTTCATGGGTCATGTGACTCAGAGCAGAGTATATGTGGCCAGTATTGTGCTTGGGTTTGTTTTTTTTTTGTAAGCAGGATCAGATTCTTCTTTTATTTACAACAGGGTGAACAGGGTGAGTCATGAATGAACAATCAGGGAAAGTTCAGTTGACTGTGCTATCCTTGAGCAGAGTAGTTGCACGCAAAAGGAAAGAGGATCATTTTTTCATATAGGTTCCTGACCTTCCTCTTTTTCATAGAAGAGCAGAGAAATCCACTGCATTAATAATAACATCACCTCTAGCAGACTTAGTTATCTAGAGATCTAGAAGTGTCTATCTATTCCTTTTGCCCCAGCACTTTCAGTACTGCCGAAATGAAGGAGAGTCAGAAATAATGGCTTGGACTAAACCATCTTGATCTGGATGAAATGATCCCTGTCTCTAGAAATCTCTTCTAGAGTAGATGATGTATGTCTCACAGAGCAGCAGGAGGGCCAATCTCAGCATGAGGACTTGGATAAAAATATGGAGGTAAGAGCCATTATATATTTTTGTTGTTGTTGTTTGGGGAGGTTTGAACTCTTGTGCATGGGAGATGTTCCTGATATACATTGGGAACAGATGATGGGACTATCAGGTAAGTAAGGTTCAAAGAAATATGGAGATGGTGGATTGACACATCAAGGAAATCAGTTAGACTTCTTATGCCTATCCCTTATTTAAGTTTTCCTTAACCCCAAATAAGAATGATGACTTTGTCTATTTTCCCATGGTCTGTTGGTTCTGTTACCAAGGTTAGCAATAACATTTCACTCATCTATGGCTTGATTGTGAATGAGTGGTATTCTCTCTCTGCCCTCCAGATTTCTTGTCTATTCAAATGTCAATCAAAAGTGCTTATAGCTTGTACTGGACAGTTAGGATCCCCTGATCTGAGGGAAGTGAACTCAGTCTGGATTTCAGCATAACCGTTCTGAAAATACCATTGTCAATAGTCATTGCCTGGTAGCTTATGAAATCAATGGCGTCTATAGATATATTAACAACAGAGTCCAGTAGCGCAGAACTACATGGTGCCACCACAATCGTGGGGCAATCAAAACAAGTCATCTGTCCAACACAGCCATCTATCTTCTTCTGAGCCTTCTTTTCTCTATCAGGCAAAAAGACACTTACCACTGGTTCCTTTCTAATTTCCTTTTGAAATTCAGATTTGCAATAATTCTTCTGTGCAAAGGTTGATCGTGCAAAGATATTACATCCATGGAGTGTGATGGTTCCTAGAGAGTTTTGTGGTGAGCACAATGTCAGCCTCGTGAAGTACGCCAGACAGGAAGCATGCTCAAATGAACTAATTCTACTTTATTGTAAGATGACGTTAACAGAATCTTGCAAATTTGAAACTATATTTCCCCCCTTTGTCTTTATAGCTCAAGGATTAGGGAGGGTTCCTACTGAGATGTTTGCTACCTCCAGTTTTCTGTGGGCTAAGTTGCCTGTTATCCAACCTTTGGCTGCGGCTGCCACATATCATTGTACACTGGAGGAAACGAAAAAAAAAAGAGATGCTGCACTTGGAAGTCTTCAATGTAAAAAACAACAAAGTCCTTCCTGTCTTTTGTTGAGAGATTACTCAATATCTGTTAAAAAAAACAAAACTAAGCATACATATAGGCAATGCATATATGTATAAACACATGCATTGAAAATATTCATGGCTTTCATGGTATTAAAGAAGATATTTGAAACTTCTTTTCTACTTCTTAGCTATCCTCCTCTGAGGTCTTTTAGCTTCCCTTGAAATTCCAAAAGATGTCTCATTAACATCTTACTCAATTACCTTGCATTTTCCTTTAGGCAAAGCTAGGTAGGGTCTTCCAGTTAAACTCGAATCCATAGACTTTAGAATAAGCCAATTCTGGTGTCTTCTAAGGGATGATTAAAATAACTGTGGTGTATTCTAAGAGGTGATTTGCTTTGAAAGAATCACTCCACTTTTCATTAACAATATTGTAATTCTGAAAAAAACAACCCTGGAGAGATGTATTGGTTTAAAAATATTATTTCCCCACAGGTGGAGGACAGGGGGCTTGTTGTTCTATAGTCCATGGGGTCATGAAGAGTTGGATATGACTTAGGAACTGAACAACAACAACAAAAATGTCTATGATGGAATGATGACGTTTCTCTGAAATTAAGAGGAATCGATGGATCTCTGAGGAATTTCAAATTATGTTGCTTTTTATAAGAATGGAAATACGCAGCGGAACAGTCCAGCATACTGATTTGAAAATCAGAACAGAAGCAATTATTAATTGGTTGTTTTCATTTGAATGAGAAACATTTTAAAAGTTTTGGAAGAATTATTCCAGTTACCATTTGTGCCAAGGTTTTTGGCAGTAGTGTGCGATATTTACTTCCTTCTCCTGCCTTTGGAGATAGAGAGAGAGAGACTAATCTCTTTCAGAAATGACAAGAGGTATAATTAAATCTCAGACAACTGTGGTCAGCCTGCTCATCACCCATGCATTCCCTATTAAAATATTTTGGCTTGTGTATATTCAGGCTGTCTCCATAGTTTCCTAGAAATAAATATTTTTTAATACGGTAGTGATTATTTTCTATTGGCAGCATTCCCTTTTGCTTCTCACCTCAAACACCTTTGTACACTCTGCCAAAAAGCTTGCAATGTCAGAGTTGTGTACCTGGAAGCCTCTCTTTCTATTGGCTGAATACAATAGAATTCAGCTGAAAGGGACCTTGGAGGTCTTCTAGTCCTGCCTCCTGCTCAAGCAGGAAAACCTATACAATTTCAGACAAGTGACTGTCCAAAGATGAGTTATTAGGTCCTACAGAAAAAAATAGAGCACTTAAGAAATAAGATAATTGTTAGATCTTCGGTTCGAAGGCATTAAGCGAGACAATGTGTTGAAACAGCAACAAGTTTATTAACTCAGAACAGAACAGAAGCAAGCTAATAGCTGCTGTGCAGCTATTTGTACGGTTGGCCTCTAGGCAGCGACCAATAGGTTTAAAGTAGCAGTTTCCCACCCCAAACCTAATTATCAGCCTGGAGACAGCAAGTCTGGCTCAGTAACAGCAACCATTACATAACACACAGAAAGTAGGTCAGACATTAGGCAAGCAGTCAGACATTAAGCAAGTGAATTAAAACAGATAAGGCCAATACATTACAATAATGAACACAAGAATTAACCTAACAGTGAAACTGGAATGGCTGTGAAGCCTTCATGGGATGTATATCATGCCAGTCTGTGAAAAGTACATGGCAGAGACCTTTCTTACACATACTCTTTCTGGTATCTTCAGGAACAGGAATGTTGTTCTGTAACACATGCAGGAAAGCTATTAGGATTGGATGCACTATAGTGACCGGTCTCGGGTTTGATTATGAAACAGAAACCCGTTTCTTTTCTAGGGAAATTAAAACAATTCAAACTACTCTGAGATGCAAGATTAGATTTGGAAAAGAATAAATCAATAGGTTATAATAGGATAACATCAAAATGCCTGAAACTGCTTAATTGGTTTTAACATATTTTAACATACTTATTTCCTATATTGCAGGGGTGTCAAACTCAATTTCATTGAGGGCTGCATCAGCATTGCGGTTGCCCTCAGGGGGCTGGGTGGGTATGGCCAGGGTGGGCGTGGCCTACTGGGTGGGCGTGGCTACAGTGCGTATGGCCTACTGGGTGGGCGTGGCCAGCTCTATATCGTTCGCATCAAGGGTGCCTATGGGGGCCTGGGCAGGAGTGGGACAGATCTGAGGATCTCTGGCAGAAGGAGGGTCTCTGGGCCATGGCCAAGGCAGTGGGGGCCGTTCCCTCACTGTTTCCAGGATGGCTTCGTGGGCCGCATGAAACCACTTCGTGGGCTGGATCTGGCCCCTGGGCCTTGTGTTTGACATGTCTGCTATATTGTAATATTATATATAATATATTAATACACTGTAAGGTTAAAAAGTCCTCTTTTTTCCTCTCAATCCCCTGGGTCCAAAGAAGCTTGAAGATTGCCCATTGACTTGCCCTTGTGCTAATCCTGATCACTGGATTTAGTGCATTATTATAAAGATTGTCTGGCTGGCAATTCCAAAATTGGAATCTGTTACGGTGGCAGATTGGACAGGCTACTTTGGCAATAGTTCCATTCTTCTGGGCAGATAAAAATGATTGCCTATTGATCTGATTTCCTGGAATTATACAAGTGCTGCCTTTCATACAACTGCTGTGTTTTCAGTAGGGCCAGGGTGACTGACACGGCTGGTTGACAAACTTAACACCTCCTGGGAAGGTCCCCCTCATTCACTGGCAGGCCACATTGGCAGAGGTTGGCTTCTTCAGCACAGGCTTAGAGATCATTTTGCTTTGATGTGTAATTCTGCTTTGATCCAAGAATACTTGAACTGGAGCCCCTTTCAAAGCTCTTCATGGATGTAGTAGTGGTTCCTAATGAATGCAATAAAGTCAAGAGAAAGATAAAAGATAAACTACATATTTTTATTCTTTTGGAAGCTTTTGGAAATTTTGAATTGCAAGTCAGAAACCAGATGGCTGTAATTTCAGAAGAATAAACAATTTAGACTTTTCTGTACCATTTTTTGGAAACATATTTTACATATTCTTTACATCATATACACACACATGCATGTGCGCGCACACGAACATGGAGAGAGAGAGAGACAGAGAGAGAGAGAGAGAGAGAGAGAGAGAGAGAGAGAGAGAGAGAGAGACTCTTTTCTAAATGCCCGTTTGAAATGAGTTTAAACAAAATTGCATCTAGAAAAAGACCTAGCTCCCTGGAGAAGGCTCTAAAGCTGGGAAAGATGGAAGGAAAGAGAAGAGGACCTCTAGCAACCAAGTGGATGTACTTAATTTCAGAGGCTATGAGTGCACCGTTGAAACACCTGAAGTTCCAATTGTCAGAAAATGTATCTATGTAATCTCTGTGAGTTGAAACTAGCTTGATGGCACATAATCAATATCTGTCTATCTCCATTCATCCATCCATCCACCCACCCACCTATCATCCATCCATCCATCCCTCCACCCACCCATCCATCGATCCACCCATCCATCCACCCACCCATCATCCATCCATCCATCTATCCATCCATCCATCCATCCATCCATCCATCCATCCATCCATCCATCCATCCATCCATCCTAGTCTAGTCTACAGCCTTCTGATTTTCTGATGTCTCCTATCCAAATAGTAAACTGACCCAACTTGATTTAATTTCATAACCCAGACAAATTTGCTGAAGTGCTGCCATCTGCTGAGGAACATTGCTTACATAGAGTAATGTTTGATGGCAAAGAAAGAAGGGATAAATTTAAATTCTCACCTGCAGCTACATCATTTTCTTTCCTTTCCACACTTATAATTAACTTCAGTGAAGTCTGGTGAATTTGAGACAGCAGATTATCAACCAATCTTACTACAGAAAAATGTTTTGGAGAGCTGTTGTTCCATATGTAAAAATAGGCAAATTAAAAGTGTAGGGCATAATAATATTTCCATGTGATGATTTACACAGGGAAATATTATTTTAGTCAGCCTGGAGAGTGGAAAAAGATGAATCCAAAGAAGGGAAATGGTCTGTGGCTTCAAACAAGGCTGTGTGTTTGTGTATTTTGAGCGATTATGCATAGTTCTTAATTATTTAATCTTTATTCAATTATCTTGGATGCTGTTTGATTGTCTCTTGCCCTCCAAGCAGCTTGCAAACTCTAGCTGCAGTGAAATACATATATGTGTTCACAGAATCTGATCAAAAGAGATGAATGGATATTCATCTTATGGATATTTGCATAAAAAGGAAAGAAAATAAATGTGTGACTTATGATTTTGATGATTAGACAGGGTAGATTATAGAAATAAGAACAATATGATATAACTTTAGTGAGAGAGATTGAAATGTATTTGTCCTTGCAACTGCTGTGAGGAACATCAAACGCCACTTTTTATACTTTATTTTCATTCCTTTCTATTTTTCCTTCACTTTTTTCCTTTTCTTACACCTATTACTTTTTCTTTTCTTTTTCTTTTTTCTTTCTTACTTTCTGTTAGTTTGTATTAGCTTTTATCTTCTGATTTGAACTTTTTAATAAAAATATACATTAAAAAGACTGTTCCGTTTTCTCCCTGCTCGCCATAAAAAGCTTCATCAGAGCAGTCAACTTTCACTTTCCCATTTTCGAGCCTGATTAATTGTTTTGCAATATTTTCTGAGCAGTTTCTCCCCTCTACTAATAGCTTCACAGCTTTCTATAAAAGTAGAAAGCGAGCACTTTTTCCCCATTCTTTTTTAGAACAAGCCTAAGTCAATGTATTTTTGTTATACCAGCCTCACACATACAGTGTGTGTATCCCTCTCTCTTGTAATTGTCATGACCATTCATAACGGGATTTAAGGAAAAGAATTACAAAAATCTAGTGGCAAAATTTCCATTTCAAAGTCAGAAGAATTTGCAGGTGGCTTGGCTCTCACTGATGACCCTCTGTGGATCTTTTCCCATGTTCTTCCGCATTGCCTGCCTTTGCACGTTAGATCCCACGGTCCATTTCCTTTGCAATGAATCTTCTCCAGGGTTCACCTTCAAATGCTTTGTGGACTCCCCATCCCAAGTCAAAGAAAGATGAGCCTTTGGCAGTTTTTCCTTTAAACACCCCCCCCCCCAATATATTTCAGTATCTCTAGCTATTCTTTCTCTGGATTAAAATCATCAGCAGTGACCAGCATTGACTAGCTGCTTCCTAACCATTTCAGCATCTTTAGCTGCCTACCATCACCTTCATAATTAAGCTTCTTTCCAGAATTCTCTATGTGGTTAATATGTAATCACAGTGCTTTATGAATTACCCCTTTTGCTATTCCTTTTCTGTTGCTTTTTTCTACTCCTGTCAGCACTATATCCTCTGAAAACCTAAACCAGGGGTAGGCAACCTTGGCTCTTTTATGACTCGTGGACTTCAACTCCCAAAATTCCTGAGCCAGCCATGCTGAGGGGAAAGGGAAAGGTTTCTAAGCTGAGCCATGCTGGCTCAGGAATTCTGGGAGTTGAAGTCCACGAGTCATAAAAGAGCCAAAGTTGCCTACCCCTGACCTAAACTATTTTCGAATCCAAGCTGCTTATCAGCCACTCCTTATTCAAACAGCAATTAACAGAGAGTTAGTATGGAACTTGTTTAGGTGCTTGCATGGATGTAGAGATAAAAGAAGAGGCATCAGGAAGCTATGCTGGAGAGCAGGCTCCTCATGCAAGCCAGGATCAAAGATATTATAAAGAGCAATAGCAATAGCAGTAGCAATAGCAATAACACTTAGTCTTATACAGTGCTTTTTTGTAAAAGAAAAAGGTGCTGGAACTCACACATGTCATACAACCTGCCTTGCCTACCCAAAAAGGTTCCATCCAAAAAAGGTGCCGGAACTCCGTTCTGAGCGTTCTATGACAAAAAAAGCCCTGGTCTTACATATCGCTTCACAGTGCTTTACAGCCTTCTCTAAGTGGTTTACAGAGTCAGCATATTGCCCCCAACAATCATTTTATCAACCTCAGAAGGATTGAAGGCTTGAGCCAGTGAGAATTGAACTGCTTCCAGTTAGCAGAAATAGCCTGCAATACTGCATTGTAACTACTGCACTACCAAGGGTCTACATGGAAGAGGATTTGGGACAATGTTGGCAGAAGCATTTGGTGAGAACCGGGTAAAACAGATCCTTAAGGATCCAACAAATCTTGGAATGCAGGGTAGGAGATGAGCAATAGCACTTAGCAATAGCATTTAGGCTTATACAGTGTCCCATAGCACTTTAAAGCATTCTCTGAGCAGTTTATGATGTCAACATTATTTGCATATTGCCACCAACAATCTGGGACTCATTTTATTGACCTTGGAAAGATGGAAGGCTGAGTCAACCTTGAGCCCCGTGAGGATTGAACTTCAAGCTGCAGGCAGAGTTTGCCTGCTGCACTTTATTGTATAGTCATGCTGGTCACATGACCATGCAAATGTCTTTGGACAATGCTGGCTCCCTTGGCTAAGAAGCGGAGAGGAGCACCACCCCCTAGAGTCAGACAAGACAGGATAGAAAGGGATGACACTATGTCAGAAGAATGGGGGCCAAGGGCAGCATTCCCAATCACATTCCAAAGCATTCCTGTGGCATTCTGGAATTCCAAATGCCAACACTGCTGGAATAGGAAATGTTCTTAGGAATGATGCTGGGTTATCTAGGGTTATTTCCAGATGCATCCTTTGTAATTGGGGCTAGTGTGAGAGTTTGTTTCTATTGTTTCACCCAGTTTATTTGTAAAGCCATGGCATTAATAGAACCGAAATAATTATAAGCATGATCAATAAACCACCCATAAAAGAGTGGTTGTCGTATTACAGTATTGAATTCATTGATAAATCAGACTATTGATAATTATGGGATATAAAACAGATTCCCTGTTTTTTCCTCTTCTTAGTTTGTATTTTTAGTTTACGCTTTTAACTTTTTCCAAAGATTTTTTTAAGATGAATGATTGTTTTTTTTAAAAAAATAAAGATATTAGTTTTAAAAAGTGTGGTTTTCATTTCATTTCACCATCACTGGCATTTTATTGCACCTACTACATAGCCTAGGTATACAATGTACTATAATGTGTGTGTGTGTGTGTGTGTGTGTGTGTGTGTATACATGGAAGAAAAATGGTTAAATCTTTATATATTGCTTTATTATTGCCTGCCATGACAGCTGCAAAGCATCCAACTCAGTAGTTTTGATCCATCCTCTTTTGTTAAGCTACTCACAGCCTCCAAGGACAAACGCTTCTAAAGCAAGTGGAAACCAGGGATACATTTTTCATGCTTGAATCCTTGGCCTTCTTTCCTATTCCTTGTTTCCCATTTGTGGTTTTCAACTGGAAGATAAATTTCATGATAGGAGGCTTTATACAGAATGATAGCAGGATTAACGGGAAGAGCTATTTTGTACAGCTCTGGGAATCACATGCTTGTGACACTTAATGAGGGGTAAATCAGTATGGCTCTCTTTCCCAGTTATTTTTTACTGAAAAGTTTGCAACAAAGAATTTGGGCAAGAAGCAAGAGCAACAGCACTTAGACTTAACCACTTCACAGCGCTTTACAGCCTCTCTAAGCGGTTTACAGAGTCAGCATATTGCCCCCAACAATCTGGGTCCTCATTTTACCCACCTCGGAAGGATGGAAGGCTGAGTCAACCTTGAGCCGGTGAGATTCGAACACCTGACAATGAGCAATGTAGTTATCCTGCAATACTGCATTCTAACCACTGTGCCACTATGGCAAGTGTGTATTGTGGATCTAGTCTAAAAGGTTTTGCATTTGAGAGCTCTACTGAGACCGGATAGTTCTCTTGGCAATTTGGCAGAAACTGGCAGCCCTTCAAAGCTTTAGGTGTGTAATGTTGTATGTGTCAAAGAACAGCAACAGATGTTTTGGGTTTGACTATTTTGAAAAATGTAAACAATTTTAGCATTTTTTTCCTATCGCGAGAAGTGGAGAATAATGCAAATTTTGAGGACTAATTGAGTCTCAGCTTGCCCTGAACTTTGCAAAACTGTATACAGTTAGGTTAAAGCAAGATGTGAATTAATTTTTCCTTCATTCTTAGTAAAAAGGTCATCTGCAAGCCTAATTTCTCCTCCCACCTAAAGCCTGGTGGACTAATTGTCTGTCTTTATTGAAATAATAATTTAAGATGTATTTGTCATATCATATTTCTTTTGAAGAAATTTGATTTTAGTGCCATTTGAAAAAATCAAAAGAAAACATCCAGAGGAGTGTGAATATTCTGGATTTCACATACTGGACCAAAAAAAGAAATTGACCACATGTATTTGAAATCCTTGAATTGTGGAAGTAGGTGTAATCTGAGCACAGGTAGTATTGTGATATACATAGGGCTTGATAAGGTCAACCCATCAATTAAACAACCTATGGATGTGATATAAAGAAAAAAATGAAGATTACATAGCATTTCTCCCTTTTTATTCAAATGGATTCTCTATTATGTCAATAAGCTTTGGGTACTGATAAGCTCTGATCATTAATATAAACATGCCATTACTGAGCTCCTTAATGGGATCTAACTTCAGAGGCAAAATGATTACATTAAATTCATTTGCTCCTACTACTGTGATCTGCTCAGGTGTCAGTTTCAGGATGAGCAACTGAGAAAAGAAAAGAGAAAAGAAATGAAGCTTTGAACCGAGATGCACAGATATGAAAGCCGGTTCTTCTGAGATGTTCATGTTTTCTTACTGGGAATTAATTTCTGTGATAGTCACAAAACTGAAACAAAAATGGCGTCTTCATCAAGTCAAACAGAGGGCCAACTGGTCAGGTGGCAAGTGAATGTTCATTTCAGTTCATATCACTGGGGTGACCTGTCTTCATTCCTATTGAGAATGGAGGCTTTCACTGTTATCTGATTATGTAATATTTTGGAATACTGTAATATTTTGGAAGCTACCAATGAAGGAGAATATATTGTAGCTCAGGGTTGAAATGAGCTTGGTGCTCATAAATTGTACTTACAAGGATCATCTCCTATCTCTCCCTCTTCCGGTATCCCCTAACCTGCACTAGCTACACATTAAGTACTGTGCCAATGTTTAAGTAGCACATTTTGGTTAAATTGGAACAGGTTAAGAGAAAAAAAAGGCAATGAGGATGGACTAGAAATTAAACCTGACAGAAAGGCTGAAGTGATTGTAAAAGAGCAGATTGAAAAGAGAAGAGTAAGAATAGTAGGTGTTATGTATTGAGGTTTGGAGAAACATCTATTCACTGGGTTACTGGGTACTGACAGTTCTCTAGCACATGTACTGAGCTCTAACAGTTCAGGCAGGAACCAAAATAGCGGGAATAATGAGTTCAATGTGATTGGTTGTCTGAAGGCTAAGAAAGTATATAAAGAGTGCAAGTACACCCTAACCCCTCAGTACAGTTATGGTTATGAATGAAGTTGCTGTTTCTCTCTACTCATCTGCCTGGCATCTTTCCTGCTCATTCAAACCCGAAACACAACAGTAGGGTAGTACTTTTCAAAGAATGTCACACAGAAGAATGTCAGTACTTATTCTCTATTGTTTCAGAGTGCAAAATTTGAAATGTATTTGAGTCACAGGAAGAGCCTCATCAAATGATAGAAAAAAATGTTAGACGTGTCAGTGGAGCCAATTACGTAGACAGCTGGTGGTCTCCCCTAAACTGGATGAGTACAAATGGAGACTAGACAGCAATCTGACATGGATGCTTAATTTAAATTCCTGAATTTAGGTCTAAATGACCTCTTCCAATTCTATGGTTGCCACAATCACCTTTCCTGCTGTACATATTTCTTTTAGGAATGGCCATTCTTCTAATGTCCTTGTATTTTACACATGAAATAGTTCATCAAACTTAATAAGCCATTAAAAAGATTAACTTTACAGTAATGAAATAAAAAAAAAGTTGATAGAAAGCCACTTCCAACTAAACTATTTTATTTGGACTAGTCAAGATTCTGCTGTATGAAGCAAAGGTTATTCTGTGTCCAGACATTCACTGTACAAGGGATTCAAAATTAATAATGGCTGGGATTCTCCACCATTTCAGGCAATAGTTGATTAGTTTATAAGTAAGTGAAGGAGATATATGACATACGCAGCACTCTCTTCTAAGAAGGGACTTTTAAATGAAGCAAGACTTGGGAAGATGTTGCTGTAACTGGCTCTCTCTGTCTAATGTTAATACTGGATTTTATGGTTGTATCATTTCATTCTGGCAATAAAAGAACTGCTTAAATAGTCAATCACTATGCAGCTCTGGGGTTTTTAGGGAAAACAATTGTGGAGTATTCTTCCTTGTATTATACAGATTTTTCTACATTGCTTTTGAAAGAAGATTGCTTATTGGAAATTAAAGCTTAGCTTTGCTGTTAATCCCTGTGCGATTTGATGTTATGGAGGCTGATGACTTGGTGAAATATTGGATAAAACAGTTGTATCACTGAAAATTTTTCCCTTCCAAGAACAGAGTGCAAGGGCATTAGCATGAATGTTAGAAATTATGCCACTTCTGAAAAATGAAATTTAAGACTGTTCAAGGTAAACAGTAAAAATAGTGATACATGCAAGCAAAGAACCGAATTCCAGTATCTTTTAAGATAATGCAGATAATTTAATAAAGAGCTCTTACTCCAAGTATTGGGACAGCATGGGATTTGAAGCCAGGAGGCTAACAGTCTGTGCTGGGGCCTAGTGGGAAGAGTAGTTTTGTTTTTCTCAAAAGGATCCCAAATTAGAGTAGTTTCATAATTTCCTTGTAGTTTTTCGGTGAACTGTCTGTGACCAGGAACTGGGATCTTTCAGATGAAGTCCACAAATGGACAAAACTATGAAAAACTTTTCAGGGTCCAGAACGACACAACACTGTCCTAGTGCAGCTCTAGACCTCGTCTGGATCTCTGAAATGTTCTGTTCTGATCTGTAGTTGTGTGCACAGCTACACAACACATTTAACAGGTCTAAATAAAAACAACAATGAATGATAAAGCCCTCTTAAAATATACAAAATGTACATTTGAAAAAACCTACTTAGCAAAAACTGATACATTTTGTGACACTGCATATAATAAAGCTAACATGGTATTTTACAGAAAGGTTTTTATTTTTTATTTATTTAGCATAAGGCATCTACAGAGGTCATGCAATCATTGATATACAATACTAATAAAACATATTACACATACAGATACAAATATGAGTATAAGTAAAGCATAAGTACACACACACACACACACACACACACACATATATATAGTCACCACGATGTAACAAAAGATGTTGAGACTCTAGAATATATATGTGTATATATATATGTATGTATGTATGTATGTATGTATGTATGTATATATATATGTATGTATGTGTGTATATATACTGTATGTGTATATGTATAGGTGTAGGTGTAGGTATAGGTATATGTGTGTGTGTGTGAATATATATATATTCCTTGATAAGATTAAAAATGCGAATCCCAGGCATATTAAAATTGACTAACTAAGCGAACCTGGAATGGAATAAGAAAAACTAAAACAGTTTTTATTGTTTAAAGATCAAGCTTTCGTTGGCTAACTGCCAACGTCGCCAGGATGGAAACACTGGGGTGGGGAGATCGCGTTTATACTGTTGGTGTCTCTGCGCTCCGCTCATCAGCGCGTCACCGGTCTGCTTGTTGAGGCCGGCCGTATTCCTTTGAGTTGTCGCACATCCGTTTTTGGGGGATGTAGTTGTCTCTGGATGTCTGTTGTCAAAAGTGGATTGCTGATAGTTCCATATGTTGTAGCCATAGCTCTAGTCATTGCCTGTGTTCTTATACCAGAGGTTCTAAATAGTTGTTTCTCTTCTTCCCTGTGTTCTACAATGCAGGGTAGTTGTGTGTTTGTGCAATCTTGATTTTGATACAATGAGGTGCTCTGTGAGTGCATGTGCTGTTTGCATCCATATCGTGCACGCTGTTCCTCTTCCCAATTCCTTAGTGCTTGGTATGCAGGGGGGAGGTCTATGTGCCGGTTGATGGAGGAGCGGTTTGACAACCAAGCTTCCTTAAACAAGCGGCCGCCTTCAGTGTTATCACTGGCAATTGCCTCGGTCCCTGTTAGATTAAAGACGTGGTTATGTGTGGCCATCTGTGCCCACACCTGTGAATGTTGTTCTTGTCTTCTAATAACGAGCTTGTGTTCGTGCACTCTAGTCCTCAGTCGTTTTGCCGTCTCCCCAATGTAATTGCAATTGCAATTTTGGCATGACATCTTGTACACGACCAAGGATTTTTCTTCATTGGGGAGTGGATCTTTAGGGCGCATGACACAAGCTCGTAAAGTCTGATCAGGTCTGTGGGCAACACTGACCTTATGAGGGGCTAGTATGCACACTGTGGCCTTGGATATACTGTGGATATAAGGCAGTGTTATCCGTGATGTTAAGGCGTTTTCACATTGATGACGGGTAGGTTCACCTGGCCTGCTGTATTGTCTAATGAAGTTAGGTAGATACCCGTTGTTTCTGCAGACACGATAAAAGCACCCTCTTTCTTCGCTTTTTGCCTTATTCATGCTGCAATACATGTCTATATGTCTAAAGAGGGTCCTAATACAGCTGCCCTTATGGGTTGTGGGGTGATTACTTTCATAATGAAGTATCCTGTCCATATGGGTGGATTTACGGTAGACCGATGTGTGTAACGAGCCATCAGGTTGACATCTAACCAACACATCTAAAAAGGCCAAAGCCCCATTGGTCTCTTCTTCTGCAGTGAAGCAGATATCAGGATAGATGGAATTGAGCTTCCTCATCAGCCTGTCCTTGTCCTGCCTTTTGAGGATCACAAAAGTGTCATCCATGTATCTCACCCAAAACTTGGGGTGATACGTGGACATCACCCGAGTCTCTAACTGTTGCAGGACTGCCTCTGTAATGACACCAGAGATGTGTGTGTGTGTGTGTGTGTGTGTGTGTGTGTGTGTGTGTATGGCAATACAATATACTGTATGAGATAAAATATTAAGGTAAAACCATGATGAAATTGTCATAATATGGCACCACAGTCATGATAGGATAGTATAATTTGATATCTAAGGAAGCTAACCATCTAACTGTTTCCAGTGTGGCTGCAATGAGATCATCCCAGATGTCTTGAAATTTATTGAGGGAAACTTCTGAAATATGTGTTATCATTTGTTCCAAAGCCCCACAGTTGCATTGCTGGCTCTCAGCCATTCCCCACTTAAAGAGCTTTGCCTTAGTTCTGGCATGGTCTGTCCTGATTCTATTCAGATGGCTCCACATTTTTCAGGGCAACTGCATTCCCAGAAGTGATTTTGTTGGATCTACATGATCTGTTTAATTATGGTTAATAAAGGTCACTCATTTTAATTGCCATTCTTCATCGAGATCAGGAGTCTTCAAACTTGGCCCTTTTATGACTTCTGGACATCAATTTTCAGAATTCCTCAGCCAGGCAGGCTGTTATCCCAAATTGGTTTCCTAGAACAGAGTTTCCCAACTTTTTCGGTTTTGTGAACCAGTGGGGGGGGGAGAGGGGATGGTTCCATGTGAAAGAGGGTGTGTGCATGTAGCTCCATTTGCCCAAGTGGTGGGTATGCGTGTGCATGCTCACCTGCTGCTCGCACGAGTGGGGATGCATGCATGTATGCTTGCCTGCCTCTTCTGCAGCCCTGTTCTGAAAGGTTCAAGGCCCAGTAGTGGGATGCAGCCCAGGGATTGGGGACCCTTGTCCTAGAGTTAAACCTGTATGAGGTAGAGACTAATATTTTATGCATTGGTAGATCTCTAGGAGTTGATGGCCTGTTTATCTTATTCTACTCTCTAACTGTCTATTGTTGTCACCTGAGATCAGTTAGAGAGAACATGGAGCCATGAAAGCAATGTGTATTTGAGGGTTACAGATATTATTCTCATTGGGTCATTAAGGTGAACATCATTCTTGTTGGTATGCAGGATTTGGTAATAGAATATTACTAATGATTGTGCCACTATATGTAATATTTTTGCTTGAGCTCCCCAGCCTGTTGAGAAGAATGTATCTTAGAAAAAAACTATGGATTAGAAATAGTTTGTAATGGTTAAAATAGAAAAAGGGTTTTCACACTAAACTTTCCCAGGTCCATAAAAATGCATCCACTTTCCTATGCCTGTGTCTTGAATGTTGAACTACCCAATTATTATTTTGGAACTGTACTCCCTAAAGGTATGCATGTTGTGTCTGACTGCACATTTAACAAGTCCTAACACAAGAGTCTAGGTAGCCTTTCCTTGAGGAATGTAGAATGGAAGAAACAACACAGAGTAACATTATAGAACACATTATGGACATATTCTGGAATATCATCAATTTAATTATTCTATATCTAGCATTATTTTCCTGTTCTGAAAGAAACCAGCAATTACCTATGCTTGAGAAATCCTCATTTATTTCAAACTATTTTATAGAAATGTTTTATAAGAGCTGTGGTGGCCCAGTGGTTAGAATGCAGTATTGCAGATTAATTCTGCTGACTGCCAGCAGTTCAAGCCTGACTGGCTCAAGGTTGACTCAGCCTTCCATCCTTCCAAGGTCAGTAAAATGAGGACCCGGATGATTGGGGGCAATATGCTGATTCTATAAACCATTTAGAGAGTGCTGTCAAGCACTGTGAAGCGGTATATAAATCTAAGTGCTATTGCTATAGCTGTAGCATTAGTTATAATAGATAAGTAATGGGATATGCTGGATAATCATTTTTTTTTTACATTTGCTACTTACCTGCCCAAACTCTTTTTTTTTTAGAAAAGGACTTATAAATCAAAGTATACTTAGGATGAAAGAACAGTAATAAATTCTTGAATTATATTCAGTTGGCTTTAGGTATTCCTTAATAAGCTAAATACATTTATGACATAGATGACAGAAACTACCAATAAAAGTCTCTGCACAGTAGTGCTTTTATCACTATAGTTACAGGATCATAACAGAACTCCAGGTTTCCTGTTTGGCATTGATTGGTGTCTTGTTGATTTATTTTGCGCAAAAGAAAAGCTTTCATAAATGCTGGGTGGGTAATGTAATGTGTGGCTGCACACATGTTTCACATGTGTCATAGGTCTGTAGCTGTCACTTCTGTTTTGATATTAGGCTGCAGATTAATCACAAGACAAATTGCACAAACGAAATGGTGTCAAAAGCAAATTAAATTGGTTTACAGAGCTTAGCATAAACAAGGTTGAGGTTGTCATAATTAATTAAACAAACTCGACAACTCCAAGTCAGAAATCTTGTTTGTTTGTTTGTTTTTCTACCTGAAATAAATGAAATAAAGTTGAGAAGATAGGAAATGGAAAGTCTTTCAGTGGAACAATTATCAACAGGAAAATGTTGCTGTTGGAGAGGCTGTTTTTCAGAGGGGGAAGGTCAGTTCTTCATTAAGATGATTCCATGGCTTCTGTCAAATAAGTTAGGGACTGGGTGAAGTAGGAAATCCATACTTCACAGTGATTTATAAGGTGGAGATCAATCATTTGACTGCTCTAATGTATCAAAATTGGTGGGAATTTCAATTTTCTCCTTGAAAATGCATAAAATCTGGACTGGAGTATTGAAGATCTGCAGTATCTTGATATCCCAACCAAGACGTTGCGACCTGAAAAGACATATCACAACAGAGAAGTTGTGATATATATGAAATATTTGCAGAGTTTGTATGTAAATAAACTGCTTTTTTTGAAAGACAGAATTTACACGGATGTGAAACAGAAGTTTAAGGAAGGCTCTGTTATAAGGACAGACCATGTGTGGTGCTCCAGATGTTTCAATCCTATCAGTGCCAACCAACCTGGGTGACAGCAAAGGGGCTAAATGGAACTATAATCCAAAACATCTGGAGGGTACCCCATTGCTTCTTCCCCTTTTCTGCTTTGCTTTAATATTATTTTAAATCTTCCTTTTTGGTTGGGTTGATGGAGATGAATGAATCCTGCTGAAAATTATTTTAGAAGCAATAGGCAGAGGGGTTAATGGGTGAAGCACTGGTATTTTTTGACTTCGCTTGTAGGCTGATGGCAGCAGGGAAAAACTTCAGGCAAGGCTCAGAAGAAGAGGAGAACGGCTGAACTGATTGCTAGGATGACAAGGTTTGCTGTGAGTTGTCGGACACTAACCCTTCTCTCAAGCCTCTCCTTCACTAAGAAGCAGGAATTTTTCAGAAGTCCATCGAGCATTACTTGTGAAATGCTTCAACAGAAATCACGAATGTCAGATGTCACTTTTTCCTTGGAGTTCCATGTAAGGCTATCTCCACTCCCCCCCCCCACACCTGCATTTTCTTGGCTCAGGCCTGATGGTCAGTCAACCACCAGGGTTTTCAGGAGTTTTGTGAAAGTTCAGAGTGCCTCTGTCAGCCCTGCCAAGGAGACAGCTTTGTTTCTATCCTCTGGGTAGCAGGAGAGCAGCTGGATAGGAGTCAGAGAAAACTCTCAAAAACCTGAACTCCAAACCCACAATGCTTTTCCAGGCCAAGAGGCACTCCTCACTCTTGCCGTCAATTGAAGCCGGGATAGGTTTTGGCAGCCGTTGCATCATTGCTTGACAATATTAAATGAAAATAACAGAGGAAGCAATGGGCCTTCAAGTCTGGATAGAGGAGATATTTTATATTTTATTTTTGTCTTACAGATTTTTTTTACGCTTTGATTTCCTGCCTGCATTCTCTGCTCCCTGGGGACTTTTCCCATGGTGCATTGCTGAAATATCACTGAATTTACATTTGTATCTCTTTGGTTGCATGTAAATGCTCAGTTAGTATTCTGACACACTGTCAGTCTGTACTGATGGGAGGAACTTGTATCCCTGTTCCTTTAATTAACTCAAATGGATCCAATGACTTAGCAGTTATGAAGGGATTTGGGAAGGAAAATCCTGCTCCAGAAAGAACAAATAAGAACTAGAGAAGGAAAACTGAATACAAACGTATTTTTGTATGTACTTGTATGAATCATAATCAAGGCAGGCTTTCTTCCTTTGATTACAGCTGTGCTTCACGTGTAAGACTGAGATTTAGAGGTGAGGGGAAGTACTTTCACAATGGCTACTTTTTCAGTATCTCATATGAATTCTAACAGTCTTAGGAACAACAGTAGAAACACAAATAATTGAAAACAATTTCTCCTAGCCTGGGATCCTCCAGAGAGATTTGAACTCAGAGCATGATATCTGGGCCCAATGCACTGGAGGACACCAAGTTGGAGAAGACTAGCCTTAAGGCACCAGGTACAAATCTCGTAGTAGAGCTAAGCAAAGCTTGTTGGTAAATTAGTCTGATTCTTGAAATCATGCATAAATTATTCCAAAATGAATATATCGAATTTATCTATTAAAATGAAATTATGCAAGCACAGACTTAGATGGACACAATAATAGTATTTGATTGGGTCAATTACCTATCCAGATTCTGTCTTTCCAATAATTGGGGAGGAAATAAGAAGGGGGGGGGGAAAGGGAATACTAGAGCAGATCAGTGTTAAATTTTAGATCCTTCAGCTGCCTAAATGAAGAACAGAACCTAGAATAGAATAGAATAGAATAGAATAGAATAGAATAGAATAGAATAGAATAGAATAGAATAGAATAGAATAGAATAGAATAGAATAGAATAGAATAGAATAGAATAGAGCTGGAAGGGATCATGGAGGTCTTCTAGTCCAGCCACCTGTTCAAGCAGGAGAACCTGTATTATTTCAGGCAAGTGACTGTCTAGTCTCTTCTTAAAAATCTCTAGCGATGGAGCTCCCATAATTTCTGAAGGCAAGCTGTTCCACTGGTTAATTGTCCTCATTTTTAGGAAGTTTCTCCTTAATTCCAGGTTGCTTCTCTCTTTGATCAGTTTCCAACCATTGTTTCTTGTCCTGCCCTTTGGTGCTTTGGATAATAATTTGAACCCCTCTTCTTGATGGCAGCCCCTCAAATACTAGAATACTGCTATCATGTCACCCCTATTTCTTCTTTTCTTTAGACTAGCCAAACCCAAGTCCTGCAGCTGTTCTTCATATGTTTTAGTCTCTAGGCCTTTGATCACCTTAGTTGCTCATCCAAAGTTTCAACACTTTTTTGTAGTATGGTGACCAAAATTGGTTGCAGTATTCCAGGTGAGGCCTTACTAGGGTTTTATAAAGCGGTACTAATACTTCATGTGATTTTGATTCTATTCCTCTACAACCCAGGATTGTATTAGCTTTTTTGGCTGCTGCTGCACACTGCTGGCTCATATTCAAGTGATTATCCACTAGGACTCCAAGGTCCCTCTCACAGTTACAGTTTTTGCACCAGGTCTTGCCTAATCTGTACTTATATCTTTGATTTTTCCTGCCTAAATGTAAAACTTTGCTTTTCTCTACATTAAAGTTTATTTTGTTGGATAGGGCCTATTGTTCAAGTTTGTCGAGATCTTTTTGGATCCTGACCTTGTCTTCTGGAGTGTTGGCTATTCGTACCAGTTTGGTGTCATCTGCAAATTTGACGAGTTCCCCTTTTATTCCCTTATCTAAGTCATTTATGAAAATATTGAAGAGTACTGGGCCTAAGATGGAGCCTTGTGGTACCCCACTGCTTACGTCTCTCCATGTGGATGTAGTACCACTGAGGACTACTCGCTGAGTATGGTTTGTCAGCCAGCTACAAATCCATCTGGTGGTGATATTTATTCCGCCTCTTTCTAGCTTACCAAGAAGTAGGTTGTGGTCTACTTTGTCAAATGCCTTACTGAAACCTAAGTATACTACGTCAACGGCATTTTCCTGGTGTATTAATTTAGTCACTTTATCAAAGAATGAAATAAGATTGGTTTGGCATGATTTATTTTTAACTAACATCTTTTTACTCCCTAGATTTATTTTTTCATTACATTTTTCTTCCACTTTCTTTCATGGTGTTTAAGGATCCATATGTATATTTCCATCCTAACTTTCATCGAACCCAGGAAACGAGGGGTGATGTTGAGCTCCCACATCATGCTTAACTATCTTGTGATTTCTTTGATCCTGGCTGAAAGAGAATGCTGCAATGTGGCTATTGTCTCTCAGGCTAACAATTACATTGCTTGTTATTCCCCACTAATGGTGGTTAGCTAGCAATAGACTGTTCTATGGAACTTGCAGAAGCAGGCAGGTGTTCCTCAAAGTAGTTTTGTGTTGTGGGTTAAATAGAAAATTAATGGATGACCCAAGGTCATCGGCAGACTTAATGGAGGAGTCAAAATGTGAACTACAGTCTTGCTCATCTGAGAGCAATATTGATATTGATCTATTTTATATAGAGTAATTCTTCTTCTTCCTTTTTTAAAGGAACATAAAATGTTAAATATCTTATTATTTCCAAAGTTACTAAAGCAATTCTGGGAGGTGTAAATGTTTTCACTCTTAATGGCCACCATTGCTTCTGCTCAGATGTCAGCCGTATCATTAAAAATTGTTCAGTTTGATGTAATTTGCATATATTTCACAGATCCATGCTGTCTGTATGAATATTTTAATTCTTTCCATTGCTGGCTGGATGTTCTGGGAATCATTCTCCTATCAATTCTAGAAGCTCTCTTCAGTAGGGAATGGAACATAAAATAGGAAACATCTTTTCTCTCTGTCCAGGAAAAGGCTAAAATAAGGGGGCTCCCATTTATTCCAGATTAAAAAATTTTAAAAAAATGAGTTCAAGATACTTCAAACTTTGTTCTATCTCGGAAGCATTCCCAATAACTAGATCCAATAATAGTTTCACTGCACTGCTTATAATGTGAATATTTTTATTTTATTAAGCTCTAAGTAATCTTTAGCTTTTACTGATTTTAAGACACTATAAGATAAAGACTTTGATACAGGCAGACATTCTTGGTGGTAGCCCAAGCAGAGTGAGCTATTGTATATTATCCTGGATATATTCTTGGCCTCCTAACTCCCATTTCAGGATATTACTCAATATCTTCCTTTAAAATAGGCCTCTGAGAATTTTGAGGGCTAGGTATAGAGGGTGGGCTACAATCTACCCCTTCTTAATCAGTTGTTATACTGATGTCATAGTTTATGGATAGTTAATGCTAATATTTCAGTGTGCCACTCAGAATCTATTGACTGAAGTAGTAGATCTGTATCCCACTTTTATTAAGTTTATAGATAATTCAGGGTGGCAAATATGCCTAATATTCCTTCCTCCTATTTTCTCCATAACAACAACCCCGTGAGGTGGGTTGAGCCGACAGAGAGTGATTGGCTCAAGTGATTAACCAACCAATAAATAGTATTATAAAAAGATGTAGTGGACAAAAGTGCCATAAAGACAAAAATGTTCCAATCATACCACTTTGTTTAAAAATAGATTTCAATGTCTTCATTTCAATTAATAGCCCAGTATTTAATGGCAGAGAGAAAAGATATTTTGTTTGGGGTGTAGATCTGCACAGCAATATCACAGAAGCCATTTTCTAAAAGAACACCTCAGCCATGCTGTCTTGCTAGGCAGATATTTATTTCTTGTTTGCTCAGTCTTTCAGAGGATATCTAGCAAAATGATGTGTTTGCTGTCTGTTGGAGCAGTAACACCCCCACAGTACTGAAAGCAATATATCAGATGGCTCAGATGTCTGGAAATCAGGCACAGAAGCATAACATACAGGGAAGAAGCTTCAGTGACATAGCAACTTGAAAAGAAGAAACAGAGAGGTCAGAGGAAAGCTTGTTAGTTTATTTGATTGACAAATAAAAGTGAAATGCTGCTGCATGAGGTAAATCTTTCAATAGAAATGCTCAGTTATGAAGAGGCCAGTTAGAGGTCATTTATTCCAGTCTTCTATGGATGAGTACATGCTTACATGCATGTGTATTTAACGTAGAGTGACATCAAAACAAGCTTTTACTTTTTATGGATGACCACATAACCCCCAAAAGCTTTGTATATTGCCACATAAACCAGGCATTATGGTCTGTAGCATCTAGGGTTCTCTAAAATGACTTTTCTTTTTTCTTTTTGTTTTTAAAAAAGCTACAATGTAAAATAGTTACAACTTTAACAATGGCCAAATCCTGTGAGATGCTGATGTTCTCTCCTGAAATCTGGACTTAATTCTTACTAACAGAGATGAAATGATAGAAGATGTTGAAACCACAGGAACTTTGGGGTGGGGCAGGCAATATTGGAATTCAACATTATGGGAGCACAAACAATAGAACACAGTCAAACTAGACTCTTGGACTTGTAAGAGAGCTAATTTCAACAAACTTAGAGAGAGCTTGGGAAGGATTCAATGGATGAGAATCCTCAAGGAGAAAACAACTCAAGAAGCTTAGGAAATTTTGAAAAGTGAAATTATAAAAGCCCAGTCTAGCACAATAACAACAAAGAAGAAAAATAACAGCTCTCAAAAGAAACCAGCATGGCTGCATAAAGAACTTTCTGATAAATTGAAAGTCAAAAAGGACAAATATAGAAAGTAGAAAGAGGGGCACATAACTAAGACAGAATATCAGCAAATAGCCCAAGCCTGCAAAGATGGAGTAAGGAAAGCTAAGGCTCAAAATGAACTAAGGCTTGCAACAAAAGTCAAAAATATCAAAAAAGCTTCTTTCAACATGTAAAAAACAAGAAAAAAGTTAAGAAAATGATTGGTCCATTAGTGGGAGAAAGTGGAAAGAAGGTGACAAGCAACAGGGAGAAAGCAGAACTACTCAAGTCATAGTTTGAGTTGTTTTCTCCTTTACACAAAGGGAGAAAACAGTCAAACCTATCAAAAACAGTACCGTAAAAAACAGATGAGAAACACAAGTTAAGATAGGCAAGAAAATGGTAAGTGGGCACCTGTCTACTCTAGATGAGTTCAAATCACCAGGACCAGATGGATTACACCTCAAGGTTCTGAAGGAATTGGCAGATGTGATCTCAGAATCACTGAACTATATCTTTCAAAGATCCTGGAGCACTGGGGGACTACCAGAGGACTGGAAAAGAGCCGATGTATTTCTCATCTTCAAAAAAGGAAAAGAAATGGATCCATGAAACTACAGACCCTATCAGCCTGACCTCAATACCTGGGAAGATCTTGGAAAAGATAATCAAGCAATGAAACAGTGAACACCTAGAGGCAAACAAAGTCATTACCAAAAGCCAACAAGGGTTTGTCAAAAACAGGTCATGCCAGACAAATCTTATTGCATTCTTTGACCAGGTGACAAAATTAGTGGACCAGAGGAATGCTGTGGATATAGTTTACTTGGACTTCAGAAAGGCATTTGATAAAGTAGACCACAACCTACTACTTGATGAGATAGAAAAATGTGGGTTAGACAGCATCACCACCAGATGGATTTGTAGCTGGATGACCAGCTGTACTCAGCATGTGGTCCTCAATGGAACCGCATCTGAAACTGGAGGGAAGTGTGCAGTGGAGTGTCCCAGGTCTTTGTTCTGGGCCCAGTGCTCTTCAACAACTTCATCATTGATTTGGATGAGGGGATAGATGGGAACGCATCAAATTTGCAGATGACACTAAGCTGGCAGGAATAGCCAGCACTCCAGAAGATAGGCTTAAGATATAGAAGGATCTTGACAGACTTGAACATTGAGCGCTATCTAATAAAATGAAATTCAATGGTGAAAAAGTAAGGTTCTACATTTAGGCAAGAAAAACCAAATACACATGAAGTGTTAATACCACTTTACAATGCCTTGGTAAGGCCACACTTGGAATACTGCATCCAGTTTTGGTCACCACAATGTAAAAAAGATGTTGAGGTTTTAGAAAGAGTACAGAGAAGAGCCACAAAGATGATTAGGGGACTGGAGGCTAAAACATACAGTATAAGGAATGGTTGCTGCAATTGGGAATGTCTAGTTTAATTAAGGACGAGGGGTGACATGATAGCAGTGTTCCAATATCTCAGGGGCTGCCACAAAGAAGAGGGAGTCAAGCTATTCTCCAAAGCACCTGAAGGCAGGACAACAAGCAACGGATGGAAACTAGTCAAGGACAGAAGCAACCTAGAACTAAGGAGAAACTTCCTGACAGTTAGAACAATTAACCAGTGGAACAACCTGCCTCCAGAGGTGGTGAATGCTCCAACACTGGAGGTTTTTAAGAAGAGACTGGACAGCCATTTGCCTGAAATGGTATAGGGTCTCCTGCCTGAGCAGGGGGTTGGACTAGAAGACCTCCAAGGTCCCTTCTAACTCATTCTGTTCTTTTCTGTTCTAGCTTAGTTTAGTCTAGTCTAGTCTAGATTACATCATTAAAAATATTTAGTTTGCTGCTCATACTGAGGACAACTTGTAATGTCACAGAACAAAGATGAAGTCATTAGTATAAAATGTTGTGAATAGTTTTAGGAGCTGCATGATGTAAGTAAATTGCTTTCTCAAAAGGAAAAATGGAGAGGAATAAAGAAGCAATATTGGTTCAAATATCTACAGTCCAATAAATTTCTGAGAAATTCACATGAAAATACTTTTAAAAAACGGTCATCATGGCATGCTTCTTTTTATGAATGTGGATCAGTCAAACTTGCCACAAATAAGTTGGTTTTGTCATTTGTTCAGAAAAATGTACTGTGGTGGCAGTTGAAGAAAAGACAGAATGAATGGACAAATTACATTTTCTCCCATATTTGACTTTTTTTTAATGAATGGAAGAATTCTCACCAATCTACAATAGCCAAAATCATAATCATAAGTTCATTCATAGCACGGAGGGAGTATTTTTTTTCATTTGGTGGGTAGCTGTCAGTCATGAGGAGCTTGCTGAAAAAGAAGACACAATAGTATCACTAATATGGTTGCCTGGTTGTCCAGCCTTTGAAGATGGAAGCAATCAGAACCCCCCACATTTGGGTGGGCCAATCTGTCAGCTTTTCTTTTCTCACCTTCAGGTTGTTTCAAATCACAACTGATTCCCACCCAAATGCCTATAAACAAATGTATGACATCCATTCACACATTTTGAATGGAATTCTCTCCCTTATCTGTTGAGCAGGCTGCTGCTGCTGCTGCACGGTTCTTTTCATGGAGTAGCATCTATAACAATTTCAAAAGGTCTCCAAGGGGTAGCAATTTTGTATGAATAGAATAGTGGGGATGTGTTCCCATTGTCCAAATCTGCTGGCTATCTAGTCCTCTGTATTATTCCATTCTGGTTCTGATGGATGTTAAGTGATGTCTTCCCAGGGTCTATTGCTCTTTCTACTTTTTCTTTTCCTACTGAGGAAAAAAAAGGTGAACGCATTTCAATTGGCTCATCCATTGTATTTTTATAGTTATTAGTAGTCCTATAGTTAGTGCATTAACAATAGCAGATTGTCACCACTTGAAGGAAGTGTACTTATTATTATCAAAGTTTTTTTCTCCTAATTGGCTACCACAAGGGAATCTGTGTCAGCATTCATGCAGGTTGACAGCAAGATACACCTGCTTAGCACAGCAACAGGCAATGTTTCTGGGCGGTGGGTGGAAATCTTCTCCAGCAAGAGTCGATAAAGTAACGCTTCATTGAAGGTGAAAGCTGAAAAACTGCAACCTTTAAAAAGAGTCTTATTAGTTGCATCCAGGGATATCCGCAACAATAAAACACATACTGTGACATGACACAAGCTTTAGCCCTTGTATTTGCGGGCGACATTATGTCACAAAAGCAAAGAGACAAATTTGCATTATGATGTCATGGTGCTCATTTTGCCATTTTGCCTCCGTGGTCCCACGGATGGATGTTTTCCATGTGGCAAAATTAAAATATTCTTTAGGGATAAGATTTAATTATTTCCTAAGGCATCGTAAGGGTGGTTCAAGGAATCCTCACTATTAAACAAACAAAGCACAAAGCAGAATTGTGCACATGGATAATATACATACATTTCCCAGGTGCAACAGTTTGGTTTCCTCATCATCAGCATTAAAATTGCGTTTGGGGGGTTAGGGTTAGAGAGTGAAAGAAGACAAGATGTTCCACTCCATCTTTGTTCCATGTCAACTCATTATCTGTCATAATGATGAACAAAAATGCAAAGAAAACAATTTTCCTATTTCACTTGTAATTATCCCTACTACTGATCAGTTCTATCCTTTCTATACTATGCATTCATGCTGCGAGCTGTAGACAAACATTAGGAGAGTGTTATCTTTAGTGTCACCTTGACTATAGAAAATAAGATCACATACCTATTTATGGCTGATGGGAACAGAGGCAATTCTCTATTACTTTTACAGTGCTCTTAAGTACAAAAATACCCATTGTATTAGCTCCATTGGGATGAGTAATCTCCTCATCCCGGGTTCCTTAATTCCAGCTCCAGCCCCACATATTCTTTGTTCTGCTTGGTTTTTATCAACTTTCATTGTGCAATAGCTTTTTTTCATTCTTTTTTTTGAAGCATTCATTCTCATACGTGCAGTTTTGGTGTGTTTTTATCTTCTTTTACTTCAGCATTCCACAGAACACATGAAGAATGGTTGTAGGAATTGGATATGTCTAATTTATTGAAAAGAAGGAGTAGGGGTGACACGATAGTATGTTCCAATATCTAAGGGGTTGCCACAAAGAAGAAGGGGTCAACCTAGTTTCCAAAGCACCTGAAGGCAGGACAAGAAGCAACGGATGGAAACTAATCAAGGAGAGAACCAGCCTAGAACTAAGAAGAATTTCTTTGACAGTTAGAACAATTAATCAGTGGATTGACTTGCTTCCAGAAGTTGTGGATGCTCCAACACTGGATGTTTTTAAGAAGAGACTGGACAGCCATTTGTCTGAAATGGTAGAGTTTCCTGCCTGAGCGAGGAGTTGGACTAGAAGACCTCCAAGGTCCCTTCCAACTCTGTTATTCTGTTACATTTCCCATTACTACAACTTAACACATTTTGGTTATCTTCTGTACCATATTTCTTTTCCATTTCTTCCAAACAACTTCCATATCCTCTTTCCTTAAGTTCCCTTTCCATTATTTCTCTTGGGAAACTTATTACGTATCATACAAGTATCCTTTCCTCCAGCAGTTGTTCTATTTTGACTTTCTTTTCTTTTCTTTTTTGTTCCACAGCCATTTTTCTCCAAGTATCACTTTTTAGATTACCAAATAATGGTCTATCACCCTTTCAGAACTTCTTATCGCCTTTGTATCTTTCATTCATTCTCTTAATCTTTCATCATCAACTGACAAATCAGTTATGCTTTTTCCTTCCTTCCTTCACCAGGTGTTCACATGGGGTAACGCAGCTGCATCTTCTTCTACAGCTGCATCACGATGCTGGAAGAAGATATTTATGGATTAAAGAGTTGTAGACAGGTGCTATGAGCATTTCCTTGTACGTTGATAACTCGCTCCCGTACCACCAGATTTGAAGCAGTGCACAGCCCTGTTTGCTAAATTTAATCCAATTTTTATACTTTGCTTTCTGCACTAACAACTTAAGATGTTTGAAAACAATACTGAATAATGAAGGAAGTAAATAATGGAAGTGTCACACCATCTCTTGCACTGTTCTATTTGTGGACACACTTCTCCTTATTGATCTTTCCATCTTAAGGGACAAGTCACCTGTGATCTCTATAATTGATGACTTTTGTTCCTGTTAAGCCAGAAACAAATTTATATGTTTGTCAAACTCTCTTCTTCAAATTCAAAAAGGAAAGAAAAGGTTAATGCTGAAAAGTCTTTTAGCCTGGTGGTCTTCCAGAAGAGTAGTTTTCAGTGAACATGAACACTGAAACCAAAATCCATGAAGAGTGAAGTGCTGATATCCCTTAGAAATTCTCTTCTACTGGAAATATTGCTTCTGACACTGGAAAGTTCTTACTTTTAAAAAAAAGAATAATGGAAGCAGAAGTTACACATTCTCAGTGGTTGTTATCAGTTAGCCTGTCTTCCACAGGCTGTGTAACAATTTGAGAAGAAAAAATGGAATTGGCAGTTTATATTGCAAAATATCCATTGCCAGACACAACAAGGGTATGGCTTATGGCTATATGGTATGTCATGGGCCATTTGGAGGTTATTTGGATTGCTTTAGACAAAATGGCAGCTATCATATTGATGGCAAAGTTATCATTTATTTATAGAGAGTCAATACTTCTATTGGAAATCATTCTAACGTAAAAGCTTCCTGCCCCAAGTCTTAGTAATGGATCAGGCATAAGAACTGGTGGTCCAAACTGCAACTTATCAAATGCATTTGAAGAGAAGTGGTGCGATTTACTTCTACAAAATATTAAGCTTTTAAAAACAGTCATAAAGTAAGGAATCCTTTCATTTGGTCCTATTCGATTAACCAAATCTTAATTGGGAGTGAATCTGGAAAAAAAATCTATTTGTCTTTGCAAGTTTTTAAAAATTATTCTGTGCAAACATTTTTAAAGGTACCTTCCTATTGCTTTTAAAGACTTCAACATGCCACAGTCCTAAACAGTATTTCTCTGAGCTTGTAAAATGTCTTCAGCTGAGGCAAAAGAAAGAGGCAATGTTTCTATATGACACATCTCTAGTTTTGCTCTCTAATTTGTATAAGGTTGAAATTCCTTTTTACACTTTTTTCATTAATGATCATAGGGCTTCCAAAAATTACTTCTTTAAAACATTGGCCTATAAAGTAAGGACAAAGAGAGAATAGCTTGAACTATTTCCAGTTTTGGTCATTTTTGCATCTATAAGTTTGCCTGCATTTAAAACACACATACAAACATAAGCTGGTATTTTCGTTAACATATATTTTGATCTGATTTCCAAAATACAAAATATATTGTGCTGTGGGCGACATCAAAAACCAGCTAAAAATAGCCCAATACAGACCCTGTCATGCTCAGGGTTAGGCCTTTGTGTCCCCCAAATTAGAAGATACAACATTATTAAGTTTGTATATGGTCTACATATAATGATAAGCTTAAGTATTGAATTAATCTTATATTGATTATAAGTGGATATTGTATGAAACCTTTCTCCCCCTTTTCCTGTTAATTAGTCCTTCCTCTCTCTTTTTGTTATTTTAGTTAATATATCTAGGTTTATAATATATCTCTCTGCCTTACTCTAGTGTATCTTTTTCTTCTATTGGTAGTGTAATTTCCTATACTTCATTATTAAAAATAATAAAAATTAGAAAGCTGGGTATACCGATAGCCATGTATTAATCTATTTTCCTTACTTAGTCCTCCAACAAACACAGCTGCAGAGAAACTGAACTTGAGAAAGTAAGACTCTTGATTACAGGATTCACCTCCAAGTCCTAGCTGCACAGAACAAATCTCCCAACACACTGATTGTCTGCAGTGGCCATGGGGAAAAAAATGAGTGAGTACTATGACAGTAAGATGGTGTGTGTGCTGCCACAGTCAACAATTAACAAGATTTGAATGAGTTGCGCCTGATTGAATTAGATACAGTGTAGAAACAGGCCATTTTCTACACACTTTACCCTAAAATATGTGTCACACTATGGAATTTCCCTTAATATAGTTAATTTTGTATCAAACATGAGCTAGGATCTGCTTTACAAAATTCAGAGAGCTATACAACCTGAAGAATAAACTGTATTTTTGGTTTCCCAACACAATATCAAATTTAGTGTACCTTTAAAGTGTTCTGCTTTTGGCCAATAGCTCATCTTTTTCTTTAAAAAATATCTCTTTGCATGCTTTGATTCAGGAGGATTTGTTCCAGGTACCCCATCTATATGATTTCATGAAAGTTTCCTTGTGAAAACACCTTCAGTTTGAGTTGTGTGAATTGGCCATGTTTCTCAAAAGTAGTCTTTTGAAAAACAATCAAAATTGTATCTCAAGGTTGGACAGATTCTTGATGTTTACGATTATAATTCTCACAGATCCAAAATGTCTGGAAGCTATCAAGTTCTTTTCCTACCGCACCCTTTAGGCAATCACTTGTACCACTCAGCTAATGCTGAAATGGCTCCTCTTATAGACCAGTTTCCATGATTTTATATAGCTTTAATGAAACAAGACTGTCAGATATTTTTTCCTCTCCATAAGGAGTGGGTAACTGATCACCCTTTAGATGCCACTGAACTTCAACTCCTAGCAGCCTCACTGGCTTGAGATGTTTTATTTTATATTATTTATATCCTGCTTATATTAAATAACTCAAGGCAGCAAACATATCCAACACACTTCCCTTCTCCTATTTAAATGCATTGCATTTTAAAGTTTGTTGTTTTGGATGGATTTCAATATAAAAAAACAAAGATATTGTTTTTTTGAAAAACATATTTACTTTTTTAAAAAATCTGTCATGTCAGAGACAATTGAGAATAGGACAATTTAAGTGATAGTGCATAATTACAGGCATTGAAGAAGTTGAGACAAAATTTGGTTTTCTTTCAAACTACCTTTTCTTGGGAAAACAAAGCAAAACAACCACCTCTAAAATCTGTTAAGATACCAGTGGTGGGATTCAGCCGGTTGGCACCACTTTGGCAGAACCGGTAGCTAATGTTTTGTTGCCCAGGCCCAGAATGGACTTCCAGAAGCAGCATCCACACAGAGAATTGTTTGTTCATATATTTGAATCCCACCACTGTAAGATACGATTAGTCTGATCAACTATCCCATAAAAACTAAGTACTCAGACATCATCCAGTTAAAGCTATTTGTAGTTACATGCTATGGATTAGTTTTGACTCTACAGAAGCACTGAAAGGAATGACTAATCAATTTACAATTCTATGTGCAGTCACATAATATATCACATTGTATTCACTGAGGCTTATTCAGTAAAAATGTAGTTCTGTGCAACAGATGGGGTAAGCGGTCTCAGAGCCAAATGCGCCCCTTGGCCTAATTTAGAAAACCTTTAGCAAGTTGTGAGCAAAATGAGCCGTTCCTTTTGGCAGGAGGAAAAAAGGGATTGGGAATTGGGTGAGAGAAAGGAGTCAGCGGAAGAATATAAGAATTGTCAGAAAGAAGGGAAAGGGCAGCTCAATCCACTGCCCTTTAAAGGTAATTCTCAACGTTCAAAGTTACAATGGCACTAAGAAAAAGTGACTTACAACCGGTGCTCACACTTATGACCATCGCAGCATCCCCATACTTCAGGTGACCAAAATCTGGCACTTGGCAACCAGCCTATATTTATGATGATTGCAGTGTCCCAGGGTCATGTGATCATCATTTTGTGACCTTCCCAGCCAGCTTCCAACAAACAAACAAATGGGGGAGCCAGATTTGCTTAAAGACTGCATGATTCAATTATCCATAGCAAAGATTCACTGAACAACCATGGCCAAAAAGGTCATAAAATTGGGTGCAACTCACTTAACCACCTTGCTTAACACAAAAATTCTGATCCCAGTTGTGGTTGTAAATTGAGGAATACCTGTAATTACTTCAGCCACAGCTACTGTAGCATTATTAGAGCCACCTGTAATAGATTACCACTTGCACATTGTCTCTGCTTTAGAAACTTATTGGAGGTAAGTCCCATTTAAATCAACAGAGCTTATTATTAAATTCCATGAAGGTAATCTTTCTGGAGAGATTTTTGAGGTTATTTTGCACTTAGCAAAAAAAAATAGTGGGCTAAATCTGGCCCACTCTTAAGTAGTCAATCAATCAATCAATCAATCAATCAATCAATCAATCAATCAATCAATTAGAATAGAGCTGGAAGGGACCTTGGAGGTCTTCTAGTCTAGGTGCTAGAATTCCTATTAATACTGTTACTATCCAGGTTTCTGTTCCAGACGGAGCACAGCAACATTCAGCCCAAGTGCAGCTACCACTGGGTTCTCAAATACAAAGGCCAGCGCCATCTGCAGGCCAACTTAATGTTTCAGCTCAAGCGCCAGTGCCTTCTGCTGGCCAGGGTGGAATTGCGGCTCAAGTACAGCCACAACCAGCACTGGTACCCGCGGCAGCCCCAATGCAACTGCCGCAAGTCTTAGCACAGGCGCCACCGGTGCCTCCTGCAGGTCAAGTCCGGATTGCACAACCTGCACAGCCAGTACCTCAAATGCATGTTCCTCAACAGGCTTCTTCTATTGTACCACTGGTTGGTGACTCGAAATTGAAGCGGTCAGGACAAAATTACAAGGCATGGGTCAGTGAAGTTGGACTTTAGCTCCACAGAGAAGGTACCCATTGCATGGTATTTAACCCTTCTGCCCAGCGATGGACCCCTGACATATGGGACTTAAATACTAAAGCATGCACAACATTATTGATGTCAATGGACACTGAATTGCAGCTCACTTTTTCACAAGATGCAACTGCCCAACAGATTTGGACTCAATTAGAAGCATGCTATCGGCCTACATCGATTGAGTCTACATGTGTGCTTTTGTCCAAGTTCCATGGTTTGAGATTAAAACCTGGTGAATGTATTGGAGACCATTTGATTAAAATGAAAGGAATACGAAAAGAACTGGGTGAAAAAGGCTATCCTATTGATGATTTTCAAATGATCAGCATTATTATTAACTCATTGAATTATGAATGGAAAGATGCTATTACCAAAATTAATCAAGTACCCATTACCCAATGTACGGTGGATCATGTATGCAGGATTTTAACTGAAGAGGAGGCACTTATGCAAGCCGCATCACATTTACGAGGACCACCTGCATCAAGAGCTCCAGCGAGGCATCCCTTCCTTGGAAGAGCCTATGTTCCAAGGATGCCAAGATGTTACATCTGCAATCATGTGGGACATGCCACCCAGGATTGTTCCCAACGATTCTCAGTGCCCGCCACGTACCAGCCCAGAGGAACAGATTCCAGAGGAGGCAGAGGTAGAGGTGGACGACAAGGTCGTCATGGTCCCAGGAGTGATCCGCAAGCTCCACTTGCCACATTGGCCTTAACCAACGATCCACAACCTCGACCAGAGTATGACAGACGACTTCTTTGGACTCTGGACAGTGGAGCAGCATTACATGTTACTTAGAGAAAAGAGCTTTATATAGAAATGCATGAGCGTGAATCTGAACTTCGTGAGCTTTACTCTTTTTCAAATCATCCTGTTCAGGTCATGGGGAAAGGAACTGTTTATATACAGTAGAAGAGCTTGAAAAATCACCTTGACAAAGCAAGTTATGTAGTTAAAGACAGAGATATTGTTGCTGAAACCATGTTGATTTATTATATAAATTTATTACATTTATTACATAAAGCCAAAATCTAAGCGGCAAGAGCAGGCAAGTATACAAGCTCCAAAAAAGGAGAGTGCAGGCCCAGTGAGAGATGTCCCAGAGAGAGATCCTGTTGCTATTTCTAAGGCTTCTAAAGCTAACAAGAGGACAAATAAGACACAGGTTGCCCATGGCAAGCCTGAGGTTCCTAATATACATGCTAATGTTGAGAATTCACTAACAGGTAAACCTTTGCATTACAGGTGTATTCATAAGTGGCACAGAAGATTGGGTCATGCCAGTTTCCGTTTTCTTAAGAAGATGCCAGAGTTCACAAGAGGTTTGGATCTAAAGGGGTGTAAGGTGTTCTTGGATTGTGCTGTCTGCAAAAAATCCAAATCCAAAGCAGCAGCAATTCCAAAGCGCGCTACACGCCCGTCAACACGCATTTTTGATTTGGTACACACTGACATAGTGGGTCCTTTTCCACCAACAATTGGTGGTAAAAAATATTTCTTGACAATTGTTGATAATTATTCTAGATATGGATATGTATTCCCTATGAAAGAAAAATTTGAGACCTTTCAGATCTTTAAAGACTTTGCTGCTCTTGTCTATACCCAACACGAAGTTAGCATAGCTAGAATTCAGAGTGATCGCGGTGTTGAATTCATGTCTCAGCGTTTTCAGGACTGGATGCGTAAGAATGGCATACTACACCAGACCTCAGCTCCTTACACTCCGGCTGAGAATGGAGTGGCAGAACGCAGAAATGGGGTACTGCAAACCATGATGCGTTGCCTCCTTGAAGACACTAACCTCAGTCTCCCATACTGGGGTGAGGCTATTAAATATGCTAATCATATCATCAACCATATGTGGAGTAGTGTAATAAATCAGACCCCTTACTTCATGTTATATGGATACAAGCCTGATCTCTCGCATCTCCATATTTTTGGTTCATACGCTATGGTGAATATTCCTTTAGCTCAAAGAAAGAAAGGAGGTCCTGCAGCAAAACGAATGAGATTTATGGGTATTGATGATAATTCAAAATGGAGCAAATACATTGACTCCACTCATGTAATTGTGATTTCCCAATCCGCTGCTGTTGAGGAAGATGCTGACTGGTCCAGGATTCATTCTAACGATCCTGGAGTTTATTTTCCTAGAGATGCTGCTGCTAATGCCACGCAGCCTGATGATCAAGACTCACAGGCAAATGTTCCTTCCACGAGTTCTTCTCAACCTACTGTCCTGTCTTCGCAAGCTGCCGATGCTGCCGCTAGCGACGATGATGAAGACGAGGACGAAACGGAAGAAGAACGGACAGTCGTTCCGAGACGTTCCAAGAGGGCCACAAAGGGAATCCCTCCAAAATGGTATTTGTGGCACGTAACAAATGCACCTTTACCTTTGATTTGTAATGTTACTCTTCCTCCTGATAAGTTCACTCAAATCAAACATCTTCTTGAATCTGAGCAAGATAAATGGTATGAGGCAATGCAGGCTGAAATGGACAGTCTAAAGAAACTTCAAGTGTTTACGCCTGCAAGCCCTCCAGCAAACAAGAAAGTTATTGGCACTCGGTGGGTCTACAGAATTAAAAAGAAGCCAAATGGTGAGTTGTTGTATAAGGCCAGACTTGTAGCTCAGGGTTTTGCTCAACGTTATCCTGAGCACTATATAAATACTTACTCACCCACAGTTTGGACTGAGAGTGTGAAAATCGCCTTAGCCACTGCAACTATCCTTGGTTTAGAGGTTTTCCAGTCCGATGTTGAAACGGCTTATCTACATGCTGACCTAGATGAAGAAATCTATGTGAAAGGTCCTCCAGGGTTCCGACAACAGGAAGGGGATACGTGGTTTCTACACAAAAGTCTTTATGGTTTGAAACAGTCTGGTTTAATGTGGTACTTATGTCTTACTGACAAACTAAATTCAATGGGCTTTATTAAGTCTGAAACAGACAAATGCATGTTTACTAAAAGATTTGACAATGGGTATGAGATAGTTCTTGTTTATGTTGATGATATTGTTTATATTGGTCCAAATTAGCAGATGAGTGAGAATTTTGCTAAAGCTTTACAAAAGTATTTCACGTTGAAGGCTTTAGGATATATTAATACTTATTTGGGTGTTCAGGTTGTCAAAACTCAGAAGGGGTTTAGTCTCACACAAGAAGATAAAATTGAACAACTATTGCATCACTGCAACATGAAGGATGCCAAGACAGTGAGTATACCCATGCAAACCGATTTTCACAACTTGGCACATGAACCAGGTCCTGAGTTTGAAGATCAAACACTTTATCACTCAGTAATTGGGTCACTGCTGTATATTAGTAGTTGGACTAGACCCGACATTGCACTTAGTGTTAATCTCTTATCACGACACGTAGGCAAGGCAAAACAGTTTCATTGGACATGTGTTAAAAAATTATTGAGATACTTAAAACACACTAAAACATAAAGTTATTATTAGAACCGACACATACTGATTATGCAGAGTTATGTTGTTATGCAGATTCCAATTGGGCGAGCGATAAGAAATCATGTAAGAGCACTTCAGGTTATATGATATTTTTAAATGGATGTCCTGTGTACTGGCATGTGCGTAAACAGGATTTTGTTTCTTGTTCATCTACTGAAGCTGAATATGCTTGTGTTTCAGATGCAGTAATTGTCTAACATGGCTTGATGCTTTAGTCGCAGATATCTGGACACATCCAATTCGACCGATCACTGTGATGGAAGATAATGAATCTGTGGTTTATATATCTGAAACACGATTTACAGGTTCAAGGTCTAGACACATTGACATCCGTTATCAAAATATAAGATAAGTAGTTAAACAGGGTTTTGTGGAATTGCAGTATGTGCCTACACATGATGAGATTGCTGATATGCTTACCAAGCCACTTCCTGCAGCCCAGCACGAGTATCTGCGTAAGAAAATGTGTCTTATCTGAGTTCTGCTTTATTGACAAAGAAGGGGTTGTCACTGCATTTTTATGTGTTTGCCAGTTAAGCACGTTGCAGTCTGCTCTGCAGCTGTGCTGTTATCTTATCATTGTAACCATGGTGAGTGTCACATGTTCAACCATGTTTTGGTTTCATGTCTGGCTCTACTATTGTGTGCATGTCCAAACAAAAGTTTCTTCTTTTTCTTTCTCTCTGCTGTCTGGTGAGACAGAGCATGTAGTCAATTAAGAGTCTTTCTTTGTTTTTTCTCTGATTAAAGTTTTTATAGTAGAATATGTTTCAGGTTTTCTTTCTTTTACCTGTTGTTCATGCGTCAAATGAACCACAGTTCATCGACTTCTGATAAGGAGTTTTTGATTTACTCCTTGGACATGCTCAAGCAGGAGACCCTATACTAGACATGTCAAACTCACGATGTCATGTAACATTGCACAACGTATTGGAGCTTTTTCCCCATTGCCGGCAATGGGGTGGGTGTGGTTTCCTGGTGATGTGTCTGGCTTGCAGGCCAGCAGTTTGACACCCCTGTCCCATACCATTTCAGACAAGTGGCTGTTCAGTCTCTTCTTGAAAACCTCCAGTGATGAAGCACCCACAACATCTGATGACAACCTGTTCCACTGGTTAATTGTCCTCACTGTTAAGAAGTTTCTCCTTAATTCCAGGTTGCTTCTCTCCTTGGTTAGTTTCCATTCATTGTTTCTTGTCCTGCCCTCTGGTGCTCTGGAGAACAAGTTGACCCCCTCCTCTTTGTGGCAGCCCCTCGAATACTAAGTGAATTCGGCTAATTATTTTCACTGCGAGGACTTCCAGTACCTGGTTGTCACCAACTTCTGATCAGGGCTACTCCAATTTCCCCACTTCACGGTGACCCCACACCTTTCTGTCCTGACTCATTTTAGCATTAAAATTCTTATTGAGCTGATAAAAATAGACCTGATCCAATTTGGCACAGCAACCTCCCAGCCAGGATTTTTGAGTTCTGCTGACTTCATTAGGTTGGCCTTTACTGCAAATCTTTTGGGCACTATATAACATAACATTATAAGTACATGTAAAAAAGTGCACTTTTTTCATAGATATTGAAGCAGAAAAGGTGATGAAAGAGGTGGTTGGGAGGAAGTAATTTCTTACATGGTAATCCATAAACCTAGCAGAGGGCCAGCCAATGTCTGTGTGAGCTGGCTAGTGAGTTCCAACAGCTGAAATAAATTCTCAGGCTGCTGACAGGCACCGTTATTATATAAATCATTCTCCCAGCAGGGGAACACAAAGAAACATATGTGCTTCCAACAGGGTTCTCTTACTGATAAGGTGAAAGTAAGACAGATGGTTGGAGCACTTTTTGGCTGTGGTAAGTGTTTCAGCGTTAATGCTGGTAGCGCTAATCACAGCACTGCACATGAAACCAGGACAATCCACATCCCTTACCTGCTGAGTCTTCTTGATTGCAATACCACATCTGTCACTCAGATCAACTTCCCCTTAACTCAGCAAGTTGTTGTTCTGAAAATGTGATGGACTTCAGTGGCCATGCTGCCTGAAAGAGGATGGTCTGATGAAGTGACAGGATCCAGACCGGTGAGATCGGTTTTAAAAATGGATCCTCATTGATAGGTAAGGTCTGGATACTCTACTTCACCATTAACAACACTCATTTTGGGGTGGGAGTCAGATCCTTTTTCGTTGTTGTTGTTGTTCCTGAGCCTATCCTGAACTATTTCATTTCACCAAACCCCTTTTCTAAAAGAGAGATAGAAAGGGGAAACGATAGAGAAACTTTACAGGGATTTCAGGGTCATAATGTAGATAGCTCTGAGGAAGGAACTCTGTAAGGAAACATGATGCACTTTCCCCATTTGATAACTTTAACCAGTGGTGGGATTCAGCCGGTTGGCACCACTTCGGCAGAATCAGTAGCTAATTTTTTGTTGCCCAGGCCCAGAATGGACTTTCTGGAAGCAGGATCCACACAGACAACTGGTTGTTCACACATTTTAATTCTACCACTGACTTTAACCCACGTTGTTATCTTGTTATTTCCTCCAGAGGCTTGTAACACCTCTATTGATATGAGTGGGGGAAAAATATGTGATTTTCCCCAAGTCTCAAGTCTTGATAAGTCTTCTCCAAAGTGGTGCCTTCTACAAACTGACACCTCTGAAAAAATGTTACTTGCAGTAAACTCACCTCTAATGCTTTTTTTTTTAGAAAGCCTTTTCTTCCCAAAGTGTACCTCGAGAATTTTGCTTTAGTAACAGAAAGATAACAGTAGTAATAAGATGACAATTGATCACTGTGCTTCCCATGACATCTGTCTGGAGCCCATTGACATTCATCAGAGCCCACAATAAGGCAAAGCCCAAAGAGAGTGCAGTCATCACTAAACTCATCACTAGACTTCCTCTACCTAGAGAACTTCTAAATGTATGGCTTTTGACTCATAGAATTCCCCAGACAGGTTCAAGAAGCATGATTTATCTTATATGTATATATTACTTATGTGTCACTGTCAGCCATCCTGGGTAAACCAGACAGAAAACATGATAAGATGAGCTAATTCTACTTTACTGCAAGGTTACATTGACAGAATCTTGCAATTCTGAAAGTACAAATTACTTGCTGACACTTTTCACTGTCTGAACAATTAGGGTGAGTGCTTCCCAAGTTTCTTTCTCTGACTGTTAAGCCACTGGGGGCTTCTCCATTTCTTGTCTGATTGTTCCTAGGTAGCATCTCTTCCCCTCTTTCCCACAAAGCCATCCACACACTCCATTATAGTCATATCATTTGAATGAATGAATGAAGTCCTCCAACATATCTATCGTACATAGGCTAAGAAAAGGTGGAGGGCGAGTTATGCAGTAGCAGCAGCTCTGAGAATTCAAAGCTAACACGAGGCTACTATCTTGTGGGTTCCTCCACTTTAATTACCCACAATAATCCATTATACTATATTTATTTATGTTTGACATATTTATGTAGTGTACATTGGAGGTGGTGACCCTTTGAGAGTTGAATGCAACAAAATTTCATTTTAATGTATGCCGATTAGTGTACATTCAAAGTGACAATAAAGTTACCATTCTATTCTACTCTATTCTACAGTATAATGCATAGGGGAAATAAGTTGAGAGTCTGACAGGTGAGCGTGTGCTTAGGGCATGACATCTAAAACCCACTCATCAATGTCATCCCAGGATTTAATGGATGGTTGTGTGATATAATTATATTGGGATATAATTATTGGTTCTGGTTCTACATCCAGGTCAAGTATCTGGATTAGCACACTGTTCACAATCCTGTATCTGTTCTGTTCATACTTCACCTTCTGACATTTTGCAGGATAAGTGATTCCTGGTGAAGAAGAGAATATTCAGAGCATTGCCAGTTGATACGATTGCTAACAACTCTCTTATGGGAACCCCTATCTTCTATCTGATCCTGCACAAAACTATGCTTTACATGATCCTTTGAGATAAATTTATGTTTGCTAAAGGTAAAGGTAAAGGTTCCCCTGCACATGTGTGCTAGTCGTTTCCGACTCTAGGGGCCGGTGCTCATCTCCATTTCAAAGCCGAAGAGCCAGCGCTTGTCCGAGGACGTCTCCATGGTCATGTGGCCAGCATGACTAGACGCCAAAGGTGCATGGAACGCAGTTACCTTCCCACCGTAGTGGTCCCTATTTTTCTACTTGCATTTTTACGTGCTTTCGAACTGCTAGGTTGGCAGAAGCTGGGACGAGTAACAGGGGCTCACTCTGTTACGCGGCACTCGGGATTTGACCCGCCAAACTGCCGACCTTCTGATCGACAAGCTCAGCGTCCTAACACACTGAGCCACCGCGTCCCTTTATGCTTGCTAGACAATGCTTATTACTCCAAAAGATATCACACAATTTCTTTTCTGTCAGTGGAAGAAAGGGACAGAGTTAAGATGACATGCAATCCTAGGAAGTTCACTCCCTTTAGATTCTCTTTTACATGAATGGAGACCTTCAGGTAGTAGATAAAATCCCTCAGATGCTTTGTATTTGCAAGAACTTGGTCTCCAGATGAAAGGAAAGTGATTAGTTAAAATATGGCTTCAAAGAGACAGAAAATAGGTCAGTCCACTTCTATTCTGCAGTTCCCAGGATGGTAAGCTGTGGATTCTTCTTATCCAGATTCCCTGGAATCACTCTGCCATGTTTAAAGGTATGCTGAAGAAGAGCTAGACTGTATGCCATGGAATCAATAACTTTCCAATGTTAGAATTTGTTTCTTCCTTTGAAACAAATCAACACCCCCATGCCACATTTTTGCACACAGTCAAAAATCCGAGCGAAGCAAGGAAGTGTTGGAATATTCTATGGTTTGAATTGGTGCACATTCTTCTCACTCCAGGGAACATAGAATAGAATAGAATCATAGGAATCATAGGATTGGAAGTGACCTTGGAGGTCTTCTAGTCCATCCCCTTATCCAAGGCAGGAAACTCTATATCATCTTGGACAAATGGTTGTCCAATCTTTCCTTGTAAAGCTTCAGCAATGGAGCATTCACAACTCTGGGAGGTAAGATATTTCATTGATCAATTGGTCTCACTGTCATGCTATTTTTCCTTAATTCCAAGTTGGATCTCTCTTCAAGAAGTTTCCACCCATTGCTTCTTGCCCTGCCCTCAGGTACATTGGACAGGAAGTCAATCCCCTCCAAGAAGGCTTATTCTCCCAAAAGCCTTTATAAGTTGTAGGCTCAGATGAGAGCATGAAAGAAAAATTTCCATAGAATAAGTGCTCCTGAATTCAGTGGAATTTAATTCGGCATAAGCATGTATAGGATTGTATTCAAAACTCCTTAATTCTGGTTGGATTGTGCTGACAAGGAGAAATCAGTAGGTGTCCAGAAAGAGGACACATGTCTTACACATTTAATTGTGAACCAAAGGGTGCTTCATTGGAGGTGTCTGAAATTCCTTTTTCCATGTAGTTTCTAAAAGTTCAGGAGCTTAATTTTATTGCATCTGGCTATCCTAGAGGAGAAAATTATATATTTATAAGATCCGAAACCATAGCTCATGGGAAAATTAGGTAGGATGACAGAATGTAAGCTTCAAATGCCAATCCCCCACTAGTTTCAGGATCTGGGGGAGCTCTTGCCCATGACAATTAGGACAATCAAACATGATGCCAAGAGAATTTGCTTGAAATATTAATTAAAATGCAAATTAAACCCATACTGCATTAGCACAAAAGAGTGCTTGCAGGGTTGCTATAATTGAGCAACATGTGGCAGATCCCAATAAAATAAAGAGCTATTGTTGAGATCAAAACCTTGTTTTGAAAAATATAAAAAAAGTAACTATGGACAGTGTGAAATGTAAGGTTACAAATGAAAACCATATTTAGCTGTGACAGTTCTCATTATGAAAGATGCTATTTTGCAGAAACCATATTGTGCTTCAGGAAAAGGTTGATCTGCATGCATGTTTTCTAACTCTGCTCCATCTGTTTGTGTGGCAGGCTGCCTGCGAACAAGGGGAGAGATGGTTTTAGCCAGGCCAAGATGCCAGTGCCAGATATGGTTTTGCCAGTATGGAAAGCCAGCCCAAGCTTCCGTAGCTTACAATTGTACCAGGTGGTCATTATAAAGTAATTCCCGAAACCATCTCTGGAAGCAAATACTCCTTAATGGAACAGCTTTGATTTGCTATTCAGCTGCTACTTCCCTAACCCATGCTCTGTTATTTATTTGCTAGAAACCAGGAACAAGCAGAGATAATATCCTTAGGCACTGATAATTAAAACAAAAATAGCAAATCTGTTGCGCTACAAATGTCTGGGTAATGCTGTTGCCATTATCTCTGGCCAATCCTGCTGCCTGGTGCTTATGGAAGTTGTAGTCCAACTACCTGAGGGTGCCTACTGTGGAAGTAAAAAGCCCTGTGTGCTAGGTTTTTTTAAAATATTATAACCAGATTTCACCTGAAAATGGTGAAACTTCTTATTTGTGAATCTCATCTCAGCATAATTTTAAATAAAATCAACATCAAATCAATAAGCAATACAATCATCATATAAAATATAAAGAGAATCAATGCTGTAGAAGAACAAAAAGATTAGAGCTTAGCTGAAGAACATACATTTCTGCTTCATCTTGTTTCATACTGAAACTTTTTAGTTTGCTTTTTAGACTTATGCCCATTGCTATAAAAAAAAATCTGGTTGGCTTACAATGCCCCCATAAAATAATACAAATAATGTCCATAGTATAATAAGTCAAACAAACAAAAGTCAAATAATACAATGCAATAAAACATCCATGGTAAACAAATGAAACAGAATTAAAATAAACAAGTCAACTTTTCACATACCGTAATTTTTTTTATAAAACTAATAAATTTGAAATGATACAGTACTTTATTCTCCAAAGCCTTCTGGAACAGTTCTGTTCTAAAGAACTTGCAGAAATTTTGTAGTTTCTGACTAAATTTCTCGTGATCCCGACAATGGAAAAGCAATGTTTCTATGCTTCTACCACCTTACTTTGAAGAAGTGAGGAACCACTAGCAGCTTCTCCCAGGATGAACCAGACAGAGCAAACTAGTGAAAGAAATCAATCTTATATATTCCCAGTGCCAAACCATGTAGCTCTTTGAAAGTTAAACCAGAACTTTGATCTGTACATAGTAACTTATTGAGAGCCAATGAAAAGCCCATAGCAGAGGCATTGCATGTTTATGTCAACCTGTACTAGCCAATAGATGGATGGCTATATTTTAGCTCAAAGCTTTTGGATGATCTTCAATTTTCTTTCAAAAATTAAAAACTGGCTGGGTGACCTTGGGCCAATCCAACTCACCTTCACAGGTGTTGTAGGGAAAGTAGGAGGAGGAAGGAGTTGTGTATGAAATGTATATGAAAAAGTCCCTTGTAAAACACATTGCCATACCTCAGAAATGATGATGAGAGTATGAATTACAATTGTGAGATCCTTGTATTGTTACAACTGTCATATTGAAGCTGTGCAAAGCTGACTATTCACCAGTAGCTAAGGATCTGCTCCTTCATAAGACAGTGTTACCTTTCAGAAGACACCAAAGATGTTGGATTGCTTTTCACCATAATTCAGGATCAATTGGAGTAAGGTGTAAGTAATAAATAGAAACAAACCTATATACTGTTTTGCTTGGGTTCAACTTCAACATATTTTGTTCCATTATAACATCCAGACATTCCTGTATGGTTGAGATAATGAAAGCTTTTGACATTCTTACTCTGAAGGAAATTTATATAACACCTTAGTAAGAATGTGATATGGTGAAAAAATGTTTTCAGTTCTTATACATTGAATTACATTTCTATAATATTTATAAGGCATAATAGGTTTTATTTCACCCTTTAGATCAGACATGTCAAACACAAGGCTCGGGGCACGGATCCGGCCTGCAAAATGGTTTCATGTGGCCCGCGAAGCCATCCTGGAAACAGTGAGGGAACGGCCCCCACTGCCTTGGCCCTGGCCCAGAGACCCTCCTTCTGCCAGAGACCCTCAGATCTGTCCCACTCCTGCCCAGGCCCCCATAGGCATCCTTGATGTGAACGATGTAGAGCTGGCCATGCCCACCCAGTAGGCCATATGCACTCTAGCCATGCCCACCCAGTAGGCCACGCCCACCCTGGCCATACCTACCCGGCCCCCTGAGGGTAACCGCAATGCTGATGCGGCCCTCAATGAAATTGAGTTTGACACCCCTGAGATAGATGCTCACAGATGAGGGTGAGGTGTAAGGCAGGAGTCCAACTTTCTCATAGTTTTGAAAAAGAAGTGGGATAGCCTACAAGGAGTAGGCTAAAAGAAGAGGAGTGAAATATTCTTTTTTTCCAACTTTATTATAAAGGTAAAGGTAAAGGTTCCCCCGCACATGCGTGCTAGTCGTTTCCGACTCTAGGGGCCGGTGCTCATCTCCATTTCAAAGCCGAAGAGCCAGCGCTTGTCCGAGGATGTCTCCGTGGTCATGTGGCCGGCATGACTAGATGCCAAAGGCGCATGGAACGCTGTTACCTTCCCAGCGTAGTGGTCCCTATTTTTCTACTTGCATTTTTACGTGCTTTTGAACTGCTAGGTTGGCAGAAGCTGGGATGAGTAACAGGCGCTCACTCTGTTACGCGGCACTCGGGATTCGACCCGCCAAATTGCCGACCTTCTGATCGACAAGCTCAGTGTCCTAACCAACTGAGCCACCGCGTCCCTGCAACTTTATTATATTTATATGACAAAAACGAACAAAAACAAATGATCAAAGAAAAATAGAAAAGAGATAGGAAAGGAGGTGAGTGCAAAAAGACAAATATTATAGAAAACAACATATAAAAGGAAAAAAGTAACTTCTGAATTCTTTTACAAAAGATATAGTTAAAACTTAAATTCAACCCTTCCTTTAGCATCATACTATAGCTTCCACTTTTCCAGTCAATGCATTTTACCAGTCATCTTATCCATACATCATAATTTGATCCCCTCCTCCTCATTTTTTGCAAAAAAAAAAGTCCACAAAAGGCTTCCAATTAGTATTAAGTTTTTGGAGTGAGACACTCTAAAGGAAAGAAAGGTGACTTTGAACAGAGCTGGGGAATACAAGGGAGAAAGTACATGCCTTTTTCCTCTGCAGTTGTCTTGGTCAGCAAAGGTTCTTGACAACAGAGAAGCAGGTGGCTGCTTCTGAGGAGGAGCTGACTGAGACTAGAGGAAGAGAGAGAACAGAGCCCAAGGCCAGCAATGCAAAGCAGATGGCTAGGGACTGCAGGGACCAAAGAGAAACGCCAGGAATTTTGGAGTCACTTGCAGGTAAACAGCCAGTTTAGACTGTACAATGCCTGGAGGCTGCTCATCCTATGGCAAGAGTTTTAAGGCATTGTGAGTGACAGAAAGATTTTCTTATCAATACTCTCTGCAGCAAAACTGGTGATTTATCCCACCAACTTCAACAGCAAGCTGCCTGAAGTTTTTTCTGATATCTGTATGAGGCTCTTGTGATTAGTGATATGAACGTTACCAACTTGATATTGTTGATGTTGTAGCTCTTGCTTTTACTTTATTAATAATACTAAAGCAGTTACTGTTCTCAATAGGTTTATGTTCTTTGGTGGGGCATTGCCCAAGTGGGAAGGGGGATTGTCCAAGTGAAAGGAAAAATAATTGATTAGCCCTTACATTCCATTAGGCCTACAAATACACAAAGGGCTCAAGCTAGAAGTAAGGAGAAATTTCCTGACAGTTAGAACAATTAATCAGTGGAACAACCTGCCTCCAGAAGTTGTGAATGCTCCAACACCGGAGGTTTTTAAGAAGAGACTGGACAGCCATTTGTCTGAAATGGTATAGGGTTTTGTGCCTGAGCAGGGGGTTGGATAGATGACCTCCTAGGTCCCTTCCAACTCTGTTATTCTATATTCTGTAGTCCCCCAGTCCTGCAATTAGGCTTTATTTAAAGTAAACAGCAAGAAAGCTGGAGAGAATCCATTTTTTTGAACCCATAGGTAACACAAAGGTTACCTATAATTTTGAAAATTGCTATATTGGAGAATTCAATGTATAATTAGTATCATTTCTAAAAATGAAACTAAGAGATCATAGGAAGATGACATTATATGTTCTTCTTGAACTATATGCTAAGGGATAGGAATGGTTCTTTGAAATGATTGAGAAAATAGTGAGAAAGTGTCTGTATCTATGGGTTTTTTTAATGGATACCAAATGGATAATACTGGAGACTGCAGACACACATGTGTAATATTTGGCAGTATTCATGCATTTACAATAGGGACATGGTGGCTCAGGGGGTTAGGACGCTGAGCTTGTTGATCAGAAGATCGGCAGTTTGGCGGGTCAAATCCTGAGTGCCGCGTAACAGAGTGAGCACCTGTTACTCGTCCCAGCTTCTGCCAACCTACCAGTTTGAAAGCACGTAAAAATGCAAGTAGAAAAATAGGGACCACTACGGAGGGAAGGTAACAGCGTTCCGTGTGCCTTTGGCGTCTAGTCATGCCGGCCACATGACCACGGAGACGTCCTCGGACAAGCGCTGCCTCTTCGGCTTTGAAACGGAGATGAGCACCGGCCCCTAGAGTTGGAAACGACTAGCACGCATGTGCGGGAGAACCTTTACTATGCATTTACAAATGTTTTTTATTAAGAGCGTTACTTAGGGAATTGATTATTTTTCCAGTCATGAAAGAAAGGATAATTACTGAATTGACTGGAGGAAACTTAAATTATCTTCTTAGCTATCTGTTAAAGGGATACAGGTAGTCCTTGACTTACAAAAGTTCATTTAGTGACCGTTCAAAGTTACAACTGCATTGAAAAAAAGCGACTTATGACCATTTTTTTCACACTTATGACTGTTGCAGCATCCCCATAGTCATGTGATTTATATTTGGATGCTTGATAACTGATTCATATTTATGGTGGTTGCAGTGTCCTGGGGTCATGTGATCACTTCTTGCAACCCTCTGGCAAGCAAAGTGAAGGAGGAAACCAGATTCACTTAACAACTGTGTTACTAATTTAACAACTGCCGTGATTCAGTTAACAACTATGGCAAGAAAAATCATAAAATAGGAAAAAAACCTCACTTAACAAATTTCTCACTGAGCAACATAAATTTTGGGCTCAATTGTAGTCATAAGTTGAAGACTACCTGCATTATATAATAGTCTGAATATGTATTTCCATTTTTTTTGTACTTTATTGAAAATTCCCTCCATTACAGATTGATGCCTCTCATTTTCAAGTGGAGCAGTTTTTTTCCTCTATCTCTAACACACATTTTCTCTCTCACACACAAACTTCAGTCTCCCTCCCCCCTGTTCAATTATAAAACTGTGACAATAAAACTTTCTGGCTTGTAGGCAGCTGCTAGGGGCTTGGCAATGATTTCTTCCCAGTTCTTAACCATGTCTCTATCCCCTTCAGAGTCAGAACTGCTGGCAAGTACAGAAAATTGACTGTGCAGCTATTCAGCAAATTGGTCTCCCTCTGTGTGTGTTGGAAATAGAATGGCTGAAGAAGACAGCGACATCTTCTGCCCCTCCCTGAGGATGGTCACTGTGTGGTCAATGAATCTACTGATCCAGGATACTGCTATGGTGCTTCTCCTCCACTAAGAGTTCAACATTCATTCCCTTTTGATCATTTTTTTCCACCATGTTGATATGGCAGTTTGATTAGATAAAAGTTAGAAGAGGTAAAAAGTGGTTGAACTCTGGATGCAAACAGAAAAGTGCCCACAGGTGGGACAGAGGTGTAATCTCAGATTTCTCATGGATGGGGAAAAGGAGGAGGAGGAGCAGACTAAAAGAAGAGGAGTGAAACATTATTTTCCCCCTATATATAACTTTGTTATTTTTTTAAAAAAAATAAGATAAAAACTAACAAGCAGAAGGGTGCATTTTCAGTGTGAATGAAAGTTACAGCTGAGGGTGGGCTGAAAAATAAATGCCTCATTAAGCTGAAAAAGAATGGTTGGGGATCAGAATCCCATTTAAAGAGAATCCGTTACTAAGTAAACAGAGTAAACTGTGATTAATGCAGCAAAATTTAGGGATAAATTTATGGGAATAGATGGCAAAGCCCCGTCAATTGCTATTTTTTCTTTTCTTTGTGGTGGCGGGGAAATCTTCCAGCACATGGGTTCTGCCTTACTAGATTCATCTGAATTCCTTCATGCTGGCTGGGGAATTGTGGGAGTTGAAATCCACATATCTTTAAAGTTTCAAAAGTTGAAAATTTCTGACTTATAGTCAGAAAGCTAGGAAAAAAACCTTCTCTAACTTGATTGATATGAAGAGTAGGACCCTCAAAATAAATAAGCAGATCAGGTAAATAAAGAAGTAAAACCTCTCCAGAATATCATAGAAAAACATAAGTCATAAATCTTTGAAAGACTGAGGGGCTGCCTGCCAAGCTGTAGAGTATTACAATATATTCAGTTTTCCCATAGTGAGAATCAAAGATAGTTTAATATTCAGGACATGCTTTTGAACAACTCAGAGTGGAATCCTGTCTAAGGTACAATTTGGTAACTACATAATGCTTTGCCTTTTGCAACTGTTCCAAGACTTGATGTTTGTAGTGGAAGAGAGAGAGAGAGAGAGAGAGAGAGAGAGAGAGAGAGAGAGAGAGAGAGAGAGAGAGAGAGAGAGAGAGAGAGAGAGAGAGAGAGAGAGTGAGAGAGAGAGAATGTGGGGGGGGGAGATGAAGAACCTGAGAATCTTCATTGAGATTGCTACCAGTCCATTGTCAAGACTATTGAAAAAGATGAAAGATAAATAAACAAATGCTCCAAGGACTCCTAATGAATTGATGAGTTTTAATAGTTCCATGAACTTAGCATAATAGCCAGACACCAATAGTTTAAGATCTAATACAGTGGTTAGACAGATTGACTAGATAAAGCATATTGGCATGTGATGGAGGATTCAATGTAGTTGCCTATGGTATAGCAATAGTAATAGCACTTACTTATATATACATTTATTGTGCTTTACAGCCTTCTCTGAGTGGTTTACAGAGTCAGCATATTGCCCCTAACAATCTGGGTCCTCATTTTACTGACCTTGAAAGGATGGAAGGCTGAGTCAACCTTGATCTGGTCAGTTTTGAACTCCTGGCTGTGGGTAGAGTTTGCCTGCAATACTGCATTCTAACCACTGTGCCACATGGCTCTTTGGAAATGTTGATAACTAGTTTCACATAGTTTATAGTAGCCCCGGTCTCCACATTTTGGGGAGCTGGGACCATCTTGTTTCCCTGAAGGTCATTTACATATAAGAAAAAGCAGGTTTACATACAGGACTTGCATTCATCAGTACAGCTTTTCTTGGGTGTATAATGGAGCTCTGCTATTGAAGCTCTACTGTAATTGCTGTAATTGTTCAAATTCCAAAGTCTCTGATGTTTAGGTGAAGATGAGGAAGAAATAGAGGGAAAATAATGGAATCTTTCCTGCCTACCTTTAATCTGTTGCAATTTTTCAAGTTTCCAGTTGAGGCCCAAGCAGACATGGATTAATGCTGTCATAGTTTCTAAGGTGAACTGATGAATGAGCTTGTTCTATATTTCATCTGATAGTCCTTTGTATCGGTCAATTCCATTCCAGCCTAAACCTGAGCTAACAGCTTCCCATTAAATGCATGCCCTGTCACAGGTGATGGATTTCATTGTTATCAGTCACTTGCTTGACAAGAACCTCCAGGTTTTCTCTCTGATACGCCATACAATTCATGCTTTAATCTAAACCCAACTGTTCTAAATCAGAAGAGAGATTGCCCAGTTCCCAGCTTCCTCAGTCACCAGGCTAATTAGAAACCCTACATGGTTTTGATTATTGAAGAAGTCATTTGATCTGAAAGAGATGTGCAATTCCCATTGAGCAGGAGAGGCAATAAATTCACTTGGACTCCCATATTTGTCACATAAGGAAGTAGCTTCCTGCTGTTGGAGCACTTCAGCAATTACTAAAGATTCATGGACCAATGCTGGTTTGAGAGCTGCTGATATTGGTAAATTCTGTCTTACTGTCTGTGCTAACTGGTGCATTCGGTTGAAACTTGACTCTGATACATTGGCGACTGGAGCAACAGTTAGCAGCTTGTTGAAGGTCTGTGTCCATCACATTATTTCTTAGTTCTAAGGCAGGGGTGTCAAACTGCTGGCCTGCGGGCCGGATGGGTCATGCGGAAGCCGCGCCCACCCCGTTGCCAGCAATGGCAAAACCATCCCGATAAGTTGTGCGACGTCACGTGACATCACGAGTTTGACATGTCTGTTCTAAGGCAACAGCTCCTCTACCACTACTGATGATGAGAATAGAAATAGGCAATCAAGCTATCAGGTTTCATATCAGGCTAGCAAGGAATCACAGAGCTGTAGAATCTTATCTCTTAATTCTGCTATAGACTTGCCTGAAGTCATCCAGGCTCAACTCAGCATGATTAGAAACATTATGGCAAGTAAGAAACAATACTGCAGGTCAGACTCCTGTGCAACTGATTGTTGATTGTAATGCAGAAATAACAGGCTTTGCTCATTTTTATTTTAATTCCAGAGGTTAAATTCTTGGCTTTGTGCTACCACCTAACTACTTTTAATAAAAAACTTAAGCTTTGATTTCTTCTTTAAAATACGAATTGCTCAGAGCCTTTGCATCACCAAGGGTGTCAATAAAAAGCAAACCAATAGGAAGGTCAGTTACAAAGACTAAAGCAAGCACAGTCTCGCAAAGAGGCTAGCCTTGATAGTGCTATCTGCAACATCTGCAAAGACAAATGGGTTTAAAATGCTGAGCTGTCAGAACAATTCCCAAACAGCCTCATTTAATCCCATGGTTCACTTGCAAATTTGTACTGAGGAAATAAGTGTCCTTTGCAATTCTTATAAGCAGAGATACTTCCGCACTTTGCTGAAGTTTCTCACCTCTGCTGTGAAATTGCATTTATGACAGAAATAAACTCTCAGGTGTTGCAGCAGTAAGGGAGGTTGCATATCTAGGGCTTGCCTGTTGGCAATTTCATTTCCCGATGGTGATCTGAATGCTCTCTTAATTTCCTCCCCCCCACATCTTATAAAAGTTTTTCTTCTTAATTCAATGCGGTTCAAATCGCTTGTTAGGTGACATTCCTCCTGGCAGACCTCCTACAGAGGAGTGATGGTGAAAAGGCAGGCTTGATAGGATGAACTAAGTAAAAACAATGGGATGTCTCTAATGCTTTATTTTAAGCAGTAGAATGAATTTCTTTCCTTTTCAAAGACACTCTGAGTGTCAATGCTGCTGACATCAGGTGTTATTGCTTTGACAACAGATGGAAATGCATTCATTTTTCTCTTTCGCTTTTAGAGTTGTTTGATGCTGGGAGGGGGAATGTGGATGAGAGTCCAGTTAGTCATAACAACAAGAAACCAAGCTGTGAAAACTGAGCCCAGAGTTGATAACGATTTGGCAGGCTGGAGAGCTGTGGAGAGAGCCCGCATTTCAAGCTAATTGGGGAATGTGATTTATGACCGTTAGTTGGAGGAGGGAATTGTGCTTTTCTACTTTGTGCCAAGGGGAGGGGAATTTAGTTTTTGGCTTCAACTATGTAGTGCTGATATTATGCTTCTCGAACAAAAGATTCTTTAAAGTAAACAATGCCTCAAAATTCTTTTAAAGAGTTTCATCTGTCAGAACCATGACACTGAGATGTGTTCAAGGAATCAGAAAGGAAAGAAGTGCCTCACATTCTGCACCTGCATAAATTATCTGTTGTGTGAATCAATGCATACCAGGATGGAGTGGGTAGAAAAGACCTCCTCAGTAAGTTGTCATAGTCCTACTTCCCCCAAAGAATATCTATCCATTATATAGAAGTCTAACCAAATTTAAGAGGGAAGAGCTCCCGTAGATATTGCATATCATACCACAAGGTAAATTTAGATCCTTGGAATATGGTTTCTTGGAAAAGTGTATGACACCAGTGCTGGGATTCAGCTAGTTCACACCAGTTTGGCACAACCGGTAGCTAATTTTTTGTCGCCCAGGCCCAGAAAGGACTTCCAGAAGTGGCCTCCCCACAGAGAACCGATTGTTCACATATTTGAACCCCACCAATGAATGAGACCCATCAGATGGAATAACTTAAATGGATGTTAGCAATTACCCTCAAATGTTCAGTGTAAAGTACAAGTAGTTCGGCAAGAGATTGTGAAATAAATGGAAAGGAAGAGGATAAGCATCACTGAAAAAGTATTTCTACTGTAGAGCCTTCTCCTCTGCAATTGTGGTGTGTTGCTTTGTATCTTCTCCTTTCTAAAATCTGTTTAAAAAACTTTTAAAAATTAAAAAGAAAAATACACTGTACTTTATTTATATTTTATACTTCTGATTCAGAAACATCAATTACAGATGTTACTTTCTCTACTATATTGGGGTAGTGGTGAATCATAGTAATCCATATCCTCTTTTGCTTAACACAACGCATACAGAGAATAGCACTAGCCAAGCTTTTTTTTTAGCAATGGCATGTTCAAACACTATTGGATATGGGATTCATTGGGAGTTCTGATCTTTCTTGAATTGCACTGCTACTGCAGGCATCGTAGGGAAATCCTCCCCCATTTGTTTTATCCCTCTCTAATTATGAATGGACATGAGGAGACATGTGGCAAGAGAGCCTTTGAGATTTTGCCAAGTCATGTTGCTGGTAGTTGCTTCCTTGGATATCTTTTTCCTCATATTTCCATACATTTTGACATGTCACAAAAGCCATTTCAGATATGGGACCTTTTCGGTGGTTTATAATTTCCTTGTGCATTTTGTTTATTCATTAGAAAGTGCTAGAGTGAATTTTCAGCAGAAGAAAGCTTCCATGTATCTGCTGATGCCATACAGGTCTTGCAGCTTGAAGTAGAAGATACAGGCCACACCAGTATAGATAACTATCTTGTCTTGAAACATTTGCTGGCTTCTCGGGGATGTATGTGCAAACTTGTGAACTCCTTGTGTTGTGTCCGGGTGAATGAACACAGCCATGTAGCAACTGATGTTGGTGTTATTCATCAAAAGCTCATCTCCTGCCTAACCTTCTGTAATTAGTGAAGCAGATAGCTTTCTTATTGTCTCCAGTCACTCTTGCCTCATTTCTCATGCTTCTCATTATTCCCTTGCTTTTGTTCTCCTTCTATTAATCTAGTTTATTTACTAATATATTTATTTATTTATTTAATTTAAAAGATTTGTATGGCCATCCATCTTGAACTACTCTGGACAGCTCACGACAGCAGCAAAACGAGTAACTATAAAACATGACCATAAAACAGTAAAACAATCGAACAAAAATCAAAATTCAGCACTTTAATCATCCCCTTAGGATGCCCCATAGCAAGCTTCAATTACCCTGATTCCATGTTTCTCTTCCTCTCATATTTATTGTTTGTAACATTTATTTTCCTTATTTCATCAGGACCAGACTTGCAAAAGAAAGCCATCATGGCCTTAGGATGCCCCATAGCAAGCTTCAATTACCCTGATTCCATTTTTCTCTTCCTCTCATATTTATTTTTTGTAACATTTATTTTGCTTATTTCATCAGGACCAGACTTGCAAAAGAAAGCCATCATGGCCTCACAAAACTCCCTTTTCATATGAATTAGTTTTTGGAAGCCAAATAAGAAGAGAGGAAATTGGAGGAACTTTTTAAATACTGATCGTAGTCCTGTTAATTGTACTTTGTTTTACTTGAACCTTTGTATAACTGATTAAATATGTGTTATGTAGCTTAGCTAATCTGTTTGGAATGATCCCAAAATTTCAATAGAATTTATGCTTCTCAGAGAACTGTACCATGCCTAAGGATGTTGAATAACTGCACTTATCAAAAGTCTTTCCACAATTAAATACAGGGTCAGCCTCTTACAATTAAAATTAAAATTGATAGTCTTGGATACCAAAATAGCAATTTCATATTTCAGAGGGTAAAACTGTAGCATCTTCTTTTCTTTCAGATGAATTTTCAAGTGAATGAAATTTCAAATAAACACCTTGCTTCAGAAGGTGCGGGTGCTCCATTGCTGGAGGCTTTTAAGAAGAGACTGGACAGCCATTGTCTGAAATGGTGTAGGGTCTTCTGTTTGACCAGGGGTTGGATTAGAAGATCTTCAAGGTCCCTTCCAACTCTGTTATTCTATGTTCTATGTTCTAAATGAGTGCCTTATGTAACAACTACAGCTATAGCTCCTCTGAGCACAAGAGACTGGTGACACATTATAATCTGCTATTTTAAATGATTGTTGGATCCACTCCAGTTGTTGTCATTTCTTGGATGAGTTTTCTACCACATTACTCAAATGTTCAATAAAAAAAGACACTGAATGTTTTAGACCTTCAGAACAGATAAGAGTCTTCCTTAATCACAAGGAAGCTTTTAAAGTGGCATTTAATTCCTCCCCCCCACCCCACTCAATTCCTGCTTTATTTTGTTTTGTTTTTAAATGTTGCAGACAAATGAGCTATTATTCATCAAGAAACCCCAAAAGTTGGTTCCTAGCTGCTGCAGCTGAAAGCAAGTTTTACAGTTCATTAACCGTGAGATTATGAGGCATAATTCATTAAAATTTTCTTCTGCTGGCTGGGTTTGTAAACACCTTCTGAGACGATTATCACCCTTTCCATAGGATACAGCTTTTCTTCAGTGGATACATGTCTCTTCTGCTAGATGCTGATATAAGGGAATCTGGGGAGAAGTTATGGTTAAAGAACCTTATCTTTTCACTGCAATGGGAATATAAGGAATTGTATTGGCTGTGAAGCATAACAGATATAAATTAGGGCTTGCCATACAGAATCCTTCAAAACTGTGTATTTATTATGGTCCATATAATATTAATTTGGTAAGCTGGGTTTTTCTTTAGCAGAAATTCTATCCATCTTGCAATGAATATGCAAAGCAGAATTATGCAGCCATCATTAGTCTTCATTTGGAAAATTAGAACATGCTCAGGCCCTCTTCAGGGACAATGAAGTCAATATATACCGGATTAAACCTGTGAGACTGTCCTAATTTTGGCACCTTTTTTCATAGTGGAGTGTCTACTATGATTGGCTCCCAAAGTGACTGGTGGCATAAAACAACATAAAATAATAAGTAAATGGGAAAGCCCCTAAAAATCATTTGGTGAATACATGGCTGATCCATCAAACTTAATATAAAACTAAAATAATCACATATTTGCCTCTGCTTACAAGGGTAGCCCATGCTGTTTTTCCTCTCTAATTTGATGTTTTTGATGGCTGTGGAAGGAATTGCCAAGTGACTCACATGGGTAGCAATCGTTACTTATAATTAGATTTTGAAGATTATAAAATTGCCATCAGGAGGTCACTGTAGCAAGCTATGATTTGTCAAAATTATGTTATAATGTAATAGTGCAAACTTTGTCCCTTATGGACTTGAATATGATATCACAACCCAAGTACAAAAGCAGCAGATATTCTGCCCTGATGTATGTTTTGTTATTGATCCTCCCTTGCCCTCTACCCCAGACCCATATATTAGCACGTAATTAATATCAAGCTAGCCTGTATGATTTGCAGTTTCTTGCCTTTACTCACTGCACTCAAATGGAATTTATCCTTCCATGGTTTTATTTCTGTCTGTTGATTGCAGAACTTAAGCAAAATGTTTTGATAATAGATTTTTTTTAATTGGAAGGATACTTTGAGACGAATCTGTTGCTCTTATGTTGCTGTTTTTGTATGCTACTTTAGATATATTTGGGTGAGCAAGCAATATAAGATAAATAATTATTAATATTACTAATAATAGTGTTATTAGGGAGAGCCAGTTTGGTTATGATACCTGGCTAAAAACCACAAGACCATGAGTTTATCCTACTTTTAGCATGAAGTTGGCTAGGTGACCTTGGGCCAGTCACTCTCTTTCAGCCCTAGGAAGGAGACAGTGGCAAACCACTTTTGAAAATCTTGCCAAAAAAACTGCAGAGACTTGCTCAGGTAGTCTCTAGGCGTTAATCCTGACTCAAAGGCACAAACAAAAGTATCAGTGGTATAATAATATAAATATTTATAACTACTGTTTCCCTGAAAATAAGACCACATCTTTTTTTTTGTCTCCAAAAGAGGCACCAGGTCTTATTTTCGGGGGATGTCTTTTATACTCACCTCCGGCACCAACAGCCCCGCCCAGCTGGTCCACCTCTTCTGCAGCTGAAGGAGCAGCTTCATTCTGGAGGTGAGAATGGAGCTCCGGCATGCATTTCACAGTCAGGCCTTTCCAGAAGGCCATTGCAGCCGAGTACCGAGCTATGGATTCAACCCATAGCTCGGTTCTCAGCTGCAGAGGCCTTGCAGAACTGAGCTATGGATTGAATCTATAGCTCGATTCTCAGCTGCAATGGCCTTCTGGAAAGGCTTGTAACTGAGAAATGCAGGTCTGGCTTCAGAAGACACCACAGAAGAAGTGGGCCAGACAGCGAGGAGAGGCCTGCCTACAAGGTAAGTGGGTGTGGGGTGCGTTGGGCAGTTCCACACCCTCACCCCTGGTCCTAGCTTGGTTTTTATGTGTGTGCCTCATCCCAAAACTAAGGCTTATTTTTTGGGTAGGGCTTATACTAGGCCCACCCCCCAAATATCAAGCTAGGGCTTATTTTGGGGGTAGGCCTTACTTTCAGGGAAACACGGTAGAACCATTACTAGTAGTAATATAGCAAATTATTTTAGCTCCAGAGGAAAGATATCTTCAGAACGTTCTTCCTGGAATGCCATCCATTCTTACTGTCACATCCTGAGTCACCTCCAGACAACATAGGCAGCACATCAATCCAATAACTAAGAAAATAAGCTAAAAGAGATCAAGGTTTTCCTTGTGTTCCCTATGAAAAAAAGTCTGTTGAAATCAATGGGGTTTCTTTGCAAACAGATGCATATAATGCTAACATACTGTGAAAAGTATATTATTAAAATACAGGGCTCACTCACCTCAGCCACCTGCCAGAATAAAATGTTATTACTTGGCAATGGAAAAACAGACCCCCCCGCCTCTTTATATGGAAAAATAATTCAGAAGGCATTGACTCTGTCTGGTTTGCAGCCCAGAAGTGACAACTCTAACCTACAGATAAGTTATAGGCAGTCAAAGATTAGTATTACAGATCAGGCTCTGGAGCCCATGGCTCCATGCACAGAAAGGAGTGGGATCTTGGTATTGCATGTACCATCCTTGAAAGATTTACTTAGGCAGTTGCGGCAGATACAGATGCCTTTCATATTGGATCTAGTTTCCCACTCCTATCTTAAAGGTACTCTAGCAGGAAATAAGGCCGATGTCCACGTGTATCCTGTGATCACACAGTTTCCCCTATTGACGCTGGAAATCTCAAGTACAGCAGCAATTCTTAAAGCAAGCTTGTAGACTAAATTTGCAGGTTTTCGTGGATATGGACACAGATTGCCATGAAAGTTGGTGTGAATTCTATGCATCAGAGTTTAATAACACTCTTTTAATCTGCAAGTGAAAGTAATGATTCTACTGTTAATTATTTATAAAGGGAAAGGGAGAAAGAGACTATCTATAAGCATGATTCCAGTTATTAGGCAAAAACTAATGTCCTTGCACTAGATAGCAGTCTAAGGACATCATATTTTTTAAGGTAAGATAGTAGTTCATTTTAAATAACAAGACCTTCTTTTTGAGTGTGTGTGTGTCAAAAACTAAGAATGACATTAGAATTGATGAGTCTGTTTAAGTATCTTGTGCTTAAACTCGACTCTGCATTTAACACTTATCAACAAAAGTAAATTACTAGATAATTATGGTCTCCCAAGAGGGAGATGAGGCCCCATAAAATAATCCCCAGTGTAACATGAAATAGAAGCCAAGTTTTACAAGACACAAACATTGAACCAGGACTAATGACAGAGATGGCAATGTGTTCCTAATAAGTAGAAGTATTTAGCTTAGTGAGAAGCTGAAAAATGTCAGTCAGGTTTGAAAACAGATGCATCAAGTGCTGGGCTAGGAAACTTTTGGATTTTTTTTTTAAGGAAAAAGCCAAATTATACAATAGAGAAGTCCAGCCTGCTGTAGTCCTTGACTTACAACCACAACTGAGCCCAACATTTCTGTTGTTAAGCAAGACAGTTGTTAAGTGAGTTTTGCCCCATTTTATGACATTTCTTGTCACAGTTGTTAAGTGAATCACTTCAGTTGTTAAATTAGTAACAAGGATGTTAAGTGAATCTGGCTTCCTCATTGACTTTGCTTGTCAGAAGGTTGCAAAGACACTGCAACCATCATAATCATGAGTCAGTTGCCAAGTGTCTGAATTTTGATCAGATGTTCATGGGGATGCTGCAATGGTCGTAAGTGTGAAAAACAGTCATAAATCTCTTTTTTTCAGTGCTGTTGTAACTTCAAAGAGTCACTAAATGAATTGTTATAAGTTGAGGACTACCGGTATAGAGAAGACTATTCCTATAGAGGGTAAGGTTGGGCCATCAAGTTAACTGTATTTCCATTTTACAACTGTTAATCTAGCTTTTGGACAAAATTATGTTGATAAGGAGCCTACAGATACATTGCTACTTTTGATATCAAATTGCTTATCTATCAAAATGAAAATGTAACATCAATGACTGGAAAATACTGTCACTGTTAAAGCATTGCTAAAAGTATGATTCTTTCCTAAACTGAAAAATTACATATTACTATATCATCTATGTCTATATCTAGCACACATACACACTCATATATCTGTCCACAAAATTAAAATCTTCTAGAAAACACAGTTGTGGGGTAGCACTGTGAATGGGAGCTGGTGAAATACATTACTGCAAGGTAGGTTTATATTTCAACATCCATTTTCTTGCTATATTGTTTAACCCCCTGCCTGGAAATAAAATGGAGAAAGTATATAGCTACTTGCAACAGCAGTGTGATTAATTGGGGGCTGAGAGACGGTCAGGGCAAAAGAATGAAAGGTATCGTCTGTAGGCAGAAAAAGGTCCATTTTCCAGTGCCTAGAGAAGTGTAGAAAAATGAAGATTCCGGGTTTAGTTGCTAATAGATAAAAGAGATAGTCTCTTTTGTTATACAGATTTCTCAGGGGCCAGATCAACTTCTTTGGGCAGATGTAGTGATCAGTCATTGCTGAGTGACAAGATCTCCTAGAAAAGTGGAAATGGCAGCCTATTTTGTGACAAAAATTGTGTGAGGGAGAAGCATCTATACATCAGTATACATCCTTCTGGGGAAAGAAAATCTCCATGGATATTACATATTTCTAGCTACCGTACCAGCCTTTCACAGTTTGAAACTCATTCAATGCTTCAGATTATACTTCCCATAATTCTAAAGTCATTAGGGTTTTTTTTGTTTTGAATTATGGAAGCTGAAACCCAACATGTACCAAGTCAGGGAACTCATTACACTGAACCAGCTGGCATTTGATGGCAAAGAAGTCAGGTCCTGCCCATCTTTTTTTGTTCCTGCCAATATTTAAATTGCACTGCAAATTAGGTACCTTTGTGATCTCTTAGCAACCTTCTTTATAATGTGGGATGGATGTTAGATTGACAGGAGCCAGCCAGCCCAGAACAATCTGTTACTGTAAATTACCTTGAAAACAACCCATTCAAAAATGTAATTGTACTTATAACTGCTGTGAAGAATATCAGAAGCCATTTCTTTGTGTCTTTTTTCCTTCCTTTTCTATTTTTCTTTTAACTTGTTTCTCTTCTTGCACTTTTAGCTTTCTCTTTGCTTTTTTCTCGTTATTCTTTCTTACTTTATATTGCTTTTATTTAATCTTCTTTTTAAAAAGATTCAATAGAAATCATATACATAAAAAAGAAAACAGCCTATCCGAATGACATGCATCAAAGATGCCTATCAGTCAGCGAGACTTTTAGTAGCACAGTATTGGAAGAAGGAAGAACTGCCGACTATAGAAGAGTGGACTTTGAAAGTTTCTAACTTGGCGGAAATGGCAAAGATTTCAGCATATTTGAAAGAACAATCGCAACAGAGATATATTGTGGAATGGAGAAGATGGATTGAACATATTCAGAATAAATATGGGACTAAAAAGTTTCATTTAGCATTTGAATAAGTAGCGGAGTTTTAGGACGTATAATTAGTAGTTATTGTATTAATATTTTGATTATGGAGACTTAAAGTGTGATAGAATTTAATGTTTTATTATTGTTGTTAGCATATTTTAGATTATGCTTGTTTGTATTATACCCTGTATTCAGCTCTGGGAAGTCGGGGAGGGGGGAGGGGAGGGGAGGGGGGGTTGGAAGGGGAGGGGAAGGAGGGTTTTTTTTTCTTTTGTTTTTTTTCTTGTATTCAAAAATGTATTGTAAAACTTTTCAATAAAAAAAAGATGCCTATCAGCCAAAGGGAGAGAAAAAGGCAAGGAAAACTGCAGCCTTAAACTGCTTTGTGTCCCAGGTCTCCAATTAGAGACGGCCAAATGGATGCAGTTCAGAAGAAATGAGAGTGGAGAGAGACTGCTGATGCTGTTTAGTGTGCTGATCACCATAACTATTGTTATCTCAATTGCATAATGCAGATAAAAGAATGTATTTTCTTTGTTTGGCTAATAGAGTGTAACACCCATCATAGGGGGGAAATTGTGCGATGACGGAGACTTCTGATCTTATAATTTCCATAGTGCACAGAGCAGATTGAAAAAGGGCACAGAAAATGTTGGAGAGGGATGGGGAGAACATTGAATCTGTAGGATATACGTCAAAAAATAAAATTTGCATGTTATGGTAATTAGGGAAAAGGTGTTTAAAATAACACCCTTTTAGGTAGAACATAAAAGTGACACTTAACCAATTAAAAATAATACACGATTTGTGGGGAATGGAGATCTATATTTGCATTGAATTTGGTTAATGTAATCCCGTTTGATACTTTCTGAAAAAAACTATAATTGACTTAAAATATGTTCTACCTAGACTGGAATATTGCATTAAGACGTTATAAAATGGAATATAAGACAATGCACCCCAAGAAATATACCATTTTGTTTTCTTTTACATTCTTGATATTCTCATATGCAAGTATTCTTTAGATTTTTTTTTTGTTTCAATTGTGAAACTTTCCTTTCCCTGGTTGTTTAAAAAGACTGTGAAGTCTAAAAGGGCCTTTCTGAAGTGTGATTGAGGCATCCTTGGAGGCTATTCTGTAGAGTACTGCTCCAGTTCAAACAGCATTTCCCTTGATTTGCTAAAAGTACTTTTAATACTTTTCATAAAGTGAGATAAATGGCTGAGGGCTGAGAATGATTGGCCTAATTTTGATACATACAAGCAACGAGTCAAGTTGGAATGCCCTGGTTTATTTATTTACTCATAGAATTTATATAACCACCCACATCTAGCTTGGGACTTGCAATACATGAACCAGGAAAACATAGGATAGCGTAAGAACTTTACAACGTAGCTTATATTCCAATGAGGTCAAGCATGCCCACTTAAATCTGTAATTTATTTTTCTTTGCCTGATGTGCTATATTTTCTCCTTGCAGTTTTCTTGGGTCAGGTGAATAATTAGAGGTCTTGGGACCAAAATGATCTCATCCTGTTTCCTCCTTTTTCTCTCTTTTGTTTTCTCCTTTTCTTTTCAGCTGAAAATCAATACTGGTTTCCCATATTTCAACAGTATCCCAAGGGAACTTACAGTTACCAAACCAATAACTGCAAATCACAATTCCTTCACCTGGCCACATAGCATCTGCCATATTGAGCCAGTTAAGGGATCACAAATCCTACAATTTCTCAAAACACTTTGATTGATGCTTACTGTTGAGAAATGGGCTCTGAATTGCTCTGGAGGTGCAACCATTGGCACTGGAACTTAAATATCTTGACTGGCTGTCATAGACGGTCTGCTTTCCTCTGATCAGGAAGCTGGACAAGCTTTAAGTCTTCAATATATTTAGTTACCTGGGAATAGAAGGCAATTTGAACTGCTCCCAGCTTTCCTCTTCTTAAGGAAAGCTAGAATACTATTTTTCCCCCCAAGGAAAATAGCAATATTGGAGGACCTACAGGGTTATAGGGTCAAAGATATTACTTTACTCATCCAATTACAAATAAATGTGCACAACTATAAAAATAATTTAGATAGATAGAGATAGCTAGCTAGACCGACAGACAGACACCCTCCTAATGATATTTTTCTAATTAGATCTATACTTGGATATAGTAATTCAAAAACGTCTCATAAAATTATCCTTAATTCTTGCAGTAAATCAGCCAGGGACTCCTAGAGTAGGTATTTCTAACCTGGATAAAAACAGAGGCACTTGGATAGCCTTGCATGTTCAGCAAGTGGGTTGACTTTGATTTTGACTTTGATTTTGATCAGCAAAGCAGAAGGATGAGCATGGTGGCAGTGCTGGTCATATTTACTAAAGTCAGTGAAGATGGACAAGGAAGCAGTGGACTTCCTGTCAGACCTGATCAAAGGAGGAAATGCAGAGATTATCTCAGAAAATTCCGAGGAGGTTTAAAAGGTGACAAATTTGGTCTGGTTGGACTTCCTCACAGTAGGTTCACTGATATGAACACTTCTTTACATCCATTGGCATATCACTGTCTAGTGCAAGCTCTAGCTCATATTCCATTGAGGTCAAGCATGCCCCTTAAATTTGTAATTTAATTTTCTTTGTCTGATGTGCTGCGTTTCCTCCTTGTAGTTTTCTTGGATCAAATGAATGATTAGAGGTTTTGCCTATTTCTACTGATTATTGGATTACTGATGCTTCCTCAAAGGATCTGCTTTGCACTTCCTTAGCAGAAGCATACCTTCTCTCTGTCATTTAGCTAGAGTCTAGACATTTCCCTTAAATGTCATTAATGAGGGATACAATTCTAAAAACAAGTTGACAGTTCAGAATTTCCTCCCTTCTCTCAACTGCTTCTTTTAATCTGTCAGAAAAATCCCACAGGGATCTGCTCAGTAGTTCCAAAAAGGAGAAAGGGTGCTCTGAAATTAATTAACTAGTTACACGTTAGCCCCAGCCAAGTGCGGTATTTTTAAAGGTTGGATAACTATCTCTTCAATTTATAGTGTTCTCTGTTGGAGAGTAAGCACTTGCAAAGTTCATTCAGAATCTGTTATTTGATAGTTCGAATTCATTGCGGTTACCAGCTTCCTGATTTTCTTGGTTTTTTTTTTAGCATGTTCTTTGAATGTGTTGCTTGTTTTTGTCAGTTGCCTTGCTTTTGTCATTTTAAATAAAAAAAAAGATAAAGCACAGCAACTCATGGTCCCATATTCCTCTCTCCTGAAAGGTATACAGACAGTTTGAAGACACAAAATGGAGATGAACTAACTAAAATATTGGAAAGCTTTCCTAATGTGGGAATTAAATAACTAGATGTTTGCTGTTGTCATTTTCATAACCATCGATACAACAACAACAACAACAGGTTCTGGAGGCAGGTTGTTCCACTGATTAATTGTTCTAACTGCCAGGAAATTTCTCCTTAGATCTAGGTTGCTTTTCTCTTTGGTTAGTTTCCATCCATTGCTTCTTGTCTTGCCTTCAGGTGCTTTGGAGAATAGCTTGACTCCCTCTTCTTTATGGCAACCACTGAGATATTGGAACACTGCTATCATGTCACCCCAAGTTCTTCTCTTCATTATAGACATACCCAATTCCAGCAACTGTTCATTATATGTTTTAGCCTCCAGTCCCCTAATCATCTTTGTTGCTCTTCTCTGTACTCTTTCTAGAGTCTCAACATCTTTTTTACATCATAGTGACCAAAACTGATCTTGATTCTATCCCTCTGATAATGCAGCCTAGCACTGTGTTGGCTTTTTTTGGCAGCTGCAGCACACTGCTGGTTCATATTTAAATGATTGTCCGAGATCCCTCACACAGGGATACCTGTCCACCTGGTTTTTCTTACCTAAATGTAGAACCTTACTTTTTCACCATTGAATTTTATTTTGTTAGATAGTGCCCAATGTTCAAGTCTGTCAAGCTCTTTCTGTATCTTAAGCCTATCTTCTGGAGTGTTGGCTATTCCTGCCAGCTTGGTGTCGTCTGCAAATTTGATGAGCCAGCTACAAATCCATCTGGTGATGATGTTGTGTAACCCACATTTTTCTATCTTATCAAGTAGTAGGTTGTGGTCTACTTTATCAAATGCCTTACTGAAGTTCAAGTAAATTATATCCACAGCATTCCTCTGGTCCACTAATTTTGTCACTTGGTCAAAGAATGTAATAAGATTTGTCTGGCATGATCTGTTTTTGACAAACCCTTGTTGGCTTTTGCTAATGACTTTGTTTGCCTCTAGGTGTTTGCTGATTCATTGCTTGATTATCTTTTCCAAGATCTTCCCAGGTATTGAGGTCAGGCTGATAGGGTCTGTAGTTTCATGGATCCATTTTTCCCATTTTTTTGAAGATGGGAACTACATCAGCTCTTTTCCAGTCCTCTGGTACTTCCCCAGTGCTTCAGCATCTTTGAAAGATATAGTTCAGTGGTTCTGAGATCACATCTGCCAGTTCCTTCAGAACCCTGGGGTGTAATCCATCTGGTCCTGGTGATTTGAACTCGTCTAGGATGGGTAGGTGCTCACTTACCATTTTCTTGCTTATCTTAACTTGTGTTTCTAATCTGTTTTTTACGGTACTGTTTTTGATAGGTTGGACTGTTTTTTGTGTAAAGACAGATGCAAAAAACAAACAAACACTGAGTTAAATAGTTCTGCTTTCTCCCTTTGCTTGTCACCTTCTTGCCACTTTCTCCCACTAGTGGACCAATCATTTCCTTAACTTTTTTCTTGTTTTTTACATGTTTAAAGAAGCTTTTTAAAATTATTTTTGACTTTTTTTGCAAGCATTAGTTCATTTTGAGCCTTAGCTTTCCTCATTTCATCTTTGCAGACTTAGGCTATTTGCTGATATTCTGCCTTTTCTTTCTACTTTTTATACATGTCCTTTTTGACTTTCAATTTATCAGAAAGTTCTTTATGCAGCCATGCTGGATTCTTTTGAAAGATGTTATTTTTCTTCTTCTTCTTCATTGTTCTTGTGCTAGACTGGGCTTTTATAATCTCACTTTTCAAAATTTCCCAAGCTTCTTCAGTTGTTTTCTCCTTGAGGATTCTCATCCATGGAATCCTTCCCAAGCATTCTCTCTGAGTTTATTGAAATTAGCTCTCTTAAAGTCCAAGACTGTGGACTTGACTGTGTTCTATTGCTTGTGCTTGCATAATGTTGAATTCCAATATTGCATGGCCACACCCTCCTAAGGTTCCTGTGGCTTCAACACCTTCTATCATTTCATCTCTGTTAGTGAGAATTTGGTCCAATATGGCTGATCCCCTAGTTCCCTTCTCTACTTTTTGGCTGACAACGTTGTCTGCTAGCTTTGTCACGAATCTGTTTGATTTCCACTTGGTGCAGAGTTTGTCTCCCAGTTGATATCAGGGTAATTAAAGTCCCCCATTACTATTGTGATGTGCTTCCTACACACCTTAGTTAGCTGACTAGCAAAAAGTTCATCTATTTCCTCTGTTTGGTTGGGTGGCCTTTAGTATACACCAATGGCAATGTCATTTACCCCCTTTTTATATTGACCCAAATGCATTTGAGACAGTTTTCATAATTTTTGTGCTCTATTTCTGTAGAGATGTAGTTATTTCTTACATACAGAGCAACTCCACATCCTCTTTTATTTGGTCTGTTTTTTAAAAAAAATAATTTAAATTCCTCCAGCTGTGTGTTCCATTTGTTGGTTTCATCCCACCAAGTTTCCGTAATGGCAACAATATCATATCTGCCCTCATTTACCTGAATTTCTAGTTCACCCTGTTTATTGCTCATACTCTGTGCATTGGAGTATAGACATTTGAGTCCTTTATGACTGACCCTTTGTTTACTTTCTACATAACCTGTGTGGTGCCTGAGTTCCCCTGTTTTCTTACCACCTGTTTGATTAGTGCACTTGGTGTGGCACTCACTATTAAAAGCTTGATTTTGCTTGACAGCTAGATTGATATTCTTATCCACACACAGCTCTATGTTACATGCACTGATAACCCTATACTTTTTAGATTGCCAGGGACAAGAATGTTCTGTATCAATTAACCCACTGTTCAGTTTAAATATTTCTCCAGAAAATCTCTGAATTTATGGCCAAGTAACTCAGTCCCTTTCTTTGATGGGTGCAAGTGGTCTCTGTTGTACACTTTTTCATTGGACCAACTGCAGACATTGTGACTAATATAACCAAAGCCTTCCTCTTTACACCACTCCTTTAGCCACATATCATTCTTGACTATCTTAAAATATGCTTCTTGTCCCCACTGACAGTAGCACCTGGAAGACACCTGACCTCTTTCAAAACCTCTGTATCCTTTCCTAAATTTCCATCCCTTATAACTGAATGACCAACCAGAAGGTGGCTTCTCTTTTTGGACGCCTTGCTCTTCTTGCATGACTGATGTGTAATACCTATTGTCAATAATTTACTCATACATTTATGATTACAAAAAGTGTTTTGATTTTAATGTTTCATTGTTTACTCTTTGATCAGTCCAAGCAATACACCAACAATTTTAATTGTGACCTTGCTTTTCCTACTGGGAATATAGTGGAAAGTGCTAAACAGTAAATAGCTACAAAAAACCATGCACTCTTATTTGCACCATTTTTTTTGACCAGATGCTGCTTCCCATATGGAAGCTGCTCGTGGAAATGTCCACTATTCTCCTATAGTTTAACATCTGTTGTTTAGCATCCTACAACCATCCATCCCACAGGAAACTACAATATATTTAATCTGGCACAGCAGCAGCAGGCAGTGTTAACTTTACTGAAGGACATTCTGTGACAGGTCTGTGCTGATGAAATTTTTTAACCATCTTTCTGAATAATTGGGGCATCTTTTCTCATTAAGAAAGACAAAAGGAAAACACAGCAGTATGTTGGTGTATATCTGCAACAATATCTATTATTTAGAAAATGCTGAGGGGAATGAAATCTTTGTCTTTCTTTTCAGTACTGATTTGCCTTTCTACTTTTAGTTATCACTAGGAATATCTGATTAACTCATCTTTGGGTTGATGACAACCAGTAGACCAGAAGACTGGATAGCTCAAGGCAGTGGTGGGATTCAAATATGTGATGGATGCCACTTCCGGAAGTCCATTCTGGGCCTGGGCAACAAAAAATTAGCTACCGATTCTGCTGAACTGGTGCGAACTGGCTGAATCCTACCACTGGCTCAAGGGACTGAAATTTATGGAACTCTTAGATTTCTTTTTACAACTGGGCAAAGCAGTAGTACCAAGTCATTTAGATGAAGGCTGGTCTACTCTGATTGGTTACAGAATTCAGGATCTCCAGGACAAACATTCTTGTCCCTTGACACGTGTTCTTTTTTTGCTGGAGACAGTAGGGGTTGAACCTGGGATTTGTACATGCAGGTCCAATTAATCAGTTCTAACACTAAGCTATAACATCCTCTGGGACCCCAAGGAAAAACCAGTAGTCCTCGGAAACTTTGTGGAACATATCTCCAGTTTTAGGAGTTGAGGAAGCAACTCAACATTGAATTCATCATTTTCCACTTATTTTTCAAAGAAATACAGTAAAAATGTCTTATTATTAATTAACCAACTGGGCTAAAGAGTTTTTATTTAACCGCAAAGCTCTGGAGATAAAATGTAATTTCATGCTTGTTCTGCTTATTGGTTTACGACATCAGTGTCAATGAAAGTATTTAAAAGAGAAACAGCCCCTAGGGGATATTAAAAAAAATCTTTAGATGTTTTCATCTAAATCAAATGGCAGCCCCATGAAAGGAAAAGATAAAGGCACATTATTAAACAGGTTGTAATGAGAGTATTGATTCTTTTTGCCTGAGTGAAAAACAAAGAAGTATTAATTAATGATTAATATCATCTGGGATCAGGCAGAGCTGATATTAAATCTTGGTGTTCTGATTAATTCTGTGCACTCTGTAGATTGCCAATTAGAAATCTAAAGGTAGAACAAGAAATGTGTGCTGATGAGTAAGTGTTGGAGCTGAAATAAAAGAAGAAAATTGAACCAGAATGATGAAAATTAAATTTATGCTTCCCTTTGGAATATTTGTTTTCCTGGGCGGAAAATTCAGGTTGTATTTTCCATTTCAAGTTGACTTTTCAAGGTTTCATCAATAGTTTGATGAACAGCAATAGCAGGGATAACAATGAAGACAAAGTTGTTCTCAAGATCACATCCAATGACACTAAAGCAGGGGTGTCAAACTCGCAACATCACCAGCAATGGGGTGGGCACAGTTTCGGCATAATGCATCCAGTCCGTGGGGTGGCAGTTTGACACCCTTGCACTAGAGTATGAATCCTGGTTCATAAAGCCTTATGTTTACATGAATTGCCACAATCTCATTCATTATACAAATCTTCATTATTCTAAATTCCATGCTTGTATGCTTGTGTGTGCACATTTGAGGACACAACTCATACATCAGGTGAAGGAGAGATGGGCAATCATGATTATTTTTGCAGACTGTTGCCATATCTTGTAGGTTGACTATGAACTGTTGACTCTAATAACTATAAGGTTAATACATTTTTCCTGTACCTGAAATTATTTGTAGCACTATTGCATTAACGTCTGTAGTCATGAAATGCTTCAAAAGATTGATTCTCCAACATCTCAGGACATGCCTCCCACTGGATTTTGATAAACATCAATTTGCCTATAGGGGAAATAGGTCAACAGACGATGCCATAGCTACTGCTTTATACTCTGTAGCAAGTCATCTTGAGAAACCTGGAAGTTATGTCAGGATGCTTTTTGTTGACTATAGCTCGGCTTCCAACACCATTTTGCCAAGCATTCTCATCAAGAAGCTGACTGACTTGAAATTCTGCCCCACCATCTGCGATTGGATTCAAGACTTTCTCAGGGACCAGTTACAAACAGTGAGGGTCGGGTCTGCTTTGTCCACCCCCCTGAAGCTTTGCACCGGCTCGCCACAGGGCTGTGTGCTTAGCCCCTACCTGTACTCTTTATACACATATGACTGTGTATCATCTGACCCATCCACTGTGATAATTAAGTTCGCAGATGATACAACTGTGGTGGGTCTCATTACAGGTGGGGATGAGACAGCATACAGGGCGGAGGTACAAAAACTATCCATATGGTGTAGTAACAACAACTTGCAACTGAACATCGACAAGACGAAAGAGATGGTGCTAGACTTCCGGAGAAAAAAGGATGAACCTGCCCCACTTTACATCGGGGAGGACTGTGTGGAGAGAGTTTCCTCCTTTAAATTTCTGGGAGTCTACCTCTGTGAAGATCTGACCTGGAAAGTTAATACAACCCAGGTGGCTAGAAAAGCCCAACAGAGGCTTCACTTTCTCAGGGTCTTGTGGAAGAACAGGGTAGAACAACAGCTAATGACCCTCTTTTACCGATCTACTATAGAGAGCGTCCTCTCGTACTGTATTGTGGTTTGGTATGCTGGTCTGACAGCTGCGGATAGGAAAGTATTACAGAGGGTGGTGAGTACAGCACAAGACATTGTGGGCTGTTCCCTGATGGCTGTTCCCACTGGATGACATTGCCAAGGTTCGTTGCCTTGGAAGAGTGAGGAAAATTCTCAGGGATGACTCACACCCTGGACGGTATCTCTTTATTCTCCTACCATCGGGTAGGAGATATAGGAGTATAGCCAGCCACACCAACAGGCTGAAAAACAGCTTTTATCCGTGGGCTGTTAGGCTTTTGAATGAGAAATAACTTTTATGAATTTTATGCAGAATTGACTTGGGAGGCGGTGTGTGGTGAAGTTGGTTCACATGGTGTAGTAAGATGGAGGGTTTGTTGTCACTGTGTGTTGAGGGGTAGGAGCACAAAGGGAGGCTCAGCTAATCTCAATGTACACATAGTTGTACTTTGACAATAAAGGTTCATTTCATTTCATTTTTGCTGTAAGAACTGGTACTATACAGGTAGTCCTCAAAGTATGAACCTAATGGAGCCTGGTCATTAGGTTTGTAAGTAAAAAAACTTGTCAAATGAATCAGACACAATTTTACAAATTGTTAAAATCAAATTCATTAATTAAATCAAATGGGTTGTTAAATGAATGAAGATCTGACTATTTCCCCCAATAGCTGCCATGTTAACTGAACTGGAAGGTTTTCCATGCCAGCTGCCCATCAGCTGTTTCCAGTTCCAGTCAGGAACTAAATTACCTCCAAGCAGGGCTTGTAGCCATTGCAGTTAATTGTTTAAAAGACAACTGCTGCTAGTGAGCTCAAGCATCCTCAGCTGCCCGGCGGAGGGGGGGGGGGAGGCTGTTGCTTAAAAAAACACCTTGTCACTAATTAGCTTAAGAGTCTCCAGCCAGGCACCCAAAGGGAGATGGGGGAAGGATTTGCAGAACTCTTGGCTTGCAATAGTAACAGAGATGGAAGGGACCTTGAGGCCATCTGGTCTAACCCACTGCTCTCACAAGAGAGTATTTCTGATAAATACCTATCCAGTCTCTTCTTAAAAGCTTCCAGTGATGGGGCACCCACAACTTCTGGAGGCAATTTAAATTTAAAACCCACAAACTAATATATGCTAATCTCTAAAATAAAAGCTCAATAGTTTGCAAACATAATAGTTTGCCAAGTACATTGCTTAAAAAGCAGAGCAGTTCCCAAGGTGCTTGCATACTGTTTGCTATAGAGCAGGCATGTCAAACTCGCTACATCACGTGATGTTGCACGATGTATCGTGACTTTTTCCCCATTGCCGGCAATGGGGTGGGTGCGGTTTCGATGTGACGCATCTGTCCTGTGGGCTGGCAGTTTGACACCCCTGATATAGAGTAATAAAAAAAATACTTTAAAATACTTACAGAAGTAATTCTAGCCCGAAAGGCCCAGGCAAGTCACAGAGTTCAATATGGTTGCCGCTACAGCAGAGCCTTAATCCAAGTCACATGGCTACAGAGCCCTCCTTTTGGTTGCAATTTTGAATTTCTAAATTCAAAATTAATTTCTGAATTAATTCATTTTTGTGAAAACTTGCTAAATAAACATTCGTACCTGAGGGATTATCTGTAACAGGCATTGCTTGTTGTGTATATAGGAGAGACACAGAACATTAAAGATCAATCTTAACTGACTTAATATTGCTTGAAGCTTGTAAAAAAGTTATATTTTTCAAATCTTTGCTGATGTATGAATGCATGGATCTCTGTCTCTCACACTCTTGTCTCCCTGAATCATTGGACATTTAATACACTGTGATTCAAAAATTTAGGTTTAGGTTTTAAATGTATCGTAACCAGGGCTTCAGTTGGTTCCATTTTGAAGATTTGAGGTGTAATCTGAAGAAATTGTGTCCTTTTGTGTGTAAGCATACCCACAGATATGGAGGATAATAATGGAACCAGCAAGTCCACTGTGTGGGTTCCTTAAAAGAGGGTAATATTTATTTATTTTTACTTATTTCTATCCCACCTTTATTATTTTTACAAATAATTCAAGGCAGAGAACATACCCAATACCTTCTTCCTCCTAGTTTCCCCACAACAACAACCCTGTGAAGTGAATTGGACTGAGAGTGTGTGACTGGCCCAAGGTCACCAACTGGCTTTCATGGCTAAGGCAGGATCTGAACTCATAGTCTCCTGGTTTCTAGCCTGGTGCCTTAACCACTAGATAAAACTGGCTCTTGCTATATATCACTTTTTTTTTACTGTTGTGAGGGAAACCTCCAATATCCTTTGAAATCCCAATGGATTACAATCAAGAGAGAACCAATCCAATGTCTGCTACATATACATAAGAAAGCTCTGTGGTTCTGATGTTTTTGACATTTTCTGAAAAGCTCAGAGCCGATCAAAAGAGGCCATGCGGCGGATGAAGGGATGAACAAGAGGAAAAGATAACAAAGACTTCACCGTTTTTGTTAGAAAAGAATTACGATACCTGAACTGCTATCCAGAAATTCAAACATACCGTAATAGGTTGGAGAGGGTTGCCACATGTATGGTATAGGGTAGGTACCTTGAGAGTACTATGAAAGAATAATCTTCATGGAACTTTTTCTATTTGTATTCAGGCTTATGATTGTCAAGCTACTTGGATACAATGAATGTTCTGCTTTAGTATTTGAATATATGCTGCATTGGGATTTATTTATGACAAATGCATCTTATTCTTCTCCTTTGAGAAGACAATGCAAGACAATGTAGTGAGAATGAGAGGGAGAGATTATTCCATTTTAGCCTCATGGGATATTCGAATTTAAACTAAAGTCATCTATGGGAAAAGCTTAACAACAGGCGAAAAGGGCTAGTGGTGAAGAAAGAAGACACGTCTTATTTAAAGCCACACTGAACAAAAAGAAAAGAAAAGGAGAGCAATGTTTTGCTTTATTATTTTTCCCCTTCTTTTTCCCCCCTAAGCATGCTTTTTTCTTTTCTTTTGTAGAGGAAAAATATTTCTCCCTGTGTGCCCCCGATATATATCAAAACAACAGGCTTGGATAATTAAATTATTCACTGTAATTTTGGAATCTCTGGTTGCTTTCTCAAATGTTGCCATTTTGGGGCAGCATAATCTCATGGAGGTTGTGTGTATGGGTAGAAGAATCTATTTATTTAGTTTACCCAGTTTATAAGCTGTTTCAGTCAAAGCCAGCTCTGAGCAGTATACAGCTGAATGTTCATAAATCAGGTCAAATCGACAATATGCATTACGATAAAAATCTATGTGGAAAAAACCTTCACTTCTTAAGCTCTGTTGCGCTGTAGACACAATTGATTCAGCACTTCCGAGGATCATCTTGACCTATCTTAGTTTTGAGGCTTCAGACTCCATTTCCAATAAAGCAGAGAAGTGATAGTACTTACTCTTTCTCTGCTGTTTCTCATCGCAGCAGAGGATGTCAGTGGATTCAATAATAAATAACAACAAACCTGGGTGAGTGCAAGTCATTCACATATCTCAAGCCAATGAAAAGGAAGCATGATTTTGGAAATCCGAGAGCAGCTTTTTTTATGGAAGTGAATGACAGTTGCACTTAAAAATGGTAATATAATTTATTATTCATTCAAATGAACCAGGGGTTCTTTGAAAAGGGAGCTATCCATTGGCAGAGTGTAATTTTAAATGGACGGACCAATGTCACCTGAATTATTCATAACATGCATTCTGGGCTGTTTCCCTTTCACATATCAATTGGTCTAAATCCATCATGTTGTGCAGGGATGTCATATGTCACTGATTTTGAGTCTGGCTCTTGTTGTACTTGCTATATTCAGGTGTAGGCAGTTTGGTTGCTTTCTTTTCATCCCAGATGGTAGACATTGTCCCATTATTTTCTTTAAAATATACTTTTCCCACGAGTATTCATTTAGAGAGCTGCGTTGTTATTTATCTTTCCAAATGTGGATCTTATTTAAATGGGAATACTACAACAAGGTGATATAAATAAAAATAAATTGCCCAACATCCAGTTATGTTGCATTAAAAAGCTTCTTGAAAAGAAGCCATTGTTTGCATTGCATTTCTTCAAACTTATGTCATTGCATGGCTAATGTTTATATTTTAAGCTAAACTGAAGGAAGAACATTTAAGACAGGAAATATTCTCCGATGTTTCGCATTTGAAAGCCAGCGAAGAAGAAACTGAAATTAGGATCAGATATAAGAAAGCCCTTTCTACCTCAGAGAAAAATATTTCTTATTTCATATTCCTGCAAATCCCCCCCCACTTTCCAAATCTTACAATTTATGATTAGGACTCACAGTTTTATAGCTAAATAAGACCAAAGATATTGGGAGGCAAAAATAAAGGACTAGTTGATTGAAAACCAACATACACAAATAAAATATCAGAATTATCTGTAGCTTTCACTGAATGTATATAGCAATAATCATTTCTATAATTCTGGTACTTCCTCTCCTTCCTTTCAAAAACAGTCAGCAGTAATCTGCCCAGTGATACTTCCCCTTGTAGTTTTTCAGGTGGAGACCAGATAACTATCTCTGATATCTAGTATTATGGATTTCTAAACTAAGCAAGATGTCTATGGATGTTCTAAAAGGTCTCCTCCATTTCATATTTTTACAATCTATTATTTTAGAGAGCCACAAATACCATATCTACCATCTAGCTTAGTAGATCTTTGGATATATCTTGCTATAAAAATCAGAAAAATATTACAATGCCTTCTGAGGCAAGGTAAAGGATTCTAGATCAGTTCACCTTAATAATAAAAAGAGTTCTGGCTTCACATCAGCCAATCCACACATCTGCTTGTTTGCTTGAAGAAACAGAATAAAACACTTATCTTTTAAAAAAGGGAGTTTCAATGTCATACATTCTACTCTTTTAAGAAGGAAAGGGCAGGAGACATGTGAATTGTAGCTCAAATCATGAAATATTGGAGGCTTGTCTTGAATTAAATGCACAATGTTCTTGTATGAAATGGTATAAGGTTTCCTGCCTGAGCAGGGGGTTGGACTAGATGACCTCCAAGGTCCCTTCCAACTTTATTACTACTACTATTATTATTATTATTATTATTATTATTATTATTATTATTATTATTATTATTATTATTATTATTATTATTATTATTATTATTATTATTATTATTATTATTATTGGATGCATACTTTGAAATGCTTCTTGTCTTGCTTTCAGGTGTTTTGGAGAACAGATTGACTCACTCTTCTTTATGGCAGCCCCTAACATATTAGAACACTGCTATCATGTCACCCCTAGTCCTTCTTTTCATTAAACTAGACATACCCAATTTACTGTTTTTGTACTCTTTCTATAGTCTCAATATGTTTTTTATATTGTGACCAAAACTGGATACAGTATTCCAAGTGTGATCTTACCAAGGCATTGCAATGTGTTATTAGCACTTCATGTGATCTTGATTCTTTTCCTCTGTTAATAAACCTAAGGATTGCATTGGCTTTTCTGGCAGCTGCAGCATACTGCTAGCTCATATTTAAGTGATTGTCCACTAGGATTCCAAGATCCCTCTCACTATTACTACTATTGAGCCAGGTACCACCTACTCTATACCTGTGCATTTGGTTTTTCTTGCATAAATATAGAACTTTACTTTTTTCACCACTGAATTTCATTTTCTAAGATAGGGACCAATGTTCAAGTCACTCAAGATCCTTCTGTATCTTAAGCCTTGCCAGCTTGGTGTCAGATGCAAATTTGGTGAGTTCCCATCTATCGCCAGTACTGGAGGTAGTACTTTGTACTGGGCCTAAGACAGAGCCTTGTATACTTCCCTCCATGTAGATGCAGTTCCATTGAGGACTACATGTTGAGAGCAGCTGGCCATCCAGTTATGAATCCATCTGGTGTTGATGCTGTCTAACCCACATTTTTCTATCTCATCAAGTAGTAGAGTGTGGTCTACTTTATCAAATGCCTTACTGAAGTCCAAGTAAATTATATCCACAGTATTTCTCTAGTCCACTAATTTTGTTATTTTGTCAGAGAATGCAATAAGATTTGTCTGGCATGATCTGTTTTTGACAAACCAATGTTGGATTTTGGTTATGACTTTGTTTGCCTCTAGGTGTTGGCAGATTTATTGTTTGATTATCTTTTCCAGAATCTTCCCAGGTGTTGATGTCAGGCTAATAGGTCTGTAATTTTCTGGATCCATTTTTTTCCTTTTTTGAAGAAGCGAACTACATAAGCTCTTTTCCAGTCTTCTGGTAGTTCCTCCGGTACTCCAGGATCTTTGAAAAATATGATTCAGTGGTTCTGAGATCACATCTGCCATTTCTGACAATTATGTCTCGTTGTACCAGTCAGAATGTTTCAAGAGTAAGTTCTACACTTTGTCATGTTGAAATACCATTTAATTCATGGCTTCTATGGTAGAAAGATAACATAGACCGTGAGGACTCCCAGAGGTTCATAGGAAATAAAACTTTTAAGAGAATTCTGGAAATTGTCTGTTTGATATTACTGACAGCAGAAGCAAGGACACATTATTAAAATCGTTAGAACTATGTTATCATTTTCATTCTTTGTATGTGTGCAAGTTGATAATTAATCTTTTCTGCATCCATTTCTTTTTCTTTTTTATGGTTTGCTTATGTGGGTTTATAATATCTAACCTGCAGTTATTACCTGGCAAACGTGAATACTAGATGATGATGATGATGAAAGTGATGATATAGCATTGGTTTGTTAGACAGGTAAGCCTCACCTAGCCAAATGCAAGAGCACTATTCTGCCTTATGAATGCACTGGCATTTAAATCCCCCCTCCCATTATAAGGAAAGCAGATTCATGAGGAAAGGAGGGAGAACAAAGAAAATGTTAAGACATTTTTTTCAGCAAGGGGTGACTTGTGAAAATTTCCTTTCAATCCAAGCAAATGGGACCGCAACATAATACTTGGGATGGATATATATATATATATATATATATATATATATATATATATATATATATATATATATATATGTATGTGTATATATATATATATATATGTGTATGTGTATATATATATGTATATATATATATATATATATATATATATATATACTGTATATATATATACATACTGTATATATATATATATATATATATATATACTGTATATATATATACATACTGTATATATATATATATATATATATATATATATACTGTATATATATATACATACTGTATATATATATATATATATATATATATATATATATATATATATATATATATATATATATATATATATATATATATATATATATATATATATATATATATATATATATATATATATATATATATATATATATATATAAAATTTTAATAGTTCACAAGGGGTGACTTGTGAAAATTTCCTTTCAATCCAAGCAAATGGGACCGCAACATAATACTTGGGATGGATATATATATATATATATATATATATATATATATATATATATATATGTATGTGTATATATATATATATATATGTGTATGTGTATATATATATGTATATATATATATATATATATATATATATACTGTATATATATATACATACTGTATATATATATATATATATATATATATATATATATATATATATATATATATATATATATATATATATATATATATATATATATATATATATATATATATATATATATATATATATATATATATATATATATATATATATATATATAAAATTTTAATAGTTTTAATAGTTTAAAAAAGAGATATGCTAAATAAGTCAATAGAGTGGGACCAATAAAAAAAAGACTCTCCGTCTTATATTTAAAAAAGTAATAAATTATGTATCTTTATTTTAAAATATCCAGGAAAACATGTGCACCCTTTTGAATTTTCAATATTTCTGTATAAATATGACCTAAAATATCATCTATTCTCCACACAGATTCTACACCAATATGTAGCCTTAGATCATTTTCCTCAATAAATCAATGAATAAATATAATATTATTGACTCATTTATTTAATTGAAACTTTTTTATCCTATGTGGAAAACAGATTATATTTTAGGTTGTATTTATGTAGAGATATTGAACATTCAAAAGGATTCACAAACTTTTGAGCTCTATTGTAAGAATCAACTGATGCTAAAGGTCAAATGTGTTTCTTTTTACAACTATTTTCTTGGAGGGATTTTTTTTTAAAAAATACAATTATTTTTAAAGAGGGAGATTGGTGCAGGAATGAACTTCATCATTTTTCTGCCACAAACTATTACCCTTAAAAATGAATTCAATCATAATAGTTCACTGAAATAATATCTGAGAAGAGTTTTCTGACTCAGGAGAAGCTAGTTGTGTATATTATGTTGAAATTCCTCCTCCCCCCCCTCTGTGTTTGTGTCAGAATTTCATATAATTTTTTCATAGTGGTAATTTTTTTTAAAAAAATCACTTTATCTTTGGGAACTGTTTCCTGTTACACTTTTTTTCATCTCTGTGGCTTGCCAAACTCCCCAATCTATAAAATGACCAGTGGGAGTTATCTTCTGACATCTTCCTTTAAAGGAAGAGAAAGAAATCAGAAAGGCTGTGTACTGTCTTACATGTAAAAAATGATTATAGCACAAAAGACAGGAGTTTTACACCATTACTTTGGAACTAGATTAGCACAAGAACTGTATATTTCATACATGAGCATTTCTCCAAATTTCTCCTTTGAAAGAAATGTCAAAAGCAAGTTCATTTTCATTGAACTGAATAAAAATTGACCGGGGTGGTGGTGGTGGGCAGATCATCCCAGCTCTCACAGTACATCCACAGTAGTCAATTTAGAGCTTTTGGCTCTTGTAATTTATTTCTGGTGGGGTACAAATGTTGACAGATTGCTGTGGATCATATTTCTTCTCTGTTCCTGGTGCATTCATCAACCTTCTGTGGCACATTGGGTGTCCCTTTAGAGCACATCTGGGGTTCTCTGAAGGGGGTTACAGGGGTGGAAGGTAAGAAGAAATTTTATTTTGTATTGTAAAATGGATGCCATCTATTGCAGTAAAGCTTACTCACTGCAAATCCCCTGCCCACTCACCCCCCCTATATAAATATCCTATATTTATAATATTTTGGGATATATCATTTACATAGTATCTGTAGAACTCTATAGAGAACAATATCCCAAACTCTAAATAATTCAAGCAATCTCTTGCTTTCTTTCCCCATAATGCTTTTGCAGGTGCACAAATTAAATGTAATAAGGTGTTGGTACCACATTTTGAATGTGAAAGTGTTAACCATGTTTGAATTGCTGCTTCCATGGCAACCTCTGTGATAGTGTAATTTGTTCCTAGAGACATATTTTTCTAAAGTATTGATTGTGTACTGCATTTGGGAATATAGCATTATTGTAGTCAGAGGATTAAATTTAAAGGATTAAAACAGAAAAACAGGGTGAGTGAGAAAAGGAGGATTATTCCAGAAAAGTAAATGCATAAGAGTCAGAACTGTTGAAAACTTATGATTATGAATCAAAACCAATGGCTAGATGCTTGAAGAACAGAGACAGAAATAACTGGACTATGCATGGAATGAAGGCCTGGGGAAAATAAAAAAAATCTGGATTTAATATTGTGACTGCACACTATCTATGGAATTTAAACTAGGTTTTCTGTTTTTCCTAATTAGGTTCAACTGATTTTACTTGACTGCTGGGTTGCTAAAGATACTGAGATGGTAAAATAACTGCCCCCAATTATACACTATTACTTAAACAGTTACTGGTTCCATGAAATTTGAAATGCTTTTATTAACAACAAATTATTACAGTGATTTTTAAGAATACATGACAGCAAATATCGAGAGAATACACATGCGCACACACACACACACACAAATAAGTTTGTGTATATGTATGTACATGTACATGTATATTAATGTCATCATCATCATCATCATTCATCACCATTCTAGCCATTATCTATCCACTGCAGGATGAAGGCCTCTTCAGCATGTTTCCAACCTATATGGTCCTGAGTTTTCTTTTGCCAATTGGGCCCACAATACTTGCTGATGTTGTCAATCCATCTTGTTTTAGTTTTCTTTTATGGATGCTTTTTATCAAGGGGGATCCATTGTATGACTGCCTTGGTTCACCTGCCATCAGTTCTTCTTGCTATCTGACCAGCACATTTCCATTTCAATTCTTTTTTCTTTTATACACCCCCCCACACCCCCACACCCAGATCTTATTTTTCATACTGTTTGTAGCTTTTTAAAACTTTTGGGCTAGGACATCAGATGTTTCTGAATAGGAAGCCATCAATATGGTAGATAAACTCCAGTTTATTTCTTCCATCCCATAATGGAAAGGATAGCAATTTTCTTGACTATGATTTTAAAAACAGATTGGATGACAGTAAACGTATTAGTAATATACATATATAAGAGAACATTCCAAGCAGTTAAGAAATAAAAACAAATAACAATGTTGCTTTAATGAAATTCATTTAGTAATACCCACAAAAGTGAAGCAATTTATGGGATTAACAGAGAATGGACAAAAATCCACCCAGTTAACCCTTGTCTGTTGTCACTAAATGAAACTGGAAGGTTGATAATACAACGCACAAAGATTTTTACTTGCTTGAAGTATTTTTTTGCTAAACTGTAAATTTGTTTATTTCTGCTTTAGGCTTGGACTTATATTTGGGGAAATGTAATCAATATTAAGAACTTCTCATTTCTTTAAAAGAAGAAGAGACTAGACAGTCATTTGTCTGAAATGGTGTAGGTTCTCCTGCTCAAGCAGGGGGCTGGACTAGAAGACCTCCAAGGTCCCTTCCAGTTCTATTGTATTGTATTGTATTGTATTGTATTGTATTGTATTGTATTGTATTGTATTGTATTGTATTGTATTGTATTGTATTGTATTGTATTGTATTGTATTGTATTCTATTCTATTCTATTCTATTCTATTCTATTCTATTCTATTCTATTCTATTCTATTATCACAATCCTTTTTCACAAACAAAACATAACTTCCTTTTTGCTACAGCTGATTTTTAGTGTGTTATAGAAAGAATTCTCATTATTTAATAAGCACCATAGTTAAGAACAGATAGAAGAAATTTAAGGGAAGCATATTCCTTAAAAGGGGGGGGGGGGGAAACTGAGAATCATTTAATGACTCAGCAGTACTCCAGGATTCAAAGCTATAATTTTATGTCCCTTATAACCTGCCAAATCACAAAACTGAAAGTGCTAATTAAAACTTTATTACATAGAAATAAATCTGTATCTAAAAGACTGCCTCTTTTAATACCTAGGGAGAAATTTATTTTAAATTCTAGTACTTTGGTGAAAACAGGACATTATTTTCTCTTTCAAATTTAAGAAAGTAAAAAGTAAAAAAAGCCTTGAAAATCCAATCATTTCTTTTTTTTTAAATTAACAATTAATAAAAAGCAAGTCTGAGCTTTTTGTAACAAAGGAAATAATTTCCTCTTCAGCACTTGACATTTTACAAGTAGCTCAACTGTGCACAAAGGGCCACTGCATACTTTAATTTGTTTGTATTGGTAACATAAATTCAAGGGATAATAACATGCCCATTTTTATACAAAGTACAAATGATAATTGCAGCCACAATTTAAAAGATAATAATAGAGAAAGATCTAATGTGATTATTTTATCTATAAGTTCAGTTCCAATAGTGAATGGGCATGCCATATATTAGCAAAGTAGTCATTTGTTTATTTCTTTCTCTTGTTTTATTTATTTGTGGTGCAAACTATTTAATTTTTTACCAGCTATGTTCCCCTCTCAGTCTTTGCTTTAGAAGTGAAGTTGTAGTTTTCAACCATTGTTAATTTATGAAGCTAGCAAGCATTCCACACACTTGTTTCTTAAAACAATATCCAAACATACTCATATAATTACTAAACAATCTTTGTATAGATATCCTGTTATCATTTTAATTATCCACTTTTCTTTTTATTTTCTTGAGTAGAAAGCGAGGAGGAATATTATATTGCCCTCGTTGGGCAGTCAGTAAGAGCAGGCCACTGCCTCTCTGTTCAAGACTGCAATGTCTTCCTTTCTCTGCATAGTCTTCAGTGCCCTTGGCCATTCATTGCCCCAAAAGTGCTTTTTCCAAAAGGCAACTGGACTTTCTTGTTTTTTTTCCTTTGCAAACATTTCGCTTGTCATCCAAGAAGCATCTTTAGAACTGACGAAGCTTTTTGGAAGAGAAAACATTTTCAAAGATGGATGAATTTTTCCTTCCCAATGTGGGAAGTTTAGAAGTTAAGCAAATGTTGCAAGAAAATTGGAGAAGGGGCTTATGTATACATGAATGTGATCTGTTCCACATTTTTAGCCCTCATATGATTAGCTACCACAAATAGCACTGATTTACATGAACTCTAGATTTTTGAAATAGGTTGGTATTTATGTAAAGATGTCAGAGGGAGAAAAGGTTAATTTTCACCAGGAACAAGAACTTATGCTACAGCTTTTATAACCTACAGATTTCATATTCTCTACTAGCTACTCTCTTTCACTTCTTTTGGGTACTGTCAATGTTTAAGCATTTGCTTTCACTTGCATTGTTTTTAATTACTTTATGGAACAATTTTTTGTCAGGTTTCGTTGTTTCTTGTTTAAAATTTGTAGATAGCTGCAAAATCATCTCTAGAGCAAACCTACCTTTGAAAATATGCAAAGCTAACAATTTAGCTGAGGAATTCACCAAAGAACTCAAATACCTCATAAAGGGGAATGAACATTCCATCAGTTTGTTATCATTGTGCCTCAAGAAAATCAAAATCCAACTAATACCAGAGCAATAACCCAATAGATCCAGCTCTGCTGGTTGGCCTGGAGACCAGATGTGGGAATTCCATACTGGAGGTAACTGCTGGATTAATGGTAGACTCCACCTCCCACCTTCACTCTCTGTTGTTCACCTGTCCATCTTTTTATTATCATATTAATATATCCTTGTATTCCTTTTCATTGTTTATTTTACTGTTCTATTATTTTACTTCTGTTCTGTTTTCTGCTCTTTTCATTTCTTTCTTTTTATTGTAAGCTGCCTGGAGTAGCCCCGCACTGAGAAAGGCAGCAAATAAATTTAACCAATAAATAAATAAATAAAGAACATCTTCATTAGAAAGCATCTATCCGTGCAACTAACCACAGGACAGACATAATCTATGAAAAGAGTAGCTCTTCCATACATTAAAAACATGTCAGAACCACCAATAGGTAACTCTCAAACCACCAAAATTAATTCAAAATGTCCTAAACAAGCCCATTGGCCAAATAAGACAAGGCAGGAGTCATTTACAATGCACAATGCAAGATCTGCAAAAAATACTTATGTGGGGCAAAAAGGTGAAATATTGTCAGAATACAGCCACAAATATCACTTGGGGATGATCAGGAAACTCAGTGAAAATTTATTACTTTCACAGCACACAGATGATTTAAGCCACAGTTTCAACTGGGAAGCTGTAGACATTTTAGACTAAGCCAGGTCTAGGAATGTAAGAGAAGTCCTGGAAGGTTGGTATTCTCATAAATTAGCAAGCAACAGACATACATATGTGAGCCATTCAAAAGGAACAACCAGAGACAAAGAAAAAGACAAATAGGCCAGAGAACATCGTCCCTTATTATACCCCTAATAACCAACACCCAGATAAATAGGAATCAGCATTTAATGATTGCAATAAACCCCTGATGATAGCATACCATACAAAGAAGAAACAATACCACAAATCAACGTGTCCTGTCCAAACTGACACAAGGGCGAGTTTTCCACTTGACAGCCAAGAAATCTCACCATCCCATGTTAAACCATTGATGATACCTTGTCTGGTAAGAAAACATCTACAAAAAAACCAAACTCAGAAAACATCAAGAACCCAACAAAGCGTAATATTTTCACTGGACTACTTTATGCCAATATGTCCCTTGTTTTGGACACATTTTATTTGTGTAATGATTCAGAGCCTCCGGTCCTTTCCTCACTGTTTAATTTAAATGTTTTCCATTCATCCTTGAGTCAACGGGAAACTGTACTGTCATGGAATTATTGATCCCTAACCCATCACGAGTGCCTCTGTTCCCACTCATTGCCATTCATGCAACTTCTGTACAAGGTCAGATAGCCTAACAGATTTTACGTGCCTTGAGGCTGCTCTTAGACACTATTGGAAGAAGGGGGAAAAAAACAATTCTTTAACACCAGTGCAGCTAAGAATGACTTAAGCCATCTGACTCATGAACTGGAGCTAAGATTAAGGCCATGGCAATAAAATAATGCTTTCAGGTTATGTTTGTGTTCTGGTGAAATGAAAGTGGACAAATGCCCTAAGAGTAAATATTGTCTGCATTGTAAGCTTCTTTTTTTTTTTGACAAGACAAGGACTGCATATTTTGAAGGTTCCATCCAGAAATGTTGAAGTCATTTAAATATTATGATAAAATTTTGATTTGTGGGTACATCAGTTTATACGTTTGGCCCATTTGAGTGGAGAGTATATTTGCAAACATTTAAAGGAAAACCACAGGGGTTTTTTAATTACAGTTTTTGACCAGGCCTTTACAATAAAAGGAGAAATGGTATAATATAGCAATTAGTTATTAGGGAAGGGAAAAAATAATAACAGGACAATAAAACAGCATACTGTTCATAAACTGGAGATATTACTGTCGGGTGCAAGCAAACAGAAACATTCATGAATTGTCTCAAAAATAAGCTTTATTGTTAGTCATCTATACTACAAGAATCTCACCGGGCTGACTGCATTCCTTTGGGAACAATCAGATAAGACTTTTGGGGTAGGTGAGGCCAGTGCCACTTCCTGCAGTGTAAGGTTTATAAACCCAGCCCCTTCTTAACACCTCCCTCTAGTCTAGCTGGACATTCCAGCACAATTACCAAAAAAATTCTCAGACCACAACACTGTGTCTTTAACTTTTACAAGGAAAATTGACTCTCTCAGATGGGAATTGAATGAGATGTCTTTGCAAAAGGAACAGTAGTGGAGGATTGCAAAAAGGAATAATTTGCATAAAGGCACAGAAATTGGGGATGCAAGTAAAGCTTTTATAGAAGGATATTTCATACAACGTAACAATGAATTTAAATAGAAAATGCAAGTGATTTTTGGATGAAGTTTAAAAAAAAGTGTTTAAAAATTCTCCTGGGTGGATAACTATTACCCACCAAATGAAGCTTCTACAGAAGCAATTATCTATGATAACAGTGAGTGAGATGGAAATAATGATGAATTATGCACAACAAAGAAAATTTGAATCTGCAAATAAATTGGGGAAATGGTTGCATATAAGTCACGAAAAGAAAAAAAGAAAAGAAAGTAATATTAAACTTACAAGAAGGAAATACCACAATAACAGATAATCCAAGTCCACATTGATACAGAGGATTTTAAAGTTTAATATTCAATTGAAGCGAGAACTTTTCCTTTTAAGACTAATGGATGCATAGCTCATAAAGAGTCCTGGAAGATTATTTCGGTATATCATTTCTGCAGTGAGATTATTATCAACAAAGATGGAAAGATTTGGCACTATCCACCATGGATGAATGAATGGTTGGTGATACTGACACAATTTGCTGAGATGGTTAAACTGACTTCTTTGATTGGAGAAAGGTCATTATTGACAGTCATTAATGATTGGAAGTTGTTATGGATTTTTTGAATACAAATGATTTTATGACTTATGGTTTTGATGATTGGACAGAAATAGCTTATAGAAAGAAGAGAAATATGATGTAATCCTAGAGAGAGAGACAGAGGATTAGTTAGAATTGCATATATAACTAACAAGAGGAAGACTGGATGCCATTTTTTTATATTTCTGTTCATATTTTCTGCTTTTTATTCCTTTTCTTGTTTCTGTCTCCTTTTTGCTTTTACACTTTTTCCTGTTCTTCCCCCCCCCCCATTTACACTATCATTTTCTTTGTGTATATTTCTTATTAAATGTAAAAGCTTTTAATACAATCTTTGTTTTTAAAGAAAATATTTTGGCTATGTCACATTATAGGACAGAGCAGGGCTTTTCAATCTTTTCACCCATTGTACCACTTTTAGGATATGGCAACATCCGAGTACCACCAGTCGCCTAGCAAGGTGTCAAAAACTTGATGACCAAAAAAAAAGGAAAAAAGTGATGAAATACAGGCAGTCCTCAACTTACAACAGTTCACTTAGTGACTGTTCAAAGTTACAATAGCAATGAAAAAATTGCCCCCCAAGCCACAGCCGAGCAAGACACCTGCCCACCCGCCTGGCAGCACTCTTCCTCCTGTCTGAGGTTTTCATTGTTGTGAGCATTTATTTTGAGGATTGGCAGCAGGGGTGGAGTGGGGGTGGGGGTTTTTATGCAGCAGGTTTTGGTCACTTCACATGACCCTGGGACACTGTGACTGTCATAGACATGAATCAGTTGCCAAGCATCTGAATGTAAATCACAAGATCCTGGAGATGCTGCAACATTCCAGCTCATGGGCACTTCTGGACTCAGCAGAAGCGCTGGGATCAGCACTGAGTTCCAGCTGGAGCCTGGCGCTGATCCTGGCGCTTCCGCTGAGCTCTGACAGCCCTGCAGCTCCAGCCATCTCTCGCTCAGGCTTGTGCGGTGCTGCCACCAGTTCAGCTCATTCCCCTCCCCCGCTACCACTTTTCTAGGATGGTCACGTACCACCTACCAGGTGGTACCTGTACCACTGGTTGAAAAGCCCTGGGATAGAGGATCTATCCTATAACTATATGATGAGCTGAAACAGGTTTTTAAGAAAGATGGGTCTATTATAGGCTTTATATTAAGGGTGTCCAACTGTGGCAACTTTAAGACTTGTGGACTTCATGCTGGCTGGGGAATTCTGGGAATTTCAGTATTTTGAGAAAATTCATTCTTTCTTTAGAAAATTTCTATGGGATTTTTTTCCCAATTCTGGGAATATCTTTACAGATATTTCTTTTTCCCTTGCCTAATTGATTTTAAAAATTGGGAGAAAGATGGTGAAATGGAAGAACTGGATGGAAATGGGATCAACTGGCAGATAATGAAAATGCATTTTTAACATAGTCTGTGTTAAGAGATAAATGTCATCTATTAGATGTAACCCAAGGGCAATGTTTAGTTACATTTGCTATATAGTAGCTATTTTCTTGATAGGAATGGCAATACTAAATGAAACCAAACTAGATCAAAACGAACAAGAAGAGGTGATAAAATATTGAGATTTAACAACTGAAACAGAGATTAGAGAATAAACTGGCAAAATATTTTCCCATAATTATAGAGCATTAGAAATTATAACAATAAAAATATTTGAATTCACAAAAATCAGTTTTGCTTATATGTATATATTTGTTGTTGTTAGCTGCGAAGTCGTATCCGACCCATCGCGACCCTATGGACAACGTTCCTCCAGGCCTTCCTGTCCTCTACCATCTTCTGGAGTCCATTTAGGCTCACACCTACTGCTTCAGTGACTCCATCCAGCCACCTCATTCTCTGTCGTCCCCTTCTTCTCTTGCCCTCAATCTTTCCCAGCATTAGGCTCTTCTCCAGTGAGTCCTTCCTTCTCATTAGGTGGCCAAAGTATTTGAGTTTTAGCTTCAGGATCTGGCCTTCTAAAGAGCAGTCAGGGTTGATCTCCTCTAGGACTGACCGGTTTGATCGCCTTGCAGTCCAAGGGACTCGCAGGAGTCTTCTCCAGCACCATAGTTCAAAGGCCTCAATTCTTTGGCGCTCAGCCTTTCTTATGGTCCAGCTTGCACTGCCATACATTGCAACTGGGAAGACCATAGCCTTGACTATACTATATATATGTTTTGATATAAAACTAGAAGTGACAAAACAATATTTGCTGAGTATTCTTCAGAAGAGACTGTATTAAAGAACTATCACAATATTAGACCAATTACAGAATTTCCCAAGTCTTAAGTTCATGACCAACAATTTAACAATGCATGCAAATAAATTCTGTTTAGCATATCATTAGGCAATGTGTGGCCAATGCATAGAAACTAAGACATGTTGCTGTCCTGCTTATTTTTCTTCTCTTCCAACCCTCCAACTTCCTGAGTTGGCTTGCTAAACTTTTTTTTTATTTCAAAGGTATTTTTATCCTTTAAACTTAGCACTGATGGGAAAAACTATTTTTGATACAGTCACCATTAGAACAGCACCTTTCAAGTCTCAGGCTGCAGGGATTGATATTGATTGTTTACTGTTGGTCTGTGTCAATGATGTTCTTTCAGAAATCCAGCATACTTGCTGTTAAGCAACATTTTTGTGAATTCAGCAGGAAACCGAGGGCTTATTTCCCATCTCAAAAAAAACAATGCCTGAAATGATGAGGGAATGGATGTAAGCTAATAATTGTGCAGAAATCTGACCTCTACTATACCTCTACTATACTCTGTTCAAATATTTTGTTTTTCTACCATACTCTCAAATCCTACTTTTAAATCCACACACACCATAAACAGGAGTATACATTTTTCTTTTCATCACTAGATCAAATATATATTTTCTTTTTCTTCATTAGTATTTTTATTCTTTGGGATTTCTTTTAAAAATGGTAGCTTGATGCACCTCATTCATATAAAAAGTCCCTCCCTCCCTTCCTTCCTTCCTTCCTTCCTTCCTTCCTTCCTTCCTTCCTTCCTTCCTTCCTCCCCATATATCCAGAGTCAGTTGTTATGAAATATAAAAGCAGATCTGTTCCCTTGCCCATCCCTAGCCATAATTTTCATATCCAGTTCTCAACGAAGCAATCTGAAACATGTATCTCCCACAAAGATCAAACCATTTTCCAGTTGATAGAAGCTGTAAAGGAAAGCATTTTTATGCACCCCCCCTCCAAATAGTGGCTTGAAAATGTGTGCAATCAATGACATTTCACACTTAAATGGATCTGGAAAGAAAAACACTGCTTTTATTGCATTTAAAGGGATTTAAAAGTGTGAATGGATTGCTGCATGGGAGATCAACCTAGCACATTTTTATTTTGTTTTCTCAAAAAACTGGCAGTATCAACTGGAGTTGCTGCAAAACTTCCAAGAAATTTATATATACTGCTCAAAAAAATAAAGGGAACAGAAAATAAGACATCCTACTATTAAATACAGTACATTGTGTTGTTTAAGTGTTCCCTTTATTTTTTTGAGCAGTATAGTATTTATATAATTTATCTTTTTAAATTAAAAAATCAACAAGTTTGTAAGGAATTATTTATTTATATTTTTATTTAAGAAAATTTTTATGGTGTCCCAATTCATTCTCAGTGCCTCCGGATGGTTAATTAGCTCCATATGCATAGAAAATAATTAATTATGAAATGCAATCTTCCTTCCAATAGCTATAAAAGCAACAAGGGATAAAATATGTTCCAAACATCTATTTATCACCCTGAAATTAGGAAGATTAAAAAGGATATTTAGGTTTAACAACCTGTGGCTGTTGGTCCTTGTTTACCTAATCTTTGTTAACTTTAACATAAAATTAATTGTTAAGCATATCGCTAGGAAGTCGATGCAGCTTCTGTACCCCAAGATTGTGGAGAACTTTCTGGGATGTTTCATTTCTGAAGCACAGACCTCATGAAAGTGATTCTGGAAAAATTCCAGCCCTACCAAACTCCTGTATTTAAAAACTATTACTATCAATAAAGCTAAAAGACTTGCATTTTCCTAAACCAGAGTTTCTCAGCCTTGGCAACCTTAAGATGTGTGTCCTAAAAGACCTCCAATTCTTTTATTCAACTCCCAGAATTCCCCGGTTAGCATGGCCAACATCTTAAAGTGCCAAGTATGAGAAACTGCTCTGAACTGACGAGATGAGATCCAGGTTTGTAATAAAATTACTTGAAGAGATAATTTTCATTCGCGATCTGATTGAGGAGGAGCATGCGGACCTGGCTTGCATTACGGAGACCTGGTTGGGCCCAGAGGGCGGGGTCCCCCTGGTTGATCTTAGCCCATCAGGTTTCCGGGTGCTGCACCAGCCTAGGGCTCAAGGTAGGGGCGGTGGAGTGGCAGTTGTTGTGAGGGAGACCTTATGTCCGCGGGAGGCCACCATAGTCCAGATAGCCGGGTGTGAGTCCCTCCTCCTGAGATGTGGTCCCAAAGCTCAGTTGGGCTTGCTGTTGGTGTATATTTCACCTAGACACGTGGCAGCAGCCCTGCCTGAGCTTCTCGATATCCTCTCAGGGTTGGTGGTTGAGTTCCCCAAACTTATAGTTTTGGGTGACTTCAACCTACCATCCCTGGGGGGATCATCTGAGTTAGCTCGGGAGTTCATGGCTTCCATGACGGCCATGGACCTGAAGCAGGTTATTCTGGGCCAAACTCACGGAGGGGGTCACACGCTCGATCTGGTTTTTCTATCTGGACGGTGGTTAGATGATCTTGGGGGGGGTTCCCCAATTAATTTACCCCTGTCATGGACCGATCATCATCTCCTGCGGATGGTCTTCCGTTTTGCCACTCCCTGTCGTGGGGTTGCTGAGCCAACAAGATGGTTCCGCCCTAGGCGCCTTATGGACCCTGAGCGGTTCCAAACGGCGCTTGGGCCCCCACCTGCCTCCTTTGCTCACAGCTCGGTCAATGCCCTGGTGGAAGCCTGGGAAAGGGCAGCCACAGAGGCACTCGACCAAGTTGTACCCATGCGGCCCTTGACCCGACGCAGATCCCAACGGGCCCCATGGTTCTCCATGGAGCTCCGCGAGATGAAGCGTCAGAGACGGGGCCTAGAGAGCTGTTGGAGGTCCAGCCGATCCGAATCCGACCGGTTACGACTAAGGTCGTTTACGAGAACTTATCTCGCAGCATTGAGGGTGGCAAGGTCTAACCACTTTGCCACCCTCATTGCGTCCGCAGAGAATCGCCCGGCCGCCCTGTTTAGGGTGACTCGCTCTCTCCTTAATCAGGAGGTGAGGGAGGAACCCTTGCAGGGTCGAGCCGAGGAGCTTAGTCGATTTCTGTCGGACAAAATCGCTCGGATCCGGACCGGTTTGGACTCCGACTGGGCAGAGTCTGACGAAGAGGATACGGGCGGTCTTGTCGATTTAATCTGGGAAGAGTTCGATCCTGTGACCCCTGAAGTAGTGGACAAGATCATGGGGAAGCTGAGCTCCACCACGTGTTTGTTGGACCCGTGCCCCTCCTGGCTGACTTATGCAGCCCGGGATGGGACACGAGGCTGGCTCCAGGCAGTGATTACTGCTTCTTTGAGTCAGGGTAGTTTTCCCGCCGCCTTGAAGGAGGCGGTGGTGAGACCCCGCCTCAAGAAGCCTGCCTTGGACCCAGCAATTTTAAACAACTATCGTCCGGTCTCCAACCTTCGCGTTTTGGCGAAGGTTGTTGAGAGCGTGGTGGCGCATCAGCTCCCTTTGTTCTTGGAGGAAGCTGACTACCTAGACCCGTACCAATCGGGTTTCAGGCCCGGGTACAGCACGGAGACGGCATTGGTCGCGCTGGTGAATGATCTCTGGTGGGCTCGGGACAGGGGTTGTTCCTCTGTCCTAGTCCTTTTAGACCTCTCAGCGGCTTTTGATACCATCGACCATGGTATCCTGCTGCGACGTCTCAGGGGGTTAGGAGTGGGAGGCACGGTTCTCCAGTGGTTCTCCTCTTACCTCCTGGGACGTTCGCAGTCGGTGTTAGCAGGGGGGCAGAGATCGACCCTGAGACCTCTCATTTGTGGAGTTCCTCAGGGATCGGTTCTCTCGCCTCTCCTGTTCAACATCTATATGAAGCCGCTGGGTGAGATCATTCGTGGTTTTGGAGTTGGGTATCACCAATATGCTGATGATACCCAACTTTTTATTTCTACCCCAAACCACCCCAGCGATGCCCTCGACGTGATGTCCCGTTGCCTGGAGGCGGTCCGGGTCTGGATGGGGAGGAACAGGCTTCGACTCAACCCTGACAAGACTGAGTGGCTGTTCGTGCCGGCATCCCGGGAAATTCCGATTATCCCATCATTGGCCATGGGGGGTGAGCTATTACCCCCCGTAGATAGGGCCCGCAACTTGGGGGTCCTTCTAGATTCACAGCTCTCCTTGGAAGAGCATATTGGAGCTGTGACTAGGGGGGCCTTTGCCCAGGTTCGCCTGGTGCGCCAGTTGCGGCCCTATCTAGACCGGGATGCCTTGCGCACAGTCACTCATGCGCTCGTGACCTCTCGTCTAGACTACTGTAATGCTCTCTACATGGGGCTGCCCTTGAGGTCCACCCGGAGACTCCAGCTGGTGCAGAATGCAGCCGCGCGAGTCGTCTTGGGAGTTTCCCGATACTCCCATGTTACACCTCTGCTCCGCGAGCTGCATTGGCTACCGGTTGCTCTCCGGGTGAGGTTCAAGGTGTTAGTTATGACGTACAAAGCCCTCCATGGCATGGGTCCGGATTACCTACGGCAACACCTGCGACCGGCGTCAACGTCCCTCCGTCCAGTGCGCTCCCACAGAGAGGGCCTCCTCAGGGTGCCGCCGATCAAAGAATGCCGATTGGTGACCCCCAGGGGGAGAGCGTTCTCTGTGGGTGCGCCAGACCTTTGGAACAGCTTACCGGTTGAGCTCCGGACGGCCCCCGACCTTCGCTCCTTCCGGCGCGATCTTAAAACATTCTTTTTTGAACAAGCTGGCCTGGTCTGACGGGATGGGGTTGGGTTTTTAAAATTAGTTTTTAACTTAATATGTATTGATTTTATGGGCATGATGTTTAATTGGTTTTTAATGGTTTTTTAATTTTTGTATCTGATTTTTATTGTGTATTGCCCTGTTCACCGCCCTGAGTCCTTCGGGAGAAGGGCGGTATAGAAATCAAATTATTAAATTAAATTAAATTAAATTAATTTCCCAAAGAAGTTCTTACATATGTGAGAAATGGATAGCTCTCATTCAGGCAGTTATCAGAGACTGAGCAGTGGTGGGCAGCTTGGGAGAAGAAGGCAGATGTGGTACAATGGGCTCTCCTCACTCGAGGGCATTTCCTAGAGGGGAGTAAAATACCGTTTCAAGTATGGACTGATCATAAGAATCTTGAAGCTATGAAAACCCCCAGGAAGCTCTCCCCTAAACAAGCTAGATCAGACATGTCAAACACAAGGCCTGGGGGCCAGATCCGGCCCATGAAGTGGTTTCATGCGGCCCCCGAAGCCATCTTGGAAACAGTGAGGGAACGGCCCCCACTGCCTTGGCCCTGGCCCAGAGACCCTCCTCCTGCCAGAGACCCTCAGATCTGTCCCACTCCTGCCCAGGCCCCCATAGGCACCCTTGATGCGAACAATGTAGAGCTGACCATGCCCACCCACTAGGCCATACACACTTTAGCCATGCCCACCCAGTAGGCCACACCCACCCAGGCCACACCCACCCGGCCCCCTGAGGGCAACCGCAATGCTGATGCGGCCCTCAATGAAATTGAGTTTGACACCCCTGAGCTAGATGGTCCCAACATTTTCATCATTTTTATTTCACTATTCATTACCTCCCTGGGGGAAAGAACTTTTTAGCTGATGCATTATTCAGGTTATCACAGTATAACAGTAAGAAAGCAGATGTGACTAAACCATTTTTACATCCTTGTCAATTAGCAGCCCCTGTAACCACCAGAACCCAGTCAAAACCTGTGGCTCCTGTCAGAAAGACTTTGTTGCAGGATTTTAAAACTGTGTTAGTGGTTATGAAACCACAATAACCTGTGTGTGTTAAAAGATGGATTAGCATGGATTGGAGAAAAACTTTTTGTCCCAGCAGCTTTAAGGCTTAAAGTAATGCAAGCAGGGCATGACTCGAAAACTGCTGGACATTTTGGATTTGTAAAGACCTTAAAAAGGTAAAGGTAAAGGTTCCCCCGCACATGCGTGCTAGTCATTTCCGACTCTAGGGGCCGGTGCTCATCTCCGTTTCAAAGCCGAAGAGCCAGCGCTTGTCCGAGGACATCTCCGTGGTCATGTGGCCAGCATGACTAGACGCCAAAGGTGCACGGAATGCTGTTACCTTCCCACCGTAGTGGTCCCTATTTTTCTACTTGCATTTTTACGTGCTTTCGAACTGCTAGGTTGGCAGAAGCTGGGACGAGTAACAGGCGCTCACTCTGCTGCTACTCGGGCATTGAAAAAGGACATTGAAAGCTACATCACCAGCTGCCCCACATGCACAGCAGCTAAACCACGGCAAGGGAAATCCCCAGGACTGCTTCAGCTGGTAGCCAACACATCAGCACCCTGGAGAGAGAGATCTCTATGGATTTTGTTGTGGAATTGCCTGAGAGTGCTGGAAACATTAATTTAGGTGATAACGGATTTGTTCTCTAGACAAGTTCATTTCATTCCATGCCCCAAGATCCCAACTGCAAAAACTTTAGCTAAACTCTTTGTGCAAAACATGCATCACTTTCATGGGGCCCCACAACATATAATTTCAGACAGAGGTGTTCAATTCACCTCTATGTTCTGGAAAGCTTTTCTGGACTTGATGAGTTCTAGTCAAGGGCTATCATCTTCACATCATCCTTAAATGAATGGGGGGGGGGACAGAGAGACTGAACTCAGTTCTAGAACAATACCTGAGATGTTTCATTAATTATCAGCAGGAAAATTGGTCTGACTTGTTACCATTTGCTGAGGTGGCTTATAATAATGCTGTGCACTCCAGTACAGTTTCAAGTAGCTAATTGTCAAACATTTGTGGCCATGCCTGAACTCCCTACCAAGGAGCCTGAAGTCCCTTCCTTATAAGAGTGGATTAAACAGTTACAAAATACCTGGCCAGTAGTCAGGAAAGCTCTGGATGAAGAAAGAGAAGCCTATAAGACTCAAGCCAATAAACAGAGGGCAGAGCAAAAGTTGGAGACTGAGTATACCTCTCCATAAAGTATTTACAGTCTTTACAATAATCCACAGGTCTGCAACCCGCGGCTCCGGAGCCGCATGCGGCTCTTTCAGCCGTCTCCTGCGGCTCCCAGTCTTCTGCTATGTGCAGTCCCCCCAAAAAAAGTGGGACTAAAAAAGTTCAACCAATCAATTCAAATATGCAGGGTAGGTGCATATCTCGCCTTGGCTCCACTCTTCATTCAAACCCTGTTCTGCGCATGTGCGCATGTACGTGCATGTGCACACATTTTTTGCGGCTCCCAGTTTATCCTTTTGTGAGGGAACCGGTTCCGAGTGGCTCTTTCACTGTTTCAGGTTGCTGACCCCTGCAATAATCTAAGAAGTTAGGCCCTAAATTTGTAGGGCCTTTCCCTATCAAACGCATCATCAATCCTGTCACAGTTGAATTGGACTTGCCAAAGAACTTACAGAAAATCCACCCTGTTTCCCACTGCAGTTTGCTCAAACCAGAGGTCACTTCTAACCTCCTGCACCCCAGGCACCCACACCTATCATGGTTGACGGTGAACAACACTTTGAAATTAAGGACATTTTGGATTCTCAAATACACCATGGGATGACACAGTACTTAGTAGCTTGGAAGAATCCTCCTTCTTCCCAGAATGAGTGGGTGTACAAGAAACATGTTAGGGCCCCTAAACTTCTAAGACGTTTCCATTCTCAGTATCCTGATATACCTAATTGATATGTCTCTATTGATTGTTCCTCTTCCCTTTTTGTCTTTTGGGTGGATTTCCCATTCTTCTAGGCAGGAGCGCTGTATGTCAGGTCCCAAAATCCTTACTTTCTACCTTGCATATATATTCTTGTGCTTTTGTTTTGGGGCCTGACATTCTATTGGGGGGAGGCGGGAATAGTTGCTTTCACTTGGGATAACTTTTGCTTTCTACCTTTCCTTTCCTACCTCTATCTGTTTAAGAAAGGAATGTGTCTCCTTTATCAGGGAGATGGTTACAGGGAAATGAAACTGGAGAAGACCTTGAGATGCATGCCAACTGTGCCATTTACCTGCACATCATGCCACCTGTGGATTGGCTGGATTTCAAATGGACATTATGACTCTGGTGGGAGGAGGAATATTGCTGGTTTATCTATACCGTTTGAGCAGGATTTTCCCCAGATCTCACCTTGACTTCCCTACGGTCACTGACCCCTAATAAAAGTTTCTTTTTGAGACAATACCTGTTTCAAGAGTTCTGCTTTCTTGGGTGGTTAGCTGAGGTGGGTTCTTACATATTTGGGGAAAGAATATGGCGAGCATGTCCATTCTTTACCCAGTTTCATATCATCTGTGATTTTAGTTGAAATAGTGATGTCACATAATCTCAATCAGTCAGCACTGATATCAGATATTTCACTGCCCAATATGTTGTATAATTGTAGAGAAAGAGAGACAGGAAACAAACAAACAAAAACTAATAACAAACTCTCATGTTTAAATGTAGGTATGATCCAACTGCATACTTTCTATTTTGAAAGAATATATGCCATTTTATTAACAATACAATTTTCTACTTACACCTTTAACATTATGCAGAGTTGATTGTGTGGCTGAAGAACTGCTTAGTGAGACTCTACTCTCTTTGAAATGAGAAATAGACAAAAAAAGGAAAAAACAAACTACCATTTGTTACATATAACTTAATCTAGTACGCAACTGAGGAATAAAGATAGATGTTATAAAACATGCAATTTTTTGAGTCAGCATTATGATTAGTTGAGTTTATGCTCATAATTCATGTACATCTGTGTGTATGTATATGTACATTCTCAATTCTGTATCTATAAAATTACACTCTGTACCAAATCTTTCAAGAATAAATCATGTAGTCTATGCAATATCAAACTTGCTAGCTTTAGGACAACTTGAAAGAAGATCCAGTTTGATGCAAAAATATTGTGCTTGTTGAACTTAGGTTGAGTAATGCTGTATATAACTAAAAGGCTAATGACTAGAATTATTAAACACTTGGCTAAGTTCTTCAACCTTTGAGTCAGGTAAGCAATGATCTGAGCATAATTGCCATCTTTAATGATCCATTTAATGAAAAAGAAGAAATTGATGGATTAAAATTTAATAACAAGCATAATAAAGTATAATAAAATGGATTGCCCAATTTTTCCCTTAAAAATGGAAAAGTAAATATTAGTAATAGCAAGACCTACTAATTCTTTGAAACAGTAGACTATGATTTTTTGAATAATGGATTCTGTGTGATAGTATTGACTGATAAAATCAATTAAAAGTAACAGATTAATGTAGTTTGGTAAAACAGGGTGGGGAAACAAAAGGAATGAAATCTAAATTATTATGGTCAAGCGTGAGTGAAAAGCTAAACCAAACAATAAAATGGCTTTAAGCACTTGGAGATGTCAAGATTAGACAGATGTCCCCTATTTTAAAAGGCATTCTTTATTTCAAGCCTTTATAGATATAATGTAAGGGATTGTACTTCTTCCAGGATTATGTATTTAGCCACTTGGAAAACTAATGCATTTCCCAGTTTTGTTTCCTTTCATGCAAGCAGAATAAAAATGATTATCATTTTATCAATTCATAAACCTCATGTGAAAAAGATAAACTGGAGAGATAATATCAAATGATAACTCTGGAATTTGTTTTTGCTGGCAGATAACATGATTTTACTGTCTGGCTTTAAGTACAGAAGCTCAAACAATCATTTAGCCATAATGAGAAATTACTGCTTCTTTTTTATAAGAAGTAACCATATTGACTCTCAGGCTTTGCTTCAGTTTCTACATGAAGAAAAATAAACTAGAAGTTCCTACTTCACATTTGCAAGAAACAATACTTTGCCTTTTCATGTAATGTTACCCACTTCGTATTAAACAAGGATCTAGCCAGAGCAGTCAAGGAAGATCACTTTGTATTTTTAAAGATAGGATAAAATTAACATAATAATCTAAGCTGTGGCATGAAAATGGCTCGTCTTTTTGATAATTGAAGTCATCATGATTTTTCTTGTGATAATAGAATACTATCCTGTGACGTCCAGGCATTCTGCTATATGAGGATGTATGAAACAATGACAGCTGACAGACAGTTTAAATCTTTTCAGAAGAGGCCAAATAGATGTTCTTGGCATGTTGTTAAGCCAGTGTTTCTCAATCTTAGCAACTTTAATATGTGTGGACTTCAAGTCCCAAAATTCCTTACCCACATGGCTGGCTGAGGAATAACGGAAGTTGAAGTCCACACGTCTTAAAGTGGCCAGGGTTGAGAAACATTTTAATAAACTAACTAGTTCCAAAGATATTTAATAGGACACCAGCAGAATACCCTCAGCACAATAACTTCAATTCTCTCAGCAATTCCTAATAGCCATGATGAAGTGGATTTGGTTTCTGAAATGTATTGGGCTTTGTCTTGTTAAGGGAACATCACGTTGGTTAATTGCTGGTAGGTTGTTTAAGCAGGGAAGCTGGCTAACGGCTCCCAGCTCCTCAGACAACCCATCTCCAGTGCCGCCATTGGCTGCCTCTAGGGCGGCAATAGGTTACTTTAAACCTATTGGCCACCGCCTAGAGGCCAGGGAATAAATTGCTGCATTCTCAGCCCTGTTTCTCAGTTTAGTTCCTGCAAGCAATAAACAATGATCTTTGCTGAACTCACTCGCTTTGTCTCATCATTGAAGCCATGAACCCAGTATCTAACACTGGCGATGAAGGTGGGATCCTGCTTCTCCAACTGAGCTGAAGAGTCACTAGGGGAGAGGCCGAGCAGCGCCTGGTGGGAAAAACAATTCCCCCCCTGCGGTCGGCCTAGCACAGCCACACTAGCGACCACGTGCCCAGAGGACCAGTCCCTGGGCAACGGAGGAGCAGGATGCAAAGAGATCGAGCCTCAGCCGTGAAGACCAGCAGAAATGGCCAAGGTCGGAAAGCTGGAAGAATTTGACATAACTCACCCAGAAAGATGGTCCTTGTATCTATTCAGGGTCGAGAACTATCTTTGCATGAATCAAGTTGCTGAGGATGGCCTGAAGGCCACCACGCTCCTGTGTGTGTGCGGCCCATCTACGTTCAACATTGCGGAGAACCTGTTCACGCCAAGGCCATTGGAGTCTGTAACGTTCACGGACTTGAAGAAGCTCGGAGACCATTTTCAACCCAAGCTGTCGGTAATCGCTTGGCGCCATGCATTCAATTCAGCAGCCAGGTGAAACAGCGTCCGAATTCATCACGGCCTTGAGGCGGGCCGCATGCCTGTGCCAGTTCTCCAACATCAAGGAGAGGCTACGAGACCGGCTTGTCTGTGGTCTCCGGAATCGAGAGTTACAGCAAACACTCTTCGCTAAAGAGACTCTGTCATTCCCAGACGCGCTGAAAGAAATCATGGTGGATGAAGCTGCTGGCAGGGGTGTACAAGCCATGCGACCCACCAAAACAGCTAAACTTGTGGAAGCCGTCCACCACAAGGAGCAGGCTTCCACTGCCACAAATTGAACCAGATCCGGCCCCAGCGGCCCGTGTTTTGTCCATTCAGGACTTGCCAGAGTTTCCAGGGGACATAGCTGCTGAAACGGTAGCAGATAAGAATCTAAGCAAAGTGTAACCTTGGGTACACGCGGGGTGGCTAGATAAAAGCCCAGGTCCTGAGTTTCAAAGCTATTTCACAAGGAGACACGAGCTCTCAGCTCATAAGGGTTGTATTCTTTGGGGGAACAGGGTCATAGTTCTGACCTCATTAAGGGACAGGGTTTTGAAATTGCTGCATGAAGGTCATCTGGGTATTGTTCGCATGAAAGCTTTGGCAAGAAGCTATTTATGGTGGCCAGGATTAGATAAAGCCATTGAGGCTAAAGTGCATGGGTGTTATACATGCCAGCAATCGAGGCCTAAAATGCCGCATGCTCGCATTCACAGGTGGGAGGAGACACCTCCCCCCCAGTCGAGGATTCATATTGACTTCACTGGGTCCTTTCAGGGACAGCTTTTCCTGAAAGTGGTTGACAGCTACTCTAAATGGCTAGAAGTTATATCAATCACAAACATGACTACTGCTAGGACCATCCAGGTGCTTAGGAAACTCTTTCCAATGCACGGGCTGCTGGACGTCATAGTGTCCGATAACAGGGCCCAATTTACTGCGGCAGAATTTCAGGTGTTTGTGAGGGCAAATCTCATTAGGCATGCAACATCGGCTCTATTTCACCCATCTAGTAATGGTCAAGCCGAATGTATGGTATGCATCACGAAAGAGTCATTGAGGCATATAGTGACTGGGGACTGGCACCACAGACTGGCCGACTTTTTGCTTTGCCAGCATTCCATGCCATGCACGGCAACAGGGAAAAGCCCAGCAGAGCTGCACTGGGGGAGGCACCTAATCATGAAACTGGACAGGTTGCACCCAGACCGGGTGGCAGCTGAGGCTCTTGCCCAAAACCCCCAAGGGACCTGCAAGTGGGCGACGGGGTGTGGGCCAGGAACTATGGGCATGGGAACTTGTGGGTGCCAGGGAAAATCACCAAAATGTCGGGCCCTCTCTCATACGAAGTGGGCCTAGAAGGTGGGCAAGTCATCTGTCGCCATATCGATCAGCTTAGAAAGCGTTTCCCAGAACGGTCACAAAGTGAGGACTTCATCCCAGGTCCCATTCACGGACCGCAAACCGGCAGCCAGGCCAATCAATCCATAAGCTCTGAGGCGCCAAGCAGTCAGAGCAATGGGGAGGTGGCCGTAGGGGAGGAAAGCCCAGGAGTGCAACATGGGGCCCCTGATGGAGAAAGCCAACCAGAATACTACAGCCGCTGTGCTAACTCTGCAGAGAAATTGGACTCTGGGGTGGGCCGTCCTGGAAGGGCCAGCAAGAGAATTCTGAGTCAACCAGACTCACTTGAACTTATGGACACTGGTCTACCCAGCCCAGTGGGCAAGCTGGTAGGCCAGGAAGTGCCTGGGTCTCCCAGGCATTCAACGAGGGTTCGCAAGCCTCCTGCATATTTACAAGATTTTGTTCTGAAATAACTGAGCTATGATGTTGTCTGTATCATTATTGTGCTGCTAGCTAGGAGACCCTCTGTATTAGCCAGTATGGAAAAACGTGTATATTGCACATTACTGTTCTACCTCTGTAAACTCGTATTGCTGTAATCATTCTCATTGTTGTTATAATGTTTGTACATTCTAGGGCAGGGCTTTTCAACCTTTTCACCCATTGTACCACTTTTAGGACAAGGCAATGTCCGAGTACCAGCAAGGCGTCAAAAGCGTGACCAAAAAAAGAGGAAAAAAATGATAAAGTACATGTAGTCCTCAACTTACAACAATTCACTTAGTGACTGTTCAAAGTTATAACGGCACTGAAAAAAGTGGCTTATGACCATTGCAGCATCCCCAGGGTCTTGTGATTTACATTCGGATGCTTGGCAATCGATTCATATTTATGATGGTCACATTGTTCCAGGGTCATGTGATCGCCTTTTGCAACCTTCTGACAAGCAAAGTTAGTGGGGAAACCAGATTCACTTAACAATCATGTTACTAATTTAATTTCTCTCTCTCCCTCTCTCTCCCCCTTTCTCTTTTTCTCTCTCTCCCTCCCTTTCTCTCTCTCTCTCCCTTTCTCTCTCTCTTTATCTCCCTCTCTCTCTTTCTCTCTCTTTCCCTCTCTCTATTTCTCCCTCTTTCTCTCTCCCTCTATTTTCCTCCTTTCTTTCTTTCTTTCTTTCTTTCTTTCTTTCTTTCTTTCTTTCTTTCTTTCTTTCTTCTTCTCTCTCTCTCCCTTTCTCTCTCTCTCCCTCTTTCTCTTTCTCTCCCTCTCTCTTTCTCCCTCTTTCTCTCTCTCCCTCTATTTCCCTCCCTTTATTTCTCCTTCTCTCTCTCCCTCTCTTTCTCTCCCTCTTTATTTCTCTCTCCCTCTGTCCCTCTATTTCTTTTTCTCCCTCCCTATTTCTTTCTCCTTCTTTCTCTCCCTCTCTTTCTTTCTCTCTCTCTCTCTCTCCCTCCCTCTCTCCAATTGTCCCTTCCTTCTTTCTTTCCTTTCTTCCTTCCCTCCCTCTTTGTCCTTTTCTACTTCTTTCCCTCCCATTGTCATTTCTTTCCTTCCTTCCTTCCAAATCTATTTTTACCAAGAAACCTGATGCCCACTTAACTCTTTATGAAGCACTGGGGAAAAGTTGGGGAAGATCTATCAATGATACCTGGAGGTTGCTAACTCATTTAATAAGCTTTATTCCAGCAACAGAAACACCTCATATTCGCTCAGAGTCAATCCATACAAACCAACAATGCTGCTGTGGACCGTGGGGCAGAAAGGCACCCTTCACATGGGAGGGATGGAAGACGCACCAAAGAACCCTTCACCCCGCTCTCCTTTTGCAGATGCGGCCGGAGTCCCGGGTGGGGGGAGATCCGGGGCTGAGGCGCACTCAGGGAAGTGCAAGCTAGCAACTCACAACCAGCTGCTCTTGGGGGACGGAGGCACAAAGCCGGCCAGACAGGGCTTGGAGCGGTTGACTGTCCCAGACTACAGCTGCGCTTCTACCTTTCCCAGGGTGGCCCCCACAGCAGAGCGCAGCACAGGGCACCAGCATGCCCCCTTGCCACAGAAGTGGCCCGCCGGAGCAGCCCCGACAGGCCCTTGTCCTAGAGCCTCCCGTTGCTGGAAACCTGTGGCGGCGGCATAGCAGGGCTTGCGAAAAGCAGGGCGCTCCTGCTCAAAATCCAGGATTTGGTGGCCGGTGAGCCGCTCGCGCGGGGCTCTCCTAAAGCTGGCAGGCCGAATGGGGACCAGCCTCTCCCTCTCCGTACTAGAGCAACACCCGCTGAGGCAGCCCTGTGGCCCGGCTTTCTCTTGCAGAAAGCAAGCTGAAACCGAGTAAGGAAGATTGCAGCAGCGCAAGATCAGCTGATTTGCGTTCCTGGGAATCTCCCTCACTCCATTTCAGCTTGCTTTCTCTTCCAACAAGGAAAGCTGAAACTGAGTGAGGGAGATTGCAGCAGTGCAAGATTGGTGTTTCTCAGCATGCGCCGATTCGTGCTCCTGGCAATCTACCTCGCTTTCCACTTGCAGAGGTTGGGGCTGGTCATATGGATCAGCTAGCGATTCCATATGGCCGGCCCCGACCTCTGCCAATGGGCACCAGTCGGCGGAGGTCAGGGCCAGCTGTACGGAGTTGCCAGTAGTGGGGGGGGAGGGAGTCATGCACGTTTTTCCCTCCACACCCGTGTTCTGATGGCTTCACCTGCCCTGGCACACATCAGGAAAACAAACGGCCTCGATTCCCACCTGCTACCACAGGGTGAATCCTCGGGGAGGGCACGTGCCATCTGGCCACTTTGCTTTTCCATTTGCATTGTACATCGGGAAGAGGAGAGGGGGAAATCTCTCAAGCCCCAGGAGGGAGGCAATGTGAGGGCCATGAGGGGTATCGCAAGCTCACAGGGGGGGAGGAAAAGAAGATGGACGCAAGTGGATGCAAACACCTACCTGCTAAGGGAGTGGGTGGTGCTTTCCCCTTCAGGCTCGCGCTTGCTTCTGGGGGAAGGGCAACATGGTTGCTGTACAATGAGTCCCAGGGGAGGGCGGGGCCTCACTCTGCACCTGTGCTCTTCGTGCGGCCTGGTAGGTTCCTGCAGCAGCATGTTTTCTGGCAGCAAGTAAGCTGGGAAGGAGCAGGGGGAGGCGGGGAGGGGGAAAGGAAGGTGATGCCACGTACCACCAGCCAGGTGCTCGTGTACCACCAGTGGTACGTGTACCACCGGTTGAAAAGCCCTGTTCTAGAAGGGAGGGGTGTAATGTATTGGGCTTTGTCTTGTTAAGGGAACATCACGTGGGTTAATTGCTGGTAGGTTGTTTAAGCAGGGAAGCTGGCTAACAGCTCCCAGGTCCTCAGTCAACCCGTCTCCAGCGCCGCCATTGGCTGCCTCTAGGGCAGCAATAGATTACTTTAAACCTATTGGCTGCCGCCTAGAGGCCAAAATATAAATTGCTGCATTTGCAGCCCTGTTTCTCAGTTCAGTTCCTGCAAGCAATAAACAATGATCTTTGCTGAGCTCACTCGCCTCGTCTCATCACTGAAGCCATGAACCCAGTATCTAACAGTTTCCCATGGCAGAATTTCTTTGGTAGAAGAAGGAACTCTCACAGAATAATTTTGCGGACTTATGTGGAGTCCTTGGTAGTCTCTGAACTTGGTTGTTTGCTTGCAGATGTTACTTTCCCCAGCTGGGTAAAATCAGTCCTAGTGGGTATGGAGTTTGCTCTTTTTTCTTATAAGTAGCTTGCCCTGCCAGTGTGATGATGGTTTTGGGGTGGGGTTTAATCAAAATCATAATAGTAAAATTGGAAGGGACCTTGGAGGCCAATGTTTGCTATGGTGTTGGCCATGTGACATTGATATGTAGAATGAAACATGATGTAGTGGAGGAGCCTGGAGAAGGGAGTACAGACACTTCAAGGATTTGCTATTCTAACACCCACAGAGGCAATTACATGGCCCTACAAAAAAGGTGCCAGACTTTGAATTATCACATCAGCAATGGACAATCCTGAATAGGATTGGTGCCTCATATGACATCTGCCAGGACCCTCTGTATAAATGGGGCATAGAATCTTCTTCTGTGTGACTGCAGGGTCCTACATCAAAGTGGTAAACTTCTAAAGATGGCGATAGGGGATGGAGGGAGTACAGTCTGAGTCTAGTGCTACCTATATACAATTCCTGGTAGGTACAAGAAAGGTTTTTTTTCTGTTGCTCTGTTTTCCTATATTTCTTTGGCTTCTAGATAGTGTAGGTGAATCTCCCTTGTTGGGAGAGGAACTGATATATTGGAGCAGGATTGATTGTTCTTTGGCACTTTTATAATTCTCTGATTATCTGGTAAGATCTGCAAATAGATAATTTATTTAGGTTGATAAACCAAATGGTTCCTAAACAAGAGAAAAATAGGCGAAAAAGGCATTTGCAACCTTACCTCTTACATTTTTCATTATGGTACAATATATGCCCTATATATAGATTCTAATTTCCTCAATTCATATTTTGCTATGCAGATGGCCTACATACCTTTGTTGTTAATGTCTCTGTGCATCTTGAGAAACTGAGAACAAATTCTCATATTACAGATTAAGATGAAAGGATGATAAATGCAATATAAATAATAGGACTGACGTCTAAGGTAAATGGGCAGTTGCTTTCTCTTTGTTTAGCTGAAACATTCTAGCGAAGTACAGAGAGCATGTGATACAAACAAGAGTTTCGCTTTTACTTGCAGTTATTTATTCTGACAAATAAGCATGTTTTGAATGAAATCTAAAGGAAAAGCTAGAGAATTGTAGAAGATTGAAAATGTAAGCCTATTACATCTTGAATCTGCTTCCACAGTTGCAACATATGCAAAGTGTAATTTATGCTTGTCACCAAAGGGAAAAATGCTTAGAGATTACTCTATAATTTAAATTCCTACGTTTCATAAAAATTGCTTGTTGCAGTTAAAGACAGTGCAAACTTCGAATGAAATTTATTTTGAACTCTAACTTCACTGCTTAATTGGCTATCATAATGGGAGGGGAGAAGCCACCATTAGTGCCAAAACAAAATAATGGGTTTAATGTAAGCACAAATTAAAATTAATCAAAGCAAAATTCTGAACTTGTCATTTGCTAGTGGAAGAATAAGCCCCTCCCCTCCCCTTTGGGATTGAATCCTTGGAGAAAATTGATCAAGGGCAAGCTCTGAAGCATTAAAATAAATTTTGTGGGAGAGAAAGGTCCTGGAAGCAACACACATACAGAAGATGGTTATGACGAGAGTGCTTTACTTGAGATATGCTTGAAAAGAGAAATAAGACCTAGCTTTATTTATTTCTCTTGATGGATTCTTTGACTCTTTCTCCTAAGGACATTTCAGTGCCAGAAAGTCTACAGATATTGGTGCAATTTATTCCTTGGTAAAAATTAGGCCTGTGTGAAGTGGACGCAATCCACATCAAAGAATTGCTTTGTGTCATCGAGGAAGCAGGCTGTCTACCCCATTACCTTCCTCAAAGGTTAAGGAAGGGCTCGTCTGCCTCAACCTTCAAGCTTGCTTCTAGCATGAAGGTCTTTGGTGCCAAACCCACCCATTCTCAAGCAAAGTGGTGCAACCACTCTGTGATGCAGAAACACTGGGCTCTGCATGCCACTTCCCTTTAGTGAAGCCCTTGAAGCGATAGTTTGATAAAACCTTCAGTGAAGCAAAGCCTTCCTTTGAAGAGCAAGTCCATTCCTGACCAACAACCTTTCCCCCCTTCTTTGTCTATGGTTGGTGCCATTAGTATGGCATTCCGCAGTAGGAAGACAACTGCAATAGAGGGAACTGAAAATAATATGTATATACCTGGTAAGGAAATGTTCAGAAACCAACCCACAAGCTCGGAGAACGAACTCTCACCCTCAATAATATTTATTTATTTTATTTATTTTATTAAATTTATATACCGCCCTATTCCCAGAGGACTCAGGGCGGTGTACAGGGAATATTAAAACAAACATACAAAAATTAAAATCAGATTAAAACAATTAATTAAATAAAGTCCCCAAAATTTAAAACTAAAGCCTAATAAAAATTAAAACCCCTCAGCCTGGGCCAGACAGCTCAAAGAGCCAAGTTTTCAGGTCCCTGCGGAATGAGCGAAGGTCGGGGGGCAGTCCTAAGATCCATGGGGAGCTGGTTCCATAGGGCCGGTGCGCCCACAGAGAACGCTCTTCCCCTGGGAATAACCCGCCGGCATTCCCTAACCGGCGGTATCCTGACAAGGCCCTCCCTGTGTGAGCACACGGGACGAAGGGAACTTGATGCCGGCAGCAGGTGTTCCCTCAGATAACCCGGACCCAAGCCATTTAGGGCTTTATAGGTCATCACCAGCACCTTGAATCTCACTCAAAGGGCAACCGGAAGCCAATGCAGCTCATGGAGTAGAGGTGTTACATGGGAGTATCGTGAAGCCCCCATCACAACTCGTGCGGCCGCATTCTGCACCAGTTGAAGCCTCCGAGTGGTCCTCAAGGGCAGCCCCATGTAGAGAGCGTTGCAGTAGTCTAAACAGGAGGTCACAAGCGCATGAGTGACTGTGCGTAGGGCATCTCGGTCCAGATAGGGTCGCAACTGGCGCACCAGGCGAAACTGGGCAAAAGCCCCCCTGGTCATGGCTCCTATATGATCTTCTAAACTGAGCCGTGAATCCAGGAGGACGCCCAAGTTGCGAGCCCTATCAACGGGGGGTAACACCTCACCCCCCCATCGTTAAAGATGGAATAGTCTGGGTAACCCAAGATGCCGGTATGCACAGCCACTCAGTCTTGGCAGGATTGAGACGAAGCCTGTTTCTCCCCATCCAGACCCGGACCGCCTCCAGGCAACAGGACATCACGGCGAGGGCATCACTGGGTTGGTTCGGGGTGGAGAAGAAAAGTTGGGTATCATCAGCATACTGATGATACCCTGCCCCGAAACCATGAATGATCTCACCCAGCGGCTTCATATAGATGTTGAATAGGAGGGGAGAGAGAACTGACCCCTGAGGAACTCCACAAACGAGAGGCCTCGGGGCGGACCTCTGCCCTCCCATCAACACCGACTGCGAGTGGCCCAGGAGATAGGAGGAGAACCACTGCAAAACAGTGCCTCCCACTCACAACCACCTGAGACGCCACAGTAGGATATCATGGTCGATGGTATCGAAAGCCGCTGAGAGATCTAATAGGACTAGGACAGAGGAACAACCCCTGTCCCGAGCCCGCCAGAGATCATTCACCAGCACGACCAATGCCGTCTCCGTGCTGTGCCCGGGCCTGAAACCCGATTGGTACGGGTCCAGATAATCAGCTTCATCCAGGAACAGAGGAAGCTGATGCACCACCACATTCTCAACAACCTTTGCCAAAAAGCGAAGGTTGCAGACCGGATGATAGTTATTTAAAACAGCCGGGTCCAGGGCAGGCTTCTTGAGGAGGGGTCTCACCACCGCCTCCTTCAGGGCGGCGGGGAAGATACCCTCCTTCAAGGAAGCAGTTATTACTGCCTGGAACCAGCCTTGTGTCTCCTCCCGAGCCGCATAAACCAGCCAGGAGGGGCACGGGTCCAACAAACAGGTGGTGGAGCTCAGCCTCCTCATCATCCTGTCCACATCATCAGGGGAAACAGGATCGAACTCAGTCCAGATAACACGCTCAAGACCGTCCGATTCCTCCACGTCAGACTCTGCCCAGTCAGAGTCCAAGCCGGTCCGGATCTGAGCGATTTTGTCCGTCAGATGATGACTAAACTCCTCAGCCCGCCCCTGTAAGGGATCCTCCCTCACCTCCCGGTTGAGAAGGGAGCGAGTCACCCTAAACAGGGCATCTGGGCGATTATCTGCGGACGCGATGAGGTCAGCAAAGTAATATGTATTTTAGAAAATTAAAAGACAATAGTGTACTTTGTAAACCACTTGGAAAAGCAGAGGTACATCTCTGTGCTGATCTAGAAATTCTATCAGTCGGAAGAATACAATTGTTTCACCACCCACCACATTTCGGAGGTGTTGCAACTACAGTACAGCTGATAGATACGATCCTATCTTGTCACTCAAGCCAGTGGTGATTTGACTACATTGCTTAGAAAATGGCAATATACTGCCAGGATAATACATTCTGATGCAAAAAAAAACCCCACCACAGTGACAAAAGTGGAACTACCTGGTTCAACAGACACTTTAAACATTTTTCTCATATACCCTTTAATCATAAAGCAGAAAGTCGCTTTTGTACAAGAAGAGGTATTGCTCCCATCTACTTCAGAAAATTACTCCATTGGGAATTCAGGGTGCATCCTGGACGCTCTTTGGAATGCCTCATCGAATGGAAAGCCAATTTTGTGAAATTCTGAGGAAACTTTGAAACCATTCCGGAGTTACACCCAGGTTTACATTTCCTCTATCACTAGCATTATAAAATAGGAGGCTAGTAGAGAGAAAAGGAATGAGTGAAAAATCAGAGAACCTTAAAGCAGCCTATTAACCTGGTTAGACATCATACTAAGCTGTGGTTTATTTAACTAAAGTTTCTTAATTAAACAACAGTTGTTAGATTCCTTCAAATGCTAAGCTTGAGAAGCTTATTTCCATTTATTTTGGTGAGACAGGGAGGCAAATTTGAGGCCCCATTTAGGCAATGTAATGGCACGGTATGCTCAGGGCCATCTGTGGATCATAAATTTCCTACTTTTGATATAAAACATGTTTTACGGGTGGTCCTCACTTCACAACCCCATGTTCAGTAACAGTTTCAATCTTACAATGACCCTGATCAAGTGGTGCTTACAACCAATCCTTGAAGTTTTGGCCATCATAGCATCCTTGCAGTCCTGTGATTGCCATTTACGACCCTTAGTGCTGGCATCCAGTAAGCAAAGTCAGTGGGGAAGCCACCAGAGAAGGTCATGTTACCAGCGTATACTAGCAGCTGAAGCCAAATTATTCCCCATTATCCCTGTTATGTTGTCCAGCCAAGCCTGTTCCCTTCCTTAAATCTATTTATTTCCCACTCCCATTCAGGATTGTGTGTGCTTCATTGTGTCCTTTTCCTTGCAGCAGCAGAGCTGTAGTTTTTCTCTCTCTCTTCCTGCTTTCCTAAATAAGAACAACTCAGAGGCAAAGTATGATTTGAACAAGATGCAACAGCCTGGGTTTCTAGGAGCCTTAGCGGGGCAGTGATTAGAATGCAGTATTGCAGGCAAACTCTGCCCACAGCCTGAAATTTGACCTCCCCTTCTTTGTGACAGCCCCTCACATATTGAAACACTGCCATCATGTCACCCCTAGTCCTTCTTTTTACTAAATTAGATATACCCAATTCCTGTGACTGTTCTTCGTATATTTTAGCCTCCAGTCCCCTAGTCATCTTTGAGGCCAAGAGACTGATCTGAAGCATGAAGCAAGTTTATTTTCCTTTATTGATGCTACATGAGAAACTTCATTGCTATGACTTAAAATTAATGAACTCAACTTTTACTTTCAGACGTTTTGCTCATTGAACTTGTTCAGTTCCCCTGCGAAAGTACTCCTTCGTGTCAAACTGACTTTGGTCTAGTTTGTTCTTTTTGGGGAATTGACAGCAGGTCGGTAAATGCTTTCATTTTAATGGAGACAGAATAACTGTAGGATTTGATGCCTCAAATGAGGTAAGTGGGCAAAGTGGTTATTAGCACACTAAGTTGCAATTCAAACACCTCTTGATCTGGCAGAAGCTCAGACACACACCAATCAGATTTCCTTGGTCGAACAACTCTGCATGAACTCAGCAAGCTTTTCACAAGCTAAAGTGCTCAAGAATAACAATTCCTGCCTGAATGTTTTTTCCCCCCACCTCCTTCAAAACCATTTCCCCCCCCCTTATTTTTATTTTGTCCAAATGCAAAATTATGCCATCTAGGTTGAAAACTAGCAAACTACTTAAATTGCTTCCTTTTAAGTCTGAGACTCAGAGGTTGGCAGACCTCAGTCATATTCTCCTTCTGACTTGGTAAGACATTTTGTTCAACGGAAGTATGAATAAAACAGAATAAAAGCCTTGTGGAGGAATCCAGGATGCATATGGCTCTCAGTATAACAATTACCAATGCCTCGGGTTTCTGCTTCCTACAAAATGGTCCCTAAAAGCCTTATAATAGAATGAGACAGAGATGAGCAATGGATCTGAATGCAATGTATTTAAAAGAGAGAGTGCTTTACTTTTCATAAATATCTTCTTTTAATATGCTGGTCAAAGTAAAAATGGTAGAATTTCTACACCATTGAAGTGCAGAACATGTTTAACTGGGATGAAAATGCATTTCACTTAAAAAAAATTTTTTTTTAGTTTTTAACCTATCTTATGAAAATGGATGGCCCAAACCACATAGTAAGCATGTATAAGATCCAAGCCTAAGGCCTGATTCAGAGGATAAAATTACAGGACTACCTAGTCCCAGGCCTAGCAGGCAAGTGACTCAATGGAGGATCACTCACTTGGGAAACAAGCTATTTTATTAAGCCCAAAATTTCCATTGCTAAGCAAGACAGTTTTTAAGTGAATTTTGCCCAATTTCATGATCTTTCCTGCTACAATTGTTAAGTGAAATCACTGCAGTTGTTAAGTTAGTAACACAGTTGTTAGGTGAATCTGGCTTCCCTATTCACTTTGCTTGTCAGAAGGTCACAACATGTAATCAATGACCCTGAGACAATGCAACTGTCATAAATACATGCCAGTTGCCAAGCATCTGAATTTTGATCACGTGCCCAGGAGGAATGCTGCAGTGGTTGTAAGTGTGTAAAATGGTCATAAGTCACTTTTTTCATTGCCATTGCAACTTCAAATGGTCACTAAATGAATGGCTGTAAGTCAAGGACTACCTGTAAAGGACTACATGAGAGCAGGGATTGAAATACATGAGATTGAATTTTCTCTAGTGGGTCAGGACTATAAGCAACTTAAGCCACTTACGCACCATCCTTAAAACTACCCGTTTTAGCTCCTTAGCTTGAGTTTGGTCTTAACCAGTCTAGACTCTAGACTGTGTTCTGGAACTATGGTACTTCATTGTCTCCAGGTTTCTCCCACATCGCTAGCTTCTCACACTAAACCCCAAGAGAATACAACATGAGGGGGCAGTTCCCACGGGACGTTTCCAATCACAGTGCTGTTGTTGCTGCTAAAAGGAGATGGAGGAGAGGGGAAACTCACTTTTCAGAAGCGATGGAAAGGATTTCTTCAAATATTAGTGATGATTGCTCACCTAGTTTCACTAGCAAGAATGCTGGTATAGGATTGGTGAGAGATAGTACTTCCCCAAAGCATGGCAATTCTCATCCTTAACCCTCAAATATTCCAGAAGGCAGAAATTCTTCCAAAAGACTTCATTTACAAAGCTTGAGGATGATAGATGATTGATGGATAGTTAGATAGAGATAGATGATAGAGATAGATAGATTGATTGATAGATAGATAGAGATAGATGATTATAGATGATTGATGGATAAATAGGTAGAGAATGATGCTGATAGAATAGAAGAGAAGAGAACAGAACAATAGAACAGAACAGAATAGAATAGAACAGAATAGAATAGAATTCTTTTTTGGCCAAGTGTGGTTGGACACACAAGGAATTTGTTTCCGGTGCATAAGCTCTCAGTGTACACACAAGTAATAGTGATAATCATGATCATAAACATCATAAAATACACTCATCATAAATCATGAAATACAACACTTCATTATATCACTTAGTGTTAGTCATAGAGTACTAGCTAAGCAAGCAACATAAATCATACTAAGGTGAACTTCTTGTTTGGTAGCTGTCGGCACAACTGTGAAAAGCTGGTGCTCGGCTTTCCAGTCTGGTTTTTCTTCACCTAGCGACCCTTAAAGGGTCGAAAAGTTGACCTGGAGGGGCAACGAAGAAGGAGGGATACTTCAGGAGTTCAGATCAGGGAGCAACCGATTAGAGCAGACTGCAGAACCCTCTGAAAAAGCGGAGAAAAGGCTGCCGGGAGAGCCAAGGCAGCCCTAGTCGTCTCCAACAGGAAGGGAAGCGCTGCAAAACAGCTGATTCTCAACTGCGTGCTGAAGCTGGGTGAGCCAGAATTTTCTTTCCTTCTCCTTGAGGATTATAAATGTTGAGCCCCTGATGGGAAAGGGCTGAAAAGTAAAGACCGCCCCCAGAAGGATTAATGTTAAAAGTGGCAAGTAATTACAAAGAAGGGGAAGTACTCTTTGTTAAGAATATCGGACATTGATAAATAAGCTAAGGCGGACATCTACTGGCAAAAGAAGAAACGACACTTCTAATAAACAGTAAGAAATGGAAATAATGTTTTTACAACAGTGACCTTGGAGGAGACAGCTGCAAATAACAAAAGTGCCCTGTTATGAGATTGTGAGGGAAAAGACTTTTCAAAGTTGCTTTTGTTGAATTTGGCTAAACCTAAACAGATGTTGTTTTGGCTTTAGACTGTATGCTGTAAAATGAGTTCATCAAACATTACTAGACTTATGAAAAAAAACTCTTCTGCACCCTCAGTAGGACTATCTAGTCCAACAACACAGGGATCTATTGAAGCAATGTTGCAGCGTGAAAAAATAAGCACTGCTCAAAGCGAAACACAGACTTCATCAAAACTGCTTCAAGAGATGATGCAACGTAATCAAGAGATGTTGCAGCGAAATCATGAAGAAACACAGAAAAAACCACAAAGAGATAGAAAGTAAACTTGAGTAAGTAAGTGAAGAAATCTTGGATATAAAGGAAAAATTTGAAGCTCAAAATCAAATGATAATTAAAAATCAACAGAAAATACAGAAAATTGAAGAAAAAGCAGATGACAACGATAAAAAGATAGAAATGTTATTACAGCAAAATAAAAAATTAGAGAACACAATTAAGACTTTAGAGATGGGAAAAGCAGAACATTATTTAAGATTTCAAAATATTCCTGAGGATAGAGAAGAAAACATAGCAGAGCTGGAGAAGGCTTTAAAGGCAGACAGAGGAGAAATTCAGTTAGAGGTTGATGAAATATTCTGTATGAACTCAAGCTACGCAAGAAGAAATAAACTGCCAAGAGAAGTACATGTACGGTTTATAAAGAAGACAACAAGAGATGAAGTACTATGGAAAGTTAGAAATGAGCCAATACAATACAAAAATAAAGAAATTGTGGTTTTAAAACAGATACCTAAGAGAGTAAGAGATACTCCAAGACATTATCATATGTCTTGGAGATCATATAGGAGCCGTGACCAGGGGGGCTTTCGCCCAGGTTCGCCTGGTGCACCAGTTGCGACCTTATTTGGACTGAGATGCCCTACGCACAGTCACTCATGCGCTCGTGACCTCCCGGTTAGACTACTGCAACGGTCTGTACATGGGGCTGCCCTTGAGGGCTACTCGGAGGCTTCAGCTGGTGCAGAATGCAGCCACGTGAGTAGTAATGGGAGTTTCCTGATATTCTCATGTAATACCTCTTCTCTGCGAGCTGCATTGGCTTCCAGTTCCCCTCCGGGTGAGATTCAAGGTGCTGGTGATTACCTATAAAGTCCTAAATGGCATGGATCCAGATTATCTCAGGGAACACCTGCCTCCCATCGTCCTGTGCGCTCCCATAGGTAGGGCCTCCTTAGGGTTCCGCCGGTTAGGGAATGCCGGCGGGTGATTCCAAGGGGGAGGGCATTCTCTGTGGGCGTGCCTGCCCTGTGGAATGAACTGCCGGTGGAACTTTGGACTGCCCTGGACCTTCGCTCGTTTTGCCGGGACCTGAAAACTTGGTTATTTGATCTTTCTGGCCTGGACTGAGGGGTTTTTAATTTAACTTTAAATTTTAAATTTTAATTTGTTTTAATCGTGGGCTAGTCTTAATTTAATTCTATTTTAATTGTATTTATTTGTATTGTTTAATTCACCCTGTAAACCACCCTGAGTCCTTCGGGAATAGGGCGGTATATAAAATCAATTAATAAAATAAATAAATAAATTATCACTTCCTGATTACAAAGCTGATTGCCAATGGTATACACTTTAGATGGCTGATGCCGGAAGGCATTTTAATAAACTGGAACAATACAAGATATCGACTGGACTCAGTCTGGAAGGTGGAAGATTTTGAAGTAAGGAATAGAACAATTCTAGATGAAGGAGTGAAACAAAGACAAGAAGAGAGTAAGGAGCAGAAGGAAACAGAAGAGATGAATCAAGGAGCAACTGCACAAACAGGAGAACAGAAAGAGAAAAATGATCAAGAGGGTGAAGGTGAAGGACCTGCTAGAGAACAGAGCTCTACTAGATCCACTAGACCTAAATATAAATAAATGGAAATGGAGAAAGAAAATGGAATCTTTTCAGTAAATATAAATTGACTAAATTCCCCAATGAAAAGAAACAAGGTTTTTAGGAAGTTACAAAAATTGAATTTAGATATAATTTGTCTACAAGAAACACATATAAAAGAACAACATCATAAATTATTGGAATACCCAAAAATTGGGAAACTTTATTATGCATCAGTGCAGCAGAAAAAAAGAGGGGTCGCTGTATATATTAAAGAGACAATAGATTCTAAATTGGTATATTTAGATAAAGAAGGAAGAATTCTAATGGTAGAAATACATCTGCACCAAAAGCAAATATTGTTAGAGGCAATTTATGCACCAAACAACAATCAAGAAAATTTTTACAAAAACCTACATAGAAAAACAATAGAAATGGAGTACCAAAATATCTGCTTACTAGGAGATTTTAATGCAATAATAGATGGAAAAATTGATTATAAAAGTAATAAAATAGGAAAAACTGGAAGAAGAAGGTTATCTAAGACATTTTTTGATATGGCAGAGGAAATTGGAATTCAAGATGTCTGGAGGGAGATTAATAGACAAAAATTGCAATACACTTTTTATTCAAATAGTCAAAAATCTTGGTCAAGGATTGATATGATTTGGATGACTGCTGACGTGAGAATGAACATACAGGATATTGAGATAGAAATAGGTACATGGGCAGATCATAACCCTTTGAAAATGACCTGGAAAAGAATACAAAAAAGACCAAGATGGACTTTAAATCAATCCATATTAAAAGAAAAAGAATTCATAGAGTTAGTGAAAAAAGAAATGGATTTTTTCTTCAAAGAAAATAAAAAAGAAGATACAACAGTACAAAATGTATGGGATACAGCTAAAGTGTACTTTAGAGGCATAGCTATAACATATATGCCAAGGAAAAAAAACCAGAGAAAACAGCAACATGTATTATTAAAAGAAGAATTTGGAAAGTTAAAATTAGAACTGCAAAAAAATCCACAAAAAAGACTTTGAAAAGAAAAATGGACATAATAAAACATAAACTAAATCTGTTGGACTCAGAAAAAGTGGCAGAACAGATAAAGAGAGCGAAACAGATTTTTTTTGAAAATGCTAATAAGCCGGGAAGATGGCTAGCTTATAAACTTAAAAAACAGAAAAAAAAGATACATAACTTACTAGATAGGAAAGGTCATTTACAATATAAAAATGAAGAAATAAAAAAGATAATCAAAGAATATTATAAAGAATTGTATGACAAGGAGGAAACTTCAAGAGAGAAAACTGTAAAATATCTGGAAGAAAATAATCTTCCAAAAATTTCAGAGACATTTAAAATTATGTTAGATGAAAGGGTTACAATGATGGGAATATCAGAGGCCATAAAAGACAAAAAAATGGAAAAAACACCAGGTCCAGATGGGCTTCCGGCAGAGCTATATAAGAACCTCCAAGAGATACTAAGTGAACCGTTGAAAGACATTTGCAATGGAGTTTTATTAGAAGCTAGAGTTCCAACTACATGGATGGAAGCAAATATTACTCTGATTCCAAAAGAAGATTCCGATTTGACTCAGATTAAGAACTATAGACCGATTTCACTGCTCAATGTGGATTATAAAATTTTTACTTCAATAATGGAGGAGAGACTGAAAAAAATACTTAGTCGAATTTATACATCCAGATCAAAATGCCTTTTTACCAAAGAGACAAATTAAAAACCAATCTAAGAGTGATAATAGATGTACTAGAATATTATGAGCTACATCCAGGGAAACAAATGGCACTAATATTCTTAGATGCCCAAAAAGCATTTGATAATTTTCCTGACAATTTATGATTCACCAACTACAAATAATGGACTTTGGACAGAATTTTACAAATATGATAAAAACAATATATAACAAACAGAAAGCCAAAGTGATTGTGAATGGAGATTGCACTGAGAGCTTTGAGATAAGAAAAGGCACAAGGCAAGGATGCCCACTATACCCTCTGTTATTCATCTTCACCTTGGAAGTTTTAAATCAAAATATTAGACAAGATACAGAAATTAAAGGGTTGGGGATAAAGGGTGAAACATATAAATTACAAGCATTTGCCGACGATTTAGTATTTATTTTATTTTATTTTTTTATTGAAAAGTTTTAACATACATTTTATCTTTAACAGTCCCCCCTCCCCCTCCCTTCTCCCTCCCTCCCTACCCCTCTCCCCCTCCCCCCCCCCGACTTCCCAGAGCTAAGTACAGGGTATAAAAACAAAAAAAACCAATCATAAACATCCATATGCTAACAACCATAAACTCTAAAATCTATCACTCTCTGGCTCATATAGGATAATACAAACACTGTTAATATTAAGTACCGTATATACTTGAGTATAAGCCGACTCGAGTATAAGCCGAGACCCCCAATTTCACCCCCAAAAACTGGAAAAAGTTGTTGACTCGAGTATAAGCCGATCCGCCGTTCTGCAAGCCTCTGCCGCCAGCAGAGGCTCGATCCGCCATTTTGCAAGCCTGAATACACAGGAATACCCTGTGTGGCCGCGGCTCTCGGGGAAGCCCTGGCTGTCCGCTTCCTCGCTCCACGCTGCCATTCGGGGCCCGCGTGTTCCCCGGGCAAATCGCGGCGCCCAGCAGGCGAGGAAACACGCCCGTTCCAGTCGCCCCCCCTTCCCTCAGGAGACGCGAAGCAAGTGACCGCCCGGAGCTTACCGAGGACTTGCTTCGGTGCTTCCAGGATCGCGCGCACCTCTCCCAAGCCGCCGCCGTCCGGAGACCTGCCGAAGTTTGGGGAGGTTTGGGGAGGTGCGCGCGCACCTCCCCAAACCTCCCCAAACGTCGGCAGGTCTCCGGACCTCCGCGCCCTGCCTGCCTGCTTCTTTCCGCAGCGGAAAGAAGCAGGCAGGCAGGGCGCGGAGGAACGGAGACCTGGCGACGTTTGGGGAGGTTTGGGTGCCTCCCCAAACGTCGCCGGGTCTCCGTTCCTCCGCGCCCTGCCTGCCTGCTTCTTTCCACTGCGGAAAGAAGCAGGCAGGCAGGGCGCGGAGGTCCGGAGACCTGCCGACGTTTGGGGAGGTTTGGGGAGGTGCGCGTGCACCTCCCCAAACCTCCCCAAACTTCGGCAGGTCTCCGGACGGCGGTGGCTTGGGAGAGGTGCGCGCGATCCCGGAAGCACCAAAGCCTCGTCCGCGCACAAGTCCTCGGTAAGTTTTTTTGTTGACTGGAGTATAAGCCGAAGTGGAATTTTTCAGCCCAAAAAGTGGGCTGAAAAATTCGGCTTATACTCAAGTATATACGGTATATATAGAAAAAAAAGAGAAAAAAGAAAAAAGAAAAGGAAGACTTATTCAAATGCTACATGAAACTTTTTAGTCCTATATTTGTTCTGGATATACTCAATCCATTTTCTCCATTCCATGATATAACGTTCTTGCGAGTGATCTTTCAAATAAGCCGAAATCTTTGCCATCTCTGCCAGGTCAGAAACCTTTAAAGTCCATTCTTCTATGGTCGGCAGTTCCTCCTTCTTCCAATACTGCCCTATTAAGAGTCTTGCTGCCGTAATTAAATTCAACATCAACTTGGTGTCCACAACCATAGCATCTGTAATTATTCCCAACAAAAAAAGTTGCGGACAAAACTTTATCCTTTGCTTGAAAATCTTCTGCATATTCCACCAAATTTTTATCCAGAAAGCCTTCACCTTTTTGCAAGTCCACCATATGTGAAAATATGTTGCATCTTCATCGCCACACCTCCAGCATTTTGGCTGATAATTCGGGTACATACTTGCAAGCTTTTTAGGATCTAGATGCCATCTATAAAACATTTTATAAAAGTTCTCTCTTAAATTTTGAGCTTGTGTAAATTTTACGTTCCTCACCCAAATCTTTTCCCACGTGTCCATTGTAATAACTTCTTGGATGTTTTGGGCCCATTTTATCATACAATCCTTAACAAGTTCTGTTTCTGAGTCAATCTCTATCAATGCAAGATATATCCGTTTAATATGTGCTGGACCCTGATTTCTAATTTGTTTTATCAGATTTTCATCAGTCATTGTAAAACCAGTTTTCTGGTCTTCTTTCCACCTGGCCCGTAGCTGAATATATTGAAACCAAGTTTGAACAATCTTCTCCTCTCGCAAGAGACTGTATGGTTTCAGACACCAGACATTTCTTTCCAAGCTTAAAATCTCCTTATACGTAGTCACATCATGTTTAAAACCAACATTTATATTTTCTATTGCGTGTTTTGGAATTGCCCACAAAGGTATCTTACAGTCTAACTTATATCTATACTTCTTCCAAACTCTCAGCAATGCCTGTCTTAAAATATGCGCTCTAAACACATTATCTACCTTCTTATCATACAACAGATATGCATGCCAACCAAACAGCAAATCGTGGCCCTCAAGATTTAATAATCTCTCTTGTGTCAAATTAATCCAATCACTTATACCTGCTAACGCAGCAGCTTCATAATATAATTTAAGATTAGGCATTTTAAGACCACCTCTTTCACGAGTATCCTGCATAATCTTAAGTTTAACTCGTGGCCTTTTCCCTGCCCAGACAAATTTGTTGATACCTCGCTGCCATTCCTCCAGATTAGAATCCTTCTTAAGAACCGGTATCATTTGAAATAAGAATAAAAATTTAGGCAGGACATTCATTTTCACTGCTGCGATTCGCCCCAACAAAGACAATTGCAGTTTTTCCCAACTCTCCATTTCTTTTTGAATTTTTCCCCATAATTTTTCATAGTTGTTTTTATATAATTTTGTATTAGAGGGCGACAGAAGCACCCCCAAATATTTGACCTTTTTAACAATCTCAAATCCAGTTAACCCTTCTAAAAAGGCCTTTTGCGATGCTGTCATGTTTTTAGCCAAAATTTTAGTTTTTTGTACATTAACTTTAAATCCAGAAACCTTCCCATATTGCATTATTATCTCCATCAGGTCCACAACAGAGCTCTCCAGCTGGGTCACTGTAACAACCAGATCGTCTGCGAACGCTCTCAATCTATAATCCTGATCTCTAATTTGTATACCCTTAATTCTTTCCGAATTCCGTATTTTTACCAATAATATCTCCAATGTTAACACAAATAACAAAGGTGATAACGGGCACCCTTGCCTTGTACCCTTCTCAATATTACATGCTTCTGTCAAACTATTATTAACTATTATTCGGGCTGTTTGTTTTTGATATAATGCCCTAATTGGTTGCAGAAATTTATCCCCAAAATTCATTTTATCTAAAACTTTCATCAAAAACTGCCAGTTCAATTGGTCAAAGGCTTTTTCAGCATCTAAAAAAATTAGCGCCGCAGGGATCTGGTTGTTCCTTTCCAAAAATTCCAACACATCAACTATATGCCTCACATTATTTTTCATTTGCCTACCACTAATAAACCCAGTTTGGTCCCCATGAATCACCTGTTGCAGAACCCTCATCAATCTATTAGCCAACACCTTAGCAAATATCTTGTAATCTGTGTTTAAAAGTGATATCGGTCTATAGTTTTTTACTTGAGTAACATCTTGGTCTTCCTTCGGAATCAAAGAAATAAAAGCAGTTCTCCAAGACGGAGGCACCTTTCCCCCTCTCTGAATTGTCTGGAACAGTTCCTTTAACGGTTTTGTCAACTCTAATTGCAAATTTTTGTAGTAAGCCGCAGTCAGACCATACGTACCTGGCGCTTTATCCACCTTCAACTCCTTAATTGCTGTAAAAATTTCTTCTTCTGTAATCAATTGATTAATCTCCTCTTTTTGTACTTGCGTAAGAACCGGGATGCTAGCATTCTCCAAATATACATCAATGTCTTTTTCATTAATCTTCTCCTTAGCATATAATTTAGAATAAAAATCCACAAAGGCTTCCTTGATAAGATCCTGTTGAAACACAACCTTCCCCTTATGTTCAATTTTGTCTATATTAGAAGCCCTTTGCTTTTTCCTTAGTCTGTAAGCTAGCCATCTACCTAGCTTATTAGCATTACAAAAAGTATTATGCCTGGCAAACTGCAAATTGGTTGCCACCTGATCAGCCATTAGCTTATCAAATTGTCCTCTTAATAGCTTAATAACCTCCTTAGTCTTCACATCCAATGGATTCAAAATCAAGGCCTTCTCTTTTTCCTTAATTTCATTCTCCAATTCTTTCCTTCTAGCTTCCAAAGTACGTCTGTATTTATTATTCATATATATCAACACCCCTCTCATATATGCCTTGCTAGCATCCCAAACCATGTCCATAGAAGTATCCTTATTCATATTAATTTCAAAAAAATCCTTCATCCGTTGTTTACATTCTTCCACATTTTTCTGACTTCTAAACAAGTTCTCATTTACGCGCCACGAGCGCCTATCTAGTATTTATTTTGGAAGAACCCCTGGAGATGATTCCCAAATTGTGGGGAAAGATAGAACAGTATGGAGAAATAGCGGGATTAAAAATAAATAAAGAAAAAACTAAGATAATAGTAAAGAATCTTACAGATAAGCAAAACAAACAAACAAACAAACAAAAAAGATTGTCAGAATCGATAGAGCTACAGATAGTGAAAAAGGTTAAATATTTGGTTATATATTTATCAGCCAAATGCTCAACAATAAAAGAAGACAACTATATAAGTCTATTGAAACAAATAAAATTAGACTTGGAAAAGTGGAAGAATTTACAACTGTCAATACTAGGAAGAATTGCTACAGTTAAAATGAATATATTGCCTAAGGTTTTATTTTTATTTCAAACAATTCCAATAAAACTTGAGAAAAAATTCTTCCAAGAGTTAAATTCATTAATTTTGAAATTTGTTTGGCAAGGAAAGAAAGCTAGAATAAAGATGAAAACGTTGCAAGATGCTAAGAAAAATGGAGGTTTTGGACTACCTGAGTAGGCTTTGTATTATCAAGCATCTGTATTAACATGGGTGAAAGAATGAATAACTCTCAGGAATAAAAGGTTGTTATATTTGGAGGGACATGACTTACAATTGGGGTGGCATGCTTTTTTGTGGTACGGGAAAAATAAAATTCATGTATTTCCAAAATCACAGGCTCCTCACACCCTGGACACAAAGTATTTCAACTTCTTCCCTCAAGATGACGGTATAGGGCATGGCACACCAGAATGTGGTTTTATCTCTTGATTGTGAGCTGTCTCTAGAATATAGGACAAGATGAGTGACCATATATGAAATAAAATTGGCTCTCTGATTATGCAGAGATTTAATTCCAAATCATTATGATCAAATTTCTGAATCGAGTTGACTTTCCAAATGGAATAGATCAGACATGTCAAACACAAGGCCCGGGGGCCAGATCCGGCCCGTGAACTGGTTTCATGCGGCCCACGAAGCCATCCTGGAAACAGTGAGGGAACAGCCCCCACTGCCTTGGCCCTGGCCCAGAGACCCTCCTCCTGCCAGAGACCCTCAGATCTGTCCCACTCCTGCCCAGGCCCCCATAGGCACCCTTGATGTGAACGATGTAGAGCTGGCCATGCCCACCCAGTAGGCCATACACACTTTATCCACGCCCACCCAGTAGGCCATGCCCACCCAGGCCACACCCACCCAGCCCCCTGAGGGCAACCGCAATGCTGATGTGGCCCTCAATGAAATTGAGTTTGACACCCCTGGAATAGATGATCACATCACCACTGAATTGAATTATCAAATGGAAACGGATAATATCCACTGAATGCTTGAAAAATGAAATGGATCTGATTTAATTTCAAACCACAGTGTTACACAGAACCAACTTGATTCACCTAGGCAACACAAGTGGAAGGAAAATGCACATAATAACCCTAACCGGAAACTATGTCTTAGCTCAGATCAGTTATAACATCTCCTTTCTGGAAGGTTTCAGCTTTATCTCAGATATAAATTACTAGCTGGGCAAAATCATTTGCCAGTTTCTTTCCTACATGTATAGACCACAAATCAATAACGTGCAGAACAAAAGGAATAATTCCAGCAATAATTTGCCTCCAGTTCATGCCTCCTGAGTAAGTGTAAATCAGCACCTCTCCCCCCCCCCCAAAACAAATAAGGTAGTGGGTTTTCATTCAATTCCACCTGGTGTTTGAAAGTACATTATTTGGCCAAAAGCAAACACATTCAGGTGAAAACATCCTATCTATGACTGTGACATTTATATTGTAGTAGAAATAGATTCAGAGGAGCCTTTCAAAGTGGAATTATCTACAATCAATTAAAAGGGTTAAATATAAAAGTCAGGAATTGAAATAGCGTAAATCGTTGTTCTTTAAAGGCCTAGAAAAGAGCATGTGGGAAGTAAACAATTTACTGACAAATCATTAACTTCAAGCAATTTTAGGAATGTCGCTTCTAAGTCCTCTACAGCCCCATGGAATCTGGATTCCATCAAAAGTGTTTTAACAGCAGAGCACTTGAACTCTGCTGGCTTCCATTTGCTTGTTTATTTCATAGTCTCTCTTTCTTTAGTTTAAAGCAAGTGGCTGTTTGTGTGCATGTGTGTGTTGCATGGATGTCTCTGTATATCCTAAATAAATGGTACTGCATTTTTGGGAGGTAGTTTGCAGATTGACTGACCTTTGTTGTCAGTTCCCTTGATGGTATCACACACATACAAACTCTGAAAGTGGCAACTTACCAGATATGCACAACCAGTTTGCTGGTCTAGAGAGACTTTTGAGAGCTCATGTGTTAGAATCTGACTTTCCAATCCATTAATTCCTTCTGTTCTCTGTCTGTTGGGAGCTGTATTGTCTCTTGTAAGAATAACAGATCACTGCCAAAGCTTTTAAGCTCTATTACTGAAAAAAAAACCTGCCTCAGCAAATCAGAGAGTCCGTGCTTAAAGATACACTTTCAGTTGCCAAGTTTTAAAAGATCAAGTTAATAAGAGTGTATTATTTTTTTCAGAGAGATTCTTCATGCATCAGTAAATCTGTCAGATAAAATTTCATATTCACAAGACTGGAGCTAGTTTTCTTAGTGCACAAGACAATCCAATGATCATTTGGAAAAAGATTGTGCTCTCTTGAAAACTGAGCTTTGCAAAGCAGGTGGGAGGATTCAGTGATCCTATTTCCATAAGAATTGAGAGGAATGTGGATATTCCTTTTGAAGGATTGCCCCTTCTTAGGCCACAGGATAGAAGTAGGTGTCTGTTTTGTCAGTACATCACAGCTGACAGAGGCAGTTTGCTTTCAGCTTAACTGGATTCCACCTCACCAAATCAAATAGGAACAAAAGGCAGCGTTTAGAAGACAGAGGAAAAACAACACTGTTTTGTATGTGCTGTGAGAAGCTAGAGATCTATCCCAAAGTCAAGACATTTCTTTGCCATTGGTCTATCTGTCCTGGCCATTATATTCCCAATGGGCATTTTGTGCAAACTCAATACCAATTTATCTGAAGGAAACTCTCACTGCACTTAGTTGGTTTTATTTCTATGGGGACAAGCTTAACTGCTCTGGTTTCAGAATAATAATAACAACAACAACAACAACAACAGAATATCAGATTTGGAAAGGAGATCTTTTAGTGCAACCCCCTGCACAAGCAGAGGACTCTGTACCATTTCAGAGAAACGAGTGTCTAGTCTCTTCTTAAAAACCTCCAGTGATGGAGCACCCACAACTTCTGGAGGCAAGTCATTCCACTGATTCATATTGGCAGGTAAATTCTTTAAAAAATAAATAAATTGGAAAAACATATTGGCTGTATCTGCAACTTTCTGTTATATACATTTGAAACTTGGCTTGAGATAGCTTTAAAATTTTGGCCAGTGTGTGTCTTTTAAAAAAGAAAAGAAAAGGGTAACTTTGGTGTATATTTTATAGTGCATTAATATTTTAATATCCTTCTTGGGTGTAGTGTTGGTAGCTAGCTGTGCTGCCAAGGCCAGGTCTCAGATCCTCCAGACATAGAAGAGAATCAGCAGGACTCTACGCAGCCGTATCACAACTGGACTTGGAAGAGCTAATGAAGAAAATCTATTGAAAGGAGCCAGACCTCATAAAGGTCTGTGATCAGATGGAGTTTTAGGTTTGATAATGTTGCTGGGAACTTCAAGGGTTCTCTCCTCCCCCCATTTAAATTCCTAGCTGGAAAAAAAATCCTTGGAATTTGACTCAGTTGTTCTTTCAAGTTGTTCACTCACTTGTCTGCTCCACTGTGTTCTTTTTGTGTATCTCTTTCTGTGTGTGCGTAAAGACTCTGGACTGAATTTACAACTTTAGGCTATGTTTCACAGATACACTGTGATCTTAAACCAGAGAGGTGGTGCTGTTTTTAGACCAAAACAATAGCTGATGAGGCTGCTCTCAAACTGTAAACACTGTTGTACCTAATTAGTATTTAAATGGAACCTTCAGAAATCCCAGGGTGGTAAAATTAAACCAAGACACTTGCAAATTAATTCTGTACTGTTGCCAAGAAAACTACATGGATGTGCTGAAGTAGTCCCCAGTTATTCAACTCAATTTGAGGAAATATTTATCTTTTCTCAAAATTCCCAAAAAAGGTATCATGTTTTTCCCCCCAGATTCATAATGCACATGTGCATAGCATACTATTTGCTGTATGCTTGTGTCATTAAAGAATGACGAGTATCAGCGGATACTGTTCAGAATTGTCTTTCCTGCCATTCTGAAGTCTTATTTCACAGACAGTACCAATTGTCTCCATAGTATCCAATGGCAGATTTCTACATCATTTCAAGAGTTATGCAGAACAGAATCCATAATACATGACATGGACATAAGCACATAAGACTACAGAAATAATTGGAAAATGGTAGGACTCCATATATTCTTCTAGCAGCTCCACCCAGCATGGCCTAGAGGAGCTGTAGGTCAACAACATTTGGGGGGAGGTCAGACAGGTCTAGGACAACTTGCTTCAGCCAATTTGCCACAGCCAACTTGCCATGGGACAATTCTCCATGGCCAACTCACCATGGAGCAACTCACTGCAGGTCAAGAGTTACATTAATATCAAAGAAATGATGGAATAGAATCACTAAAGAAAGGATGCCAAGGGAGGAACAAAATGAAATGTAAGTGACAAAAAATAAAATATTTTTTAAAATATTTTGAATAATTAAATTGAATTCTTCAATTGTCCCATGGCGAGTTGTTCTACAGAGAATTGGCTGTAGCAGGTTTACCTGCAGTGAGTTGCCATGGCAAGTTGGCTGTAGCGAGTTATCCCATTCCGAGGTCAGAGTTCTTCATCCCTGCACAGTAACACATTTAGAAGATTATAATGATGATGTGTATTGACTGGTATAAATACAGCAAAGCCTCAGATTAATGGGCCTTAGTTGTATAGAATTTGGCTACAATAGACAAATATTTGTTTCACAAGTTCATCCTCTAGTGATTATCAAACTGAGTTTTTACTCCAAATGATCCTATTTATGTCCATTATGTAATTATACAAGTGATGTCAATTGACACAGCTGATTTAAATAGTCAAAACTGATGTACATTTTTAATGGACATTCCCTTCCCTCAAATGGACCATTGCTTTGAGGTTTTACAGTACTGTATATGAAATAAAAGCAATTCTGCATCTCCTGTAATGTGATTTGTAAAAATAAAGAAGCCCTTCAATTCTTTTCTCCCATATTGCTTTTTGTTACTCTCATCTCCTAACTGCTAGATTTTTAATTATGTAAGTTTTTATGGTCCCTTTGTATTAGTCTAATTTCAACTATTCTATTAAATTAAGACTCTTGAAATCCCCTTTGTATGTTACTATTCATGCTTTTGAGCAAGTTTTCTTTGTGGTAGTCTGCCATCTATTCATCCCATAGACAAGAATCAAAAAGAGCTGCATGAACTAGGTCATTTTATCCATTGAGCTCCTGGTGATGCAATGGTTAGAATGCAGTATTACAGATTAATTCTGCCCACTGCCAGGAGTTCTATTCTGAACTGCTCAAGGTTACTCTACCTTCCATCCTTCCAAAGTTGGTAAAAATGAGGGGCCAGATTGTTGGGGGAAATATGCTGACTGTGTAAACCACGTAGAGACTGCTGTAAAGCACTATGAACTGGTATATTAAATCTAAGTCCTATTGCTACTGCTATTTTTGAAATGTGTTTTCTCCAGCATAAGGAGGGCTATGCTGGAGGGCAAGGAATGGTGGCTTCAGTACAGCTTCTTGCTTTCCAGGAAGTCTTAGGAGATGATAATGACATCATAGGAAGGTGGTAATGACATCATAGGAAGGTGGCAATGACATCAAAGGAAAGTGGTAATGACATCATAGGAAGATATGTTTCCATTCTCACCTTAAGTTTCCTGAAAAATGAGCACTCCCTGACTGTCACCCACATGGTCAAATATCAGTAGCGTGATTTAGGGACATTTTTCATTCTTAAACCTGGACATGGAAGTAATTTGCCTCTCTTCTGCTTCCATTCCCAATCTGAATTTTTCAGGAAAATAACAACTGGAAAAAAGATTTTCCCCTCTCAAAATTGCTCAGCTGGTCACTGAGGTTGGTTTTATGATTTTGGGGTGTTGGGAGCCACAAAGGCGTTCTGGGCTTACATACCACCTATAAGTCAAGGATTGTGTTTTATTATGACTTTAAACATATCCCTCTTTTATGTTCTTATTTTAATTAGTTCTCTTTCCAAATCTACCAAAGGGCCATCAACTGAGCATTCGTGGTTGGAAATCCTGATTACAGTAATGGTCTGTGAGAATGATTTCTTTCAGGAGTTGTCAGAAGGAAATTAAGCCAAGGGTATCAACCACCCCAATATTATGTGCTTATCTGCATCCAGCACCAAAGTATGTATGTTTGCAGAGTCCTGGAAGTGTGAATAATGTGCTAACAACTGAATGCCTAAAAGGCTCATTTCCAATAGGTGAGAGCAATGTGTGATTGTAGGATCTATTTGCATTGCAAATGACATTGTTTATATTCCTTCAGAGATGTTCAAAGGAATATTTGAGAGTGGACAGGTGGGATGCATGACATGAGTGACAGGACCAGCAGATGTGACAAAGCATAAGAGAAAAGTCGGCATCTATAAAGCTATCCTTATAATCTGAGCAAGGGATTTCTTTCAGAGTAAGCAGCAGTTGTTAACTGCTAACCTGCAGCCTCAACCAGCTGTTATAGTACTACAATAATCCAGAAAGCCACAGAGGAATATTGGCATATGTAAGCTTAACAGGAATTTGTTTTCTTCTCAAATGAACTAAATGCAGCTGAGAGCAGAACTGCTGAGAAGGGGATGAAAACAAACCAGTAGACTGGAAGGGTTTGTTTGTAGGGATAGATTATTAAAAGCTTTCTCTTCCATTGACATCTCAGAGAGGGTGGCACAGTAGTTAGAATGCAGTTGTTGTTAGTTCCGAAGTCGTGTCCAACCCATCATGACCCCATGGACAAAGTTCCTTCAGGCCTTCCTGTTCTCTACCATCTTCTTGAATCCATTTAAGCTCACGCCTACTGCTTCAGTGACTCCATCCAGCCACCTCATTCTCTGTCATCCCATTCTTCTATTGCCCTCAATCTTTCCCATCATTAGACTCTTCTCCAGTGAGTCCTTCCTTCTCATAAGGTGGCCAAAGTATTTGAGTTTCAACTTCAGGTTCTGGCCTTCTAAAGAGCAGTCAGGGTTGATCTTCTCTAGGACTGACTGGTTTGATTGCCTTGCAGTCTAAGGAACTCGCAGGAGTCTTCTCCAACACCATAGTTCAAAGGCCTCAATTCTTTGGTGCTCAGCCTTTCTTATCGTTCAACTTTCACTGCCATACATTGCAACTGGGAAAACCATGGCCTTGACTATACAGGTGAAACTCGAAAAATTAGAATATTGTGCAAAAGTTCATTTATTTCAGTAAAGCAAATTAAAAGGGGAAACTAATATATGAGGTAGACTCATTACATGCAAAGCAAGATAGTTCAAGCCATGATTTGTTGTAATTGTGATGATTATAGCTTACAGCTCATGAAAACCCCAAATCCACAATTTCAGAAAATTAGAATATTGTGAAAAGGTGCAATATTCTAGGCTCAAAGTGTCCCACTCTAATCAGCTAATTAAGCCATAACACCTGCAAAGGGTTCCTGAGCCTTTAAATGGTCTCTCAGTCTGGTTCAGTAGGAATCACAATCATGGGGAAGACTGCTGACCTGACAGTTGTGAAGAAAACCATCATTGACACCCTCCATAAGGAGAGAAAGCCTCAAAAGGTAATTGCAAAAGAAGTTGGATGTTCCCAAAGTGCTGTATCAAAGCACATTAATAGAAAGTTATGTGGAAGGGAAAAGTGTGGAAGAAAAAGGTGCACAAGCAGCAGGGATGACCGCAGTCTGGAGAGGATTGTCAGGAAAAGGCCATTCAAAAGTGTTGGGGACTTTCACAAGGAGTGGACTGAGGCTGGAGTCAGTGCATCAAGAGCCACCACACACAGACGGATCCTGGACATGGGCTTCAAATGTCGTATTCTTTTTATCAAGCTGCTCCTGAACAACAAACAATGTCAGAAGCGTCTTACCTGGGCTAAAGAAAAACAGACCTGGTCTGTTGCTCAGTGGTCCAAAGTCCTCTTTTCTGATGAGAGCAACTTTTGCATCTCATATTTGGAAACCAAGGACCTAGAGTCTGGAGGAAGAATGGAGAGGCACACACTGCAAGATGCTTGAAGTCCAGTGTGAAGTTTCCACAGTCTGTGTTGATTTGGGGAGCCATGTCATCTGCTGGTGTTGGTCCACTGTGCTTCATTAAGTCCAGGGTCAACGCAGCCATCTACCAGGAAATTTTGGAGCACTTCATGCTTCCTTCCGCAGATGAACTTTATGGGGATGCTGACTTCATTTTCCAGCAGGACATGGCACCTGCCCACACTGCCAAAAACACCAAAACCTGGTTCAATGACTGTGGGATTACTGTGCTTGATTGGCCAGCAAACGTGCCTGACCTGAACCCCATAGAGAATCTATGGGGCATTGCCAAGAGAAAGATGAGAGACATGAGACCGAACAATGCAGGAGAGCTGAAGGCTGCTATTGAAGCATCCTGGTCTTCCATAACATCTCAGCAGTGCCACAGGCTGATAGCTTCCATGCCACGCCACATTGAGGCAGCAATTGCTGCCAAAGGGGCCCAAACCAAGTACTGAGTACATATGCATGCTTATACTTTTCAGAGGTCCGATATTGTTCTATGTACACTCCTTGTTTTATTGATTGCATGTAATATTCTAATTTTCTGAGATTGTGGATTTGGGGTTTTTATGAGCTGCACGCCATAATCATTACAATTATGACAAATCACAGCTTGAACTATCTTGCTTTGCATGTAATGAGTCTATCTCATATATTAGTTTCCCCTTTTAAGTTGCATTACTGAAATAAATGAACTTTTGCACAATATTCTAATTTTTCGAGTTTCACCTGTACACACTTTTGTTGGCAGGGTGATGTCTCTGCTTTTTAGTATATTGTCTAGATTTGCCATAGCTTTCCTCCACAGGAGCAAGCGTCTTTTAATTTCTTGGCTGCAGTCCCCATCTGCGGTGATCTTGGAGCCCAGGAAAATAAAATCTGTCATTACCTTCATTTCTTCCCCATCTATTTGCCAGGAATTGAGAGGGGCTGATGCCATCATCTTGGTTTTCTTAATGTTGAGTTTCAAGCCCACTTTTGCACTCTCCTTCTTCACCCGCATCAAGACGCTCTTTAGTTCCTCTTCACTTTCTGCCATTAGAGTGGTATCATCTACATATTTTAGGTTGTTGATATTTCTCCTGGCATTCTTAATTCCAACTTTTGATTTATCTAGCCCTGCCTTTTTCATGATGTGCTCTGCATATAAGTTAAATAGGCAGGGCAACAGTATACAGCCTTGTTGGACTCCTTTCCCAATTTTGAACCAATCAGTGGTTCTGTGTCCAGTTCTCATTGTTACTTATTTCTCAAGAGACAAATAAGATGGTCTGGTACGCCCATCTGTTTAAGAACTTGCCACAGTTTGTTGTGATCCACACAATCAAAGGCTTTAGCATAGTCAATGAAGCAGAAGTAGATGTTTTTCTGGAACTCCCTAGCTTTCTCCATGAACTAGTGTATGTTGGCAATTTGATCTCTAGTTCCTCTGCCTCTTCAAAATCCTGCCTGTACTTCTGTAGTTCTCGATCCACATACTGCTGGAGTCTAGCTTGTAGCATTTTAAGCATAAGTTTACTAACATGTAAAATGAGTGCAATGGTGTGATAGTTTGAACATTCTTTGGTATTGCCTTTCTTTGAAATTGGAATGTAAACTGATCTTTTCCAATCCTGTGGCCACTGTTGAGTTTTCCAAATTTGCTGGCAAATTGAGTTAGCACTTTTACTGCATCGTCTTTTAAGATTTTGAATAGCTCAGCTGGAATACTGTCACCTCCACTAGCTTTGTTGTTGCTCAGCTTTTCTAAGGCCCATTTCACTTCACATTCTAGGATGTCTGGCTCGGGGTCAGTGACCATCCAATCATGGTTATCTGGGACTTTAAGCTCATTCTTGTATAGTTCTTCTGTGTAGTTTTGCCACCTCTTCTTAATCTCTTCTGCCTCTGTTAGGTCCCTGCCATTTTGTTCCTTTATCATGCCCATCTTTTCATGAAACATTCCCTTCATATTTCCAATTTTCTTGAAGAGATCTCTGGTCCTCCCTATTCTATTGTTTTCTTCTATTTCTTTGCACTGTTCATTTAAGAAGGCATTCTTATCTCTTCTAGCTATTCTCTGGAATTCTGCATTCAATTGGATGTATCTTTCTCTTTCTCCCTTGCCTTTCACTTCCCTTCTTTCCTCAGCTATTTGCAGAGCTTCCTCAGACAGCCATTTTGCTTTCTTGCATTTCTTTTTCTTTGGGATGGTTTTAGTTGCTACCTCTTGTACAATGTTGCGAACCTCTGTCCATAGTTCTTCAGGCACTCTGTCTATCAGATCTAATTCCTTAAATCTATTTGTCACCTCTACTGTGTATTCATCAGGGATATGATTTAGTTCATATCTGAGTGGCCTAGTGCTTTTCCCTAGTTCCTTCAATTTAAGCTTAAATTTTGCAATGAGAAGCTCATGATTTGAGCCACAGTCAGCTCCTGGTCTTGTTTTTACTGACTGTATAGAGCTTCTTTATGTTTGGCTGCAGAGCACATAGTCAATCTGATTTCTGTGTTGACCATCTGGTGATGTCCATGTATAGAGCTGTCTCTTGGGTTGTTGGAAAAGATTGTTTGCTATGACCATCATATTCTTCTGACAAAATTCTATCAGCCTGTGCCCTGCTTCATTTTGTACTCCAAGGCCAAATTTGCCTGTTATTCCGGTTATCTTTTGGCTTCCTACTTTAGCATTCCAATCCCCCATGATGATAAGGACACCATTTTTTGGTGTTAATTCTATAAGGTGCTGTAGGGCTTCATAGAACTGGTCAATTTCATCCTCTTCAGCACCAGTGGTTGTGGCATAGACTTGGACTACTGTGACATTGGATGGTTTGCCTTGGATTTGCACTGACATCATTCTGTCATTTTGGGGATTGTATCCCAGTATTGCTTTTCCTACTCTTTTATTGACTATGAAGGCTACTCCATTTCTTCTGAGCGATTCTTGCCTGCAGTAGTATACCTGATGGTCATCTGAATTAAATTCACCCATTCCTGTCCATTTTAGTTTGCTTATTCCTAAGATGTCGATGTTCAGTCTTGTCATTTCTTGTTTGACCACGTCCAGCTTCCCTTATTCATGGATCTTACATTCCAGGTTACTATGGAGAAAAAATCTTTACAGCATCAGACTTTCCTTTCACCACCCGATGCATCCACAGCTGAGCGTCCTTTCGGCTTTGGCCCAGTCGCTTCATTCTTTCTGGAGCTACTGGTACTAGCCCTCTGCTCTTCCCCAGTAGCATATTGGACACCTTCTGACCTGAGGGGCTCATCTTCCAGCATCATATCTTTTTTCCTTTTGGCACTGTCCATTGGGTTTTCATGGCAAAAATACTGGAGTGGGTTGCCATTTCCTTCTCCAGTGGAACACATTTTGTCAGAACTCTCTGCTATGACCTGGCCATCTTGGGTGGCCCTGCACGGCATATCTCATAGCTTCATTGAGTTACACAAGCCCCTTCACCATGACAAGGCAGTAATCCATATAGGGGTAGAATGCAGTACTGCAAGCTAATTCTGCTGACTGCTGACTGCCAGCAGTTAGGCAGTTCGAGTCTCACCGGCTCAAGGTTGACTCAGCCTTCCATCCTTCGGTAAAATGAGAACCCAGATTATTGGCAATGTGCTGACTCTGTAAACTGCTTAGAGAGGGCTGTAAAGCACTGTGAAGCATTATATAAATTTAAGTGCTATTGCTATTAATCCTTCTTATTTCATTGAGGATAAATAAAAAGAGGCAGTGGGAGGAGTTAGTTGTTAGGACTGCAGTCGTGATGGCTAAAATAGACTGAATAGAAAGAGCCATGGATTTGATGATTGATGCATCCCAAACGTCTCCCATTCCTGAGATCCCGACGAGGGCTACCAGTCAGGGAATACAACACTGAGTTGGGTGGGTTCATGGCTGGATTCATTTTCAAAAGTACCAATAAAGGAGAATATTTGTAGCTCAGGGTTGAAATGAGGAGTCCTTGGTGCTCTCTGAGCTTGCTTGTTTTCTTGTAGAAGTTTCATTATCCAAACTAGTCAACATCCTCATTTGGGTAATGAAACATCTTCAAGAAAACAAGGAAGCTCAGAGAGCACCAAGGACCCCTGATTTTCAAATGTATCTTCTGGTGGAGATGAGTTGCAATAGCACTCCATCCATTATGCAAGTGTTGCATCGCTGAGCTTAACTGAGGAGGCCCTACCTGGCTTGGATCCAGATTTACTGAGGACTGTCTCCTCCAAACACAATCATTCCATCCTGTTGGATCAATCTTGGAAGGGACTGGGTGGGATGAAAGACAGGAGCCTCAGCTGTCTTATAGCCTCTGTACTTAATGTTTCAGAAAGTGGTGTAAAGGTGGCATTTCTGATGAACATTGGGATCTGAGATAACAGCTGCTGGGGGGCTGGTTTAAAATTATGATATCTTTTAACATGTGGGTATAAGTCATCACTATGTGAATGATCAAGACTTCAGTCCAGTGACTATATATGCAATTAATTTAAAATGCAACATGCCTGATTTGTTTCAGTGGGTCTATTCCAGGAATGTTTATGTGTAACTCCCAATGTTTCAGAGGGGGAGCAGATGTATGGTTTTCTCAGCAGAGGTGTTTGTATTTACCCATATCACTCACAAGGATAGCATGTAAATAGTACATATTGTTCCTGAGAACAATTGCACTCTTAGAAAAGTCTTGTGCATCAGCTGAATATAGACTAATAGGAGAAAGAAATCTGAACAATGGAAGACTTCTTAAAAAGAGCTAAAAGTGCCGAGGGCAGAAAATGAGGGGAACTGGAACACTTGTAACTACTAAATGAGTTTGGTCGATATGAATGATAAATGTTGCTTGATTGTGTTTACAACCTTAACAGTAGCCTGTCCTGACATGCTGGGTGCAGTTGCAGATAACAGTTCTCTATGTGGTGCTTTTCTATCATCATTAATTATATCATCCATCATCAAGATTCCCTTTTTGAACCTTAAATCTGTCCTGCATTTTATGTATTACAGTCTAGATTTATATTGTGCAGCTTTCTTTTGGCTGGTGCTTAGTCCATAATTTGGCTGCCAAGTTAATATATGGGAAGCCCATAAAAATGCTGATAGAAAGGCTGGCAGAGTACAAAGATTGACATTTCTTACAACTGTATATAAAATGGTTACATCTATCTATCTATCTATCTATCTATCTATCTATCTATCTATCTATCTATCTATCTATCATCTATCTATCTATCTATCTATCTATCTATCTATCTATCTATCTATCTATCTATCTATCTATCTATCTATCACCATATGTGTATGTAGGTATGTGACGTCTCTGTGCATACACAGGTGTCCGCTTATGGTGCCTCTTTTTTTTGGCTTATGCAGGGCTGATCCTTAGCTTGACTTATCTGTAATTGGTTGTGAAAATAACCTGGAGAGACAGGAGGAAGAGCAACAACCTAGACAATAGTCTAATAAAGGAAAACTGAGTCCAAAACAGAAAGTTACCGAGATTTGGGCAATAAAGAGGTGACCTCTTCTTCGGAATCTGCCTGTCTGGGTTTTAGGTGTGGAAATAAAGTGATTTTAAATGTTGTTGTGGGTATTGCTGGCAGCAGATGTTTAGATGTATGGGTTTAGGTGCTGTTGTTTATGTTTATTTTTTGAAAAATGTTTTCATATGTTCACCTAGGGGCACTGTGGTGAGATGGATAGCCATACAAATCAATCAAACAAGTCATGAGACAGATATATATATATATATATATATATATATATATATATATATATATATATATATATATATATATATATATATATATATATATATATATATATATATATATATATATATATATATACACATCTCTATCTCCATAAATAATGCTATATAATCCAAGATATGGGCTGATATATAAAAAGAATAGGGGGATGGAGGAAGGGGAGATTGCTGATGCTGCAAAGACCCTCATTAAGAGTTTACTATTGGCTAAAATGAAAGTAAGGGGCCCTGACATGCTTCAAATATTACTGCTGTAAAGCTGGATTTGATTATATTTCAAAGGCAAGGCAAATGAAAATGACAGAATGAAAGTAAATGGGAGCCTTTCAGGGAGAACCAGGAAGAGTGAACATGCTTGGTGGATTATCAACATAAATAGTGTAAAAGGGAATTAAATTCATGGCTTCTGACAAGCCAACATCTGTCTTTGTTTGCAACTGCTCATAAAATGCAAAGCTCTAGTTTTACACTCAGGCACAGGCTTGATGAGAATGCAAAGGCCTCTGATGAAGTGGAACAAGAGGCAAGAAGCACAATGTTTAATATGATTTCTGAGTGGATCATCTGTTACTATCAACACAATATAAAATTGCTCTTCCTGTCTCCTATCACTCACCCCACAAGAGGCAGGCATACCAAGATGGCCTGTTCAGGGAAATGGTGATATGATTGATTAAAGAGAACTACCACAATCTGTTTTCTTGGCAGGTATTAGGGCATTTGAATAACATTCTTGTGTTCAAGTAAGTTAACCAAAACTAACAGTGTGACTACTTCACTTTTCATCTAGGAAATATAGATTATAGAACTTCTAAGTTATACAATTTGCTGCATCTTGTTGGATAACAGGTGAAAGTTAATCAGTCACAGAACTGCATATCTCTCTCTCTCTCTCTCTCTCTCTCTCTCTCTCTCTCTCTCTTTCTCAAATCTCAAGAGAACTAAGTGCCTTTCTTATGTGTGATGTCTATTTCCTAATTTTTGGCTTGACCTATGGCAAACATAAGGCCAAGTACTTATTCCAAGAGTGTTACCTAATGAGTCTGTTCTGGTTTGTGTGAACTGTTCATTATGTTTTTCCAGAATGAAGAGTGGCATGTTACTTTAAGAAATAACATGCTGATATATTGCTTTTTAAATGCAGCTGTGTGAATCCGGGAAAAGGCATGGGTTCTTTAAGGAGCAGGTGACAGATAGAGAGAATGCCTGCACCGCATCCAAGGCCCTCTTGCTTCAAACTTCAAAATCCCCACTCAGCAATTTACACTTAGCTCCTCTTAGCTTGTAATCTCAGGAGCATTCCTAGTCAGATAAAAAGGGATTCTAGATGACTCTGAAGTCTGATGGCAACAATAAGGTTGATAAGCAGCCTTCCTATCCCTTTTGCCTGATTTTTCCAATTGTCCCAAAGGAGACTGATACTAACTGATTATAAGAGTAACATAGACTGAAGCCAATATGTCCCTCCCTACCAATGTATCATTAAAGCACACATATCTGTTCAAATGGTTCAGAAAGAGATGCTTTGTTTATGCTCCTGTGCATTTTGAAGCCTCTCATTTAATTTTGTGTTATTTATTTATTTATTTATTTTTTATCCTGTCTTTATTGTTTATAAATAAGTCAAGTAAAAGGAAACCAGGCCATCAAAGAACACGGTGGCTGGACACCATCAAAGCTGACACCATTCAGAGCATAGAAAAACTCAAATAAATAATACAACATCAGAAGATGTGGAGAGACCTGGTCCACACTGAATGGATATCTTCTTCTTCTACTACTTCTACTTCTTCTTCTAATTATTCTCCTCCTCCTCCTCCTCCTTCTCCTCCTCCTCCTCCTCCTCCTCCTCCTCCTCATGGTGAACATACTAATACTCCTTCCTCTTCCTATTTTCCCCACATTTGCAACTTTGTGAGATGGGTTGAGCTAAGAGAGAGAGAGTGACTGGCCCAAAGTCACCCTAATGACTTTTATATCTAAGGTGGGACTAGTCTCCTAGTTTTTAGGCCAGTCCCTTCACCACTAGACCAAAATTTTTGAAGATTTTTCATAGTTCTGCCAAGTACCAACCCCTCTCCTCTTCTTTGGGCTATAGCATAATGGTCTGTCCTTTCCAATGTACTGAATTCTGAAGCTGCATATCATAGCTGAACATTATAGAGGGTTTTGAAGCAGAAATCATGCCGAATTAGAGAAAAGAGACCTGGCATATTATAATGGTCATAGTTCTGGATTTGGTTGGAAAGAATTAAGGTCAAGTCAGATATTCGGCTATTTATACAGTCTCAGCCAAGATACTTATTTAAAGTGCTAAGCATTTCTAGAGAAAAGGTGGGATGAAAATTGAACAAACCTAAAATAAAATCATCCTGGATTATTCCATTCGGTTGCAGATTAAAGGACTGTGCTATATCAGAGCTCTCCTAAATGTAGGAGCTTTATGACAAAATGTCAAACAAGGTAGACAAGGAAATTGACAATGTTGGAATCCTTGTTGTTGTTAGTTGCGAAGTCGTGTCTGACCCATTGCGACCCCATGGACAACGTTCCTCCAGGCCTTCCTGTCCTGTTGGAATCCTACCTGCTCAGAAATCCAGAATTCTCCATTGGACCACAGACCATTTTCCCTAAGAAGGAGGTTAAATTCAGCACAATAGAATCAGTTTGTAAATCACTCCAGTAGTAACTCATGGCAGACTTCCCATCATGTGCAGAATTATATACATGGAGCCTGTGGTCCTCAGGCAGTTATATTTAATGACTTAATAATTACCATGTTTCTCTGAAAATAAGACCAGGTATTATATTTATTTTGGGTACAAAAGATCAATTAGGGCTTATTTTGGGGGGATGGCTTATTTTTTTTAATGTACAGGAGGCGGTCAGCATGTGAGGGCCAACGGTGTCTAGCAGCAGCCACAGCCCACCCAGTTGATGCCACCGTCTGCTTGCCCGTGGCCATAATGGGGCAGGCCAGGCAATGAGCAGAGTGCTCCGGGCAGCCCTGGGCAGACAGTCCATACATGGCCGGAACTGGGGGCACCCCCACTGCTGCTGCCGCCCTTCCTGCCTGGAGTCCTGGGGCCCTCTGCCTCCTTAGCAGTAATTAGCATAACACAAGAAGATGAAGCTGGAGCTGTTTTTGTTCTCACATGTCCCCACCTCTTTATTTCTCCTTCTTGTTTCAATGCATTCACTTGTACTTATCAACTATGAGATCCTAAAAAAGGCAGATAAGACACTTTATTAGCTGTGGTAGCCTCTCTTTGTTTTTGCCTGAGTGCTCCATGCACACTCTGACTTGTGAGAACTCTCTTGCTGCTTTCTAAAGTAACTTCCAGGCTACTCAATTACTGACTACAAACTTGGCATAAGAAATGTCATTATTCAACACTGCTTATTCTTGTTTTAAAGACTGTAATTATTCAAATGCTTAATTCAACAATCTCATGCCCATTAAATAATGCAACGGGAACTTTTTGATTCAATTTCTCCAGATTTATTATTTGTAAGGCTTAATGCAATTACTATTTAAATTTTATTAGTGAATTTACAGTATATTTGACAAGCACAAAAGGATGTTATCCAATTGAATCTAGCTATTCCTATTCAAGATTTGTATGGACACTTCATTCCGATAGTGTTTTGCGTGCACAAAGCAAGAGTCTCCAGATCTAAACCAGAAATAGTTGGATTGTCTCATTTTTTGTGCCCTGCTCTGTCTGCCTTTTCTTTTTGCAAGCCTGTTTCTTCTTGGAAGCAAATGGTCTCAATATATCATGCTTTGTCATCTTATTTAAGGTGAATAAACATGTGTCTTCTCATCCTATTCTGTGATTTGATTGCTGTGCAAACTATGTAAAATAAAAATATTTCTTGGGAGCTTAAGGGAAATTGGCCAAAATGCATGTAGTAGCTTTAAAATGCAAATTAATGCATTGCTTGCAATAATGATCAATTTAAAAAATAGAGTTCAGGATGAATATGTTAAAGCATCACTCTGAAAACCTTTTGAAGCTGGGGAAGACTGATCAGTGGTTCTTCTCCTAATAACTATAATTTAGATGGTAATTAGAGGGGAAGGTGTCCACATCTTTGCTAGTTCCTCTCTTTTTCAAAACCTTATCTGTGCAATTAGATATGTTAAATGTTTGGGGTTTTTCCCCCCATTTCATTCTATTCTTTCCCCTCTTTTTAGTTCTTTTCAGATGATTAAAATTGCCAGACATAGTATTAGTTGAACTTCTGTTCTCATAATCAAGCATGAGTAAAGATGGATTGTAATTTAATTCCCTTCTACCCTTTTTTGATTATTCAGAATTGCAAAGTGTGTAGAGGATGGTCTTTTCACTTCCAGAAAAGGATGTAGGTTCTGGATTAGGAATGTATTATATTATTTTAGATCAGGTTACAGTGCTGTGAGTGAGTAACATAGGAATGTTAATTTGGAGTCTGCAGGTTTCCCTCCAGTGAACAGTTCCGGGACTTGCTTTGAAAATTTTCTACGTCTTTCTGTTCTTGCAAACTCTTTGATTCTTGAGAGAAGGAGAGCAATGGTGATTGTTTGTTCCTGCTCCCCAGCTGGCTATCATTCATTACCATCCCAGATAATCAGGAAGTTAGGAAAGTAGTGAGAATATTAGTACTCAGAGACATCCCACATGAAAACAAAGATGGTGACTCTCCAGACTGCTTGAAGTGTATCTTTTAAATCTGAAGGAGAACATGACTAGCTATATTCATCCAAGTATTGTGAAATACAAAAGTCCTGAACACATTGAATTACTATTCTCCATCATCTTTAGAAGATTAAATTTAAACAAATCAACAATTTGTTTAAATCTGAATTCCTAGGCAAATCCAAGAAGGCTCACTTCTTTCTCATTTTAGTGATGAGGATTTGTGGTGAAGATGCTTTTTGTATCTATAAAAAATCATGCTGATGAAAATGAAAGGTAAACGTTTTCAGAGATAACAAAACATTTAGAAAGAGGGGAAAAATAGATGTAAGGGGTTCCTTAAGGAAAAAAAGCTATCTTCCAGATTATAGGTTATAGGGATAACCTATAATCTGCTATAGGGATGTGGTGGCTCAGTGGGTTAGGACGCTGAGCTTGTCGATCAGAAGGTCGGCAGTTTGGCGGGTCGAATCCCGAGTGCCGCATAATAGAGAGAGCGCCTGTTACTCGTCCCAGCTTCTGCCAACCTAGCAGTTCGAAAGCACGTAAAAATGCAAGTAGAAAAATAGGGACCACTACAGTGGGAAGGTAACAGCACTCCGTGTGCCTTTGGCATCTAGTCATGCCGGCCCCATAACCACAGAGACGTCCTCGGACAAGCGCTGGCTCTTTGGCTTTGAAACGGAGATGAGCACCGGCCCCTAGAGTCGGAAACGACTAGTACGCATGTGCGGGGGAACCTTTACCTTTACCTTTTATAATCTGCTATAAATAGGAATTATATTTTAGTATTCTGGAAGATAGTAAGTAGTATTTTACATAATGTCACATCATAAACTTAAAATATAGAGCAAATATTTTATTTATTATTTATTGCATCGTTGCAGTTTAATTAATTTTAATTGATGCTACAACCAAATGATACCTCTCCTTTATTCTAATTATGAAATTTTGTTAGGCCTTCACCATGGCCAGGTTGGATGCTTTATCCTTCCTATGAAACTGTTATAAAAATGCCATTTTTCTAGCAGTATATACAGTATACCCATGAGAAGATGGCTTTATGGAGGCCCTAAGCTAAATGATTCTTTGTTCTTCTTCTTACAAGGAATCTTGAATGACATTCATTTACCCCATCTTAAGGAATTACCAACGTCTGCAATATGATACATATCTGTCATTTCCACTCAACCAAGATTCTGATGTATCTTTTCAGGTTACCTGATTTTGTGCCTCTTTGTTCTATTTGTTCACTGAAGATTCAGAAGTTATTCTAATCTTGGTGACAGCCACTGATGGTTTGCATTACAGTCAGCCAGTTGTTCAGACTGGATTTGGCATTTTTGTCCACCTCTCAAATCATTCCTGAGGACCTGTAATAGACAGATGTGGATGTGTCTTTAAGGCATTGTTGCAGGAGGTAAGCTGTTCCAACCAAAGCTGCCTCTTGCACTTGACTGATGGTGATTGATATTTATATTGTTATATTAATTTATTGTATTTTATGTCTACTTTTTGTATAAATTTTAAGTTTGAAAGAGAATAATAAAATCCAAAGCAAAGTAATACAGAATTATTACAAAGAAGAAAGAGAAAGAAAACAAAGTGAGGAAGAAAAACAAAAAAAAAAGTGCGGGAAAAAAAAGGTATACAGAGATACAAAGGCGAAGCTTCCGATTTACTTCGCAACAACTATGATTACAAAGTTATCTCTTACTCTATAATTACAAAAAAACCTCAATTTTTAATCATCTAATCTTTTTCAAAATATCAAATCTAAAATCATAAATACATTTTTTCCCTGTTTCATGCATATATGTAAATATTGTCTTTTCTCTAATCAAACAAATTAATTTAACCATTTCTGCAACACCCATCATCTTTGCCAACCATAGGGACAAATCTTTCCACTTTTAAGCATATAATAACCTTGCTGCAAGTTGTCATATCCATGTCTTTTTTCTTTTTCTCTGTGCTTATATTTTATGCCTATTTTTTAGTCTTATCAATAATTTTAAGTATATGTGTTTCTATGTAGTGTTTTCTGGCCTCGAGTCTATTAAGGTTTGTTTGTTTCCCCCAACTTTTACATGAAACTTCCTATTAAATGTGATTTTCTTCTGCAAAGTACTTATTCGATAACATTCTGGAAATTAGGGAATGATAAAAAAGATTCTGTCCTTGCCCCATTTCTTTTTAATCTGTTTTCAGTGACAGGTATTTTTTATATCTGAAAGAAGAATAGCTTCTTTTTCCCAACAGAAACTGTGAGAAAAATCTGTCTTCACCTTTGTACACTTTTGACAAGACCTTTATGTCTGTATTCTGACTGGATACATAGACTTTTATTACCCATGACAAATATTTCGGGGGGGGGGAATAAAGGTATCAATTTCCACAACTCTAGGTAATTGCTTTTGTTTCTAAGATCTTAAAAGTCAGTGGAGCATTGACTCCCATTGTGTGTAATAAGGTTTTGGTATGATAATTTTTGACATGCTATAGTTTATGTTATTATACTTAATGTACATTTTTCCTATGGAACAGATTTTTGAGTCTGAATGTCTTCTATATTTTAAGAATAATTTGGTAAGGTTATTCTTGGGTTATCCAGATCTATGCTTGTTTCAATTTCACATGCTGAAATTGGCATTATATCCATTAGGTAAACCAATAATTTACTATTAAAATGTTAAGTTAACTGCCTCAAACTATTTCCCTGCCAGAAACATCCTTATCTTAGAACTTCTTCAACTTGTCTAAGAAAGCAAGTGATCCCCATGCTTAGAAGGTCATTTGAAGAAAATAAGATAGGAGTCTAGATTTTGTCTTTATAGCAAGATTTGATCATAAATGATATGCCCCATTTATTGCCCTAGATTTATCCCCCCCCACCCTGACATAAAGCTCACTTTTATACTGAGCTAACGGTAAAACTAATTGGTTTGAATTATAGAATTGGGGGGGTTTTGAGGGGGTATAATAAGGTGATCTGGTATAATTGTTAATCTTCTCCGTAGTTTAATAAATAAACAAGATCTGTGCATTTATGAATATTTTGAACATTTCTGTTTCAGTTAACAGAATAACAGAATTGGAAGGGTTGGTGGGAGTTTTCTAGTCCAATCCCTGCTCAAGCAGGAAACCCCCGTACAGACAAAGTGCCTCCCTGGATCCATTTCTTGAAGCAACAAACCTTATTGATGATTTCACAAACTTCTTTTTGCATGTCACATTCAAAAGACATCCTGTAGAGTAGGCATTGAAGCTTTCTGTTCCTCCTGTCAAAATTACCCTCTAGATATGCTCCAGAAATTCTGGGGAGAACCTCAAAGCAACCACACCAAGATTTTGAGTGTTATAGCTATTCAGTTTCAAGGGTTGGATGCATTCAATCACAAGCAAAGCACTTCACTGAAGGATTAGCAAAGGTCTATAAATGTTGTCCAAGATAGAAAAAGCAGTAGTGGTATAGTCATTAAATTCTCCCTGAAGCTTTATCAGCTGCAGGAACTCTTCAGGAAGAGGAAGATATGTAGAATGTAATTATAATAAAAGAAGGTTCATATTCAGTGGGAAGGAAAGGTCATACTATGTGGTAAATGGATAATTTGTTTCCTTTTTTTATGGCAACCATAGCTAAAACAACTTTTTATCTATGTGAGAGGTCGAGAACTGATCTCTGTTGAGATGTCCCAAAGTCCCAAACAATATTCTCATTTAAAGGAATTTTTTGCAATTTGTATCCTTTTCATGAAAATGTCTCTTTAAAAAGGCTTTCATGATGCTTCCTTAAAAGCAGGTAACAAATCTTTTGATTACAAGAGAGCTAAACCAATTCCCATTCAATCTCACTAAGTCTTCCCTTCTGCCTATTTCATCTGGGCTTCAGTCCAGTTTAGGAGAGATGAGAGAGATAATGGAGGACCCCAAACTGAAGACAGTTGCTACAGTCTCATTAATTTTCCAGGGGGTGGCAGTTATCTCATTTTTGTTTTAATAGGCATCCATTTCAGCTGTTACATAGGCTGTTTAATGCTCTTCTAGTTACCTAGGCAAATAAGTGGCTATCAGCTATCTAGCGAATGCCCTCACCTCCTTTCTGTGTGCATTTCAGGCCCTCCCTCTCCATCCTACTTAGTTTTATTTTTAATTTATTTTTTAGATTGAAGATTTCAATTTGTTGTTTTAATGTTTTATTTTGCATTTTATCCAAAGTTTGTCTGCTATCTGGAGTTGCTAGATGGGTGGCATACAAGTTTGGTTAAATGAACAAATAAATATCTGCCAAGAATTCAAGTTATTTTAAGATTAAGTTCCCCCCTGCAAATACTTCCCAATAGGTTTAGTCTGCTGAATTAAATTAGTTTTACAAGAAACTCCTATAGCTGTAGGACAGTAAAATTCCTGATGGTACAAGGTTTAATTAAGTAATGAGTCTGTAGGTAAAATTTCTAATTTGAGATTGTTACTATATGGATGTATTCATGTAATTTTCCTGATAACAATATGGAAGTAATTCACCATTTTTTCAGAGTTGTTTTTTTAGATCCCAGTTTAATCCATACCTCTAGTATTTCCTAATGGTCTTCCATCCACATACTAACCAAATTAAACCTTGCTCAGCTTTCCACGATTGACTGAGTTTACCTTGTTGCTGTCACCTAGCTGTGGGCTTTATCTTATGTATCATCAAATTAGCAGATAACTGAATTAATTTAGAAACATAACATATATTTTTCCAAGTCTGATCCCCATAATTGGCAGGGAAATATACTATAATTCCCGAAGAAAGAAAATATTTGATAAACATTAAGAAAGAACAAGTCTAGATAACTATTTTCAGCAGATCAGCATGTTAAATATAGATCTGTCCATGGTGCTGATTTGTTTTCTTAATTTTATGGTAATATTTTAATAGCAGATTTTTCTAACCTGAACTTCAGAATCTATATGTTTTCTGAAATTTTGAATTAATGTGATTATTGCTGAAAATCCTTAGAATTGAAGTCCAGTTTTCTAGACCTCACATAGTTTGGTAAAGATTGCTTTATAACCACCCATTTGACGAAATGAATGCAGAATCTGGTGGCATCAGGGTTTTGCTGAAATGAAGTCAAATTCAGAACTGATTGCAAAAAGAATGAGAAATCTTGGTTTCTATGGTTCTAATTTATATACACATTTTCTCTCTCACACACACACATAAAGTATTCAATCATTAAAAGTGACGATGAGAAATATTTAGAATATTTTTGCTTCAGTGCTAATAATTGCCTATTTCATCTACATCCTTCCCAAATTCACCTTGTAAGTATTATTGAAGATATTTCTTACCATTTTAAATTTACATGAAAAGTTACACATATCTTACAAATACTGTTGTAGATTTAGATCAAGATAAACAAAATACATAATGGGTGATCTCCCTTCTGGAGTACATGTTTTACATATACAGAGTCCCATATTAAATCTTCAGCATTTTAAACTAAATATTCTCAGGAAAAAATAATGGCAAACATTGTCTGAAAATTTTGACAGCTGCTAAAGTGTAATTTGAAGTATAAAGCAGTTAAAGTATAATTTTAACTTGACTGATTGATATTCTGATCACTCTGGTGATCAGGCAGTGAGCCCTAATATTTGGAGTCCTTATGTTTGAGTAGCTACAATAACACTACCTATCTCACATATCATAGCCTTCAAAAAAAGGTCTCCTAAAGGTTTGAGGCAGGGGGAGTGAAAGATGCATATATAGCAAGTTTTTAAACAACCCAAAGTTTCTCAAAAGAGACCATCCCCAATGCAGACCACAGTCTTTTTACCAACAGAATCCCCATTATCAAAATCAATGTCGTTGGCTCATTTCAAACCTTGTCCCTAGTTGTATGAAATGACAGGTAATATAATGCTTTTGATTTGTACTCCTATAGCAAAACACTTACTTTAAGTGACTATTTTTTTCCTCCTGTCCAGCCTCATGAATGTCATTCTTCTGCTTTAATGGTGAAGTAAATCCATCCAATTTATTTCCAAGCAATAAATCTAATTCAAATTTCACATATTCATAAGCAAATGCACTGAAAGAAACAATTATTAGTAAGAGGAAAAGGATAAAGAAAGCCATACTGATTTCTAGAGAAAGGATCTTGGCAACTAGGAATTCTATGGGAGGAATCCATAGAGACCATCATGGTTTTATTCCTTTGCTGGGCTTGGTGGTACTGGATTTGCCCCTGTTAATGCTTCATCTTATTCTTTCCTTCCTGAGACTGATTCAGGAGAGCAGCTCAAATTCACCCAGGAAAATTTAGCTTTCTCTCAGCATAACCCAGGTGGTCTTCAAACTTGGCCCTTTTATGACTTGTGGACTTCAACTCCCAGAATTACTCAGCCATCATGCCTGGCATAACCAAACAGTCTTATAACTCTTCCTCTTCTGCTGTTGTCTCTATGAGTACTGGATGGGAGAAGCTTTTGGTCTTTTCAGAGACTGCTAGATCTAAAGTAGGAAAAATAAGCTAGTTGCTGAGAAAATTCTGGTGGCACACAATTTACTTCCTAAAGAGAAAATTTTGGAAAGGTGAATATGTGGACATAGACAACTTGAACCAGTGAAACAAGGGTCAAACCAAAAGAGTTATCTTCTTAAGAATTACATGGCAGAAGAACTTGCTGTCCAAAAACCACCTTTTCTTTTTCTGACAATAATGCAACTTAACAAAAAATAGGTATATAAATTTTTATCAGTTATGCGGAAGACTGATAATTAGACCAGAATACAGCAACAATGAAGGGAGAATATTACAATTTTGGTTTCAGCCAGATCTATGACATTTTTTTGTATTTCCACCTTTTTTCTTAAATCTTTGTCTTTGCTTTGCATTAAGAATTAGCACAAAAAGTCATTAAATGGAGATTAACAGAAAAACATAATGAATTGGACTGTATGAATAATGATTTGAATATTTGATGCAATTTGGATTTCTGAAGTGATTAGTAAATTGAATCAAAGTGATCTAGACAAGCAGTGAATTACAGCAAATCTTTCTTGTTTTAAAGAGAGAGAAACACTAGGATATTTATTTAAATATAGCTAATAGCACTGATCAATTAAAGTATAAAACCTGAGGCCTATTCAAAATTATTAATTTGCTTAATGTATTATTAACACATTAGCACTTGCAAATTTCTCTTCTAATTCGATCTAACCATCTTATTTTTATTTATTTCATAAGGTCTATAGATTTCCTGGAATGTAGTATAACTCCAAACATTGAATAGGATAAAAATAACTTGACTCTACAAATTAACTTGTAATTGCTATAAGTTATTGGGATGCAGAATGAAAGGTGAGCCAGCTGTTAGAAATATCTCTCAATGTGGTTGATATACAGTAGAGTATATCTTTATCAGTAGTGTGTAAGTGTGAATTATATTAATGATGTTAAGGGATCTGTAATTCATCTCACATTATTTATTTCCAGTATTTATAAATTTTCTCAAACAAACTACACACATATATTATGCCAATATATTATGACATCCTAGGTTCTTGGGAAGAACTTGATGCATATGAAAGCCAACATGAGTTAAAGAACTGGCAGCTGTGACTTCACATTGTTATGAACAGATCATAATAATTTGTCTGCAAGTAAAAACTACTGGGATCACAAAGTATACAAAGTAATAGAAAGTGAAAAAGCTAAAGTTCTCTGGGTCTTTAGAATTCACATAAAACTATAGACGTAACAATTGTTAATAAGAAAGACAAAAAAAGTCTAGAGAGTGACATTGGAGTTCCTGAAGGCAGCAAAATAGAAGAGAAAGAACTGGAGAAAAAAACCACAAAATATGAAGACCTGAAAGTAGAAGTAGAATGACTGTGGCAAAAGAAAGCAAAGACAGTATCAGTATGTGTCTTGCATACAACCCCAAAACATCTTCAGTACCACTTGAACACCATTAGCATTAACAAGATCACCATCAATCAATTGCAAAAGGCAGTTTTACTTAGAATAGCATATATCCTGCAACAATATCTTTAACAGCATCAAGCAGCAACTTCTACTTATCCCAGCTCCTTAGGAAGGGCTTAGATTTGAATAAAAATGCCAAATCTAATCTAGCCATCTGGTTGACCATGTGATGAGCAATAATAATATAAAAATCCATTTAATATTGAGAGAAAACAGGGGAAAAAAATCCTATACTGGATTGGTTGTTGCCCAAGTCAACAAGGACCATATTAATGTTGTAGAGTTCCTGAGCATCTATTGTCAAATGGGCAAGAGGACTTAGGAGCTATGACTGGGCAACTGGCACCTAACCCTGTAAGATTACTGGCAGAACAGCAACCATAGATAAGGCAATAGTATACTCAAAAATTGCACCCTTATGACCTGCTGTTGTAAATCTGAACTAACAAAGTAGAGATACTTAAAGTGAATGTTTGAATATTGGAAAATAACTTATCCAGACTCAAATATCACTCAACATCAATTAGCAGACCAAAGGAGGTTCATTACAGAAATAAAATATTCAAGAATGTAGAACTGGAAAAGATTCAGAAAAAAATATGAAAATGGAAGACTCAGCTTTTCAAATGTTGAAAAGCTAAGAAAATTCCAGTTAAAGGCAACTTTGGTTCTCTTTGAAGACAAAATAATTTATGTAACTCTTGACTGTAGTAGTATCAGTTGCAAATGGTGTTTGCAGGATTTTAAGGACTGTTTGAATGTTTTTCTGTTTCTTCTTGGCACAGTAGCCCTCTGCTGGTCTGCATCTGAGGGCTGATTTCCAGTAAATGGTGCTTGTTGCTGCTGTGCGGTTGCCATCCATAACAGCCACACTTGTGGCAGGTCAAGACTCAGCAACTAACATTCCTCATATCATGCAACCATACCCACTGTTTAGATTCCTTCAACATTCCTTCAGCTTTGGGTCTTTGCTCCTCCATCCAGCCCAAATGTTCCTTAGGAAAACAAACACACATGTAAGTGAAATTTAATTTAACCTTTCACAAGGCCCTAAAAACTGGCTATGTTCCTGAGTCTGGGGTGCTGAATGTGTTAAGAGCCCCATTTCCTGGCTTAATTGCTAACCAACCAAGTATCTCAGTTGCTATGTATATTTTTTGGGATGTTTCTATTGTTTCTATTATTCTAAAATGTTTTTAGCATTTTGATTGTAATTATTTTATTTTTTAATATATTACATCTAGAGTTATTGACTGAGATGGGCAGCTATAGAAATTGAATGAATGAATGAATGAATGAATGAATGAATGAATGAATGAATGAATAATTTGTCATGGGTAAATACTGTATTTTGCCTTAGGCTTTAAAGATCACCATTTCCCTGCTAACCTACTTGACAGGATTGTTAAAAGGATCAAATCAAGGAGACAGCCATGCATTTGTCTGTGGGGTCTAAAGGGAAAAATGGGATAAATGAAATAAATAAATCTTCCAGTAGAAATTAAGGCTTCATTCACTTTTAGAGTTTTCAGGATAATGCCTTAATTTTCCAGTAGTGAAAGCCTAGCTGAGTTTTGTACTTGTATTGGTGATTTATCTTTAATCATGTTTGGAGCTGATTTTAGTAGATTAAATATCTATATGTCTATTTATCTATATTTATTAATCCATCCATTCTAAGTTTAACTCTCATTCAGAAATTACACATTTGTTTTATATATACACTGAGAGTTTATGCACTGGAGACAAATTCCTTGTGTGTCCAATCACACTTGGCCAATTAAGCTATTCTATTCTATTCTATTCTATTCTATTCTATTCTATTCTATTCTATTCTATTCTATTCTATTCTATTCTATTCTATTCTATTCTATTCTATTCTATTCTATTCTATTCATAAATGACATCATAATCATTTAATAACTAGTTTATGAGGGCTCAAGTATAGTTCTCAGGGTCTGAGGAGAATTGTTAAAAAAAAAGTGGGGAAAAAATCCAGCTAAAACTTAAGAAAATTGCAATGGCTCTTGGCTTAAACTCACATTATTGATAACAATTTATTTATAAATCCTTTTTATTGTTACTAAGAAATCTAAAATCCTCTTGGAATTACAGGAAGACATTTAAATGAACTTAGTGTTCCTAGCAGAAAAGTGGAGTCAATTTTGACCCAGCAATATTGCTTTAATTAACTACTGCTATGATATGGAAACACCAATCATTCTTGGATCTTGGCTCTGGATCTGAGAAGCAATGATCTGAAAAATTCCATCTGGTTGATTGACATCTCATAATGATATTCTACCTGGGTGGTTTTAAGTGATTGTCAGGATGTTATTGTTGTTTATTCAAGAAACACCTTGTTCATAAAAGTACCAAACTCTCCACTTTTTTTCCAAAATCTAAATGCTAGGATTTAAATAAAACTCTTAATTTGTTAACTGATAAGAAATACAAATGATATTGGATGGCTCACGGTATACAAATTATTTTGTGAAAATATAAATCATAATCAGCCTAGATTATGTCTTAGACATCAGTTGAATTTTTTTCTGAACTTTTCAATTCTATTTAGTGCTATGAAAGGGACAAAAAGCATGATCCTAGCTACTGATACTTCAAGTGCCCTTATTTGAACTGGTAGGGTTTGATCTCTTAATTATAATTTTTGTTGGACTAAGCTCAGTAAATACAACTGAACTGGCTCTCAGCAAATGCTCTTAGATCAAACCAGAGAATTTTATTTTTCTAGCAACCTTCAAATTCTATTTATGGAATCGGTGGTAAACAATTGAACTGAAAATAATAACAAGAAAAAGAGTAAAGAACTGTGTTATTATTTAAAAGTTTAGAGTCATATTCAACATTTGGGGAGTTCTCTAAATATTTGATGAACAATTAGATTCTTCATCACTGTTTTAACTTCCATAATTTCTTCAGGTTGCTGATCATTTTAAAGCATGTTATATGGCAGAAGATGATACATTATTCCAATTTAGAATCTCACTCAAGGTAATCCATGTCAAACAAGAGAGATTTTTTAGGGTTCTGCACTATTTTACATGCGTGGTTGAGAAAATTTACTTCAGCATAGAATTTATTACTTTTCATCAAGTAATCATTTGCACTTTTGTGCTACTTGTCTCCTCAATTCAAGATCATGTGGTCAAGAATTTTGCATTTGAAAAAGGTGGTATAAAATGAACACAAACTTTCCAACTCATCTATGCTAACAGTTATTTACTGTGATTATTATTATAGCTCTCTATATTCCACCTGATGCCAACGTCAGCACGGCACTCTCTAAGCTATATGACGTCATCTCCAGGCAGCAGCAAACTCACCCAGAGGGCACTCTTGTTGTAGCTGGGGACTTCAATCAAGCCTGTCTAAAGACAGTTCTCCCCAAGTTTGTGCAATATGTGCAATTTTCCACCAGAGGGAAGAACACTTTAGGCCGTGTGTACTCTAACCTGAAACAGGCATACAGAGCAATCCCCCTCCCCCACTTGGGTACATCCGACCATCTTTCACTCCTGTTGTGCCCGAAGTATGTCCCTCTCAGGAAAAGAACTCAGTCATGAAAATGTTTAAAATTTGGCCAGAGGGTGCTCTCATTCAGCTGCAGGACTGCTTTGAAACCATTGAGTGGAGTGTATTTGAACATCAAGACCTGAATGCATACACCAATGCCATACTCTCTTATATAAAAGTGTGCACTGATAGTGTGACAATGGAAAAGTTCATTAGAGCCTACAGGAATTGCAAACCCTGGATGACTGTAGAGATACGAACACTCCTGAGAGCCTGGGATTCTGCCTTTAAGGCAGTGTACAGGGATACATATAGGGCAAATCTTAGAAGAGGCATTAGGATCGCAAAACAACAATATAAACATAAGGTGGAGAACCACCTAGCAGATAACAACCCAAAGCAAGTGTGGCAGGAATTGCAGCACCTAACCAATCATAAGGGCAACACTATTGTGATTCCGTGCCAGCCTGTGCTCCCAAAAGCTGAGTCCAGGGAATCTGAGGAGGAGGAGCCCGGCCCTTCCGCTCATACTCAGGATGAGACGCAGCTGGGTGGGGAGTCTTGGTCGGACTTAGACGACGCACAGCTGCAAGACATGAGAGACACACGCAAAAGAAGACAGGCCAGGAGAGTAAGCCAGAGTGAGTCAATGGGGTGACTCTGGAGAAGGCATTGAGAAGCCACACCTTGAGGACTGAATTACAAAAGGGGAATGTGTGGGTGGTGCTGGTTGCTGAAGGCAACCATTGCAAAGTACTTCATGGGATCATGTTCTGTTGGTATTGCCAGTGACTAATTCTCTGTTTTGCATTGTGTTTCATGTGGACAGTTTCCTCCATTTGGATTGTGTTTTGTGTTTTTTTTTGTTTTTGAACCATTTGGCAGGTTTGTTACCAAGATTAAAAGGGGTTTTGTTTTCTTCTGAGTCTCCAGCCTATTTTTCAAAAGGGGTTTTGTTGTTGTGCATTTAACAAAGACATCCATAGGCTGGGACAGAACAAACACGAGAAACAAACCCCTTGGTTTGGCAGAGGAGTTGAATATCTTCTTCATTCACTACAAGGTGAAAAGACCAGACCCCATAGCCTCTGCTGGTCAGCCTTCTGATTCTCAGCCACTCACCTGTATGAACATCAAGTGAAAGCTGTGAATCCCAGCAAAGCTGCAGGCACAGATGGGGTGCTGGGGATAGTGGTAAAGAATTGTGCTGATCAATTAGCAGGGGTCCTGACAAGGATCTTTAAAATCTCCTTGCAAACAGCCTGTGTACCATCATGCTTGAAAGCAGCTACCATTGTCCCAGTCCTGAAGAAAACAGCAATTAATTGCCTAAATGACTACAGACCTATTGCATTAACATCTGTAGTGATGAAATGCTTTGAAAGACTGGTTCTCCAACTTTTTAGAACATGCCTCCCACTGGACTTTGACAAACATCAGTTTACCTACAGGGGGAACAGGTCAACAGACAATGCCATAGCTACTGCTTTACATTCTGTAGCAAGCCATCTGGAGAAACCTGGAAGCTATGTCAGGATGACTATAGCTCATCTTTCAACACTATTCTGCTGAGCATCCTTATTGAAAAGCTGACTGACTTGAATTCCCCCCCCTCCATCTGTGATTGGATTAAAGACTTTCTAAGGGACTGGCTACAAACAGTGAGGGTTGGGTCAGTTTCATCCACCTCCCTGAAGCTTTGCACTGGCTCACCACAGAGCTGTGTGCTTAGGCCCTACCTGTATTCACTGTACACATATGATTGTGTATCATCCAACCCATCCACTGCAATCATTAAATTCTCAGATGATGCCACCGTAGTGAGTCTTATTACAGGTGGAGACGAAACAGCATACAGGGGGGAGGTAAAAAAACTATCCTCATGGTGTCTAGAGAACAACTTGCACCTGAACATTAGCAAGACAAAGGAGATGGTGCTAGACTTCTGGAAGAAAAGAGAGGAACTTACCCCACTTTACATTGGGGGGCGCTGTGTGGAGAGAGTTTCCTCCTTTAAATTTCTGGGAGTCTACCTCTGTGAAGATCTGACCTGGAAAGTTAATACAACCCAGGTGGCCAGAAAGGCCCAACAGAAACTCCACTTCCTCAGGGTCTTGTGGAAGAACAGGGTAGAACAACAGCTAATGACCTTCTTTTACCGATCTACTATAGAGAGTGTCCTCTCGCACTGTACTGGCCTGACAGCTGTGGACAGGAAAGTATTACAGAGGGTAGTGAGCACAGCACAAGACATTGTGGGCTGTCCCCTGACACCACTGGATGACATCGCCAGGGCTCGCTGCCTTGGAAGAGTGAGGAAAATTCCCAGGGATGACTCACACCCTGGTTGGTACCTCTTTACTCTCCTACCATCGGGTAGGAGATATAGAAGTATAGCCAGCTGCACCAACAGGCTGAAGAACAGTTTCTATCCATGGGCTGTCAGGCTCCTGAATGGGAAATAACTGTATGTATGATAGACTTGCGGGGCCAGTGCATTGTGCAATTAGCTCACATGGTGTAACAAGATGCTGGGTTTGTTGTCACTGTGAGTTGTGGGGGGGGCACGAAGGGAGGCTCAGCTAATCTCACTGTACACATGGTGTACTTTGATAATAAAGGTTCATTCATTCATTCATTTTCCATTTCAGTTTCTTGGATGTGCAATCACAATACACTCATGAGTGAGTGCTTGTGTAATCTGCAGAATTGTAAGTTTGAAAAAATGTCTATTTATAGTGTGAACTGGCTTACAATATTTCCACAGCTGTTTGGACAGTATGGATATTTACACAATGCTACATTTTAAAAAATGGCATGGTTCTGATAGACAAGACCAAACAAATCAGAACTACAAGGCTTGAGATTTCCTCAAAGAACATATTTATTGGTTACGTAGTATCGGCACAGTCAAAAGTGAAACCAAGTCTGAAGTTCCTTTCAGAGAGAAACAATATTACAAAGTTGAACTTCCCACCCCAGAGCTATGTTCCCCAATAGAAAAGTTTGGTAGGCTTTCTAACTAAATGTTCCTGTCCCTATCTAACTGACAGAAATAACCTTGGTTCCCACGGGACAGTAAAATTTTTAGACTAGGAGAAATCCTCCATTCCTCTCCCAATTTTGTGGCAACTTAGAACAAAGAAAATGTCTGCAGTCTGATTTGTTGTAGAGTTGACAGTTGTATTCATGCGGAACATTCATTATTTATGCACATTATGGATACAGCTGTTCAAAATAATACATTCTGGACTATCAAACCGATTGCTATTCTCTTCTGCATCACTTTCCTTAAATTTGCAAATATGTTCTTTCCTTTGTCATGTTGGAGTCCTCTTTATATCAAGTATAAATATGATGTCCTTCTCAAACCATCTCTCATTTTCAAGAGCAATTGAACAATATTGAAACATTGTATTCATAATCTCATTAGTTGTATTTTGAATTGCAGCTAATTTTGATTACAAATCACTGTTCTTCCAAGTGAAATACTGAATGATTACAATTGAATTGAACACTAGCAGTTTACTGTGGAGTTGCTACAGTTAAAATAAATAAGATTTTCTTCTTCCAGAACAATATTAACAGAAGCAGAATAAATATACAGTTAAAAATTCCTTTTTCCTTGGTTCAAGCATTGGAAAATGCCCATACTATCTCAGGATAAGGGATACCATTTTATTACAACAAATACAATATACAAATTGTTGACTGGAAACTATACATATTTGTGATGTTTACTGGTATGGAATGCAAAAGCAGCATCTGCTGCAATTACAATATCTTCTGATTTGCTGTTTTGAGCTTATAAAATAATTTTAGAAGTTTGCTGAAAATCTGTCCATCTTCTACATTGTTTTCTTGCATTTTTCTAAGTTGGCCCAAGACTATCAATCAATAGTGACTTTATTTGCTTTGGAGACAGTTGTAATAGTTCTAGCAACTTCCCACTCCTCTAAGTAAGATTTCCTGTTAGAAATCATGGGAATGTTTATTTGCAGTGAAATTTTACTTTCATTTTGGAGGACAGCAATTGTTCCTTCAGATGAAGGTTGTCTTTTTTATACAATGTTGTTTTTTATTATTTTGTGAAGCTGCCCAATCAATCCAATCAATCAATCAATCTATCAATAAAATAAGTAAGGGCTAGCTCACATGTTATCTAGCAGCTCTAATAACTATCCAGACCATGCTGTCTAGTACCTTCCTAGCATCTCATGGACAGCAACATCTCTATTTATGTGCTTCCAGTACCAGTCAGGAGGTAGCAGAACAGTTCCTCCAAAGGCCATAGTTATGAAGTTATTCTTCCTGACTGCCATATCTGCCAAATAATGCTAGGGGATGGAGCTGAGCTCAAAATCTGGTCCTTTCAGGAAGGATTATTGGGTTCAGTGAGTGACAGATGTGTCCTCAACTCAGAATGACATCAGTTAACTTAATTACAGTCTTTTGGATGGGTAATAAGATGAAGCAAGGCCTCTCAAGCATCAAATAGGCAATGCAGGTGTCCTTACAGGGAGGCTGTGCTCAGAATGAACTACTGAGAATTTTAGGATTCTTCCTAAAAGACAAATGGAAATGAAGTGATAGGTGTTCATTGGCTAAGAGTTTCAATTCAGCTTGAGAGACATTAGTGTTGTTGCTGAGCAGTCAATTTTCAACAAACAACATTCCTGGGTAAACTGACATTTAAAAGCGATTTCATTCAAAACAGTATGCTCAAAGTTATTCAACTGTCAATTAAATAATAAACAACAAGTCTTTATAAAAATGTGTAAAGATGCTTTATTCAAATATGAAATGAAAACTGGAAGGCCATGATATATACATATACAAATACATATACATGCACACACACAGACACACACACACACACAATTTATATTTATACTAAATGGTTTTTAATGGTTATTTAAGATATCTTTTAAAATTGTTTTGTTTTATTGTATGCCAGGGGGTCCCCAACTTGTGGGCCACAGCCCACTACTGGCCCGTGGCTTACTTGCAACCAGGCTGTGTGAACTGTGGGCTGGTGTGCATATGTACAGCTTCACTTGTCTGAGCAATGGCCGCACTTGAGTGGTGTCCCAAAGCTTGCATGGCTCAGTTTCCTCTCTCCCCCACAGCCGGGCCACCAAGCCACCTGCTCTCCATGCTCCAAAAGCGGAGCAGTGAGAGCAGAGGCTGAGTGGAATGAGCACCCCCTGCTCAGCTTTGCTGACTCACTGAGGCTACCTGTGCAAGACACTCAATCTGCTTTTGGAGCATCGGGCAGCCTCAGTGAGTCTGAAGGAGTATGAGAAAGCGTCCCCAAAGGTTTCTTCTCTCCATGCCAAAAGCTTTTGTAAATGAACGAAAGGCTTTGGGGGAGCAATCTTGCGCTGCTTCAGGCCTTTGCAAAAGTTTTTGGCATGGAAAAGCCTGAAAGAGCTGAGACTGTGCCCCAAAGGCTTCTCTCTTACCTGAGTGGGTCTGTATGCGCACCCGTGTGTGCACCCCCTCCACAAAGTTTGGGCACCGCTGTTGTATGCCATCCAAATTTATATTCACAGAGTGGATAGATATATAAATTTAATAGATAAAATAAAATTGGAACTAATGGGGTAAAAGGTATCTTTTGCTTTTAAGTGGGAGTCAGAAGTTGGACATCCTTAGGATTGCACTGTTAATCAGATGTGTTTGCTTTTCTCTGGCATATTTACTTCTGGAAAAGTACAAACTATACGTGGGAGGTTTATAAGAAGGTGTCTTATGAGAAAAATGGACTTTCCAGAGAAGACAAAAATATTACATTCTCAAATTCAGCGTTCTGCAAAACACAAAACATGAGCTGATTTCAGTGACATTTACTCTCACATAATTCCACAAATGGAAAATAGCCATGGAGATCCAGAGGAAGGTAGGGAACATACAGTGAATTGTGCATGACTACATTCATCATCAAGCAAATGTCCTGACTTATGGACCTGCAGCAGATATGAGGACCAAGGGCATAAGGACATCATTTGAATGAAGATGTGAGTGGTGTGTGCACTCTGGCAGCATTGTGCTTTGTTGTGGATTTTGCTGTCTGGATCTAGTGTGACACATCCACAAAATCTTGATTTGTTCTGATCATAGCTTCTTCAGTATATATATTACCTTCAATGTGTGATGTTAGGCATTTTATAGAATGCCTAGGAAATCTATGGAATGCCAAAAAATGGGATGTCAAAATATGAAATGCTTAATAATTCATACATTTCTTAGGCATTCTATGCAATGCCAAAAGGCAAAGTATGAAATACTCCTGCTAAAATGCCATTCTACCCTCCCTTGTAGCAACAAATAGGTCAAATACTGGTCTCTCTCTCTCTTTCTTTCTCTCTCTCTCTCTCTCTCTGTAAGAAAGTCCTGTAGTTACTTTGCATTTCTTCTTTCATTTTCATAGTACATCTTTACAATAAAGGGTTAGGGTTAGGATTAAGGTTAGGGTTTTCGTGACTCTCTTTTCAAACTTTACCTAAATAGTTCTTGTCATTCTGCATAATGACTAAGTATTACATACAATGCCTAGGAAAAGTATAGGTAAAGGTAAAGGTAAAGGTTCCCCCGCACATGCATGCTAGTCCTTTCCAACTCTAGGGGCCGGTGCTCATCTCTGTTTCAAAGCCAAACAGCCAGCACTTGTCTGAGGACGTCTCCGTGGTCATGTGGCCGGCATGACTAGATGCCAAAGGCGCACGGAACGCTGTTACCTTCCCACCGTAGTGGTCCCTATTTTTCTACTTGCATTTTTACGTGCTTTTGAACTGCTAGTTTGGCAGAAGCTGGGATGAGTAACAGGCGCTCACTCTGCTACGCGGCACTCAGGATTCGACCTGCCAAACTGCCCATCTTCTGATCGACAAGCTCAGCATCCTAACCCACTGAGCCACTGCGTCCCTAAATAGGGAAAGTATATGGCATATTAAAATAACAAAGACATTTGATACTTTGCCTAAAAACACCACACATTCTATAATTTCCTAGGTGTTCCATACAGGGCTAGCTTTTTACACATTGCCAGTAACATACACACTGCCTGGATTTTCAAACTGCACTCAACCAACACCAAAACCAATCATATTACGTGAACCCATCTAGTGAAACAAAATTGGTTAGATAATTTCATGAAATATTTTTCCCCAAAGTATTGGATTTTTTTTAAATGTACAGTGATTAAATCTCTCTTTCTTTCTCGGAGAGGCTGAGCTTTCTTGAATTGAACCTAATTTCTCAACCTCCCAAACAGAAAAATGCATTAGCATGATAAACCTCATAGCAATATTTTGAAGATTAATTTGGTAATGAAACAGTATATCTCCCAGTGCAATTGATTTAAATTAGTAATATGAAGAATATATTTTGTATGAAAATATAGCAGTAGTTTCTCAGTCATGAGAAAAAGTTCCATGACCTAAGATAGTGAAAGTCCATTTTCTCCAGTATTCAGATGTGCTTAACTACAGTTTCTGAACTGGTTTGGACAAAGATGATATTTCTGTAAGCAACATTACCTATGCAGTAAAGGGTTAATATAATAAAATTTGATATAGTATTCTGTTGTAAATATGGAAAGGTAAAGATGTATCTCTGGCTCTGTAGAATTCTTACCACTTTAGATGGCACAGAGTCTTCAAAACAGGGGATATATTTATTGTCCATAAGTTATTATTTTCATAAGATTAATTTCTTTTTAGTTCTTGATAATTTCTCATAATGAAGAGAAACATATTTGTTTGCAATAGTGGTGAATATCTGTAGCTCAGGTGTAGGATGCGGGGGATCAGGACTCTTCTTCCTGTTTTATGTACTTTTTGCACCTTCTCTGTGGGTGTACATGTTCATCTTCTTAATTAAGAATTTAGCTTGTGTTAATACCTGGTATTGTGTGTGCTGTCATAAATACATGCTGATGTTTTAAGATATGAACTGAATTTGATGTGGATTTAAGGGATGACTTTCATAGTGCCTGTTTTCCAATTATTTATCAACAGAAGGCGGTTTAATCTCTTCAATGATTACTTTTCACTAGCAAAAACATTATTTAATTCAGAGAACCCTTTGAACTCATTACTCAACTTGTTATACTGTAGTTTGTTCAACTGGCAGTTCCTTAATTGTTTGAACTGATATTTTATATGCCTTTTTAATGCTATCATTTTCTGTATTTTATTCTCATTATCTTCCTTAAGCAGAAACTTTGGAAAGCAAACATATGGTGTGAGAGGCCAGGATTAGTAGGGTTATCTAGTTTGAAAATTATTTCTGAGTTGTCTGCTTAATGTTTTCCCTGTTAGGTGTGAATGACCTTGATAAGCACAAGTCTTCAGAACATTAACATTGCATTTCAAGAACTGTGAGATGCATTCCCAGATCTCTGCATCACATAATCTTGACAGACTTGAACATTGGGTGCTATCTAACAAAATGAAATTCAATGGTGAAAAAAGTAAGGTTCTACATTTAGGCAAGAAAAGCCAAATGCACAGGTACAGTATAGGTGGTACCTTGCTCAATAGTAGCAACTGTGAGAAGGATCTCGGAATCCTACTGGACAATCACTTAAATATGAGCCAGCAGTGTGCTGCAGCTGCCAAAAAAAGCCAACACAGAATCATAGAATCACAATCACGTGAAGTTTTAGTATTCACACATGGAGTTAAATAGAAGTTAACAGGGCTGAGGTAAAACCGCGGCAGCTTTTGACAGCTGTCAAAAGCTGCCGGGCAGAACTGCGCAAGCGCCAGCGATTGACAGCTCAACACGCGCTACCGATGACAGCTCCGAGCTGTCAAAACCGGACGGCCCCGATTGGCGGAGACAAACGGCGCGGGAACGGACTCACCCCTGATTGGTCGAACTGCCGGCAGCTGTCAGTATAAATAGATGTCTTGTTCTCTTGTTCTTTGCCTGGTTCAGAATAAAGAAAGTAACTGTTAAACTTGCTGTCTCGCCTGCTTACTTGATAAAGCACTGGCGACGAAGGTGGGATGCCCGCTTGCCTAAGCTGAAGTCACTACCTAAGGGGAGATGAGATTTTTTCCCTTAGCCGAGCTGGTCACTTGCTGAAGTCACTGGGAAGCCGAACTTCCATTCAACGCAAGCAGCGGCACCCACAATCACAGACAGCATGACGAACCACGGCCACATTAGAGAATTCGATACCCGCCACCCAGAAGGTTGGGAATCGCATCTGGGCCAGGTAGAAGGATACCTGGTAGTCAAGAAGATTACGGACGACTGGGCCAAGGCAGCCGCCCTCCTTTGGCTCAGCGGCCCCGCCGTATACGATGCCGCTGTGGGGATCTTCACCCCGGAGCCGATCGCCACTATCTCATACGCCGACCTTACCGAGGGGCTGAGCAAATACTTCATGCCCATCAAGTCAGAACTCTACTGGAGAGTGAACTTCGCACGGAAACTTCAGTTACCTGACGAGCCAGCAAACGATTTCATAACCCGGGTCAGACACGCCGCACGTCGGTGCCGGTTCCCGGATTTAGAAGACCGAATCCGGGACCAGATCGTCATAGGGCTCAAAGATGAACGGCTGAGAAAGAAGCTGATCGCCAAGCCCGAAATGACGATGACCGATGTGGCGAGAGAAGTCATTGCATACGAGGACTGCCACGGAGACAACCGACGTGCACCTGACAGCGGACCCAGGGGGTCCGTGCACCAGGAGGACGGCGGGTTCAGCGGTCCCGAAGACGACGACGGCCCCACAGACATAGATGCGGTACAACGGCGGTTTGAAAAACTCAGGCTGCAACGCAACTACAGAGGGGGGCCTGCCAACAATCAGAGGGGCGCTAACTTCCCGCCAAACAGAGCAAAGTGTGCAAGCTGCGGCGGGAACCACCCAAGAGCGACGTGCCAGTTCCGCAGTGCCAAATGCCACGGGTGCAGGAAAACCGGTCACCTCAAAGCCGTGTGCCGCAGCCGGAGCCGGGAAAACCTGCATGATCTGGAGGTGACAGCCGAAGGTATGACCCTACACACACCCAGAGCCAGGCACAGTCCCGGAACCCTAGTGCTTAATGTAAGGGGGAGGGCGGAGAAATATACAGTCCACAGCACGCTTAAGCCCAAAGTCAAAGTGGACGTTCGGATTCAAGGAATTCCCTGTGAGATGGAAGTGGACTCTGGGTCCTCCGTTTCACTCATCTCATGGCAAACGTACAGGGACATTTGTAACAGAAGTAGGAAACAGCCCGCCCTTCGACCCACCAAACTCCGCCTAGCTGACTTCCAGAAAACGCCCATTAAACTCCGGGGAAAAGCTTCCGTCCCCGTAGAGTTCAAGAAATTTAAAGGATCCCTCCCTATTCTTGTGACCCAAGAAAACAGAATCAGCCTGCTAGGATTAGACTGGTTTGAGGCACTAGGGATCGCGTTGACAGGTGTCAACGCCATTCAGCTGTCAAACTTGGAATCCGTCTGCCTTCAATTCGCGGACGTCTTTGACAGCTCGCTTGGAAAGTACACGGGACCGCCCGTATCCCTTAAACTAAACCCGAATGTAATGCCTGTCAGAATCAAGGCAAGAAGAGTTCCCTTCGCCTTGAGGGAAAAAATAGAAGCAGAGCTTGACAGATTAACAAACTTAGGGGTCCTCGAACCGGTAGAAGGGGCAGAGTGGGAGACACCCATAGTGACCCCAGTTAAGCCAAACGGCCAAATAAGATTATGTGCCGACTATAAGGCGACCCTCAACCTCGCATTGAATGCACATGCCTACCCGGTTCCGGCTGTCAAAGACATCCTCGCGGCCATTAAGTCAGGCGCCATATTTGCCAAGTTAGATTTGGCGCAGGCGTATTTACAGCTGCCTGTCACCCCTGACACCGCTTTGGCTCAAACAATTGTCACCCACAAGGGAGCATTCAAAATTAACCGCCTTCAATTTGGCATCTCTGCAGCCCCGGGAATCTTCCAGGAAATTATGGAGAAAACACTTAAAGGGATTCCCGGGGTCTGCCCATATTTTGACGACGTCCTAATTGCAGGGGAATCAGAAAAAGACCTAGCTGACAAATTAACTAAGGTGCTCCTAAGGTTCAGGAAGGCTGGTCTCAAATTAAAAAGAGACAAATGCTCCATCGGGGTGCCCTCAACAGAGTTCTTAGGTTTTAAAATAGACGCTAAGGGAATTCACCCCACTGACACAAAAATTAAAGCTATTAAAACAGCACCAACCCCTAAAAATAAACAAGAACTTCAAGCCTTCCTGGGGTTAGTTAACTTTTATCACACCTTCCTGCCTCATAAAGCCTCCATTGCCGAACCCTTACATAGGCTATTAGACAAAGGCAAACCCTGGACTTGGTCCTCTGAGCATGACAAAAGTTTTAATCTATTAAAAAACTTACTCTCCAGCAATACAACAGTAGCCCTGTTTAATGAACAGCTGCCCTTATGTCTAGCTTGCGATGCCTCCCCCTACGGCGTCGGAGTGGTCCTAAGCCATTTAACTAAAGAAGGAATACAGACCCCTGTAGCGTTCTATTCCAGAACGCTGTCAAAACCTGAGCGCAATTACGCTCAGATCGACAAAGAGGCTTTAGCTATAGTAGCTAGCGTAAAAAAAATTCATGATTATCTGTACGGCCGACCCTTTACCATCTTTACAGACCATAAGCCCCTGTTGGGACTTTTTACAGTAAACAAGCTAACACCACAGATATTATCCCCCCGCATCCTGAGATGGTCCACCTTCCTGTCAGCCTATTCATACAAGCTCGAATACAGGCCAGGGAAAGCCATGGGCCATGCTGATGGCCTGAGCAGACTACCCCAACCAATAGTTGACCCAGACCCAGCACCAGCTGGAAGGATACTGGCTATCTCTGAATTGCCTGAATGCCCATTATCCGTTAAAGATATCTCTGCAGCGACCGCTGCAGACAAGATCTTAGGCAGAGTCTTAGGATATGTCACGACTGGCTGGCAATGCACACCCCCAGACCCAGACTTCCAACCTTATATTTTAAAACAAAGGGAATTATCCACCCATCAAGGATGTCTACTTTGGGGCAGCAGGGTAATCATACCCAACAAACACAGACTCAGGGTGTTAGAGAGCCTCCATGAAGGGCACCCTGGTACCGTCAAGATGAAGGCTCTGGCCAGAAGCTATGTCTGGTGGCCAGGATTAGACAAACAGATTGAGACACACGTAGCCGGCTGCTATTCCTGCCAACTGGTTAGAGCCGCCCAGCCACAGGCTCCCATACATAAATGGGAAACCACAAAGACACCCTGGTCTCGTATTCATATAGATTACGCAGGTCCATTCCAAGGACAATCATTCTTAATTGTAGTAGACAGCTATTCGAAATGGCTAGAGGTAGCGCCAGTAGCTAGCACAACTTCATCAGCCACAATTCAAGTTTTAAGGGGATTATTCGCAACACATGGGCTTCCTGATGTTATAGTTTCCGATAACAGCCCCCAATTTACCTCCTACGAATTCCAGAGTTTCACCACGGCGAACTCTATTAGGCACACCACCACGGCCCCCTTTCACCCATCGGCAAACGGTTTGGCAGAGGTGATGGTGAAATCAACCAAGGAGGCACTGCGGAAAATAATCTCTGGCAACTGGCACCTAAGACTGGCACAATTTCTCTTATCACAACATACCACACCATGCACAACTACTGGGAAGTCCCCAGCAGAGCTTCGCTGGGGCAAAAGATTAACTACCAAACTAGACCGTCTACACCCAGACAGATCCCCTCCAGACCCAGAACCACCCCTCCAACATAGAACTCTTAACACAGGACAAGCCGTCTGGGCAAGGAATTACGGGGGGGGGCAACAAATGGACACCAGGGGTGGTCATCGAACAAACAGGCCCCCTGTCATACATCATAGACATTGGACAAGATTCACATATCCGCAGACACATAGACCAACTTCGGCGGCGCAGTCCTCAAAACATTGGGGGAAGGGGTAACGACGAATTGCTAACAGAAGCACCGCCACGAAGCCCCGCACGCCAAAATTCCCCCGATCGGAATATACCATTTCAACACCCCGCTCCAAGTGACGCGGAACCTGCAGAGCCAGACCCCCTGCCCCCGGAGCCAACCCTAGAAGCCCCTGGGGAAAAGGAACAACCAACCGAGACAACCCCCCGGCGCTCCGAAAGAATAAAAAGACCTCCTACCTACCTAAAGGATTTTGAATGGGGAAACCCGAAAAAGAAACAGTTGGGGAAAAACCAACTCAATCAGAGGGAGGGGTAAGGGGTGTTGTGTATTTACTTATTGTTATGTATTCACACATGGAGTTAAATAGAAGTTAACAGGGCTGAGGTAAAACCGCGGCAGCTTTTGACAGCTGTCAAAAGCTGCCGGGCAGAACTGCGCAAGCGCCAGCGATTGACAGCTCAACACGCGCTACCGATGACAGCTCCGAGCTGTCAAAACCGGACGGCCCCGATTGGCGGAGACAAACGGCGCAGGAACGGACTCACCCCTGATTGGTCGAACTGCCGGCAGCTGTCAGTATAAATAGATGTCTTGTTCTCTTGTTCTTTGCCTGGTTCAGAATAAAGAAAGTTAACTGTTAAACTTGCTGTCTCGCCTGCTTACTTGATAAAGCAATTTCTGAGTTGTCTGCTTAATGTTTTCCCTGTTAGGTGTGAATGACCTTGATAAGCACAAGTCTTCAGAACATTAACATTGCATTTCAAGAACTGTGAGATGCATTCCCAGATCTCTGCATCACATAATCTTGACAGACTTGAACATTGGGTGCTATCTAACAAAATGAAATTCAATGGTGAAAAAAGTAAGGTTCTACATTTAGGCAAGAAAAGCCAAATGCACAGGTACAGTATAGGTGGTACCTTGCTCAATAGTAGCAACTGTGAGAAGGATCTCGGAATCCTACTGGACAATCACTTAAATATGAGCCAGCAGTGTGCTGCAGCTGCCAAAAAAAGCCAACACAGAATCATAGAATCACAATCACGTGAAGTTTTAATACCACTTCACAATGCCTTGGTAAGGCCACACTTAGAATACTGCATCCAGTTTTGGTCACCACGATGTAAAAAAGATGTTGAGACTCTGGAAAGAGTACAGAGAAGAGCAACAAAGTTGTTTAGGGGACTGGAGGCTAAAGCATATAAGGAACGGTTGTTGGAATTGAGTATGTCTAGTTCAGACATGTCAAACTTGTGACACTACGTGACATCGCGCAACATATTGGAGCTTTTTTCCCATTGCCGGCAATGGGGTGGGTGTGGTTTCCTGATGATGCATCCGGCCTGCAGGCCGGCAGTTTGACACCCCTGGTCTAGTTTAATGAAGAGAAGGACTCAGGGAGACATGATAGCAGTGTTACAATATCTCAGGGGTTGCCTTTGGAGTCAAGCTATTCTCCAAAGCACCTGAAGGCAGGACAAGAAACAATGGATGGAAATTAACCAAAGACAGAAGCAACCTAGAATTAAGGAGAAATTTCCTGACAGTTAGAACAATTAATCAGTGGAACAACCTGCCTCCAGAAACTGTGAATGCTCCAACACTGGAAGTTTTTAAGAAGTGACTGGACAGCCATTTGTCTGAAATTGTATAAAGCCATGGTGGCGAACTATGGCACAGGTGCCACAGGTAGCACGCAGAGCCCTCTCTTTGGGCATATACACCATTGCCCCAGTCCTAGACCTTCAGTTGGGTTTTATAAAACCTTTTCGCTTTAGCCCTCCACCACCATGTGCAAAAAAATGGTTCAATCAATCAATTTCAACTTCTTGCGGGGAAAAAAAATCTCGCAAAGTTGGAATTGATTGATTGAACTTTTTAGTCCCACCCAGTCTGCCATTACCACTGCAGCCATGCCCACCCAATGGGCCATGCCCACCCAGCACCCAATGATAAATAAGTGGGTTTTGGGTTGCAGTTTGGGCACTCGGTCTCTGAAAGGTTTGCCATCACTGGTATAGAGTTTCCTGCCTGAGCATGGAGTTGGACTAGATGACCTCCACGGTCCCTTTCAATGTTGTTGTTGTTATTGTTATTATTATTGTTGTTGTTGTTGTTATTTTCTGAAAATGCCTGGAAAGTGGATGCAACACCCAAAAAAGTGAACAAAGCAATAGCACAGTATTTCTTACTAGTGAGAGCCATCTTTTAGTGAGGCTATGTTCTGGGTTGTTGGAGTGCACCTTATTAATGGAGGTCAAGACCCTAGTAAGCCATTCTTCTATTGATCTCAGCAATAGTAAGTTTAGCAGTGAATGGTCATGTCATCAACCAATTCTTGTAGTAAATGGCATATTGCATCAGATCCATAGTGAGATAAGACAAATGAAAAAAGATCTCTGACTCTGGAATCAAAGGGCCAAGATCAGGACTGCTTCATAGCTTAAATAATTAACCTTTTCTACCAGCTGATGGTGATTAATGCATGATCTGTTCATATGGAGGCCCGTTCATTTCTGATGGTTCTTGCCAAATGTCTAGGATTGGGTTTTACAGAAAACGGTGGATGGAATGCATGGAATTTGAATTCAGGGCTGATAGAAAAACATCTCCCATATTTTCTATAATCAATTAAGTTATGATCAATATACAATTCTATTTTTCTGAAAAATGTTTTGTGCTTTACTGATACCCACTTCGTCTTCTAATGATGTATTTGAAGAGCCAGTTTGGTGTAATGTTTAAGGCACCAGGCTAGAAACCAAGAGAACATTCATTTTAGTCCTGTCTTAGATACAAAGCCAACTGGATGACCTTGGGCCAGTCATTCTCTCTCAGCCCTAAGAAGGAGGCAGTGGTAAACTATTTGTATAAACTTGCCAAGAAAACTACAGGGACTTGTCCAGGCAATCAACAAAAATGATCACTGATTTTATGAGAATGTGCAATGGAATCCTATGTGAAGCTAATGGGTAAGATCAAGCTTTCTTTCAGACTCAAAAGTGTCTCCAAGGCAACTAACAATTTAAAATAACGTACAAACAATTTAATGTGTTGCATTCCATTTGCAATCTCAGTGAAATACAGAGGCAGAATGAATATATTATCCTCAGTTCTAGCTCTCAAATGAGCTTGTGAAAAGTTTGAAGACAAGGTAAATCCATCACACAGAACAGTGTTAGGTGAACATTGCAATAAATTCTAATCACAATATCTAACAAAGTACTACAATAACTAGAATGTCTTACATTATGAACAGTAATTAACAACCCAGGTTGAAGGCAAATTTTAAAAGAACAATTTTATATCAGGACAATAGAAATATGATTCAAGTATTGCATACCTAATAGAGTATTAAATTGTATTATTTTCGCCACGTGCATTTAACAACTTTCCTATGCAAAGTGCTTTTTCCTTTTCATTCTTTTACTGTATCTAGCTACCCTATAATTGAGAATAAAGACTGAAGAAATTCCATCAGCATCATAATATAGCTGCCTTTTACTTGACCAATACCAGCTTCCTGGAGAAAACTAACTAATTGAATTACAGAGACTGTAACTACTAAACGAGTACATTGAGCTTTTCTACTCACTTGAAAGAGATCCTTGTCAGGTTATTCCCAAACAAGTCTTTGTACCCAGCTGAGATGTGAGCAACATATATGTTTAGGCTTTGATAGTTAATTACCAAGGATAGCTGTGATTCATTTTCAGACATTCCTGAACATTATGGATAATCTGAATCTAATCCAGTCTAATTTCCATCTGGGTTTTCCTCCAAAAATGGTTTGGTCCATTATGTCACTGAAACTGTGCTAAGATAGAAGTTTTCTTGAAACCTGAATCAATTTTAAATAGCCTTGATTATAATGATTTTTTAACCATATGCAAAAAGGAGTAATTTCTCATTGGAAAAATTTAATATGTATGGATTTTTGGTTTGATTGGAGAGGTCACTGCTTAGCAGTTTCTTTTTTACATTTCTTGGAATTTAACTTTCATGTTTCCCAGTGTGCTGAAGTCCAACACAACTAAAGGCTGTCTTGGTGCTTTTTTTTTCCAGCTAATGCCCTGACCTTCTGTCTGAAAAAAAATATTATAATGCCAGATTCAAAAGCATCAGATTATTATTGTGGATTTTCAGATAATTTACTTTTATATTTTATTTTCAGAGTTATCTTTGGAACTATTCCCGAATATCTGAATATCAGTATTAGAGTAATTGAAGTTGGAATCATTAAGAGTATCTGATATGTATAAGGTCTTCTGAATGTATGACTTTATCACTACAACTTTCCTTAAAACTCTGTAATTAGAGACACAATACAAAACTGGAGAGTTTGACATAGTGACTTGCAGTACCTACACTACTATGTACCTGGGATGGGATGGGACAACTCACTTTAGCCAACACACTGTGGCCAACTCGCCACAGGACAATTCACTGTGGGACAATTCAACAATTATTTAAAATAATTAAAACATTATTACACTGAGTTGTGGTAGCGCGATGGTTAGAATGCAGTATTGCAAGCTAATTCTGCTGACTGCTTGCTGCCAACAGTTCAGCAGTTCAAGTCTCATCGGCTCAAGGCTGACTTCCATCCTTCCAAGGTTGGTAAAATGAGGACCCAGATTGTTGGGGGCAATATACTGACTCTGTAAACTGCTTAGAGAGGGCTGTAAAGCACAATGAAACAGTTTATAAGTCTAAGTGCTATTGCTATTACTATTATTTTAATTTTTGTTATTCACATTTCATTTTGTCCCTCCTTTGGCAGCCTTTCTTTAATGATTCTAGTCCACTATTTCTTTAATATTAGTGTAACTTTTGCTCCCTGCTGAATTGTCCCATGGTGAGTTGTCTCACAGTAAGTTGGTCAAGTTGAGTTGGCTGTAGCAAGCTAGCCATGGCAAGTTGGCTGTGGTGAGTTGGCTGTGGTGAGTTGTCATAGACCCAGCTAGGAAATGGTGATGCAGATTGATGTACTTACCATATAGGAAAAAAAATTATTCAAGCCCTTCATCCTTGCAACAATGATTAAAGTTTACTCCGATTCTCCATCAGCAATCTTTTCTCTTTAACCCATTCAGTTAGAATGCATGTATTTTGCTATGTCCAATTTATACTGAATCTCATAATTTATGTGAATTAGTATTTCATTGAATAAGTGATATTCATGATGTGGATATAAAGTTGGCTTGAAAATCTGTACCCAAGGGGAAACTTATCAACAATTTCTCATCAAACAGCAATACATCAGGGATTGATATTGGATCATTTCAACATTTTAATTAATAACTTGGTTGAAGAGATGGAGAGAATGCCTATTAGTTTTGCAGAAGATACAAAAATTGGGTGGAAGAAATAATATTCTAAAAGAGTAGAAAATTATCTTGATATCTTAGAGCAGGGGTAGGCAACCTCAGCTTTTTTATGACTCATGGACTTCAACTCCCAGAATTCCTGAATCAGCATAGCTGACTCAGGAATTCTGGGAGTTGAAGTCCATGAGTCATAAAAGAGCCGAGGTTGCTTACCCCTGTCTTAGAGGGATCCTGGGATCTTTTGAAAAAAGAAAAGGATGTACACTATCATTTAGCTATGGCCACAATTGTCTCTCTAAGCTCAGAGCTCCAAAGCATTTAATAAAACACTGTAGCTCATGTTATTCTCATTAGAAATTAAGTACATTTTAGTATATTTAAGTATATCTATTGGAGGACCCACAGTGTGCTTGAAAATGGTACAGTACACCATCAAATTGAAATATCTAGTGGGATGGCGTAGAATTTGATCTTAGGCTGAATGTTTTCATTAATAATTTGGATGAAAAAAATATGGAACAAATACAAATGGGGCAAATTACCTAATTTTCTGGAAGGAAGAAAAGGTATCCAAATAAACCTGATAGGTTAAAATCAAGGTTGATAGATTAAAAAACAGGTTAAAAATAACAGAATGAAATTTAACAGAGACATGGCTTCATAATTGAATATATCATGTACTCCTTCCTTCCTTCCTTCCTTCCTTCCTTCCTTCCTTCCTTCCTTCCTTCCTTCCTTCCTTCCTTGGCTGCCTGATTCTAGCAGCTCACAACAATCCAGAAAAACATGGTTACAGAAGTATCCTTTCTCTCAGGTGTCAGAGCAAATATCCTTGCAGCTCAGCTCCCATCTTAGCTCGATGCTTGGGGCAAAGAACAAGGTCTTCACAGCTCTCTGTAGCACTAAAAGTGTATGGATCCCTTTGATCTCAGGTGGTGGCGGAATGTTCCAAAACAAAATAATAGCTGATAACATAACAAAGTGAATGAGTTACCAGTGTGATATGGCTGCAAAAAATGGGAAATTCAAAGTTAATGTATTTTTTTAAAAAAATCTATTGCATTGTTGAAAGAAAAGTCTTTATAAGGGTCCACTCCAAGCAGGGAATGAACAAAATGGAGACTGCTTTAGAAAGAAGGCTGTAGTTTATTGAAGAGCAAAGCCAGACAGAAGCATGGCTCTGGGAAAGCTGACCACATGTAGCTGGGAGTGGTGGATTTTTATACTTCTTGGGCTTTTGAGGTTGTTTCCTGTTCCTGTTTGGGGCTTTGTATTTCCTGTGTCATGTACTTTGACCTGAGTCTGAGTGTTGGTATTGGTGGGTTAATCCTATTATGTCCCCAAAGGTCATGTCTTTTAGAGTTTGGGTGGGGTATGTAGATTTTAGGGGTATTTGTCTTCCTAATCTCATCAGCTTCTAGCTTCCTGGCTCCAACGTTCCTGAATAGATTATTACATCTGCATTTCTAAAAGCTGGTTTCTGCTGAGTTTTCTGGCTGAGGGGAGGGAGAAGTTTCTGTCTTTTTAAAGATCTTCTCCATTATTCCTATTCTGCCTTTTCTAATATTCCCCTAAATACTTCTTTCTCTGGATTCTTCCCACAATATTATGTCCATTTCTCAGAGCCTGTCTGAAGTTCCTGAAGTTTTTTTGGCAAGTTTTTCAGAAATGGTTTGCCATTGCCTCATTCCTGGGACTGAGAGAAAGTGACTGGCCCAACTTCATCCAGATGACTTTGTGCCTAAAATGGGATTAGAACTCATGGTCTCATGGTTTTCTAGTCCGATGCCTTAACCACTACATTTCTAAATCTTGGCACAGAATAGCTCATTTCTTCTGCACTGATTAAATCCCCTCCCTAAGTACGCTATCATCCCCTTTAAAATGATTAAAATAAAGACAAGTGCAAAAAAGAAAAAAAATAAGATAATTGAAGGTCTAAAGATGAAGTGAAGGAAAAATGAGAGATTTTTGGGAAACCTGAGGGAGATATGTTAGCACTCTTTAAATAACTAAAAAGATGTCACACAGAACTGGTTCAGACATCTCTATCATCCAAAAGCGCCAAATAATAGGTTTAAATGACAAGACATTCTGGTCAAATGCTAGGGGAAACTACTTTATGATAAGAGTAGTTTGACAGTGGAATTCTGAGAATAAATGAGTACCTTTCACTGGATATGTTCTGGTTAGAACTACAAGGCAATCCTTTTTTAAAAAACAAAATTTGGTTTCTTGCACTAAGTAGGAGCTTGATCTTCACAGTCTCCATGGCCCTTTCCAGTTCTGTGATTTCATAGCCTTTAAATATTTGAAAGGCTGAAATGATGATGATGGTTCAGTTTGTTTATTTGTATTTGTTGCTTAAGGAATGACATATTTCTACTAAAAATTAGGAAGAACATCCTGATGAAATAAATCACTTCAAAGTGAAATAGGAAGCCTTAGAACAGGGGTGTCAAACTCAATTTCATTGAGGGCCGCATCAGCATTGTGGTTGCCCTCAGGGGGCCGGGTGGGTATGGCCTGGGTGGGCGTGGCCTACTGGGTGGGCGTGGCTAGAGTGCGTATGGCCTACTGGGTGGGCATGGCCAGCTCTACATCTTTCGCATCAAGGGTGCCTATGGGGGGCCCTGGGTAGGAGTGGGACAGACCTGAGGGTCTCTGGCAGAAGGAGGGTCTCTGGGCCAGGGCCAAGGCAGTGGGGGCCATTCCCTCACTGTTTCCAGGATGGCTTCGCGGGCCACATGAAACCACTTCGCGGGCCGGATGTGGCCCCCAGGCCTTGTGTTTAACATGTCTGCCTTAGAAGAAATGGTCTGTTTACATCATTAATCAAATTTCAGGAAAAGACCAAAAAACTACCGCAGCTGATGATATGGACTCTGAATGAAATATAATGCTTTGGATAATTCCCTGATATTATTTTAACTTAGGTTTATTTAATTATATCTGTCACATTTATAGCATTCTGACTGAAGTGGTTAACCCCTAACTGGAGAGGATGAAAGAAGCATAGATGAAGCTTTTCAGAATATGATTGAGGATGACTTTGCCTCTCCTTTAATAAAAAAATAGGGCAGTTTTAGATTTCTCACTGGCACAGCAATGAATTTCTCTCAAATCCACATTCAGTTACCAGCTAATAGCAGAAGCTTCACAGTCTTTATATGAGTAGATAAGCTGTTTTATTGCAAACAAGAAATAAGTCATATTTATACAGAACACAGGAATGCCTGTGCCTCCATGTTTATATGTGCTGAATATATACTTTATAAAATGCCTCACTCCTCAGATTCTGGGTGGTGTACAAATTCCTTTTTTTAATCTATGCAACACACACACACACACACACAGACACACACACAAACAAACATGTATGTCAGCATCAGCCAGAGGGTTGAAATTGTAGGATACAAGTAGTCCTCGACTTACAACAGTCCATTTAGTGACTGTTCAAAGTTACAACAGCACTGAAAAAAGTGACTTATGACCGTTTTTCACAGTTATGATCTTTCCAGCATCCCCATGGTCATGTGATCAAAATTCAGACTCTTAGCAACCGATTCATACTTGTGACCATTGCAGTGTCCTGGAGTCATGTGACCCCCTTTTGTGACCTTCTGACAAGCAAAGTCAATGGGAAAGCCAGATTCACTTAACAATCGTGTTACTAACTTAACAACTGCAGTGATTCAGTTAACAACCGAGGCAAGGAAGGTTGCAAAATGGGGCAAAATTCACTTAAAAATGTCTCATTTAACAACAGAAATTTTGGGCTCAATTGGGGTCATAAATCAAGGACTACCTATATTTTCCTCTAATTTTCTGAGACAATGGACTTTGGGGCCTTCTTAAAGTTTAAGTAGATGGGGTTTTTAAGAGGCTTTGAAGATTGTTGTTAACCCTTCCAGGTAAGCAATGTCAGAAAATAGAAGTCACTAGAAATCTTGGATTTACTTCAACAAAGTTAGGATATTATAATGGAATTTTGAAAGCCTGTCAAACCCTCTCAATTCCAACTTACACCTAATACAATCAAGGCAGAACTGTCATGGGTTTCTTTCCTACCCTTTCTAATTTCTCAAGGCTCAGATTTCTTTTCCTTTAATGATACCCCTTTCTCTCAATTAACTCTACATTCCTTCACAGTATTTTTTTTAAAAATTAACAACGCCGCTTGATTCTACTGAATGACTAAATCAGTGGTAGAGCTGAAGTGTCTCAGGAAGTGAACAAGAAGATTGTATTAAAAAGATTGGCTTGGTTTAGTTTGGGCATATAGGTCAAGCTTTTGCAAAGGCAATTAAGTTTCACTTGTTTGAACTGAAATGATTCTTTGTTCATTGGTTCGGTTTTAAAGTGCGCATTGGAAGAATGCTTATAATTTGCAAAAGAGAGCTCTTTTGATCGGCCCTGGAGTGTGATGTACTGTAATAATTGTGCATCCTAATAATGACTGATAATGACCATAAGAACCAATCTTAAATTATTGCATGCAAATATATGGCTATGCTATCACTTACTGCTACCCAGTTCAGACAATAGGTCAAGAAACTGTGAATTACTGTAAATCATTCTATATGGGGCTGCCCTTGAAAAGCATTCAGAAGCTGCACCTGGTGCAAAATGTGATAGCATGGGTGGTTGCATGCACTCCTCAAGCAGATTGTTGGGGGCAATAAGCTGACTTTGTAATAATGCCGCTTGGGGGGGGGGCGAAAGCCCTAATAAGCAGGCATATACATAGAATGAAGGCTATTGCTAAGCACATTGGTTTGTGCTTAAATTGTAAGCCGCCCTGAGTCTTTGGAGAAGGGCGGGATATAAATGGGATTTTTTTAAAAAATACTCCTAAAGCCAATAGAGGGAGCTTTTTTACCCCAAAAAAGGTGCCGGAACGCCGTTCTGAGCATTCTATGAGAAAAAAAAGCCCTGACAACCCTTGAATCTCAAGATGCAAATGTTTGTTCTAACAAAGACCATTGTTCTCCATAGATAACAAAAGGACAGGAAATAACCTGAGATCTATTTCACTATTATTTATGAATTATTTCCCCCTCCTTTCTGAAATGTATAAATAGGAATGCCTCTATGTAAGGTCCTGCCTCAGCTAGTCTTCCCAAGAAAGCAGAACTCTTGAGACAGGCATTATCTCAAAAGGAACTTTTATTGAGAGGTAGTGATAGCAAGAAAGCAAAGCAAGATCTAGTATTTTCCCATGTGAAATATTATATTAAAGCATCCCTTACAGAGCCCTCCCCAGTGGCCAAATGTTCAGTTTGATTTCATCCAATTCTCAGGAGTGAAGTTGTTATGGGAAACAAATTGATAAGCGCAGTTCCCAGGCACCATTCTCAGGGTTTCAGTTTCCTCTCGGCCTCTTGATCTCCTCCCCTCAGCCCGGAAATAAGACAGATGGCCCAGGGCACATTCCTTCTTCCATTTATACCCTGATGCATCAAAGTGCATACCAGCCTCCCCGCTTCCCAGCAGAATAGCAAAGCATCCTCCTCCATCTTCCCAACAGAATGGCAGACCCAAACGTAGAAAGAAAAACATATAATAAATGGGGATCTGACATTTGTCTGCAATTATTCTTTTGGAGGATGCCAGTGCATACTACCTAATAAACACTGCAGTGAGTCTTGATTATTTGCTTTTGATCCTGCACTAGATAAGTTGAATGAATGAATGAATGAATGAATACATAAATAAAGTGCATAGAAAAACACCAACAAAATATAATCTAACAGAAGTCTAAAGACTAAAATAGAAAAACAGAACAGCCTCTTAGTTTATGATACAGTTGATTGCAAAGGAGACAAGGTTTAATCCATCTTAATTTACCTCCATTTTGTAATATCCCCCTTTTATCCCATCAAACTCGAGTTTTCTTATCCAGAACAAAACAAAACAAAACAAAACAAAAAAACCCTGCAGTGCAAAAAAGGACCTGCATTTTATCTAAATAGGCCAATGCTGTGCCATTTGATTTTTTTTTAGCTCACTGAAGAGATAACACTGATGGTATCTGAAGCTTTGCATGTGTTACCCTAAGCTTCATTACATTTTTCTCCCTTTCTTTCTTTTTTTAAATATCTATTTTACATAGGGTAATAACTCCAGGAGTGTGATTAACACGCTGAAAGTCTCCATCTGTTCTGCTCACACCTTTGTTCTTCTTACTATCCACAGGTATTCAGGCAGATACTGTTCTTGCTAGATGTCCTTTAACAGCCCCTTTCTGAGACTCTCTGTTTTCATACATGGGGCAGGTAATATCACCTTTTCTCTTCACCTTCCCTTGCCTCTGTCATGCTTTTCACCAACAGATTCTTTTCTTCATTTTTAACCAGCTGAGATGCTTCTTAACTCCATACCTTTCTTTTTGTTCCACAACACAGTTGGGTATTAGTATAAAATGAAACTTGCCTGTAGCATACACCAACACAGTGTGTGCTCTGTTTAAATGGTTTGTAATTGTTCCTCCAATTTTTGTGAGAGCTCTTTCAGGTTTGCCTTTTCATTTCCAGAAAGTTCATGTGGTGGTTGAACAAATGGAAGCAGATAGACATGCATTCTGGGTGGAGAAAAAGTAAAGAACAATATATATCACCCCGGTGGCCTTATATACTCTACGTGGAGTTGCCCTTGGAAAGCATTTGGAAGCATCAACTGCTGAAGAATGTGGCATCATGGGTAATCATGGCACATGTAAACACCACTACTTTGTCAGCTGGATTAGCTGCTGGTGTGCTTCCCAAGGCAGTTCAAGGTGGTTTTAGTACCTTTACAGTATAGCCTTTTATGGCATGGAACCAGATTACCTGAGGAACTGTGTCTCCCAAGTTTTTCTACCTGTCCTATCCAATCAAGGACCATTATGCTCTGGGTCCTGTTGGCCAAGGAAGGCTGGTGCTGGTGCCCTGGAGGCATACTTTTTGTACTGTAGTGCCAGTCTTGGATTATTCTCCCTTTGGAAATTAGGATGGCTCTCACTCTCCTAGCCTTTTGTAAGGCCCTAAAGATGCGAGGCCTGGAATGTGTGAAGGAGCCAATCTCCTGGCTGTGTTAGCAACTGTTGATTCGATACTTTCCTTGGCTGTTATGTATTTTAATTTTTGTACTGTTGGTTGTAGTTGTTTTTAATTTTATTTCAACTCTATGCATCGTGCAGAGTTACTTATAGAGACGCGTGACTATGCAAAATAAATAAATAATAGGTTGTGTTTAGTGTTAGGTTTATGTGTTGCATGAATCCAGTTTTTTTAAGACTTTTTAGAAACTGGAGATAATACCCTATTTTGGAAAGTTGCTATTGGTCTTAAATAACAGATGGGATTGTTACTTGGGTACCACCACCACTTCCTTGCTACATTTCCCTGACGGAGGTATTTGACTGTGGCTGAACTGGCAGTGGAGTTCTCCACGCTTATGGTGCTGCAAGACTTCAACCTACTTTATTTGGTCCAGAATCACAGATGGCTTGGGGGTTTCTGACCAGTCTGGATCTGATCCAGATAATTGATGGCTTAATATATGATGAAAGTCAAGTGTTTTTAACTCAGGCCAATGGCAATGTAAATGCCTCTTCCCCTAGGGTTGAGGCATAATTATGGGGTCTTTGGCATGAATATATCTGTCCAATGGTTTCATGCTTTTATTGAGCCTTGATGCAGCTTTAGTTGGTTTTGGGTTTTAAGGAATTTCTCTGTTTTTATTTTCTCACTGCCCAGATTTTCCTGGATAGATGGGTGGTCATATAAATTGGATTCATAAGTAAGTAAGTAAATAAATAAATAATTTTCTTGGAGTTAATTTCCATACTCTTCCACACCATTTAAAAAAAGAGAATATCCTGAACTGTCTCACAATGTTGTCAGGAGAATTATTGTAGTGACATGCATTATGCATCCCACTTTTAAATATTTATGAATTTATTTATTGCATTTATATCCCCCTGCAATCAGTTTGACTCTCAGTGGCTTGCATAGTATAAAAACAATATGAAAATCCATGATAAATCTAAAACCAGTCTTATCACACACACACACACACACACACACAAATCTACACAAAAACCTTTACTGCAACAGCAGTAACAAAACCTGAAGAGTTAAATTTAGTAGTACAAGGGTCACTTGACAGTGAGATAGGTGGAATATAAATGTAAATAAATAAATAAAGTGTGCAACAGTTTGGATGGAGAACAGGCTTCTGAGACCCCATTATGTTGAAAGAGGGGTTATTCACATTATCTGGTTGCCCTGTAATTAGAGCTGAAAGGGACCTTGAAGGTCTTCCAGTCCAACCCCCTGTTCAAACAGGAGACCCTATATCATTTCAGATAGTCTTTTCTTAAGAACCTCCAGTGATGAAGCACCCACAATTTCTGAAGGCAAGCTGTTTCACTGGTTAATTGTCCTCACTGTTAGGAAGTTTCTCCTTAATTCCAAGTTGCTTCTTACCTTGATTAGTTTCCATCCATTGTTTCTTGTCTTGCCTTCTGGTGCTTTGGAAAATAAATTGACCCCCTCTTCTTTGTGGCAGCCCCTCAAATACTGGGATACTGCTATTGTGTCACCCCAGTCCTTCTTTTCTCCATACTGGCCTGGCAATTGCTTTTGGAAGGAAGCAATGGATGGTGTCATTCTCTATTAATCCTCCAATGATACACAGAGCAATCCCAGAAGGCTTTGCTCTGCTCTGCTCTGCTCCCAAACTGTACTTTTCCCTGCTGTATCACTCCATATGTTCCTCTCTTAACTAGAACAGTTAAATTATTGCAGGCTAACATACACAGTTTATTGACTACTTTACAGAGGAAATACCAGCCTTCACACCTGTCATTAACTGTAGTACCTTTTAGCTCATGCCTGCCTATTGCAATAGCATACTCTTGCTGCATATGTTAAACATTACTGGTTCAGCAGATGGTTTTCTTTAATTATCTGATAAAACATCTCTCCCAATGGGATTGGCCTGTCCCACTTTTTTCAGTGGAAGCCGTGGTGGCACAATGGTTAGAATGCAGCATTGCAGGCTAACTCTGCCCATAGCCAGTAGTTTGATCTTGACCTACTGAAGGTTGACTCAGCCAACCCTTCTGAGGTTGGTAAAATGAGGACTCAGATTGTTGATTGTGAAATGCTGACATAGTAAACCTCTCAGACAGTGTTGTAAAGCATTGTGGAGAGGTATATATGTCTAAGTGATATTGCTATTGCTAAGAGGCCTACTTTTTGTTTATTTTTTAAAATCATTTTGTAAGCCACCCAGAGTTGCTACAACAGTGGCATATAAATGTAATAAGTATAATTTAATAAAGAAATAATTATTTTTCTTTTCTAATTTTCTCTGTACTTTTTTCCAAAAGAAAGAAGTGCAATTTCATGATTCCACTGGATTTCTGGTCACTTTTGAGCTTAAAGACTTTCACAGTTAGTTTCCAAATAGCTCAAATTACAGATGGACTAGACTAGAGTATTCTAGAGCAATCATGGCCCAAACTGCGACACAAACCCCACTTAAATATTGTCGGGTGCGAGGTGGGCATGGCCCATTGGATGGGTGTGGACAATTGGGTGGGTGTGGCTGCGGTGGTAATGGCAGACCTGGTAGGACTAAAAAATTCAACCAATTAATTGCAACTTTGCGAGATCTTTTTTTCCCTGCGAGAAGTTGAAATTGATTGATTGATTAAAACTTTTCTTTTTGGCATAAGGTGGCAGACGCCTAAAGTAAAAAGGTTTTTATAAAAGTCAGCTAAAGGCCTACAACTAGGGTGATGGTGCACATGACCACAGAGAGGGCTCTGTGTGCTACCTGTGGCATGTGTTCCACTTGTGGTATGCCACAATGGACGTAGGGTTAGGGTTAGGTCACCATAAAATCAGAGAGCAAAATGGACATCACCAACCAACTTGGAGTGCTTGTTGTAAGTGTTAGGAGGGCACTTACTTTTCTAGGCTGCCCTATTTATGTTTCCTGGTAAAATACATGGGAAAATCCCATTGGAGGAAAATTCCACTTAGGGTTAGGGTTAGGTCACCATGAACCCATAGAGCAAAATGGACATCATCAAGAAACTCGGAGTTCTTAGGTATGGTTAGGAGGGCACTTACCTCTATAGGCTGCACTATCTATGTTTACTGGTAAAATACATGGGAAAATACCATTGGAGGAAAATTGCACTTAGGGTTAGGGTTAGGTCACCATGAACTCAAAGAGGAAAATGGACATCACCAGCCAACTCAGAGTGCTTGGGTATGGTTAGGAGGGCACTAACTTTTCTAGGCTGCCCTATCTATGTTTCCTGGTAAAATACATGGGAAAATCCCATTAGAGGAAAATTAAACTTAGGGTTAGGGTTAGGTCACCATGAACTCATAGAGGAAAGTGGACATCGCCAACAAATTCAGAGTGCTTGGGTATGGTTAGGAGGGCACTTACTTTTCTAGGCTGCCCTATTTATGTTTCCTGGTAAAATACATGGGAAAATCCCATTGGAGGAAAATTCCACTTAGGGTTAGGGTTAGGTCACCATGAACCCATAGAGCAAAATGGACATTGCCTTTTTTTTCACATGGTGGCGGAGTCCTATTGCGAAAAGGTTTCATAAAACCCAGCTGAAGGCCTAGGACTGGGGCGATGGCATGCGTGCCAACAGAGAGGGCTCTGCAATCCACCTTTGGCATGTGTGCCATAGGTTCGCCACCACAGATCTAAAGTATCACTTTGGGTCCCAGCACTGAGTCCATGCATCGACATTCTTCTGCAGTAGCAGTAGGCTGCAGCTATCATGGTGCCTTGGTCCAGGTGGGCAGGCTGAATGCCAAATATGATTCATAATATCTTTCAGAAAAAAGCACAGGGAGAACCACCCTTAAAACAGCAAGAAGAATCATAGATCCTGGCTAACCCTCAAGGAACAGGTTAGGACAGGGGTGTCAAACTGCTGGCCCACGGGCCGGATGCTTCATGAAGAAACCACGCCCAACCCATTGCTGGCAATGGGGAAAAAGTTCTGATATGTTGTGCGATGTCACGTGATGTTGCGAGTTTGACATGTCTGGGTTAGGGCTTTTGTAGGAGCAGCTGCTGTAGACCACTGCTGTAACCATTGAAGGAGTAACCTAGTTTTGAGAACTTGCAAATGGATCAATGCTCAAACATTATTTTGCTGTGTTTGGACAAGCTGATTGAGTGTGAATCCTATGTGAATTTAGAAACTGGTCAGAGCACCATCCGAAAGTTTTGTTCTATAGAATGAATCATGCAAATTAATTTGTTTGGTGGTCAGTGTACCATGAAATTCAAGAAACCCTGTGCTAATCATAATGTGGTGTATCTGATTCTTGTATAGACAATTATGTGAATTCAGCTGTTGAAGCTGATGGCTTAATACAGTGTATGAATCCAGCTATTGTCACTGACAAATAACTCAGATTGATATGTGAACTCTACTTTAGATTTTTGGAGCAGAAAAATTACTAAATATTATTAAAATTATGATCCAGTTATGGGCCCCCATTATAAACAGTGTGCACTAAAGCATACTCTGTTCTGTTACCGTAACCTAGCTATTAAAGTTTAGTTGGACTTGATAAATCAGCCCATGTGTTTATTTAACAATAAATAATTAAATGAAATAAACTTATCCTGTGACCACAGCTGTACCCTCCATGCTTGTCTCTAAAACTAAGAAGACATCCTTCTGCACAGCTGACCCATAACATAATGTTGCACATCTGATGCATACCTACACAGAAGTAAACCAAACTGCATCTTGACTGAATGCCTGTGTAGCTTTTTCCTGCAGTTATAAGTTAATTAGATTGAGTTGATGAATCATTTGAAGGCAGCAGTCAATCCCTTTGAAAATCCTTTATCTTCCTCTTCCAACTGCAGGGCTTTTTGAGTCAAGTGGGGCATTGGGAATGAAGAAAAAGTAAACGATTTATTACCAGAACCTTACAAATTGTTTGCCCCAAGATTGACTCTGGACATTGTCAATGCTCAAGGAAGAAGGTGATTGTTGAAGAGGATGTGTTTACTGTCAGAAGTGATTCATTCGGTTTCATTTGACATTCTTACTTTAATTTAGGCACAGCATTTCATTTCCCAGGAAAGCACAGCTCTTTTTAAATTCAGTGTACTGTAGTCCTCATTCAGACCTCATTTCATGAATGTGTTTTGATACTCTGTTCTTTTGAAGAAAAATAAAACACACTAAAATTTTTTAGTTCAGTTTGATTACCTTAGGGAGTACAGAAATTTTATAAGAATTTGCATAGATTTTGGATCTGAGAAAAAAATACTTTGTTGAAAATTGTAGCTTGTTAGGCTGTTTACAAGAACACCAACATTCCATCTCAGAGCACATTCAACTATACCAGGCATGTCAAACTTGCTATGTCACATGACATCATGTGATGTATCACAACTTTTCCCTCATTGCCGGCAATGGGGTGGGCATGGTTTTAGTATGATGCATACAGCCCGCAGGCCAGCAGTTTGACATGCCTGAACTACTGTGTCTTGATAGGCAAGGATATATTTCATAGACACTTGAAATAATGGTGTTCCTAAACACTCAGTAGTTGGTAGATCTCTGTCAGTAGATCACTCTCTAGAGTGTACAAACATGGCTTATTCATAACTTATTCATAACAATTCAATAATTTTTCTTTTCAATGTTTGTGCTATCATGATGTATGAAGCTTCAGATTTGCTCTACTCTATCATGAGAAAAATATATTGTTATTTGAATGTATTGGGTATTCTAAATGACATTAATTCTCTGAATGACCATTTGCCTGATGATTAGAAAAAACCCTTATTTGCTTTCATTTTTTAAGTCCATTTGTCAGGCATATGAGAGATCGTGTTCCATGGTGCTTCTAAAGCATGGAAGGCACTGCTTCTAGAGTTAAGCTATTTTACTTGGTGAGGATAAGTGAAGTAGGCCAAGGAGGAAAATAAAGTATACAATAGATGATTAGGTTAAAGCAGACATGTCAAACACAAGGCCTGGGGGCCAGATCCGGCCCGTGAAGTGGTTTCATGCGGCCCGCAAAGCCACCTTGGAAACAGTGAGGGAACGGCCCCCACTGCCTTGGCACTGGCCCAGAGACCCTCCTCCTGCCAGAGACCCTCAGATCTATCCCACTCCTGCCCAGGCCCCCATAGGCACCCTTGATGTGAACGATGTAGAGCTGGCCATGCCCACCCAGTAGGCCATATGCACTTTAGCCACACCCACCCAGTAGGCCACGCCCACCTAGGCCACACCCACCCAGCCCCCTGAGGGCAACCGCAATGCTGATGCAGCCCTCAATGAAATTGAGTTTGACACCCCTGGGTTAAAGGGATTTTTGGAATGCTTTTGAAACAATTGTAAGTTGTTAGATAACTCATGACCCATTGGATCATCATTTTAGACATATTTCCTTATCTAAAGAGAGAAACAGAATCATCAGAATCAGTAGGAGAGGAAGTGACTCCCAACTTCCTGTTAGCTTCCCTATTGAGTTTCCTTGCAGGAAACTGGCAGAGAATGTGGAAATCTCCCCTTCCCTTCCCTTCCCTTCCCTTCCCTTCCCTTCCCTTCCCTTCCCTTCTTCAATATAATGAACATTTATTCATAAAGCCACTAGAAATTGAACTGTGCTTTATTGCATCTAATCCACTCATTCACTTCACCTTCACAAAAATGGTTAATTATCTGTTTTGGTTGTATTCAGAATTCTTTTAGCTTTATTATTGCTTGATACTATTTGCTTTTTTGTTTTTTCTGACTGAATAGGTGGGATATAAACTGAAATAACTATTACATAAATGTGTGTTTTACAATAACTTTTTCATTAATAGTTTATTATACTGTTTGCTGAATATTTACAAAACAACTATCTTTCAGCATCAAATAAAGTTGCACATTCAAAAAATATATTCATCCATTCATTCATTTACTCATTCATACATTTTTGGAGATAAGGTATGTTGGATAGTTCAGTGCAAGACAGGAAGCTCAGCTTGTGCAAACTGTATTGGCTACCAGTATGTTTTTGGGTGCAATTCGATGGTGGTTAGCTATAAAGCTCATCATGGCTTGGGGATATGTTTCCCCAGTGGAGTCTACCCATCCTGTTAGATAGGGAGGAAAGACATGTGCTGGGTCCTGTCTACAAGACAGTGTTATCTGTAAGGATCCAGGAGGAGACCCTTTTCATCATCCCCCCAGAATTAGCCCTGACACTGCTGTCAGGATATTCTCTTTTTTAAATGTTGTGGAAGAGTATGGAGAATCAGCATATTAGCCCCAAAAATCTGGGTCCTCATTTTACTGACCTTGGAAGGATGGAAGGCTGAGTCAACCTTGAGTCAGTGAGAACTGAACTGCCAAACTGCTGGCAATCTGCAGTCAGCAGAATTAGCCTGCAATGCTGCATTCTAACCACTGCATCACCATGGCTCTTATCTTGTATATATCTTGTGTATATCATTCCTTTACTGATACAAAACATGTTAGCTATGTCTTCTTATTATGTCTCTTAGTCTGAGGCAAGCAACTCAATCCAGCATAGTTTTGAAGGAAAAATGTGGAGAATTGTACATTGCAAAATAAAGGTGGATTTTGTTACTTGATTGATTGATTGAATGACTGATTGATTTGAAAGACTTACATGGCTGCCCTTCTCATATGATGACTCTAGGCAGCTCACAGCAATCGATAAGAAACAAACCTCCCCTCAGACACCAGAACAGCTCCCATTCCAAGCCAATGTTTGGGTGAAGAGCGAGAGCAAGGAGGATAAAAGGGCAGAGGTCCCTTGGTTCTCAGGTTAAATCCAAAGGGCTGGAACAGCTACTGAGAAAGTGTCCCTCTGAAGTTCCAAATGTATTTTATTATCAAAATAAATGTGGGTTTTGGTACTATTACCAAAAGAATGTCCCTTAGTTTGAAATCTTTGGGCTTCTTGACAACCATGTTCTCCTGCTGAACTGAAGACTTTCTTCAGGTGAACAACCTAACATTTGAGGCCTTCTTGCTGATTCCCTACTCCCTCCATTTTTCCCCTAGGCCTGAGAATATGCTTCCACCACTTCCTAAAAGCAACAGCAATGATTTTAGGGGTGAAATGAGCATGAAAACTTTATGAACAATCCTATAAGAGGTTTCATGTAATTAGACAAACAAAGATGACTCCCCAACTTACTGACCTTTGCATTTAGGGGGCAAGTGCCCTGGCCCCAGTCAGTCTCATGAGAATGGTTCTGTCTAGGCTATCATCCCTTGCTCACTTCTTCAAACCCTCAGAAACTGTTGAGTGCTGTCCCCAGACCCTTACTCATCCTTGTCAGACTATCCATCAAGAGCAAGTACCGTCTTTCAAATATCATCAGAAATGTGCTTTACAAGTCACCTTTCCTCTCGGTCCCCTGTAGCATAATATAATTTCAGTGAGGGGCTGGAGGCAACTTCAATGATTGGATTGCAGCCCATCCCGAGGCTATCACTGCGCTGTGTGCACATGCTGCTTTTATTCTATCAACATATGGTTAGCTCATTTTCTTGATGGTACCTCCTGCTTTTCTTTCTCCAGTTAATTAACTGTGATCCTGGGAGATAAAAATGCAACTTGGTATGCAGGCTGTCCAGCCACAATAGATAATGAAATGTTCATTGGGCATCTTGCTGTTAAGCATAATGTCCATGCTGAATTTGGACCACACATTATTCTTTGATTATATCAAAATCTCATTCTTTTGTGACTCATTCCTTTAACAATCATTTTATACTCCCAAAGGTATAATCTTTCTGAGAATTAAGCTGAAATTTCAAAAGGACTCCAAAGCCATCCATTTCATGGTTGTGGTTGGTTTTGTAGTGAACAATTTCTCAGAGTTATGAGCTGGTGCGCTAGCAAAGGAGGTAACTAGGGATGTCTTTAAAGTGCAGTCATAACTCTACACAATTCTCACAGTTAATTCCATTGTGTCTTTAAAGTGTTATATATAATAAGAGGTAATAATCATATTGAGAAGTCAAACAGGAAATGACTGATAAAGGTTCAATAAAACCTTGATAGATGTCTAAAATATATATTACTCAAATATTAGTAATGGAGTTTATGATGGAAGCGGCATGATAATGATTTATTAAGATTTTGGCTTAGTGTACTGTGTAAGCCAAGCCAATCGGGTTAGCCCAACCAACTGGGTTAAGCAAGTATGATTTATTTATTCAATTTATATAATCCCCCATCTCATACTTACAATTCTGGGTGGATAGTTGATATGATATATGATCCAAATCGCCATGTCAAGCTTCACAAGACTTGGGTCCTAATGAATTGATGAAGAAATCATTTATGTCCTCTGTCCTTTTTAGTATATATCCTGAGTTCTCAGAATAGACTAATTCAGATTGTGTAGTTAAAGTTAAATAATAGGCCACTAATTGATAAATTTGAATTGATGAATCAGTTATAAACTTATCATTGATCAAACTCTGAGGAAGTGGTGATATATACTGTATATATTCCTCTTTTCAGCTGATCCCTATCCACAAAAGCTATGCAACTCTTAATTGGCAGGGGCTTTCTGAGTGGACAAATATCACAAATCTCTGGGCTTATAGTGATACTGGATTTATATCAATGCCTTTCCACCATTCACTTAAGGATAGTAAATAATACTTAAATAATATGTCAGATGACTCAATGAAAATAGAAGAGACCAAAATGAAAAACTAAATAAAGGACATCACAGACAAATTCTATAACACAGGCATAGGATGGCATCTGGGTTCATTAATTTCAAGTGCTGGATGACCCGATTTTTATTAGGTACCACTGTGCTATACAGATTTATCTCGTACGGAAGTAAAAAAAGTAAAAAAAATAACAAAAGACAAATGAGGGGCAAGAAGTTGCTAAATGGGCCAGTTGGCATGTCAAGTTTTTAAGCTATACCCCTGACCACAAAACAGAAGACATTCTATCGATTTTCAAAAATATAATGCCAAGTACTTTCAGAATTTTAAAATTTTAAAATTCTTATTTTGCCATCAACTATCAGGTACGTTATTCTTCATCCATACCCAAAGGAATGGTTTGCCACATTAGTTACGTCTTAGAACTCAAGGTTGGAAGCAAGAAAAGACGAAAAATGCAATGGGAAAAAACCCGCAACAACCCTGGTCTGGAATTTTGAAATCAGGGCATCTTCAAGGAGCTGAGCTAGATTCCTGGCTCTTCCTATTTATTATCTATTAATGTCAAGCAAGTATCATGAAGAATAGAGAAAACTATGCCTATCAAGATTATGCGCAAGGGAACAGCAGTGGTAAAAGATACAGTTTGTGCAACGTATTAATTCTGACGGCCATGCCTTTGATAGATTGGTAAACAAATCTTAATGAGTAAAATATTTAAGCCTATCAATAAAACACTAGAGTTTTTCTTTGAGGATTATTTTTTTTCTATAATTCATGTTCTACCTCTCCCTCCTGCTGCTTTACATACCCTGGCAAATCAAACTGAACACAATAGAAGTGGCTACTGTAGCGTCTGGATTCTTTCTAATGACTCTCTTGGGGACAGGCTAAATACTGACAACATATTGATCTGCTCTTGTTTGATGTCTGCTGAGATTGACTCTTGCTCTGAAATATGATAGAAGGGACTTCTAGTATTCCCCCATGGAGCCATGTCAGACACAGAAGCATATTCACTTACCAGTGTCTCAGAATACAGCAAGGCTTATTCATCGGCCAGAAGAATTGGCAATTACGTCTGTGGGGGATTATGATCAGCTTTTCAATTTTCCAAGATTTTCCATATAGTTATTGGTAGTTATTCCCCCCCACTCAACCCCTCCCCAAAGCTCCACCTGGAACCCCATATATGGTTTTTGTGTGTGCATTTTCTAAAACCAAAGCGTGTGTGCAACTTCTTTAACTTAATGTGGATTGAAGTACAAGTTTTACAAATATTAGAGCCTTGGTGGAGCAGTGGGCTAATGCCTCCTTAAGTAACACCAGCTGCCTGCAATTAGTGCAGGTTCGAGTCCCACCAGGCTCAAGGTTGACTCAGCCTTCCATCCTTCCGAGGTAGGTAAAATGAGGACCCAGATTGTTGGGGGCAATTAAGCTGACTTTGTAATAATGCCGCTTGGGGGGTGTATGAAAGCCCTAATAAGCAGGCATATATATAGAATGAAGGCTACTGCTAAGCTTGTAAGCCGCCCTGAGTCTTCGGAGAAGGGCGGGATATAAATGGAATTAAAATAAATAAATAAATAAATTTGTCTCCCTGATTTTCTTTTGTTTTGTTACTGTGGCTTAACTCATCGTGAGCGTGCCTTAGTATTAGCTAATTTCTATGCAGGCTCCTATTATTTTAAAGGGCAAAGAAATGTTCAAAACACTCTTTTTTAGGACCTTCATTTCCACATCTTTCATTTTAACTTTTATAAGACTTAAAAAGAAAATCCATTTCTGTCATTTACCCAATCATGCCATTTAAAGATTTAGCATGATCACTACGCTCAAAGTATTTGCAAGGCGTGCCCTCATGTAATCCACTGGCTATCCACCACAAAGTTACTGGATGTATCTGATAACACCAAAGCCCAAGAAATTAACTTCATGAATATTTTTTTCCCCCTTGGCACTTTAGATGGGAAAGAAGAGCAGCTCCCTCTTCTGACCACTTGTAGCATTCCCACCCTTTTTTTTTTACAGATGGATAGGTTTTAAGGCTAGAAATGATTATGCACACATATTCAAGATCTATGGATTTTTCCCCCCTTCTATTTCAACATAGTCATTTTAAAAGGAGAAATCTTTTGTCAGAATTTGCATTTGCATTTTGAACACAGTCCATATGTTCTTTCGACGAAAATGGCTATGATTTGCCGTTGCTGTGATTGGAACCTAATGTACCATTACGGTAATACTGTTAAATGCCACCGTATGTCACTTAGCAAATATACAGAAAGGTATTTGCTCCATTATCATATCTCAGAATGGCGCCACCGTTTGTTCTCTGGTGCATAAACTAACATTCAGTGAACTCAGATAATAATTAAAACCCAAAAGCTGCTGCACTACTTAAAAGACTAGCTGTTCACAGAGCATCGTGGTAGGAGGGCACTAACATTTCTAAGGAACCTTATCTATGTTTCCTGGTAAAATACATGGGAAAATCCTATTTGGGAAAATTCCACTTAGGGTTAGGTCACCATGAACTTGGAGAGCAAAATGGACATCGGCAACAAATTTGGAGTGCTTGGGAATGGTTAGGAGGGCACTTACTTTTCTAGGCTCCCTTATCTATGTTTTCTGGCAAAATACATGGGAATGTCCTATTTGGGAAAATTCCACTTAGGGCTAGGGTTAGGTCACTGTGAAATTGGAGAGGAAAATGGACTTTGGAAACAAATTTGGGGTGCTTGGAAATGGTTAGGAGGGCACTCATCTTTCTAGGCTGTGTTGTCTATGTTTCCTGGTAAAATAAATGGAAAAATTCTACTGGGGAAAATTCCACTTAGACTTAGGTCACCATGAAATTGGATAGCAAAATGGACATCGCCAACAAACTCGAAGTGGTTGGGAATGGTTAGGAGGGCACTCACCTTTCTAGGTTGCCCTATCTTTGTTTCCTGGTAAAACACATGGGAAAATTCTATTTGGGAAAATTCCTCTTAGAGTTAGGTCACCATGAAATCGGATAGCAAAATGAACATCAGCAACAAATTTGGAGTGCTTGGGAATGGTGAGGAGGGCACTTACTTTTCTAGGCTGCCCTATCTATGTTTTCTGGCAAAATAAATGGGAAAATCCTATTTGGGAAAATTTCACTTAGGATTAGAGTTAGATCAGCATGAACATGGAGAGGAAAATGGACATCGGCAACAAACTTGGAGTGCTTGGGAATGGTTAGGACAGGTGTCAGGAACCTTAAACACTCAAAGAGCCATGTGGACCTCTTTCCATCCGAAAAGTAAACACAGGGAGCTCCAAAAGTCGTCTTCTTCCCCCTCAGTGGAATGGCCCACTGCCACTGCTTCCCCTCACCCCCTCAATGGAGTGCTCCACTGCCGATGGTGCTTCCCCCCTGCTTGGAGCACTCTGTCACCACTGCTTCCCTCTACCCCCCCAACAGATCGCTCCACCACCACTGCTGCTTCCCCCCTGCATGGAGCGTCCTGCCGCTGCTTCCCCTAGTGGCGAAGGTGGAGTTTGGGAGGCGATGGTAGGGTATAGCCCAGGTGTAGCCCAGCAGCAAGAAAGCTTGTCCTCCCCTCTCAAGAGGCCAGTGGCTCCTCAGCTCTGTCCAAGTTGAAGAAGTAGAGGTGCAGCAGCGGGATTGCTTTCAATTATGTGGGCATACATAAGCGAACAGCACACCAGCTCTTATTGTTTGAGAGCAATCCCACTGCTGTGCCTCCATTGTCTTCAACTTGACTCCATCCTGGGCACCCAATCCACTGGTGGCCGCTTGAGTAGGGCGGACAAGGAGGAGGAGAAGAGCGGTGAGGCTTTGTGCCAACTGGCCAACCAGGCAAGGATTAGGTCAGGCCATTGTAGCTGACTGGCTGGGGAAAGGGGATCATGGCCACTCGGGGGGATCTGCCAAGCTTTATGGCAGCGGGATTGGCAGTTCCCCCCACTTGGCCTGTTTCCCCGGCTCCTACAAGATGCTTGGCAGAAACCTCCCCCTTCTCGCCTTTGATCAGACCCACGTGGCACCTTCTTTCCAGCTCCAATGTAGTCCTCCATCACTTCCTCCACTGCCGTGTGCAGTCCCACAAACAAAAGAAGTTTGTGGTACTAAAAAAAAATAATCAATTTCATCTTTGTGAGATCTTTTTTTTCCCGCGAGAAATTGAAATTGATTGATTGAACTTTTTTTTTTAGTCCCACAAACCTCTTTTGTTTGTGGGACTACACACAATGGCAGAGGACAGGGAGCCACAGCACAGGGATGAAAGAGCCGCATGCGGCTCCGGAGCCACGGGTTGTTGACCCCTGGTATAGCTGTATCGGAATTCCCTAGTGAAATGTTATAGGTCCAGCTAGTGCTCAGATTGTTAAGAGGAACTAGACAAAATGAAAATAGATCACTCAGTCTATTCTTTTGGTTAATTCCCAGTTTTACCAGGTGCTTTTCTTTGCTGATTGAGTTTAAAGCAATTGTAGAAGGAAAGCCTTGCAGTGATCAATATGAGCTCTTTCTTCTTTTGGTTTCTCCTCTGGGACTTTAAGGAGCCTGAGGAGCACTGGACTTGCTTTCCAGTGACAAAAGGGGAAACCCTGGCCAAGTCAAGAGGGTGGGAGTGTTTTGGAGGAAGATTTGTGTCTGGTGGGAGAGCGGAGAGGAAGAATTTACAGTAGAGCAGCCATCAGCTCGGTAGGCAAATGATGGTAAAAGAGGAACAGACTTGGACTTCAGTAAGCTGACAGCAATCAAGCTGAAATGGGAAGCAGAACCCAACAACCTCTGGCGCAGATATTGAGATTGTATAGCCAGCTAGCAGCTGGAAAAGCACCTCCCTTTTCCTTACCCAACACAGTCTGAAAACCTTCAGCAGCAGTTTGAAACAACAGCTGACAGCAAGAGCAACCGACTAATTTGAAGGTGGCTAAAGACTGTTTTAAGCTCAGGCAGTACAGAAATGTTCATCGGGTTATAAAAAGATAAGATGCCTAATACCACCAGGCCGACCTAGACTGACAGGCATTTTATTTAATTTATATTTAGTATTTTTAATTTATCTCTTAAATTCTCTAATTTAATTTATTGCACAGATGTTCTCAATTTTATTTCTATCTTGATCTCTGTACTTATTATATGTTTTGCTGTTAGCCGCCCTGAGTCCTTCGGGAGATAGGGCGGGATATAAATCCCATCAATAAATAAATAAATAAATAAATAAAGATAACTTCAGCCTCATTGCTGGTGGTCTATATCATTTCCAGAAAATAACTCTTTTGTAATAATGTGGAAACAGGAACACTGAATTGTAGTGCTCTCTTGTATGCACCTCACTTCTTCGACCAATTATGATGTCAAAACTCTGTTTTTTACAGCAAAATATTTTGGGCTACTCTCTCCCCCCCCCCCCTCTCTCTCTCTCTCTCTCTCTCTCTCTCTCTCTCTCTCTATATATATATATATATATATATATATATATAGAGAGAGAGAGAGAGAGAGAGAGAGAGAGAGAGAGAGAGAGAGAGAGAGAGAGAAACAGAAATTATTTTGTATGTAGGAAACTGAAATCTCCCTGCTGACCTATATACACACACACACGCACACACACACACACAGAGTGATGGTGACTTAATGGTATTGAAACCTTAATGTAAGCAAAGGACTGGGCAGGAGCCACAAGTATGTACCTGCTTCAGATGTATTTGCTGAAAAGTGGGGGATGTCTTTCAAAATTAGCTTGAAGATTAATAATTGCTGCTTGGAGGATGCTGGTTGCCTAGTGAATGTCAACCCATTTAGCATCACAATAAGAGATGGCGGCACATATAATAAAGGGAGAAGAGCCCCACTCCTGACTGGTTCTGGTACTTATGCTGCAGAGTGCAGATTGCCACCTTATGACAGCAGGAAAGTGGCACTACTCTGAATAGCATCTATGAAATGACCTGCATACTAAGCTTATATCTACAAAATGATAGAAAAAGATTTAGCAACACTTTAGAACAGGGGTGTCAAGCTCGCCGCATCACATGACGTGCAACTTTTTCCCCCTTGCCAGAGCTGGTGTGGGCGTGGCTTCCACATGATGCATCCAGCCCATGGGCCGGCAGTTTGACACCCTTGCTTTAGAAGAAGTTTCTTTGTTGTTTAGCATAACCTTCTGGCCCAAATCTTCCCCTTTTAGCTCCTGGTTTATTCTTCCAAGACTCTTAAACACATAGTATATAATAATCTAATCTAATCTAATAATCTAATCTAATCTAATCTAATCTAATCTAATCTAATAATCTAATCTAATCTAATCTAATCTAATCTAATCTAATCTAATCTAATCTAATCCAATCCAATCCAATCCAATCCAATCCAATACAATACAATACAATACAATACAATACAATACAATACAATGCAATACAATATAATGTTACATACTAATTATATAAAATTATATAGCATATAATTAAATTTGTAATATATCATATCTACTTTATGCCAAATATGTCTTCCTTTCCCTTTATGGTGTCCCACGTTTTAAAGGCACATAAAAATGATCTTATCGCTTCTTCTGCTGGTCACCAATATTGGTGGCTACCACTACTGCTTCCATCCCTGGCCACCAATAGAAATCTTATAGTCTTTGCTTCGTTCTCATATTCCTTGGTGGCTATCCTGTGCTGACTGTATAGAAATTTGCCACAGTTCTTCTGGTACAGTCATTATATACATTCATGTAGTGAGAATTCAATCCAATGTTAATAGTAAGGCAGTGACAATCTTCCTCCTATCCTTAGGTGATTTTACTATTATATACAGTATACATCCAATATTGGGCATGCTGCCATATAGCCTGAAATTGTTCTTGAGTTTCAGCAATAAGTGGATTAGAAAGAAATGCTACTATTTTCTCTTCATCCGTATGCACTGACCTTTAAGATAAATAGTCAGGAGCTATTATTTTGTGTTCCTGGTTTTTACTCCATTTCCCATGTAAAGGAAAGTAATTTGTGGACCATCTAACAAGATGATTGCCTGCTTGACCCCATTTATTTTGTGGCCAATATTGCTATCAAGGGTTTATACTCTGTATGTAACTTAAACATATAGCCCTACTGATCAGTTCTTCATTTTTCAAAAGTTCAGATGAAAGTGAGAACTTTTTTTTAACTAATAAAAGTATTTCTTTTCATCCTCAGTAAGTGTCCTTGATATACATGCAACTGTTTTCTCTGTATTCCAGTCATGAAATAGAATAAGAACAGTCTATAATGCAAAGCATCTGTTGCTGCCATTATAAGTAACACTGTCAATGCAAGGCTATTAACAATCAACCTGTTCATATTCTCAACATTTTTCTGTGGAGCCACTGTTCAATTTTGATTTATAATTCCCCTTAATAACTCACAAACTGGCTCTAATATAGGTATGTAATTTTGGAAAGCATTTTTCATGCTAAGAGATAAGACACCCCCAACCCCTCAATTGAAAAGTGGCTAAATATCTGAATATCCCTAAGAGGAATTGCATCAAAAATTGTAGCAACAAGATCAGGTTAGGCTTCAATCTCCAAATTGAGCAGGTATGGTCCAAACAGGAAAGTTCCATTTGCCTCAGCATACATACCATATGTCCAGATTAAGTCTTAAAAATGTTATTTTAATACAATCCAAACCAGACATCAAATTATTTCAAGTTCTTCTATTGTTTTCCAAACATTATTATATAATGTGAATAACACTGCATCCCCTTTGGATTTTAAGGATAATCAGTGGTTTTTTTGGCATAGAACGCAGAGAATGGCGTTCCAACATCTTTTTTTGAACGGAAGAACCGGCTCCTTCTAAGCTGCCAGAGCGAGTAAAGCTCTGGCTCGGTGAAAGGAAGCTGCCCGGGGATATTGGGGGCATCGAAGGTCAACCCGGAAACATTTCCATTGCCCTGAAAGCAGATCCTCTTCTCTGCCTTGGTTCATGGGGCTCCTCCCACTGCCACCTGTCCTCACCCCCGTGTTGGCCACCAGGGACCAGGACTGACTCCTGGAGTGAATCTCTTTGAGGGACCAGGAGTGCTCCCAAAGCAGGAGTGCCACCGCCGCCTTGGTCACTCTGGCTCCAGAGGGAGCCTCTGTGTAGAGGCGGAGGAGGATGAGGTGGCAGAAGACATGCCGGGTCTGAACAAGCACCCTCTCAAAAGCTGAGGCAATGGCATCCGTCAGCTGACGCTGCTCACGTGATCTGCACCTCGGAAGCTCCCTAAAGCAGTTTTTCCCCTCGCTCCGTAAAGGGCTTTCGACTGGAGCTGGAGTTGTGCGTGAGTTCCGGCACCTTTTTTTTTTTTTTTACAAAAAAAGCACTGAGGATAATACACATTATGCTTTAACCATAGAGCACATTTTTAAAATGAAAGCACACCATGTTCAATAAAGGCTGTAAGAGCTTTATGATAGCCATATGGTCTTATTTTGGCTCTCATCCAGAGATGAATATTGCCATCTTTCCTTTTTGTCGGTACTATAAATAGAACCCATTTTGATGACTCTTTGGCCACACTTTTTGCCATTGATTCAGTAAGTCCCTCCAATGCTGCTTTTCTACACATAAATGGTAATCACTGCAGATATGGTGGAATGTCTTCTGGATCCCAGGAGGGAGGGGCTGCATTCCAGAGGACCAAGAGACAGCAAAGTTTAGATACTTTGGTTGGGAGAAAGAAGGTCAAGATAGTTCCTTCCTAGAAGTTCATAGAAGTAGTCGATTTAGCTTGGCCAGATTTCTGTCTATAGGTGAGCAACAATAAATGAAAATCCTTAGAAATAACTCTGCATGTCCTTCTTGGTTTTGGAGTTGACAATAGCTTCTATTACACAGATACAACATTCGGCTTTATTTTAAGTTCACGGATAAACCCCTGCTTCCTTATAGTTTCAATTGCCATTTATACTATAATAGTTTTTGACGGGGAAGAACTACTCATCCATCCAGCTATCATGAAATTTAATGCAGCAGTTATAATAGGATCTCTCTTTGGGATCTCTCTTGGTACAATATAAAATCTGCTCCTATACTGCGTAATTTAAACATCCCTTCCAGATTCTGATAATATACAAACTGCTGATCCAGTATCCAACATTACTTCTAACTCTTTCAATGTGGTCTCAGCAGTAGCATTTGTACTGCACATAATTTTCTCTGCAAGGGGAATAAAAACCAGTATTCTCCACGCCACGCTCCAAATAGTCACATCTGATACTGTGACAACATGAGCCTGATGGTTAAATTGATTACTATGATGTACTTTAGCAAAGGGACCGATCCTTTTTAACATTATTTGAATTGGGTCAATTGCAGCAGCGCATTTTTTATAATTAGCCAAAAGTTGAACTGACCCACATAAAAAAGACCCTCTTCCCACTTTTTGTTGAAGCAATTTCCCTTTTTTTTACTGCTACCATGTGATTTCAACATAAAAACTCTGTCCACTGTTTGTAATTCAGTTTCTTTATCCAACTTTATATTCTTGGCTATTGTCCTAGATATTTCAATTTGTGTTGCAATTAGTATAACCCTTTTAAAAAATAAATAACAAGTGTTTCCCAACGCAAGGCATACATGTATTTTCCATTGAGTGATTTCTAATAATTTCATTCACTATTATTCCAAAATTACACGTTCCCATCAAATATCTCAGGGCAGCAACATAATGTAGTATAGATTCTTCTCTTTTGTTACCTCTGGCACAATTTATAATGACTAGCTACCACATTCACCCTTTGGCACAAAATAGGTCTGCTAATGCAGACTCGTATTTATTATGTGTGAGAGGCAAGGTATAAAGCATACCCTGTCCTTCCTTCCCTAAACAATGAAGGAATATTGTTCACTTTCTTGCTTCTGAAGTCTCTTTGTCCTTAAGTGCCTGTAAATAGTTCTTGGACACTGTTGTGATTCAGGGTCAGCCTGTGGGTCCGGCAGCCGGGTCGGATGACTCGGATGACTCAGACGAGGGGGAGGAGGAGGGTGTTGAAGACGAACTTGCTGATGATGGCTTGGAGGCTTCGCAGAGCCCCCAGCCAGGCCCCTCTTCTCAGCTGCGCGAGCCCGACAGCGCGGATGATGATGACCCACAGCTGGCCCTGTTCAAGGACGCCCGACGCAGGAGGCAGTCAAGCAGGAGCAAGCAGAGAAAGGCTGTGGGACTCCTCGGAAGGAGGCACAGGGAGGCCACGCCCTGAACTCTAATAAAGGGAGTGTTTGGGGAAGGGCTGGTTGCTGAAAGCAACCGCCCCGTTTGAGGATCAAAGTTCCGGTATCTTGTTTCTTGTTCTGTTGTTTGTTTGTGAATTAAACTTGGCAGACATTTTCCTGCCTCAGACGCTCTCCAGCCTCTGCCGTTTGTACAGGGGTTGCCTTTCTGCAAGGCCGGTAGCAGGCTGGTACAGAACAGACACCCAGATCCAAACAGAAAAGAAAAGGGGCTTACCTGGCCCTGAAGAATAGCAGACGGTAATTCATTGAAAGACAAGCCATCCTACCTTGTTGCCAATATTTTGGATCGACCAAACAGCAGTAAAAGATTTGTAAACTCTTTGCTAGGAGCAGATTCCTTGTCAAATTCCAACCCCATTTTCCTTTCTGCTACCTTACTCTTATAAACAGGGCTTTTTTTGTCATAGAACGCTCAGAACGGAGTTCCGGCACCTTTTTTTGGATAGAACCTTATAGGGTAGGTAAGGCGGGTTGTATGACATGTGTGAGTTCCGGCACCTTTTTCTTTTACAAAAAAAGCACTGCTTATAAAAGATTAGCATAGAATTAAAATAACAAGAGACCATCTCTGTGACATGTCAGTTGTGTCTTCCCTCCTCTCTAACCCCATGTTTAGATGATTTTTTAAAAACATTATTTCATATATTCTTGCAGATGGATGTCCTCTTCTCTTTCCTTTCCACCTTTCCTAGCATTTAAAGACTTCCCCAGAGAGCTGGGTTTTTGCATGATATGTCAAAAGTAGGATAATAGGAGCCTTATCATTTGTGTTTCAGGTGAAGATTCTGGGTTGATTTGTTCGATGGGTTGCTTTTATTTTGGTAACCTTTTTGTTATATTTATAGTATAAAATAAATGTAATATTGGGTTTTTACAGACCCCTTCACATTTATAAATAGGAAATGGTATGCAAACATTTTTAACAATAAATGTATGATTTTAAACAAGCACGTAGCCCATTTCTGAATCATTTTACCTATTGATAAAACTAAGGGGCATTTTTTTTAAATAAAGAAAGTGGGACAAGGCTAAATAGTAAAATAATGAAAAATGTAAAGTATTAAAAAAAAACCTGGGAATTGGAGCTAAGCTGTGCTTCGAATTCAGTTCTCAAAAGTTCCTTTGGGGCAAGAGGGATGTGAAAGATTGCATGGTGACTGGAAAACTAATGGGAAATTTTTTAGGCATAAACCACCAAGATATAGGAGAGAGATTTGTTGGCAGCTTATAACAAGTGGCATAAACAGCAGCTCAGTCCAGACTGCAAAAACATCCAGGAACAAAAGATTCAAAACATTCAAAGGGAGAATTCACTAATAAAAGAAGGCTGGAGATTTCTATCGCAGCTTCCAAGAATCTGTACTTCACCCATAGCTCTTATGTTTTAATTCCACAATGAAATCTGTGCAATCGTTGCCCTTAGATTTGTGTTCTACAGCATGTTTTTTGACAAAGGTCAGTGCATGTAGCACTTAACTGCAATTCCTTAAAGTGTCTGTTTTTTTTCTTTTTGAGACCACACAGCTGCTGCAGAATCTGTTCACTAATACATTTTTAAAAAATAAATTCAAAGCATTGTACTGAGTACTAGAACCAGATGACAAAATTATTTCCCAAATCCATTGGAAATAAGTACAGAGAGATACCAACCTAATATTCACATTTAAAACTTTTAAACCAGGGAACCAATCTGCTATTAATCAGGAGGACAGTATTATTAAATAGCAGAAACATATCACTGCATTGACTTTAGCAAGGTCTGCCCCCTTAAAGTGGTTTTATAATGAGGAAGGTAAAAAATGAATTGAAATATCCTTCTGTTCTTCCATTGCAATTTTCATTGGTACATATTTTATTAAAAGTAGACTATTATGTACTCAGCTATTCAAAAGTAAAGCATTTTACCAGAATTAAATTCGGTGAGTATGATTCAGGGTAGCTTCTCCTCCCCTCCCTTAATGATCTGAAGAGTTCCTGATTATGAGCAAAACATCCCTGCCACAAAGGATAGGGTGCAAATATATCCTAAATGCAATTATTCAGGGCTGAGCTAGCAAAAGTTTTACAAATATCAGAGTAAGATTTGGATTCTGACACATTTGCAATTCATAACTGTGTATTAGATATAAAAAGCTGTTTATTCAGCATCGGCATAGAAAATAGGAGGATTTATTTTCTACAAGAACAATTTTCAAAGCAAACCAAGGGGGAAAAAACTAGTCACATATTTCGTTTGAAGTTGACAAATCATCTGTACAATATTAAAGTTTTCAAGAGGAGCATCAATTTAATTTAAAATTACTCTAGCATAAAGATGGCCAAAGCCCTAGTGAATTTTGTATAGATCTTGTGGCAGGCTATCCTTCTCAAAGATAGTTATGCAGTAAGCCATGCCACAACTTTTCATCACGCTTTTAAACATTTATATAACAATGTTCAGATGTGCGAACTGTTGTGTAGCCAGTTCTTTGGAGGCAATAAGTGAGACGGAAGGTTGCAAACAGGAACATGCTTTATTGAGGCAAACAGGAACAGAACTGAAACAGTGGCTGCTGCACAGCTATTTATATGGTTGGCCACTAGGTGGTGGCCAATAGGTTTAAAGGAACCCATTCCCACCCCAAAACCACCAACGATCTTCTTGGAGACAGCAAGTCTGGCTTAGTCATTGACTGTTACACAGACACACCATTGAGCAACTTTTAAGCAGCATTCAAACAGACAAGTGAATCAGTACAAATAAAAATCCCAATACATTACACCCCTCCCCCCTAGAATGTACACACATTATTTAATAACATAATCTTGAAGATATTTTGGTGGTCTACGCGACTGTTCAGAATGCCTGTGGGTTCTGGGCAACTCCCGGTCTACCAGCTTGCCTGCTGGCTTGGGTAGACCAGGACTTTTGGGTTTACATGAGTTGAATTGACTCGAGTCCCTTTGGCTAGCCATTCCTGGTCAGCCCAAACCAAAGTCCAATGTGGTATCTGGGTCTGCGGAGCTGCTGCTTTGTTCAGTTTGTCCTTCCCTGTCCAGAGACCCAAGTTGCACTCCTGGACTGTGTCCATCTATGGCCACCTCCCCATTGTAATGACTGAATGAGTCCTCAGAGCATGTGAACTGCTCTTTTAGGCTGCTGGCTGCCGGCTCTTGTTGCGGACCTGCTGTGAGGTCCTCGTTTAGTGGCCATTCCACAAAACACCTTTGCAGCTGATCAATATGTCAGCGAAAAACTTGCCCCCCATCCAGGACCAGCTCATAGGACAGGGGTCATGAGACCTTAACAATTTTAGCCAGCATCCACAAGTTCCCATGCCTGTTGTTCTGGGCCCACACCCCATCACCCACTTGCAACCCCCTTGGTGCCTTTGGACATGTGGTGTCTTCTGCTATCCGCTCAGGATGCAACCTGTCCAGTTTCGTGATTAATCTTCCTCCCCAGCGAAGCTCTGCTGGGCTTTTGCCCATTGCTGTGCAAGGCATAGTGTGCTGGCAAAGCAAGAAATCAGCCAGCCTATGGTGCCAATCCCCTGAAACAATGCACTTGAGTGACTCTTTCGTTGTACGCACCATGTGTTCAGCCTGCCAGTTAGTCAAAGGGTGAAAAGGAGCTGACATTGCATGCCTTATGAGGTTAGCCCTCAAGAAGACCTGAAATTCTGACGCTGTGAACTGGGCCCCGTTGTCCGAGACTAAGACGTCTGGCAGCCCATGTGTAGCAAAAAGCTTCCTAAGCACCTGGATGGTCTTAGCAGTAGTCATAGTTGCAATAGGAATTACTTCCAACCATTTAGAGTGGCTATCGACCACTATCAAAACCAGCTGTCCCTGAAAGGGCCCAGCGAAGTCAATGTGAATCCTTGACCATGGTGTATGAGTTTCCTCCCGTTGGTGGACAGGGGCCTGTGGCATCTCTGGCCTGGACTGTTGACATGTGTAAAACCCATGTACTTGGGCCTCAATAGCCTTATCTAACCCTGGCTGCCAAAGGTAGCTCTGTGTCAGTGCCTTCATCCGGACTATGCCCGGACGGCCTTCATGCAGAGACTGGAGCACACGGTGCCTTAATGAACTGGAGACAATATTTTATTTATTTATTTTTTTATTTTAATTCCATTTATATCCCGCCCTTCTCCGAAGACTCAGGGCGGCTTACAAGCTTAGCAGTAGCCTTCAATAACCCTGCTCCCCAATAGAATGCAACCTTTGTGAGCTGAAAGCTCATGTCTACGTGTGAAGTAGCTCAGGAACGCTGGTCCTGGACTGTTTTCCAGTCACCCTGTGTGAACCCATGACAACACCCTGCTTAAAATTTTGTCTGCGGCGGTTTCTGCAGCTACATCCCCAGCATGGAGGGGAAGTTCAGGAAAATCTTAAATTGACAAGATGCGTGCTGCTGGAGCCGGATCTGGCTCCACGTGTGGCAGTGGCAACCTGATAAGGCTGTCTGTGTGGCCCATATCTTTGCCGGGTTTGTGAACCAGCCTGTAGCTGTAGGCTGACATAAAAATGGACCACCTTAGCATTCTAGGGGAAAGTATTTGAGGCGTCTGCCTATCAGTGGTAAACAACCCCAACAATGGCTTGTGGTCAGTGAAGACCATGACAAATAATCATGGAATTTTTTTTTAACTCCGGTTACGATGGCCAGAGCCTCTTTGTCAATCTGAGCATAATTTCGCTCAGCCGAGGACAATGTCCTTGAATAATAAGCATTCAAACAGACACGTGAATCAGCACAAGTAAAAATCCCAATCCATTACACGAACAACAACAGATCCTTTACCTTGCAAAGCTTCAGAGAATTGTGGGAAGAGTGCATAGGAAAAAAGCCATTACATACATAAACCTTCAGTTTAGAGACTGACTGAATTGTCAAGAAGAATCAAATACTTCTGAATAAATTTGATGACTTAGTGTGACATGATCTTGTTGGAATCAGCTTGATTTTCTGAGCTGAAACAACCTGATTCGGTTCACCTCAGAGCATGCAACTAAATCAGCTCACTTTTCTGAATCCAGTCACTGATGATTTGAAAAAGATCAGAACTGATTTGTAACCAATAATCTGCATTTACTGTATGTTCTCGGTATAAAGGCAGATTGTCCCAGAATTTTTTTGAACAGAATCCCTGTCATCTCTGATAGAATATATTCTTATCAAGTCTTCTACCAAAACATGGTCCATTGTCCCCATTTCCCTTCATCCTGGGTATCTAATAACAAAAAAGAACAACCCCTCTCTAGTTGAGAACCTCACACAGTTTTCATGATACAATAGGAACTTTGAGCAACACTAAGCAATTGACTTCAATGGGAACTGTTCAGAGTTAGCAAAACTTTTCTCACACAGTGGACTGAAAATTGTCCTTAGCAGATCTGTCTCTTTAACCCCAATATATCCTATACTAAGCCAATTCTGCTCCCTCCCTTGGCCAACATTCTTATTGAATTGTTTTTGCATAGAGCCTTATGTAGCAGTACTTCTATTACATTTTTCTGAGTTCCCTCCTATGGGGTTAGATTTCCAAACTGGTTCTCTTAGCTTTTTGTTTTCTTGGCCTGACAATTTTCCATTCAGCCTCAGAAAAATCTACCCAAGATTTCCCTTTCAGGTGAAACTTCTCAGGCCCCACACTGGGCAGGCTTCCAATGAAAGTGTCATGATCTTTTGTCCAAAATCCCGTTTTCTTCTTTATCTCTTGCTACCTAGTAAGGCTTTCTGAGAAGAGGTTTGGGACACCTTATAGATTCTAAACATCCTTTTTATTTCTTCCCTGTCATCTCCCCTTCCATTAAATGACCTTTAAGAGCTAGGGCAGATCAACCAATAATTTAGAGCCAGCAGATTTAGGGAAAGCTACAGATCTCTTCCCCAAATCTAACTTTCTATCTGGTTAGTAGTTCTGAAGATCCTGCATCCTACCATTGATCTATTTAGTTTAACAACTTTAACCTTTCCTGCCTTCCATTAATTTCCCTGCAATCACTGGATGGAACCGACACATGTGCAGACACATACCTACATACACTCATTCTGACAAACACTGTGATTGCAGGGCCATTGGAGACTGTTATTCTGCTCACTTATTTTACAAGCATTAGACACATTTGTGGAGTGCTTGTAATAAAGGGTCTAATTCACCACAAATAGCCCACACAAAGCCTTAATGAAAATGGCTCTGATTCCCTCACATCATAGAGATGTAAGGGGCTCTAGGCCATCAAGTCCAACCTCCTGTCAATGGAGGAACTCAATTTCAAGCATCCCCCTGCTTGTGTTGTTTGTGGAAGAAAGGAAAGGGGCTAAAAGCAAAGGGACTAGCTGCCTCTCTTGGTAATTGATTCTATTGTCAAAATCCTTCTGCCATTAGGAAACTTCAGGTTAATATTCAACCTGGATCTGTCTACTTGCAATTTAGCACCATTATTCTGTATTTACATTCTGATGTGACAAAGAACAGGTTTTTTACTTATTTATTTATGGCACTGCTATAAACTGGATTCTATTTTATTTCGCTAAAAGCATTTTTGGCAGTTTGCAAAAGAGAGAGAGAGAGAGAGAGAGAGAGAGAGAGAGAGAGAGAGAGAGAGAGAGAGAGAGAGAGAGAGAGAGAGAGAGAGAGAGAGAGAGAGAGAGAGAGAGAGAGAGAGAGAGAACCCCGACAACCACTGAACATAAAATCAATAAGAAACCATAAAAACATACCCGCTTTCCTCAGATTTGGCATCCAACAAGCAACTTTCTATAGTTCCTTATTCATTAAAATTGAAATTATATGCTGACAATACTGTACCTACAGTTATTTATCCAAATGGCTTTTTGGAATTCATAAAGAAGTATATACAGTGTAAGGTTAAAGTTCAGAAAGGATATTGATTTAACAAAAACAGGACTCAAATGCTGACATTATCTGAAGAAGAAAAATAATAATTGTAACAAATATTAATATTTAATACTAGTGTTAAAAAGATTAAATACCTGGTGATTTACTTCACATATACATACACACCAATAAAAAATTATTTGAAATAACTATTCACTAATTTGGAAAGATATAACAGTGGGTACCCTAAAATGGAAGAAGCTAAAATTGACCTTGCTAGGAAGAATGTTAGATGCAAAAGCAGACAGTCAATCAAGGCTTAACTTTATTTTTGAAATTCTTTCAGTCAAAACTTTTATAATATTATACAGTATTATATGTATTATGCAAACTATCTTAAGCAAATGTTATAATTTAGTTAACAAATTGCATTACCTCACCTTACAGCTGGGTTATCTCTGTTAAGGGAAAAGGATCCCCAGATGGCATATATTTAATATTAAGCTTATCACTATTTATAAACGTTATAAATATATTTTATAAATATTTATAGATATAAATATTAACTTTAATATTAACTTTAGCTTAATATAAACATAAATTGAGCCAGTTTGTTCTTGTGGTTAAGGCGCCAGACCAGAAAATGGGAGACTGTGAGTTCTAGTTCCACCTTAGGCATGAAAGCTGGCTAGATAACTTCGGGTCAGTAACTCTCTGCCACCTCACAGAGTTATTGTTGTGGGGAAAATAGGAGAAGGATGCTATGTTGGATTTGTTCACCATCTTGAGTTGTTTGAAAAAATAACAAAGGTGGAATATAAATAAATAGATAATTGGTAAAAGATCATTCAATAATAAACAACATATTAAAAGTAGCTCAGAATTATTGCATCTAGCTTCATTGTTAAACATTTAGTCTCAAGAAGATGAACCTGCAAAGAAATCTGGTCAATGGAAAAAATAATAAAATAATAAGTTATAAAAATATTTTAAAAATGCAATGTTAACAAGACAAAGATATAATATTTTGAAACCCTATGTTTGGAATGGTCTGAAGTACTAGACCAGTTCCCATCACTTCACATGGGCATTGTTGCTCTAAGGAATTACTAAAATCAGAAGCTTGACTTAATCCTTTAGAAGTTACTGATAAATAGGACACAAAAACCAGACAAGTTAAAGTTTCTGTGATTAAATGGATGCCAAATTTAAACAGAATGTTTGATATGGAACAATGGGGATTTCAAATGAAAATATTTTTTATTTTACATTGAACATCATATTTAGAGAAAACTGGTATATGATATTTTCCCAATGGTATATCACTTATTTGTTAAATAAGTACAGACATTCATTTCCTACAACTGCTTGTTCCATGTTTGGTGGCAATGCTTTAAAGCCCAATAATTTTGGAAAATATTTTATAAGATATGAAACAAATTCTGAGTTAAATTCCCTTTCCAATCTGTCAACTTTAAATTAATTATTACTAAAATTAATATTTCTATTGAACTAGCTTTGTATTTGTTAGATACCCTACACTTCTCTTTGGAAAGACATACAAGTTCTTCAGCAAAAGAATAACAAATTAAGTGGTGGGTGTGCCACGTAACAGAGTGAGCGCCTTTTACTCATCCCAGCTTCTGCCAACCTAGCAGTTTGAAAGCATGTAAAAATGCAAGTAGAAAAATAGGGACCACTACGGTGGGAAGGTAACAGTGTTCCGTGAGCCTTTGGCGTCTAGTCATGCTGGCCACATGACCACGGAGACGTCCTCGGACAAGCGCTGGCTCTTCAGCTTTGAAACGGAGATGAACATCGGCCCCTAGAGTCGGAAATGACTAGCACGCATGTGCGGGGGAACCTTTACTTTTATGTTTACATATATTTCTTGATGTCTAATTTAACCTCATAGTTGAGAAATAAATCTGATACAGAATTTAATGTAATACAAAATAATTTTTGGACTATACTTCTACTAGAGAGACTATATAAAACTAATTTTTCACTTTAACTTATGTTGCATACTGTGTGCTGATTACTCTAATACTTGTAAATTACACTGATTTAAATGATTGGTAGTTTTAGAATGACATATGGTTTTCAAATACATAGCATTAAATTAATGCTGTTCTGAGACTCTGTACTTAATTGACTCAATCATATGATCCTGTAAATCTCTTGTCTATTTTCCACTTTTCTTATTATTTACTTCTTAATAACAATCTGCTCTCAGCTGTGATTCCGTACTCTGGTACACTTATAAAATCTATAACATCTTCTGTCAGTTATCTGATTTTTGCTTCCTTCGTAACAATCAAAGATTATTTATTTGTGGTTATGAAAATATATACATGCCTGATGATAAATGATAGTATTGTTCTGTATTTTGTTTTAATTTTGTGTGCTTTACAACACTATTAGCCTTTCTGTCAGTCAAATAGAGGGCGCCGCCCTTCGGGATCCCCAACTCCCTTTCTTTCTTTCTTTGCTTTTTCCACTTTGCAATGGTAGTTTTACATATTTCTTGAGCTAACTCAGGAAGAGCCGTGGTAGGGCAGTGATTAGAATGCAGTGTTGCAGGCTAATTCTGCCAATGGCCAGGAGTTCGATTCTCACTGGCTTAAGGTTGACTCAGCCTTCCATCCTTCAGAGGTCGATAAAATGAAAGCACGTAAAAATGCAAGTAGAAAAATAGGGACCACTACGGTGGGAAGGTAACAGCGTTCCGTGCGCCTTTGGTGTCTAGTCATGCCGGCCACATGACCACGGAGACGTCCTCGGACAAACGCTGGCTCTTCGGCTTTGAAACGGAGATGAGCACCGACCCCTAGAGTTGGAAATGACTAGCACGCATGTGCGGGGGAACCTTTACCTTTACCTTTTATGCTTAGAGGGGGCTATAAAGCATGGTGAAATGGTATATAAGTCTAGGTGCTATTGCTAACTTGCTGTCTTTTTCCAAATCAGCTTTCTCCCACTCCACTCTGTCCACCTCCCACCATTTAACCTTTAGGGCCTACTTAAATGTACCCCTAGATGCCAGAAACCTAATGAAGCGGTTTAGATTAACACTTTAACCTTTTCCTTGCACCAGCTGTACATCTCTAGCTGTCTGCAACCAGCTGGGCTTCAATGATAAATACATATTTTATGGCCCCTCAGGCACCTTCCAAGGATCTTAGTGTTTAATGTCAACCTAAACATGCATTAATAGTTATTCCTTTAATTTTTAATAGGTAAAATTTTATTTCTCTCTCTGTTTGAAGAAACTACCCAATTAAACAAAGAGACAATTACCGGGAAAAGAGGGCTCAAAACCGATAGTGGCATATAGGCAAATGAATATTTTTATGATTAATTTGATCCTAGGAGCTATCTTCAAGCTGAGAGCTGGAATAGAAATTGGGTTCACTGGGCATTTGGGGGCAGCTAATGCTAAATCAGAAAGAATAATTTTAACATTGGGGCTCTTAGTGTAGCTGCTGATTTTGTTTGTTTCTAACAAGCCCCACTGTTCATGTTTGGTGCCATGTTAATAAAAGGTATCTTGAAGTGATATATATAATGGCTTCTATCAGCTGTGCGTGCTGTGAGATGAAAATTTGATAGTCCTAATAAAATAGTTAGAAAGTTATAATCAGGTTAATGGCTTTCTTACGTAATTTGTTTTCTAACCGTCAGGCCATCATCCATCTCATTTCATTATTCCTTCTAGCAAGCAACTGCCTTTCTTCCGAATTTTAGAATTATCTATTATCTATTTGGAACTTTACGTGGTTATTGAATTATTCTGTGCTGTAATGTTTCAAGGTCTTTTTGTCCACCTTGCTCTGTATTGGTCCATTGGAAAGGGCAAAAAGTAAATCAACTACATGATATCATTTCTCTCTGCAATAATAGTAGGTGTAAATATATACCGGTAATCCTCAACCTTTGACCACAGTTGAGCCCAAAATTTATGAGACATTTGTTCAGTGAGTTTTGCCTCAGTTTATGACTTTTCTTGAGACATTTGTTAAGTGAATCACTGCAGCTGTTAAATTAGTAACACGGCTGTTAAGTGAACCTGGCTTCCCCATTGACCTTGCTTGTCAGAAGGTCACAAAAGGTGATCACATGACCCCAGGACATTGCAACCATCATAAATCTGAATCAGTTTGATCACATGACCATGGGGATGCTGCAATGGTCATAAGTGTGAAAAGCAATCATAAGTCACTTTTTTCAGTGCTGTTGTAACTTTGAACAGCCACTAAATGAACAGTTGTAAGTCAAGGACTACCTGTATTATTTTTGCATGAGTCATAGTCCTAAATGCATACTATTCCACCCATCTTAAAGTTGGTGAGGTTGAGGAACACTGGCGCATACTGGTGTATTTCCTGGCAGAGAAAAATGGCATCATTTGTAGGGATGACTAGCTAGACAGTTTATTGAGATGGAAGAACTTTATTGTTACTAGGAATGTTCAAGAGGCAATATGGGTGACACGGCTGTCCCGGTCAATGTTCTTCTAATACAAAAATCTTGATTTGACTTGTTATGAAGTAGGAAGAATAGCAATGCTAGTCATATTGGAAAGGAAGAAGGCAGGATAAATTAGAATTTTAAGAAAGAAATGCAAACTGGTAGGAGTTTCCCAGGGATAAGCAATGCAGTTAAAAACTAGTGGCAAATGTCCTGGTTAAAAGAATCAGAGGAAAAATAGAAACCTAGATAGAGATTTAAAAAAAAAAGTTAAATGTCACAGATACACCCCTCTCTGGACGTGAGTAGGGAGGAGGAAGAGGAAGAGGAGGAAAGGTGGAGTCGAGATATGGCCCAGATCAGGGCTCGGAAAGTCCTATCCTGTTGGAGCAGCCTCAGCTGGGTCAATTGGATAAGTGACAGGTGGAGGCTGAGCAAAGTGAGCCACAGCCTTCAGTAAGTTGGCCAGGAGGCTGCAGGGAGGACTGGGAGCAGCTGCCCCCTTTAGCAATGAGAAGGAGGTGGAGTCCACACCTCCTCCTGATCCAAGGACATGTAGGGCAGAGAGGAGACAAGCACAATGCCGGTTAGCTAGATGATTCATGAGGAGGTAACCTCACCTCTTGTAAAGGGCTGCGTTGGTGTTGCCTACTTAATCTCACCCTGAGGACTTGAGCATTGCTGCAGCAATGTGCCCAGGTATATGCCTTATTTGCTCATGCCATTTGACTCATGGCCTGATTTCTTGGACTGTGTGTGTGCCCATTGGACTTGGTTACCCCGTGACTCTTCCCATGCTGAGCTCACAATCTGAACTTGTGGAAGAGGGGTGCTTTTCGAGGACCTGTTTGAGAGGTTTGAATAAACACCTGTAGAACTCTTGCTGTACAAGTTTGTGTGTGTGTAAGGGGAGTGGCACAGTAAGTTGCTTAGATAGGGTGGAATCAAAATTGAGGAGCTCTTCCCCCCTCCAAAGAATTAAAAGTTGGGATAGATATAAAAGCTGTGCATGTGAAAAGGGGAGAAATGCAGGCATGAAAGGGGAAGAGTTGTGAAGTAAAAGACTGCGGTCTCTAGAATAGGGGAGACAAGAAAAAGAAAGGCAGAGAGGTAGCCTGAAGAGATAACAGTCCAATTCAGGAAGTCTTTTTTTCTCTCTGAAGCAGAAGGAAAAGAAAGGTGGCTTGCACTGTGAAAAGCTGAATGACAGAAGAGAGAAAGAATAAGGCAATTCAACAGGGGTTCTCCCATGGTAGGATTCAGCTGGTTGGCACCAGTTTGGCAGAACTGGTAGGTAATTTTTTGTTGCCCAGGCCCAGAATGGACTTCTGGAAATGGCATCTACACAGAGAACCAGTTGTTTACATATTTGAATCCCACCACTGGGCTCTCCTGTCAGTTAACTGGTCAGGGGAAACCTGGGTGCAAAGCTTTGGTCAGGGGAAGAAGCAGATGCCCCATTTGTGGAGAAAGAAAAGGGCCAAACTGATAGGGGCCAGAGAAAAGTAGAAAACAGAGGCCCAAATAAAGCAAAAGAAAACATGGTGAGTGACTGCAGGGATGAAGAAAAACGTAAAGAAGAATTGGGAGGCAGCTGGTTTAGACTGGACTGTGTCTTTAAAATTCATGGTGCTTTGAAGACTGCTCAGCTTGCCCCAGGCATTTTAAGACAGCTCTGGAAGGTATGAGTGAGGGAATTGCCAGTGCAACCTTCCCTGTAGGGCAAAAGAGGGCACCTCATTGACTGCAAAAGAGGAGGGCTAGTTAAATTTATTCACATATCTTGGTACAGAAGTACATTTTGCTGTTTCTTACTGATATAGAGAAACTGTTGTCCTTCACCAAGAAACAACATATTTTGATTGGCTTTCTGAGGTAGAAAGAAGGAAAATAATTAATTACCACTAACCCCTGACTTATGACCATAATAGATCCCAGAATTTCTGTCGTATGTCAAGGCACCCTCATTTTTAAAGACATATTTTATGTGGTCGTTGAAGAGAACACTGCAGTAGTTAAGGAAATCTATTCTCTGCGGTGCCATTTTTGTGTGTGTGCCAGAAATCGAAAGTAAATGCCGGTTTCCAGCAAGATAAATAAATTGCACTCATAAGACTGCAGACACTGCCAACAGCCGTAAATGTGGGCTGCTTTCTAATGAAATCACATTTCAGGTGGGGGAGGAGCAGTGGTTGGAACTATGAATATGGGTCATAAGTACAGTTTGAGGGATCCATCATAATTTTGGATGTTGCTAAGTCGTAAGTCGAGGACTATGTTTAATGCCCCTGGAACCCAGATTCTCTGTCAGACTTTATTTGAAAAAAACTTGGGAAAAACCACTTAGGGCTTCAGGCAAATCAATTTCTTGGTTTAAAGTAGTGTCTGTTATAAATGCAATAATAATGTAACCAATTAGCTTACATGTCACCAAGAGCTAGCAGTCAGACAGGGACCATTCATTTGTATAGCGATAGGGAAAATTGCCACATATATAAAGCATGGACATCTTTCCAACTTCAGTTTACTTGTGGTTATAAGCACACCATTCCAATCTCATACATCAGCCAACTTTCCTGTTTTAAAAGTGATTCTCTCTCCTCTGTAACAGGGAGGGGAGTAGTATTTTTACTTTCAAAAGTCCACTGGCAATCTTTTCTCTCATTAATGTAATAATTTACTTAAAATGAGGGGCCTGAATTGGGACTTCTGGGGATTAAGTGGCTGCTTTCTTACAGGCAATGCTCTGATCTGAATTGGGTTAACATATGCTTGTCTTATACAATAAGTTACTGAAAAGACAGCTACACTAAATGATACCTATTTCATATACTATATTGCAATTTCCCTTTGAATACTTCCCCAGCTCCACTGTAACATTTCAATTATTTTATACGCTAATCCCCCTCCATCTGTTGCCTAGAAACCCAGGCACCCCAAGTTTGGTGGGGAGCTGATAAGAAATTTATGCCTGGATTTGAGAGAGACACTTGTCCCTTTGCAAAGCTGTTTCTTTGCTCGTGTGAAAATACAAATCACCCAGAAGTTCAGGCAAAAGAAAAAGCTTTTATTAAGTGTGTATATGTGGCAGGTGGGGAGGAGCTGGCTGGGGGTGCTGAAGTCTTTTTGTAGGATACAGAAATAAATGATGCATACATTCAGTATATTGGATACTTCAGAGAGCAAGTGATCAAACAATAAAAGACATTGATTACATGTGACACTTGAACCATTGAAAACATTGATTCTAGATAACATTCCACAAGGGGCAAATTTATGGGCTACGTTCCTCCCCTTTCTCAGCTGGGTTTGTATCTTGCAAGTCTATTCAAGGATTTTCAGAATATACTTCCTATTGTGTAGTTGCTGAAAAGACAAGTTTGCTTGCATTCCACAAGAAATGGCCTTGACAGTGAACAAAAACATGTTTTCCTAAAGTTAGAAAAGAGACCTAGCCTGCCCTATTAAAAATGCTAAATATCAACTTTTAAAATGCTAATAATGAAGCCTGACATTCCAGGTAATACATCCTCTTGAGCAGTCCAAAATGGTGATGGACATAATCAGTGCTTTTTTTGTAAAAGAAAAAGGTGCTGGAACTCACACATGTCATACAGCCCACCTTGCCTACCCTACAAGGTTCCATCCAAAAAAGGTGCCGGAACTCCGTTCTGAGCGTTCTATGAGAAAAAAAGCCCTGGATATAATGTTGTGATATGGTGTGCTGTATGACCAGTTAAGCAGCTGGGTTTGTTGATCAGAAGGCTGGCAATTTGAGGCCCAAGCACCATAAGCAACTAGCAGATTTGATAGTAGGAACAGAAGCATGCATAGTGATGTTCTGGTAGACCATTAAATTTCCAGGAGTTTAGTGACATGTTTTGAGTTCTTCACTTTTGTTTGAAAAATGGGGGCAGAATTTTTATATAGTTGGAAGAGCATTGACTTATTTGGATAGTTCTCAGACTTTCATTTCCCCTCCCAGAGTTATGCACCATTCAGTCAAGGTCAGGTCCTGCAGTCTCATTACCATGGAAGCAGGACTATGAAGTTCAGGTGTCAGGCCTTAATAAAAATCCTATTATTGCCCTTTGAGCTTTGACATAGACTTGAGTGCAGAGTGCTGTGTAAAATGGCCATCTGGGGTCTCTCCTCTGTGGTTTTCTGGGGCTCCCAACGGCTGAAAGGAGAATTGTCATTATCTTGCTGGGTATGTTATGCTTTTTGTGTTTTTGTTGAAATCTGACTGCTAAAGTTATAATTTAAATGAAGTTAAATAAAGCTTAATATCTACTTACTTACTGGGGTGTTCATTGTCTCTGGATCATCAAAGAACTAATTGGCACCTGGTCATTGCCTGCCACTTGACAATACATCATTGCAATTAGAGCAATAGATAACTTGCCCTTCAGATGTTCAGGGTTCATCTGGTCTTGATGATCATTGAAATACACACACACACACACACACACACACACACACACACACACTCCATACAGTACTTTGACCAGTCATCAACAGTATATGATTTGCAGTCCTGCCATACATTTGATGTCTAGAATTAAATTTACTTTTACTGTGATGGCATCTATTTTGTAGATCAAGGTAAAGGTAAAGGTAAAGGTTCCCCCGCACATGCGTGCTCGTCGTTTCCGACTCTAGGGGCCGGTGCTCATCTCCGTTTCAAAGCCGAAGAGCCAGCGCTTGTCCGAGGACATCTCCGTGGTCATGTGGCCGGCATGACTAGACGCCAAAGGCGCACGGAACGCTGTTACCTTCCCATCGTAGTGGTCCCTATTTTTCTACTTGCATTTTTACGTGCTTTCGAACTGCTAGGTTGGCAGAAGCTGGGACGAGTAACAGGCGCTCACTCTGTTACGCGGCACTCGGGATTCGACCCGCCAAACTGCCGACCTTCTGATCGACAAGCTCAGCGTCCTAACCCACTGAGCCACCGCGTCCCTTTTTGTAGATCAAAGTACCCTATAAGTTGAAGAAAGTCTGCTTTTTATTGCAGGAGTTTCAAGCACATTTGTTTAATTATTTTAATTTAAGCAGTGAGCACTGATGATGCTACCTAGTTAGGTAATGAAATGTCTGTGAGCAAGCAAAAAAAGCTCACAGAGAACCAAGAAAGGACTCCACACCTTTTAACTGTTTTAATTTTAGATATTTTGGTTTTAATACTAGTATGTTTACTATGGTCATTGGCCAGCATTAACTGTTTCCATAGATGTAATATTTTATGGTTTTAATAATATGTTTTAAAATAGTTTTAAATTGTATTTTTGGCTTGAATTGTATTTCTAAGGATTCCCCTGAGCTACTAAAAGAGTGAGTAGTACACACATACTCTAAAATAAGTAATTAATTATTAGTGTATGATAAGACTATGAGAGAAGAGAAGTAAACATATACATACAACCCATGCAATTATATACAAAACGTTTACAGGAACATAACTGGACATCCAATTCAACTATCTAGGTGATCGCTTCTGGCATTGTTTTGTGAAGATCTTGTATGGAACCAGGGAATGCACATTACGGGCAATCTTGCCCAATATGCTTAATAGTTTAATAATTGTAACTAATTATGATGAGCATAGAATCTCTGCACATTTTTGCCACAGTTCCAGTTTGTGGTATTGAAATCCAAATTGAGCAAAGGTGTTTTGATTTCAGCAAAGACACTTTTTCTGTACCTTGTTGGCTGTTCCTGAAAACCTATCCTAAATTCATTTGGGAGCCACGCTAACTCAGAAAAAATTGTCTTTAAGGATAGGACTTTAAGGAGGCAAAAGAAGACAATGATAGGGTGTGATTGCAGTATTCCCCAGACACCTCTTTAAGTCTGCTTAGCTATCGACCAAGCCATGAAAAAGAGGCAACTTCCTTATGCTTACCTCATATCCCCATTTTTTTTGCCCACTTGAGATCTGAATATTGCATACCTTTAGTATCAATCCTCTCACATCTTCCATTGTATCTTTCTCTTATCAGACAAATAACTGAAAATTGGCCAGGGAAGGAGATTTTAGTTTTATAAAGGTAAAGGTAAAGGTTCCCCCACACATGCATGCTAGTCGTTTCCGACTCTAGGGGTCGGTGTTCATCTCCGTTTCAAAGCTGAAGAGCCACCACTTGTCCGAGGACATCTCCGTGGTCATGTGGCCGGCATGACTAGACACCAAAGGTGCATGGAACGCTGTTGCCTTCCCACCGCAGTGGTCTCTATTTTTCTACTTGCATTTTTACGTGCTTTCGAACTGCTAGGTTGGCAGAAGCTGGGATGAGTAACAGGTGCTCACTCTGCTAGGCGGCACTCGGGATTCGACCCACCAAACTGCTGACCTTCTGATCGACAAGCTCAGCGTCCTAACCCACTAAGCCACCACGTCCATATACTACCAATTTAAAAAAAAGCTTTGAAGAAAAATGTTATTATAAAGGTATGATAGCTTGATGAACTTGGAAAGCAATTCCAGTTTAGTCCAGTTGTTCAGTTGAGTTGAGAAGCTCTTAACAATGTATTGCCTATTTGAGTTTGAGAGTACTTTTTTCTCAGGCCAATTCAGGTAGTCCTCACTTACCGAATGCCTCTTTCAGCGACTATTTAAAGTTATGACAATCCTGAAAAAACTATGTTTACGAGCAGTACTTGTATTTGGAGTTGTTGCGGCATCCTCATGGTCATGTGATCATGATTTGGATGCTTCACAACTGACAAGGATTTATGTTAGTGACAGTATCACTTGATAGCTATTGATGACTTTCACAGTTGACTTCTGACAAGCAAAATCAGGTGTGTTTGGGGGGGAGCCAACGGGAAGTCGCAAGTCAAGGACACAGGATATTGGGCTTAAATGACTCATAGTGATTTACTTAAGGACCATAGTGGAGCTGACACTAGAAGCTGAGCACGGTCATCTGAGGTTTCATTTAAATCATTTAGAAACAGAGTTGCTGATCCCAGTTGCAGTTGGCGAGGACTATTTGTTTGTCTATTGCTTTTTATATACCTCACAGTTAATAAGTGTAACCATGAGGCTTTTAAGCTTTAATGCAATAATATTAGACTCCCCTGATTTGAAAGTTGAGAAAAGGCTCCAATCTTGGAAAAGAGCCTTGGTGGAGCAGTGGGCTAATGCCTCCTTAAGTAACACCAGCTGCCTGCAATTAGTGCAGGTTCGAGTCCCACCAGGCTCAAGGTTGACTCAGCCTTCCATCCTTCCGAGGTAGGTAAAATGAGGACCCAGATTGTTGGGGGGGCAATAAGCTGACTTTGTAAAAATGCCGCTGGGGGGCGCGCGAAAGCCCTAATAAGCAGGCATATACATAGAATGAAGGCTATTGCTAAGCACATTGATTTGTGCTTCTTAGATTGTAAGCCGCCCTGAGTCTTTGGAGAAGGGCGGGATATAAATGGGATTTTTTTTTAAAGGGAAATCAACAGTGGTTTTCGGGGTCCTGTTTTGCTGTTTTGCAAAGTCTTCACTTTAGAAAGCTTGCAAAGGGGAAGTATTGAGGTTCAGTTAGTGGCATCGGAGCATTCTTTGATTTTGACCTGGTGTGTGTATATAGATGTGGGAATAGACAATCTATTTGGCTTTAAAACCATTTCTTTCTCTGGTTTAGAAACATTTTTAAAGCAAGAAATAGATGGGGAGATAAAGCTGTCTCTCATTCTTAGCTTCTTTCCTGCTGGGTTACAAACATCAGGTTCTTGGATAATGTCAGAGTGGTCTGATCTACATTTAGATTGCTCTATGACTTTTTTTTTTGGCTGACATACATTTAAAGTTTCACTGCAGCTGTGTAAAAAAAGTGTGATGTTCTCTACTGCATAAATGATTAAAACTAGTACGTAACATTGATTTAATAGCATTCTAAAATTACTTAATAATTGCCTGCTATTCATTTTTTTTAACAAAGTTAGTAACTTTTTTTCTTAATTGATTCCTACTTTATTGTTGTCAGAAGTGTATTGATTTTAACAATCTTATACACTACTTCATGAACAATTGCTAATTCTAATATTAGCACAATATCCCTAGGAATTAACACGTATAAGTCATTACTTGCATGAGTTACATAAGTTTTATCTTGTAACTTTGTTCCTCAAGAAAATGCAGATCAGTCTTCCTGTTCAACATTTCTATGTGTCCCCAAATCTCTGTCATATGCAACCCCTGGGCACAACTGTTCCTCCCTATGTTGCCCCATAATTGCCTTTGTTTAGAAGTGTCCTTTTTCTTTGTTGGTGTACACTTTTAAAACAAAGCACTGAGCTGCAGCTGTTCATTATTCACCCTTTATATTTTCCAAGATGGGAAAGCAAGTACATCAACCTGGCAACCAAATGTAGATTAGTCCGCTCTATTGTGTTCCCCATAGCTACCTATGGTTGTGAAAATTGGAACTTAAAAAAGCAAAATAGGGGAAAAAAATGACTCATTTGAGCTGTGGTTCTGGAGAAGGTTCCTGTGTATTTCTTGGACAGCAAAGGTGTCCAACAAACAAGTACTGGAAGACATAACACCAGAGATGTCACATACCTTGGCCATGTTATGTGGGGGAATTCACTAGAAGAAGCAATTATGTTTGGAAAAGTTAGTGGTAATAGGAAAACAGGCAGTCAAAAAACATGGTGGCTGGAGACCATCAAAGCTGACACCAGCCAGAACTTAGAAAAACTCAAAGAAGTAGTGCAAGATCAGAAATTGTGGATAGACCTGGCCCATAGAATTGCCAAAAGTCAGGCACTAACTGAATGGACATCATCATCATCATCATCATCATCATCATCATCATCATCATCATCATCATTTTCTAAGAGGCTTACAAGGAGCAGGGAGCTGAGCAAACAGCCAGCAATATCCACAGCAACCTCTTGTGCCATTTTTGAGGACCTCTCTTCTATGCTGTGTTTGTGGTCCTGAAGTTGCAGGTTATGATTTCCCAATTTAGAGGACCAAAGATATGAATGGGCCTTTCATTATGGAAGAGATTGATCCTAATCCTATGAATTGCATCTAATCTGCCTCACTGGGAAGCACTGACTCCATCTAGTGCTTCTGTTTGCAAAGAGTAGATCTGTTGTTGGCTGAAAGCGAAGTAAGGTAGCTCTTCATTTCAAAGGGGTGCTTTGATAAATTTCAAAGAGAAATATTTGTTAAAGATTCACCCATCCCTAGTTTATGGAAGTCTCTCTAAACAATCATTGAACAGAGGGGTTCATGGATATCAAAGGATAGTTCTTATTTCTGTTGGAACTGTGTACAATTTTATTCCATACATAAAAGTCATAATGATAAGCAAGGAAATCATCTTTGGTGAAAGGAACCTAGTTGATTGTAGTTTATTCATGTAGTTCAAGCACGGTTCATGCATCTTTGTGTACATTAGCAGTTTTTCAAGCAATCTTCTGTCATTTGTAAGGAGAATGGAGAGGTAGATTGAATTTACAGTAATTAATAAGACCAGTTAATAATATAATAATAATAATAACAACAACAACAACAACAACAACAACAACAACAACAACAACAACAATAATAATAATAATAATAATAATAAGAAGAAGAAGAAGAAGAAGAAGAAGAAGAAGAAGAAGAAGAAGAAGAAGAAGAAGAAGAAGAAGAAGAAGTTGAAAGGGACCTTGGAGGTCATCTAGTCCAACCCCCTGCTAAGGCAGGAAACCCTATACCATTTCAGACAAATGGCTGTCCAGTCTCTTCTTAAAAACTTCCAGTATTGGAGCATTCACCACTTCTGGAGACAGGTTTTTCCACTGATTAGTTGTTCTAATTGTCAGGAAGTTTCTCCTTAGTTCTAAGTTGCTTCTCTCTTTGGTTAGTTTCCATCCGTTGCTTCTTGTGCTGCCTTCAGGCGCTTTGGAAAATAGCTTGACTCCCTCTTCTTTGTGGCAGCCCCTGAGATATTGGAACACTGCTATCATGTCACCCCTCACCCTTCTTTTCATTAAACTACACATACCCAATTCCAGCAACTGTTCCCTATATGTTTTAGCCTCCAGTCCCCCAATCATCTTTGTTGCTCTTCTAGGTACTCTTTCTAGAGTCTCGACATCTTTTTTACATCGTGGTGACCAAAACTGGATGCAGTATTCCAGGTATGGCCTTACCAAGGCATTGTAAAGTGGTATGTTTAGTGGTTTGTTTAGATGCCATCAAGTATTCCTTCATGGGATGAAGACTATATTACCCCTTCTCCAATATTAGAACCTATATAATATACAGGTACTCTGTACCATGTATGAAAATAATTCTATGCCATGTATGAAAGTGCCTATGCAGAGGTGATGGATGTACCTGGAATGTAGCAATAACTATATTAAACTTTTGAATTCAACTATCTCTCAGTTTAAGCCTGAATTGTGGTAACTTCATGTGCAAATCTACATTGTTTTCTTGACAAAAATACAGAAGTAATTTGTCACTGAGTTTTCTAAGAATTTTTCTCTGATTTCCTAGACTAGTTAATAGCTCAGAGTTTTCTTAGTTGTCTCCCTTCCAAGCACTAAGCTGATCTTGCCTAGCGCTTTCATGAGCAGTCAGGGTTGGCCATATTTTTCTATAACTCACTAGAACCCTTGTATAAAACTTTAATATCTTGCAGCAGTTTAAATTGAGAGAAGCCTACTTTTTTCATTGGATTAAGCAACTATAGAAATCATTAGTGCTATTTTAATTTATAATTAGCATTTCATAAGTAGATGTCCATATTGGGCTTCCCAGCCTTTGAAGCTACATACCGTATTTTCCGGCATATAAGACGACTGGGCGTATAAGACGACCCCCTAACTTTTGAGATGATTTTCAAGATTTTTCGTCTTATACGCCAGAAAATCAGCGAGCCCGGGAAGGCATGCCCTCCCCTCTCACTGTGGAGGAAGCAGGGCAGGCTGGCGTCTGGCGGGAGCCGGCAGGGCAGTCCTGCACACACGTGCGCTCCCCGGCTCCTAAGGAGTCCTTGGGGAGCCATGGCAGGCGCCTCATGCTCTTCCCTCTTGAGGCAGCATTGGCGGAGCCATCCGGTGTCGGGCGGGAGCTGGCAGGGCAGTCCTGCGCACGCACGTGCTCCCCGGCTGTTAAGGAGCACTTATGTTTAAGGGGAGTTAAAGTGCGATAGGATTTAAAGCGTATTTATAGTTGGTTAGCATATTTTAGCTTAAGATTGTTAGAGGCAATACCCTGTATTCAGCTCTGGGAAGTCGGGGGGGAGGGGGGAGGGAGGGGGTGTGGGGGGGAGCGGGAGGGAAGGAGTATATGTTTAAAATGTACTGTAAAACTTTTCAATAAAAAAGAAAAAAAAAGAAAAGTCTTTATGTAAGCAAAATCCATTGTTTGCATTTCCCCAGTATTAAAATAATCTATGTAATAGCAAAACTACAAAACTGGGATAATTTTTGCTATAATACTTTTATTGCTTATTCTGTTTAAATGTATTTTTAAAAACTAAATTAAGCTGAAATTAATAGGCATTTCAGCCCCTTAAGCATATAAGGTATCAGAGCAAATTCTTCAATTTTACAACATTTTTTTCTCTAATAAAGATACATTCTCTTAATCTTGAAAAATGGAACTTCATACAAATAGAACCCAGAACTTTTAAACCAGATTAGCATATTCAGGAGCAATCTCAGCTGTTCTGTCTTGAGACTCAAGATGCTAAAGGCCAGGGATAAATTCTGTTGATCTTGGGAGCATTGTCCAAACACTCTTTCTTTGAAATAACTGCATTTTCCATGATTCATGTATGTTAATTTAGAAACACAGAAAGCTCACATCCACTGCTTTAAATTAAGAAAAGCTTTGGCTAGATAGATACTTGATGATTTGTGATTTCCATAAACCATTTTCAATTACTTGTCTGCCCTCCAAAAAATCAGAATGAAATTAGGTTACTATCAAATATTTCATATTCGGTGTAACTGTCAAATAATAGCTTCCTGCATATTATAGGAAACATTAGATCAGAAACAACAAGCTACACTCAGTGAAATTTCTGATCAGGACTGCAGGAAGATGGAAATGTCTTCCTCTAGGATTGTCCATTCTATTGCTACTTCCACCTGCTTTTCTTAGTAGTCAGTCATAATTTTGGTCCTTGACCAAGCTCCTTGACCATTTCAGCATCCATTTGTTCTTAGTTTTGCTTTGTGAACTATGCACAATTTTTAATTTTTCTGAAACCTTTGGTATTTTCTCTCAAAAGCACATTTCCTTTCTTTCAGCAGGCAGCTCTGTCGCTCTGTCCATTTAATGAGCCACATGGTTGCTTAGTGACTGCGCCTGGGAAGGCCGCGACAGTGGTCAATGAGTGAGGCAATCGCATGGGTGCCTCAATAATTGACTTGTGACAAAAATTCTGGGCCCAATTGTGATCATAAACTGAGGACTACCTGTATATATATTTATTCAGGAATTTTATAGATTAATACACAATTGTGACCAGAATTCTTCCTCTTGGGAACGTTGGATAAACAGATGGAAAAAAGTTATGGAACTTTTGCTTTGGTATATGATAACACAGCTAGATTATTGTATGTATAAGGATAGAAAGACTTGGTGATGGAGGAATGATTGGTGAAGATGGCAAAAGATGATAGCCTATATTTACATCAATTTAAAGAGGGTGGTGGTGGAGAAATTTAGAAAGGACTTGTCTATCAATGGCAGAAGGAAAGTTAGGGGCAGTGTACCTCCAAATTACAGATATAAGGAAACAACTCTTGTGGGTACCCCAGGATCATCAGGCTGGCCACTGTGAGAAATAAAATGCTAAAACTAGATGAGTTTTGACATCTGATATATCAGGATTATTTTTATCTTACATGGCTTTCTGACAATTAAGAAATGATTGCAAGACAAATATTATAATGGGATAGAGTTCCAAGAAATACACCAAAGTACACTTAATTTGACCTTTCCACCTGATTGACATTTTACATTTTACCAGTCAAATAACCAAAATTCCCAATTATCTGTGTAAACATTATTTATCAAATTCAGACAAAAAAAGGAGACAGCTGATTGGAGAAACAACGTGATGTGGCAATGAAGTTTCTCGGTTATCCAGTTAAAGTTGTCCACACCTGGAATACTGCATCCAGTTTTGGTCACCACAATGTAAAAAAGATGTTGAGACTCTAGAAAGAGTACAGAGAAGAGCAACAAAGATGATTAGGGGACTGGAGGCTAAAACATATAGGGAACGGTTGCTGGAATTTGGTATGTGTAGTTTAATGAAGAGAAGGGTGAGGGGTGACATGATAGCAGTGTTCCAATATCTCAGGGGCTGCCACAAAGAAGAGGGAGTCAAGCTATTCTCCAAAGCACCTGAAAGCAGGACAAGAAGCAACGGATGGAAACTAGTCAAGGAGAGAAGCAACCTAGAACTAAGGAGAAACTTCCTGACAGTTAGAACAATTAACCAGTTGAACAACCTGCCTCCAGAAGTGCTGAATGCTCCAACACTGGAAGTTTTTAAGAAGAGACTGGACAGCCATTTGTCTGAAATGGTATAGGGTTTCCTGCCTGAGCAGGGGGTTGGACTAGATCACCTCCAAGGTCCCTTCGAACTTCTTCTTCTTCTTCTTCTTCTTCTTCTTCTTCTTCTTCTTCTTCTTCTTCTTCTTCTTCTTCTTCTTCTTCTTCTTCTTCTTCTTCTTCTTCTTCTTCTTCTTCTTCTTCTTCTTCTTCATCATCATCATCATCATCATCATCATCATCATCATCATCATTATTATTATTATTATTATTATTATTATTATTATTATTATTATTATTATTATTATTATTATTATTTTGAGTCATGTCACATTGGGATCTTTTTTCCAGAAAAGAAACTGCTATGGCTCAACTTCCAGACAACATGAAGTGGATTTCCCTTTTTCTTTCGTGAAAAATATTGATACATATTGAAACTGGTGTGTGAATGCTTGAGTGTGTCTAGTGGGAAAGATCATGAGGTTTTTCCTTTGATAGATATACATCATCTAACTGTAGATTCTACAGTTTAATAGCCGTGTTGTGAAGAAGATACAGGACTTATTATCGAAACAGGAAAGATAATTTTTAGAGAGTGAAGCATGCAAATCAATTATCTGTGAAGCCTGGTGACTGCTGTGCATCTTTTTGAACAAGCCCTGCGTGAGACAATGAACACTATCTCTCTGTGGAGAGAGATGGCAGAAATACCTCTTTCCCTCCTAGCAACATAAAAAAAAGACTCCTTAATATTAAATGAGAATTTGCTGAGGTGAATGAGTGGCAAATAGTGTGGAATCTTTCTGGTAACAAAGCTTTCTTTGGACAGCACAATCCTCTGGATGGGTATCATTTCTGTACGTGATATATTTAATGTTTAAGAGCCTTTCTATTCTTCAACATTGTGGTATCTTGGAGCAAATTATTGTTCAGAGAACTCTGACAACAGCTTCACTGTCGGCTTCCAGCTGTGTTTAATCAGGCATACATGCACCCTCCCTTTCAAAGAAATATAGGCAACTTTCTTTTAATTGTAGAAAAGGGAATCTTAATAGCATCTGAAGGTGTTATACCATGTGAGGGTGGCATGAACCAGAGATAGCTTGACCTCTGGAGAAAAGAAAATACATTTTTGAGCCTCTGTGTGGAAAATTCTCATACAGAAATAGGTGGAAACTGTATTATATGTATATAGTTCAGTTATATAGTGCAGTTAATGTGTTAACATTATTGGTTCATAAAGGTTAAGCATTTGACAGCCAAACATGAGGTAAAACGTTGACAGCGGAACACGAGGGAGTTTTGACAGCTGTCAAAACTCCCGACTCACGCATGCGCACTAGTTGACAGCTCTCGGCTGTCAAAGCAACACAAGCCGCCAGCACGAGGAACCGAACTGTCAAACGTACCGCAAAGCTGATTGGAGGAGAAGAGAAGCGGGAAAAAGACCGGCCTGTGATTGGACCGAACGACCGGCGCCAGACTATAAATAGCCAAGTGTTCCTGTTACCTGTGGCTCTGTTCTAATAAACGTGTTAAGGTTACCAGCTGTCTTGAGTGGTCTGTCCAGCCACTTTACTGGCGACGAAGGTGGGATACGCTTCCCGAGCTGAAGTCACGGCCAGGAAGGCAGTTCCCGGCCAACCGAGCTAAGTCACTGGAAGTTTTAACTTCCACAGTGAAGCGGACCACCGAACCCTGACAGCATGGCAAACTTCGGACGAGTGAGGGAATTCGACACTCACCACCCCGAGCGATGGGAGTCGCACCTGGGGCAGGTCGAGGGGTTCCTCCTCGTCAGCAAAATCACGGATGACAGAGCCAAAGCAGCAGCCCTTCTATACATCAGCGGGCCACCCGTCTACGATGCTGCTGTCAGGCTATTCAGCCCCGTGCCGATCACCGAGGTCCCATATGCCGAGCTCATCGACCGGCTTAGCAAGCACTACATGCCGGCCCGCTCAGAACTGTACTGGCGAGTACAGTTCGCCCAGCGAAGACAGCGGCCGGATGAAGTTGCGAACGACTTCATCGCAGGAGTCCGGCACGCCGCGCGGAGCTGCAACTTCCCTGATTTAGAAGAGCGGATCCGGGACCAGGTGGTCATCGGCCTGAGAGACGAACGCCTCAGGAAGAAACTCACGTCAAAACCTGAGATGACGCTTGCCCAGGTCTCACGGGAGATCTTGGCATATGAGGACAACCACAAGAAGTCCCTCAACCGAACAGCAATGGAACCCCAGGGCAGCGTCCATCAGGACGAAGCATCTTTCAGCGACGAAGAGTCCATAGACTTGACCGACACTGACGCCATACAACGCTGTATGGAGAGAAGGCAAAACAGACGAAGTGACACCCACGACCATTCCAAACCAAGAAACTTCGCGCCAGTTCAAAGTGAACAACGCAACGTCTGTGCCAGTTGTGGGGGCAACCATGCCCGGGCCAATTGCCGGTTTAGAAGCGCTAAATGCCACTACTGTGGCAAGACTGGCCACATCAAACCCGTCTGCCGGAGCCGTCCCCGTGACAATCTGCATGAAGTGGAGGCTACCCCCCCAGGTACGATCACCTACCGAGCCAGTAAGGGAAAAACCCCAGAGGGGTTAATAGAGGCAATTGACAGGGTGCACAATTTGAGCCCTAAGGTAAAAATTAAAACTAAGCTACAAGGAGTCATTTGTGACATGGAGGTAGATTCAGGCTCAGCTGTAACACTAATTTCTTTTAAGATGTTTAGGGAAGTCTGCCGGAACAGTAAGAAAACAATACCGTTAGAACCTCCTCAGGTTCAATTAGCAGACTACCAGAAAACACCGATTCAGCTTAAGGGTAAAGCAAAGGTCTGGGTGGAGTACAAAAAGTTCAAGGGACCACTAGAAGTAATAGTCACCCGCGGAAATCGCACTAATCTAATAGGTTTAAATTGGTTTAACCCCTTAGGAATCGCCATTACTGGCGTCAACACGGTACAAACGTCAAACCTCGAGGCCGTCTGCAGAAAATATGCAGACGTTTTTGACGGTTCTTTAGGCAAATACACAGGTCCGCCCATCACCCTTAACTTGAACCCCGCCATTCAACCTGTCAAAATCAGGGCCAGGAGGGTCCCCTTCGCCCTCAAACAAAAAATTGAGGATGAACTGGAACGCCTCGTCAAGCTGGGGGTTTTAGTACCTACTGACGGGGGCAGCTGGGAAACCCCCATCGTAACACCAGTAAAACCAAATGGACAAATTAGGATATGCGCTGACTATAAAGGGACCCTGAACTTAGCGCTCAATGCCCATTCTTACCCCATTCCAGCAGTAAGGGATGTCCTAGCTTCTATTCGCTCAGGCGCCATTTTTGCGAAATTAGACCTCACGCAGGCGTATTTGCAATTGCCTGTGACAGATGACACTGCGGTCGCCCAGACAATTGTCACACACCGCGGAGCATTTAAAGTGACAAGACTACAATTTGGCATTTCGGCAGCCCCAGGCATATTTCAAAGTATCATGGAAAAAACTTTAAAAGGAATTCCCGGGGTTTCTCCTTATTTTGACGATGTACTCATCGCCGGAGAAACAGAAGCCATCTTAGCTGACAGGCTGTCAGCTGTACTAGACCGGTTCAGAACTGCCGGATTTAAACTAAAGAGAGAAAGGTGCTCTATAGGAGTTCCGTCTACGGAATTCCTCGGGTACAAAATCGATGCCCAAGGCATCCACCCTACCAATGACAAACTAAAAGCTATTCAAGCAGCCCCCAGCCCCAAAAACAAACAAGAACTTCAGGCGTTTTTAGGACTATTAAATTTTTACCACGCCTTCCTGCCCCACAAGGCTACAATTGCTGAACCGCTTCATAGATTATTAGACAAGGGCTGTCCCTGGACCTGGACAAAAGTACACAAGAATAGTTTCCAGTCCCTTAAAAACATCATTTGCAAAAGCTCCACTGTCACCTTATTCAAAGAGGACGCCCCTGTCTGCATCGCATGCGATGCATCTCCATATGGAATAGGAGCCGTCTTAAGCCACCTAGACCAGGAGGACACTCAAAGACCCATCGCATTCTATTCCCGGACACTAACTAAAACAGAAAGGAATTACGCTCAAATTGATATAACTGAACTATATACATATAATACACCCCTTACCCTTCCCCTGGTTCGTTTCCACCCCCATGTGTTTGTTTGTTACTTCCTTCCCACTCGTAGTCCCGTAAGTATGCTGGTGCTTTCCGAAATCGGCTGGATCGTCGCGGGGGAGTCTCATTTCCGGGTTCTGGTTCCTCTGGTGGTTGTAGAGGCTGTGCCTCTTCGGCAGGTGGAATACTTGGTATGAAGGGAGGTAAAAGGGGTTGTTGAGGTGGTGGGGGCGTAATTTGTGGTTTGCGGATACGTAGTTGATCGACGTGCCGGCGTAATTGGCCTTGTGAGTCAGAATGAATTAAGTATGAGACGGGACCGGTTTGCTTTATTATAACCCCCTGAATCCACTTTTGGTTGCTGGTGTAATTCCGTGCCCAGATGGTTTGGCCTGGAGAGAAGGTTCGTGGTAATGGTGTTGAGGGTTCTTGGTGGTTTGATGTTCTATCAGGGTGCAGACGGTCTAATCTCGTTATTAGTCTCCTGCCCCATCGTAGCTCAGCTGGCGTTTTTCCGGTGGTGGTGCCCGGTGTGGTGTGTTGGGCTAGGAGAAATTGACTAAGCAGCTGGTGCCAGTTCCCTTTTATGAACTTATTAAGTGCTTCTTTAGTGGACCTTACCATAATTTCTGCCATCCCATTCGTCGATGGGTGGAATGGTGCTGACGTCACCAGTCTAATACAGTTCCTCGAAGCGAACATCTGAAATTCACGAGAAGTGAATTGTGGGCCATTATCAGAAACTATGACGTCTGGAAGGCCATGTGTTGCGAAAACCTTTCTAAGTGCTTGTATCGTGGAGTATGATGTAATTTTATTTAAGGGAATCACTTCGAGCCATTTAGAAAAACTGTCAATTATTATTAAGAAATTCTGCCCTCGTATCGGCCCCGCAAAATCTAGGTGGATGCGGGACCAAGGATTTTTTGTCGTTTCCCATCTATGAACTGGGGCATGGGGTGGCTCGCTTCTCGTTAGTTGGCAAGTATAACATCCCCCTACGTGTTGTTCTATGTCTTTGTCAATGCCCGGCCACCATACATAACTTCTTGCAAGAAGCTTCATTTTGACCATCCCTGGGTGTCCCTCGTGAAGGGTTCTTAATGTTTGTTGTATGTTTGTGTGTGGTATCACCACCCTGTTTCCCCATAATAGGCAGCCTAAGTGTGAGGTTAGTTCTAATTGTTTGGAAAAAAATGGACGGAACCTTTCCTCTGGGCATTTGTGAGGCCATCCAGTCGTGACCCATCGCAGGACCCTGCTGAGAGTGTTATCCTTGACGGAGTTGTCAGCAATGATTTTTGCTGTGAGGGGGCATTCTGGTAGTTCGTTAATAGCCAGTATGTCACCGGCGGGGGCTGGGTCTGGGTCGTAGCGCTGTATTGAAAGCCTGCTTAAACAGTCTGCATGTCCTAGTTCCCTGCCTGGCTTGTATATCAATTTGTAAGAATATGCTGATAAAAAGGTTGACCAGCGCAGGATTCTCGGGGATAATATTTGGGGGGTTGTTTTATTCCAGGTAAAGATGCCTAATAGGGGTTTGTGGTCTGTGAAGATAGTGAAGGGTCTGCCGTACAAATAGTCATGAAATTTTTTAACCCCGGCAACGATGGCCAGAGCCTCCCTATCAATTTGAGCGTAATTCCTTTCTGTTTTAGTTAGTGTCCGGGAATAGAATGCGATGGGTCTTTGAGTGTCCTCCTGGTCTAGGTGGCTTAAGACGGCTCCTATTCCATATGGAGATGCATCGCATGCGATGCAGACAGGGGCGTCCTCTTTGAATAAGGTGACAGTGGAGCTTTTGCAAATGATGTTTTTAAGGGACTGGAAACTATTCTCGTGTACTTTTGTCCAGGTCCAGGGACAGCCCTTGTCTAATAATCTATGAAGCGGTTCAGCAATTGTAGCCTTGTGGGGCAGGAAGGCGTGGTAAAAATTTAATAGTCCTAAAAACGCCTGAAGTTCTTGTTTGTTTTTGGGGCTGGGGGCTGCTTGAATAGCTTTTAGTTTGTCATTGGTAGGGTGGATGCCTTGGGCATCGATTTTGTACCCGAGGAATTCCGTAGACGGAACTCCTATAGAGCACTTTTCTCTCTTTAGTTTAAATCCGGCAGTTCTGAACCAGTCTAGTACAGCTGACAGCCTGTCAGCTAAGATGGCTTCTGTTTCTCCGGCGATGAGTACATCGTCAAAATAAGGAGAAACCCCGGGAATTCCTTTTAAAGTTTTTTCCATGATACTTTGAAATATGCCTGGGGCTGCCGAAATGCCAAATTGTAGTCTTGTCACTTTAAATGCTCCGCGGTGTGTGACAATTGTCTGGGCGACCGCAGTGTCATCTGTCACAGGCAATTGCAAATACGCCTGCGTGAGGTCTAATTTCGCAAAAATGGCGCCTGAGCGAATAGAAGCTAGGACATCCCTTACTGCTGGAATGGGGTAAGAATGGGCATTGAGCGCTAAGTTCAGGGTCCCTTTATAGTCAGCGCATATCCTAATTTGTCCATTTGGTTTTACTGGTGTTACGATGGGGGTTTCCCAGCTGCCCCCGTCAGTAGGTACTAAAACCCCCAGCTTGACGAGGCGTTCCAGTTCATCCTCAATTTTTTGTTTGAGGGCGAAGGGGACCCTCCTGGCCCTGATTTTGACAGGTTGAATGGCGGGGTTCAAGTTAAGGGTGATGGGCGGACCTGTGTATTTGCCTAAAGAACCGTCAAAAACGTCTGCATATTTTCTGCAGACGGCCTCGAGGTTTGACGTTTGTACCGTGTTGACGCCAGTAATGGCGATTCCTAAGGGGTTAAACCAATTTAAACCTATTAGATTAGTGCGATTTCCGCGGGTGACTATTACTTCTAGTGGTCCCTTGAACTTTTTGTACTCCACCCAGACCTTTGCTTTACCCTTAAGCTGAATCGGTGTTTTCTGGTAGTCTGCTAATTGAACCTGAGGAGGTTCTAACGGTATTGTTTTCTTACTGTTCCGGCAGACTTCCCTAAACGTCTTAAAAGAAATTAGTGTTACAGCTGAGCCTGAATCTACCTCCATGTCACAAATGACTCCTTGTAGCTTAGTTTTAATTTTTACCTTAGGGCTCAAATTGTGCACCCTGTCAATTGCCTCTATTAACCCCTCTGGGTTTTTTCCCTTACTGGCTCGGTAGGTGATCGTACCTGGGGGGGTAGCCTCCACTTCATGCAGATTGTCACGGGGACGGCTCCGGCAGACGGGTTTGATGTGGCCAGTCTTGCCACAGTTGTGGCATTTAGCGCTTCTAAACCGGCAATTGGCCCGGGCATGGTTGCCCCCACAACTGGCACAGACGTTGCGTTGTTCACTTTGAACTGGCGCGAAGTTTCTTGGTTTGGAACGGTCGTGGGTGTCACTTCGTCTGTTTTGCCTTCTCTCCATACGGCGTTGTATGGCGTCAGTGTCGGTCAAGTCTATGGACTCTTCGTCGCTGAAAGATGCTTCGTCCTGATGGACGCTGCCCTGGGGTTCCATTGCTGTTCGGTTGAGGGACTTCTTGTGGTTGTCCTCATATGCCAAGATCTCCCGTGAGACCTGGGCAAGCGTCATCTCAGGTTTTGACGTGAGTTTCTTCCTGAGGCGTTCGTCTCTCAGGCCGATGACCACCTGGTCCCGGATCCGCTCTTCTAAATCAGGGAAGTTGCAGCTCCGCGCGGCGTGCCGGACTCCTGCGATGAAGTCGTTCGCAACTTCATCCGGCCGCTGTCTTCGCTGGGTGAACTGTACTCGCCAGTACAGTTCCGAGCGGGCCGGCATGTAGTGCTTGCTAAGCCGGTCGATGAGCTCGGCATATGGGACCTCGGTGATCGGCACGGGGCTGAATAGCCCGACAGCAGCATCGTAGACGGGTGGCCCGCTGATGTATAGAAGGGCTGCTGCTTTGGCTCTGTCATCCGTGATTTTGCTGACGAGGAGGAACCCCTCGACCTGCCCCAGGTGCGACTCCCATCGCTCGGGGTGGTGAGTGTCGAATTCCCTCACTCGTCCGAAGTTTGCCATGCTGTCAGGGTTCGGTGGTCCGCTTCACTGTGGAAGTTAAAACTTCCAGTGACTTAGCTCGGTTGGCCGGGAACTGCCTTCCTGGCCGTGACTTCAGCTCGGGAAGCGGATCCCACCTTCGTCGCCAGTAAAGTGGCTGGACAGACCACTCAAGACAGCTGGTAACCTTAACACGTTTATTAGAACAGAGCCACAGGTAACAGGAACACTTGGCTATTTATAGTCTGGCGCCGGTCGTTCGGTCCAATCACAGGCCGGTCTTTTTCCCGCTTCTCTTCTCCTCCAATCAGCTTTGCGGTACGTTTGACAGTTCGGTTCCTCGTGCTGGCGGCTTGTGTTGCTTTGACAGCCGAGAGCTGTCAACTAGTGCACATGCGTGAGTCGAGAGTTTTGACAGCTGTCAAAACTCCCTCGTGTTCCGCTGTCAACGTTTTACCTCATGTTTGGCTGTCAAATGCTTAACCTTTATGAACCAATAATGTTAACACATTAACTGCACTATATAACTGAACTATATACATATAATACAGAAACACCCATTTTAGAATCATTCAGTTCATTTTCCGGTTTGATCTGTGGAGGTTTGTATGGAACATTCAAAGACTCACAATACAGATAGTTCTCATTTAATGACCACTTGTTCAGTGATTGAAGCTATGACAGTACTAAACAAAGTGACTGGTCCTTGAAGTTCTGGATGTACCAGCCTTCCCATGTTCATATGATCATATTCTGGCAACCGGCTTGAACTCATAATGGCTGCAGCATACTGTGGTCATGGGATCACATTTGTGATCTTCCATCCTAGCTTCCCACAAACAAAGTCAATGGGGAAGCTGGTAGGGAGAATTACTCCTTTAAGTCACTCCATTAAGTGTCTCATACTCTCCCCAGTCTGCAGCAGCCACCCTTGGCTCTGTTGCATTTGTGCCATACCTTGTGGAACACCCACACACCTTTCTATGCCTGGCAGCAGCCACTTACCTGCCTACTGGCTTGCTTACAAGCTATCTGGGACTTGCTTAATGAACTGCAATTCTTGCTTAATGACAGCAATGAAGAGGGCCAGGACTGCCATTGATAAATTATGCACTCACATGACATTGCATATTACCTCATTGCTCAGCCATGGAAATTCCTTTCCCAATTAACATTGTTAATGGAGGACTCCCTGTACCAGAGGAAGATAACTCTGCTAGGAACCATTTAGTCCAGGGGTCTTCAAACCTGGCCCTTTTATGACTTGTGGACTTCAACTCCCAGAATTCCTCAGCCAGGCACACTGGCTGAGGAATTCTGGGAGTTGAAGTCCACAAGTCATAAAAGGGCCAAGTTTGAAGACCCTTGATTTAGTCCATAAAAATCCACACACATTCCTACACTCATTGTCAAGAATCCAAATTAAAATATCTGATCCAGCATAGGGAATGCACCATCATTTTGTTTCATTTTCAAAATTTATATTTCTCTCTCCCTCTCCCTTCACATCCATTTCAATGTGTTTACACCACTGAGAATTGTGACCCACATTTAGGGAAATGTAGAAGTGATGGAAATCTATCTTTCCTTTTTTACCTTAAATTAAGAAGTATGAATCAGGTCATTTCTGGGTAGGGAGCTCCACAGATCTAATCATTCAAGCATCCTCTATGGAAAGATAAGTCATAGTGGCCTCCATAAAATCCTTGAATTAATTGGGATTTGGTGTGAAAACTAAAAGACATTGAACCAGAAATCTCTGCTCCTCATAGAAACTGTGAAAATAGAATATCTTCCAGTAGAGCATTAGTACTTAAATATCACTGGACCTAGTGAAATGTTTGCATAAATCTCTCTTTCCATGGCACTATTATCAATGAAATAAAAATGAAACGAAACTTGGGAAAGATTACTTACTCTGAGCTGAGTGATTTATGTTCCCTTTGAGTACTTTGGATTCTTCAGGAAATAAAATTTATTTTGTATTAAATATTAAAAATTTCCTGATCTGGAATTATAGCAGGGACGTGTAAATGATGTATGACATATGAGGATCAGCCTACCTCGTCAAAAATATGCACAGATAAACTAAGAGAATGAGCATATTGCAATTACTGTTATTATGGACCATTTGCTGTAATATTTAGAAGACAGGGAAATACTTCCTACTCTCCCTGAATGAAGATAAAAATAAATGAAAGTTCTTCGCTAAGGACAGACTTAACAGTAAAGGGAAATAACTTTATTTAAACATCTTAAACACTGTATTGAGTCTCTTTTAAAACCAACTTCTGTTTAATTTTAGTTCAACTAATTTGCTGTTCTATTCTATCTTTATGGAGAGTGAAAAAATAAAATAAAACGGGTTATCATAAATAAGAAAGCCTGGTTTTCATAGAAAGGTGGCAAAAGAAAATGGGGAAAATTTGTAGCATATATATTCTGTCTGTTCTCTGAATAAGTCTATCGGAATAATCACTTAGCAATTGAAACATATCTTTAAATAGAGGTCATGATGAAATAGAAGTAAATGATACTCAGACTATGCCCATCTGTATTCCTAATTAATGTTTACTGAGAACCATGTTCCTTCTTGTGAAAGTTTGCATTAGTCAAGACTTCCTGCTAGTTGTTCACATATCCATACAGGTGCTTTGTGCTAGGTAGCTGATAAGAAAAGCTGTGATTAGAGTTTGTTTACTTTATCATATTGTAGTAAGATGTTCTCAGAAGAGGAGAAGCAGCCCTTGGGCTAATTTTAGAAGTGAAGACTGAAAACAGCAACAATAGGGAGTAGCATTCTGGGAAGAAGGAGTGGAAGGAAACTGATCAAGGAGAGAAGCAACCTGGAATTAAGGAGAAACTTCTTAACAGCCAGGACAAGTAACAGCTTGCCTTCAGATGTTGTGGGTGCTTCATCACTGGTGGTTTTTAAGAAGAGACTGGACAGTCACTTGTCTGAAATGCTATGGGATCTCCTGCTTGAGCAGGGGGCTGGACTAGGAGATCTCCAAGCTCTATTGTGATTCTGAGATCTTTGAGAAAGGAGCAAGAATGGCTGGCACTAATTTAGAGACAATTCTGGCTGTGGAAGATTTGTTGTTCTAGGAAAGAGAAATGTTGGCTCACAAACTTAATTTGGACAGGGCAGTATTATCATATTGAGGGCTCAGTTGTTTCAGGGTAATCTGAAGAAGATTGCTGAAGGGAGTAATTGGGTGAGGTTTGGGAAAGACACTAATGATCTGCAGAAGAGGTTTTTTTACTCAGTGTGTAGCTGATCCATAAGAATTGAAGATGATAGAAGACATCCCACTAACCAGAGGTGTGGGAAGAAATCTGTGCCAGTCTGTTCAGTCCTTTTCATTCTCTAAAGCAGATATGGGTTTATGCTGCTATGAACAGGGAGGATCATGCTTTTGTCTAATAGTAAATAATCCTTGCTAATTCTTCTTAAAGAAGGGGCTCACTTTGAAATGTTTTTGTAAGAAATGGTGGAAAAGAATCCAAAAGAGGTGCTATTGCACAATGTTCTTCATCATATCCTGAGATACCCTTTGCTACCCCTTCACTTACTTAATTTTTCTTCTTCTTCCTCAGCATGGTATGTTTCTTCTTATAAAAGCGTGTTCCAATATTTCACACAAGGGAAGCGTAATACATGGGAAATGAATCATAAACAATACCTCTCATCTACTAAATGGATTGGCATAATTAATTCATTATAACTGCTCATGATACAACACTGGTCTTTCTATTGCATGTTCTGACAAATCAGAATCAATGTAACATGAAATCCAGAAGGCCTAGCTAGCTTCTGATTAAATTATGTGTAGCATCTAGAATATGTTCTATAATACTTAGGATTTCCATGGTAGACATTTTAGAGTTGCTTCTTATTTATAAGAAAAGTATTCCCAGCAATCAGAAAATTTGAAAAGTAACAATTCTAGAAAGAACAGATTAATAGTTTGCCCTGAACAGAATTTCTACTACAAAATTCCTACCATTTTCTACTAGGTTTTAATTTGATTGCTAACCTGATCATATCATTGAATCCTGGTCTCAAATATGTTTTTCTTTTAGGGAAAATCTTGATATTTATGTTCAGTTTCATTACTGTGTTAATCAACTAAAAGAAAGCTGGCCTGAAATTCACAATGCATCTCCTCAGTGAAATATTCCATTCTTCTCCACTACAGCTTTAAAACATATTATTAAGACATATTACTTTAGCATCATTTTAAAAGTATGAGAAAAAACCCCACAACCATATAAATATATCCACAAATAGCAAGGCCTTGGACAGTTTTCTGCAGAGGACTAGTTAATTATAGAAACCGGAGGCAATATAGTGAAGGCATATAGTAGCATTAAAAAAAATCCCATAACTTTCTTAAAGGATTTCTTTGTGACCTGGAGATTTTTTGAAAATGAAATTCCACAGACTTAAAGCAACACAGAAATGTACCTATGAAGTTCCTCATGCTCCCTTAAAAATGCAGGCTAATATGGTGAGCTTATTCTCTGCTAAGCATCCCTTGGACAGAATGGATCTAAAGATCTGCACAGTTGGCTTTAACTATGTAATCTTCAAACCAAGTAAAGTAATAACAATCTCTTTTAAATTTTAATGAATTCATCATGCCTTCAAGTGCCTGCTTGAACTGGAAAACTCTGGATATTCCTTCTTGAATTTCTAACAAGGGGACAAATGGTGTGGATTGTAACTTAACCTTCCACTGGATTTTGCATTCTTTTTGAATTTTTCAGGGCGTTTTTTTTTTACTTTCTCAATATGCATTTTAAAAGAAACTGTGCATTCAAATGTGTATACAAATATAATCTTTATACTGTAGTAAAATCACTTTAAGATGGAAAAGAGAACAGGATTACATTAAAATGATAGGAGTCATTGTGAAATATTTATTCACATTGGGCAAAATCTGCAAAACCATTGTGGAAATGTTCACTCAGTGGCAAGGCTCACTTGATGTCGGTCAGTTATGATCTTTGAGCATGAAAGAGTGCCACTGAAAGGGACACTTATTTAGTCTAGACAAGACAACTTTTTTGGTGTAGACGAAACATTTAAAAATATAAAAAGATTTTTTAAAAATGCAGAGCTAACTCTCCCTGGCCCCAAGTTTAAATGTGGCCAAAGAAACTAGAAATACCATTTGAGGTTTTTCTGCACCGCAGCTTTAAGCAACTTGTCCTGACATGGCTACTGATTGGTGGCATTATAGATTCTTTACTATTCCCACCTATTCAAATAAAGGAAGTAGCAATCACTTTTTGTGGGTGGGTCTTTGGTTTTTATTGATGGACTTTTGAAATGAATGCTCCTGCATTGACACTTGTGCTTTATACTTTCTGGTTTGGCCACTCACTAGTGAATAGGTTAAAAGAAAAATGAAAATGAAAATGAAAACCCTGCAGTTTTTCCATTCCTTTTATCACTTAAGCTTGAAAAGGAAACAGTCAGAATTCAAGAAATCAAGAATGAAAGGAAGGAAGGAAGGAAGGAAGGAAGGAAGGAAGGGAGAGAGGGAGAGAGGGAGGGAGGGAGGAAGGAAAGAAGGAAGGAAGGAAGGAAGGAAGAGAGAGAGGGAGGGAGGGAGGAAGGAAGGAAGGAAGGAAGGAAGGAAGGAAGGAAGGAAGGAAGGAAGGAAGGAAGGAAGGAAGGAAGGAAGGAAGGAAGGAAAGGAGGGAGGGAGGGAGAGAGGGAGGGGGGAAGAAGACCATTTCACTGTGCCTTCAATGAACTTGTTAAAAGAAAATCCAGGATTTTACCAGTCCAATCACTCATGATGAAATGGATGTGGAAGAGAGGGAAGGAGATGTTCTTGCTATTTCACATATCTTCAGTTGAAATGGAGGCATTTTTGTATAGGCAGATCTTGCTTACTGATGTTAGTTGGGACCAGGAAATCTGTTGCTAAGGAACATGGTTGTAAGACATGATTCAAGTGACATGCCAATTTATGACAGCAGTCCCAGCAGTCCCAGTTACCATTGTTAGGTGAGTCCTATGTGGTTGCAGTGTCCCGTGGTCACATGATTGCCTCCTGTGATATGATTGCTGGCTTCTCTATTGACTTTGCTTGTGACCATTGGGTTGATACAAGTATTATAATACAAGCCAGTTGCCAAGTGCCCAAATTGAGATCTGTTGGCTGCAGGGAAGCTCTGATGACCACAACTACAAGTACCAGCTGTAAGTACCCTTTGTTCCTTTATTCAGTGACCATAGCTTCAAATGGCCACTGAATAAGTGGATGTTAAACAAGAACTATCTATAGAAGGAAACAGGATGCAATAGGCTGATTGCCTAGTGCAGTACTTTTATTGTACTATATACAAAGTAATGCAGGATTATTGCATAAATAGCCCAGATGCCAATATATTCTTATGCAAAAAATGTCCAATCTATAAAACATAAGTTGTTTTGAAATATTGATATTTTCTGTACAAGCAACAAGATATTAGTGTAGCATGGGATTCCATTTGTAACATTGGGATTAAATGCAAGGAAGTGGAAAATTGGAATAGACCAGAATTCATGTGAAGTAGAAAGAGCAGCTGGCAGTGTTATTACAGCAAGGGAATAGAAAAATAAGGAGAAGAATTTCTTTGTATTAACCAAACCCCTCCAAGATGGTTAAAATGCTCAATGGACTATATTTAGACAAATTAATATTCTTGATCTGATTGCTTCCAGTTTAGCTGGTTGTTATTACAAATGCAATGAAGCACCAAATTAAGGTTAGGTTAAGTGACATGGAAGAAAAAAGTCTCATCCTTTTGTTAATATAGGAAAGAGTAATCTGTGTTGTAAAAGAAAGCAGAGGTGTTTTGATTTCATTTCTGAAAAGCAGAAAAATAATAATTTTGGGAAACATTATGGTTAACATGTGATTTCGGTATTAATTCATGGTAGTTTCATTAACTCTGAACAGTTAGGTTTACTTGTTCAAAGAGCAAACACAGAACATTCTCCAATTTTCTCCCCTCTCATCACTTCTTCAACCATTTATTTATCCATGCATTACACACATCTATCCACCTGTTAGCAGAGATCACACATCCATGACTCCAAAATCAAATCCTGCTTTTTATGTCTGAAATAACCTTTACAGATACATAAGGTAAAGGTAAAAGTTCCCCTGCACATGTGTGCTAGTCGTTTCCAACTCTAGGGGCCGATGCTCATCTCCGTTTCAAAGCCGAAGAGCCAGCACTTGTCCGAAGATGTCTCTGTGGTCATGTGGCCAGCATGACTAGACGCCAAAGGTGCATGGAACGCTTTTACCTTCCCACCATAATGGTCCCTATTTTTCTACTTGCATTTTTACATGCTTTCGAACTGCTAGGTTGGCAGAAGCTGGGACAAGTAACAGGCGCTCACTCTGTTACGCGGCACTCGGGATTCAATCCGCCAAACTGCCGACCTTCTGATCGACAAGCTCAGCATCCTAACCCACTGAGCCACCGCGTCCCTTCCTACCAGATACATACCAATAGGTAAATCCTACATGCTACATTTAGAATTATCATCCACCGCAATGCAGTCTACATTCTAAGGCATGGTTGAAATCCTTCCAATCATTGTGTATTGGAGTGGTGATGGATGATTTAGCAAAAATAAAAAAGAAGTATTTCACAGCGTATTTAAATTATGGAATTTCTTACCACAAGATGTCATAATGGCTTCCAAGGTAGATTAGACAAATGCATGGTATACCAGGCTATTAATGACTGCAAGGAATGGTTTGTTTATTTAGAAGAGTTATATGACCTTCCATCTTATATGTCATAATATAAGAGCCAAGATGAGTGCAGCAGTTAGAATGCAGTATTGCAGGCTAACTCTGCCAACTGCCAGCAGTTCGATCCTGACTGGCTCAAAGTTGAGTCAGCCTTCCATCCTTCTGAGGTTGGTAAAATGAGGACCCAGATTACTGGGGAAACATGTTGACTCTGTAAACTATAACAAAACTCCCAGTGCCCCCAAAGTGGTCTTCATACACCAACATTCAAAATTACTGGTCTCCAACTCTAACCTAACCCTGTTTGTGGAAAAGGCTATCTCTTCAAGGCCCATGCAGAAGGCTTGGAGATAGGGGCCTGCTGGATCTCAGAGTGTAGGATGGGCAAGAATTCCTATGGAAAAGGGATGCTTTCTGAGTCCCACTATATGACAGCATTAAAAAGAGGAGACCTGGAGCAGGCCACCCTATGTAATATGATGGAATGGACAGAGACTTTCAGGGAGAGGTGGTCTTGCTAACAATCTCACCTTTTGCCATTTAAGGCTTTAAGGGTTATAAGCAGCACTTTGACGTGAATCCAAAAAAGTACCTGGAAGCCAGAGCAGGTCAAGCAGTCGCAGTATAACCACAGAACTTCCACATCTGTGTGCTGTTGTAACTTCTGGATGGTCTTCAAGGACAGCCCCATGTAAAGTGCATTGAAGTAATCCAACTGGGAAGTGAACAGGGCATGAATGACTGTGAACAGGATTTCCTGGTCCAGGAATGGGTACAAATGGCATATAAAGTGGATCTCTCCAAAGTCCCCACCCTTGTCACAGTTTCCATCTGCTGTTTGAGCAGGAGCCATAAGTACAGGAAGACTCCCAAATTATGTATCAACTCTGTCCAAGAAAGAATTATTCCAGCAAGAATCAAAGATGATACCTCACCAGATTGGGCCAACACCTGAACAGTAAGGCTTGATTGGTCAGATGGGGATGTGTCTAACTGCATATTATCGGCATACTGATGATACCACACCTTATACCACCAGATGATCTCCCACATTGGCAGATATTAAAAGGAGTGAAGAGAGACCCAAGCCCAGGAGAACTCCATATCTCCCTTCTCAAGATCAAATAAATCTGGTCATAAAGGACACAGAACCACTACAAAACAGTTCCCCCCTTTCCCAACCCCAAAGCCAATCAAGAAGGTAACCATGGTTAATGGTAATGAATGCTACCTAGAGATCCAGAATGCATCACCACTGTCCGGAGCCTCCCTGAAAGTATCCACAGGCATAACCAATGTTGCCTTGATGCTTTAACCTGGCTTGAACATTGAGTGAAAAAGGTCCAGATAGTCTAATACATCCCAAAATAGAAGATTAGAGACCAGGCAAAAGTTATTCCACACTGTTGGATTTAAGGATAAGGGATGCCTCACTTCCTCCTTCAAGGCAGATGATATCACCATTTCCCACAGTGAGTGTTATGAATAATTTGGTCACTATTATTCAAACTAAGTGGTGTGGTCTCAATACATCAGGAGGATGCCAAAAGGTGTTAGACATGCTGCCAATACTGTGTGCACTAATGCATATAGAGAACAAGAAAGGAATATAGAATATGGATGGTCCCCAACATACAATTGAAACAAACTCTGCCCATTGCAGGCATTTGTCATGGTGGTTGTTAAGTAAATGTGGCGGTCAGAAAGTGAACATGGTGATCATAAACTGAATGCTGCAGTTGTTAAACGAATCAATGGTTTACTATGAATGTAGTTTTGCAAAAAAACGGAACTGTTGGTTTTTGGAAAAATCATTGTGAAATGTGGTCATGTGACCAGGGGATACTACAAACAGCTGTAAATGTGGTTCTGTTGCTGAGTGCCCAAAATTCAGTCATATGACCACAGAACTTCAAATACACCCCCCCTTCCTTTTTGTGTCAATTGTAACTTTGAACAGTCCCTAAGCTACCAGTCAAGGACTACCTGGAGAAAGGAAATGACACCCATAATTTCTAAGCTAATACTGTATCATGAACTATACTCAATAAAATTTCACACCACAAAAATGTCTTAGTCTATAAGATGCCCCAACACATTTTTGGATTGATGTACAGGTAGTCCTCAAATTATGACCACAATTGAGCCCAAAATTTCTGTTGCAAAGTGAGGCACTTGTTGAGTGTGTTTTCCTCCATTCTACAACCTTTCTTGCCACAGCCCTTTCTTGGGCTCAATCACTGCAGTTGTTAAGTTAATTTGGTTCTTAAGTGGACACTGCAACTCTCATAAATATGAACCAGTTGCCAAGTGTCCAAACATTGATTACATGATCACAGGGGATGCTGCAACGGTCTTAAATGTAAAAAAGGTCATAAGTCACTTTTTTCAGTGCCGTTGTAACTTTGAATGGTCACTAAATGAACTGTTGTAAGTCAAGTAAAGGACAGGAAGGCCTGGAGGAATGTTGTCCATGGGGTCGCGATCGGTCGGACACGACTTCGCAGCTAACAACAACAACAAACACTATAATACCTTTTAAAAGCTTCCCATAAAACTGGCTGTCAGTTTTACTGTTCTGCATATGGACTGAGTTCTTGAACTGTACCAAAGGGGGAAACCTCTCACTGGAAGCCATGGGATAATGATTACTGTATTTTTCCATGTATAAGATTCTATTTTTTCCTGTAAATGCCCTGTTCAAAAATCAGGTGCGTCTTATACAAGTGCAGTGTCTTATAGACGAAAAAATAATGGTAACTTTCGCAGCCCTGGGCATGCCTGTGTGAGTTGCCATGCCGCCTGGTGCAGGTGTCAAGCCCCTGTGGGCTTGCCACTAATGGGAGGGGGAGGGGGCAAGATCGTTGGCTGGCCGAACTTCCGGATTTGCCAGCTCAGCTATTCGGCGCTCTGCCAAACAGCTGATCGGTGCGGAGACACTCCCATGCCAGAGCGTCTTATACAAGGGTGCATCTTATAGATGGAAAAATATGGTATTTCTTTATTGGGTTCCTTCTGTGTAATTACGGCAAGCTACTGCAACTGCTGTTGTACGCTGGAAATATTTGAGATAATGGCTGGCTCACTCCTGAAAAGTTCTTGGAGCACTGAAAGATAAAACAGTGGTTAAACACTAAGCATTATCAATCTACCCTTGCCTCTGAACTCTCGAGAAAGACACAGTGGTGAATTCATTAGCATACCTGGCAACCTGGAGAGATTCATGTAAAAAAAAAAGTTATTGTCATTGTATCAGGTAATGAGTCCTCTCCAGTGCTGATACTTGATAATGTAGAAAGAGTTTTGCATTTCTTTTTCTAATTTGAAAAAGTACTTGAGTTACAGGAAGGGGGTTGAATACAGGATTCAATATCTTGGCACAGTGAAGAGATATTTAGATGTGAACAATTCATCACACAAAAGCTAAGGATGAATCCAGTACTAATTAGCATGTAATTGACTTTGCTAGAACATTCTGCTGTTTTCAACTCCTCTAAGTATGGAACATTCATTATGAAGCTATATCTTCTTTAAAACTGACCATCCTCCAAAGTACAGTCTTGGTTGTAAAGCTTCATGGCCTCCTGTGAGAATGAAATGTGCTGAGCCTGTTTACAAATTAAATAAATAATTAAATGCTTAATCCGTACGGGCATCTGTCTGTCACAGAATAATTAATAAACAATAAATCCTTCTGTTTCTGGAGTGGGAAGAAGGGAAGCTAATAAAACAAATGAGCCTTTAATTATATGATCTGTGCTCTAAAAGAAAAATGGTGCACTAATAAAAGGATGCCTACTAAACACTGTTTTTCCCTAGTCACCCAGGGATGGTTGCTATTGACAGCTAAATTGCAGAAGAAAATTAAGATGTTCACATTTCGTCCCATTACAGATGTAGGGTTGATGGAGGAAAGTCAGCTGAATCCTGTCCTATCTGTCTTTCCATGACCATGTTGTATCAAGTTATATGATAATGTGTACAATGAGAAACTACATGGGGTCTTGAAAAACAAGCCATACTGAGTATTGTTGGGGAATGTTAGTTGGCAAATATGCTAGTCAGACTTGTCATACTAGCTGATGGATTTGATGGAAGATGTCCAATTTTGGCCTCAGCATGAATAGCATAGTACATCAAGCCTATTTTTTGAAACTTGAATCCACAAGGTAAGATGTGAAGTCATGGAACCCTACTTAGATCCAATCAAACAATTATAAATAGCTACATCATGGCCTTCTCAAATGACCAAGTTCGTAAAGGGAAGAAAAAGAATATCAGAATATCAGAATAATAGAGTTGGAAGGGACCTTGGAGGTTTTTTAGTCCAACCCCATGTTCAAGAAGGAGACCCTATTCCATTTTAGACAAATGATTGTCCAGTCCCTTCTTAAAACCCTTCAATGTTAGATCTCCCACAACTTCTGAAGACCAGTTGTTCTATTGGTTGAGTGCTCTTACTGTCAGGAAATTTCTCCTTAGTTCTAGGTTGCTTCTCTCTTTGTTCAGTTTCTTTTCTTGTCTTCTGGTGATTTGGAAAATAATTGACCCCCCCCCTCTTGAGGCAGTCCCTCAAATATTGGAACACTGCTATCATGTCATCCCTAGTTCTTCTTTTCACTAGACTAAACACACTCATTTCTTGCAACCATTCTTCATATGTTTTAGCCTTCAGCACCCCCCTCCGCAGTCATCTTTGTCACTCTCCCCTGCATTCTTTCCAGAGTTTCAACATCTTTTTTATATTGTGGTGACCAAAACTGGATGCAGTATTCCAAGTGTGGTCTTACCAAGGCATTGTAAAGTGCTAGTATTACTTCTCATGATCTTGGTTCTATCCCTCTATTAATGCACCTTAGGATTGTATAGGCTTTGTTGGCAGCTGCAGCACATTGCTGGCTCATATTTAAGTGATTGCCCACTTTCAGAACTATCTAATTATCTAACTAAGCCTTCAGAACTATCTTCTGCTGCTACTGATGAGCTGGGACTAAACTGTAGGCAATTCTTCCAAGCTGTGTGTACTTGACTATGCCAAAGGACCAAAGCTTTATTGTTATTCCATGTCTTCTACTGACCAGTGAAAGAGATGAGAAAGACAAAAGCTAAAGCATTTACCACCTAGAGGCTTCAGAAAATATGACAAAGGACAACTTTTTGATTTGGCAGTCTATGTCACTCATCCCACTGAATATGGCTGGTTGAGGAATTCTGGGAGTTGAAGAACACAAATCTTAAAGTTGCCAAGTTTGGAGACCTCTGCACTAGAGTATGGGGAGCAGATGGTTTAGTACATGGATCAACTAGCTTCACATATGACCATCCATGAGTATAGCAGGGAGAGGCTTTAGCAATTAAGCCTACCCATCTAATCACAAAGCAAATACATTTTCTGATGACATATCAAATAGATTGCAAAAGATCTACAACATTAGCTTCAAGAGGCAGCTCTATAATTTAAAGACCTGAAGGCCCAGGTTTCTTTTCTACTATAATGAGAGAGAAGAGCACTAGTAACAAACACCATTTTCAGTGCTCACCAATACCATTTTTATATTCATTCTCTTAGGATAAGAGCAATCTTTTTTTAAAGCAAGTTTTATTAATTTTCTAATTTTACATCCAAATATTTATGAAGCAATGTGGTGGTTGGGTAATCAAAGGTTAATAATAACAAATAACAAAATCTTTTGTAATTAGCTCAGGTTACATCAACAAGAGTTCCCTCTCCAGTTCCCTTAATTATGATAACATAATCAAATTAATACATTTCTAATTGTGACACAATCAATTAGAACAATTTTCAATATATTTTCACTTATACATATCCATGGCCTGTTTTTAAATTTTATCTAATTGCAATACAGTGTTTCAAAATAGTATCTAGAAAACTTAATTTTCGGGTAACCCACATTTCCCCTATTTCATTATATAATAATTATCATGTCTAAAATACAAACATTGTTCATTTCAGTGCATTCTTATTTTATGCAAATATATTCTATCATCTTAATAGTTCATCAGTTATTGAAAAAATATCTTTTGTTGTATCATTCCAAATTCTATGGTATAATTCAGAGTTATGTTCTAATGGCTAGTTTTCCTTTCCCTTAGAAATCTAAAATCTAAATATAAAATCAGTTTATATCTTTTGAAGATTTCCCTTGGCCCATTTAAAGAAAATTTTAAGCTCTGTCATTAGAAATACCAGCAAAGAGAAAAACCCATTTTTAAAAATCTGACTCTAGCCTTTTTTTGTACCAAACAGGCTTCCATATCAGTGCCTTTAAATTCTCAAGTGTGTCTCCCTTTCTTCCTACACATATTGTTTGAGTCCAGGGAGACCATCCAATTGTCAGTTTTTCAAAAAAATGCCCCCTTTATAATCATTAAATTGTTGCTTTAATAAATCAATTCTCAATGTTTGGTGTAGTATAGTTGTCATTAGTTCAATCTGATCTTCTTCTTCCAGTTCCATCTGGCTCAGGTAAGAGGTCATGTCCGGTGTTATAGTTATTATTTGGTTGGCTAGATTCTCAATGTACTGTATTTGAAGGCCTTTGGCATCCTCCATCTTAATGTTGCTTTCTTCGGCTTCTGTTGTTTTTTGAATTGTAGGTTTTGTAGTTAGAATCAGGATTTGGACATCAAGGTTCTCAGTATTTGCTGTTCTTTAGTGTCCCCTGTTTTGATGTTAATTTCCTCCTCTTCTTTTGGTTTTTGAGTTGTCAATTCATCAGTTGAAGTCACATTTTGGTTTGGTAGATTTAAGCTGTCAGATTTATTTTGCAGTCTGGCTTTCATTTGCTCAGCCACTGCCAGGATTGTTTCAAGTATAGGTTTATAGTCAAGTGGTGGATAATATTCTTCCATTTCTTTGGTGTTTACAGATAGGTCTTTCATGGAGGCTGTTTTTGATAAAAGTCAATAAATGTCCACCTCCACTATTCCTAAAAGTTGTTTTTCAGTGCCAGGTGTTGCCAATTCTTGTCTTTAAAGATAATGTCAAGAACAAATCTGAATTTGAGCCAAATCTCAGAACAAATAGGTTTACTTGCTGTACCAGGTTTCACCACAAGGTGTCCTCAATAGCATGTAAAATCTTTCCAAACTTATAAAAAATACTTTTTTTCTTTTTGCCCTTTTTCACAGCTTAAAAGGTAGATAGGATAGTAGGTTCCCAAAGAAATAAGGATTTTTTAATAGCCCTCTCATCTTTTTAGAATTGTATTGGAATGGAGGGGAATATATATTCTTCAAAGAAAAAGTAAAATCCTCTTGCAGAGCTCACACTAGGAAAGAAGTCTGAGAGAAAAAAACCCATTTTTGGTGAACTCTGTAGAAGAAGGTTGAGAGGATCCTTCTTCTTCAGCTAGGAGTGCATCTGGTCTGCAATGGACTCTTGCAAAGAAAGCAAGCTTTGTCTTTCATACCAGCCCACCAAACCAAAGCAATGGCATTTGCATTTTAGCGCATACCAAGGCCAAAAGCATGCTCAAGTTTCAGTCATACGCAACAACATGTCAATTCAGCACCATATCTTAAAAATGCAATAGGAACAATAGCTTAAGTTCCATGAAGGCAATCAGCCTATGTGTGAAGAAGTCAGTTGGCTTTCTTTTCTTTCTCCTTTTCTATCTGGACGGTGTACCTAGAACAGTCATTTTGGAGGTACATATAGTGGACCTCAGAGGTCGCACATGCTTTCCAACTCAGTCAGGTCACTTATTGGACCCCAAAAACATCAGCCTTGACTTTGTACAGCTAGCAGCTGGGATAGGGGCATTCAAACGTTTTTCATATGTGCCTTTTCATTTGCAATTACACATATTTTGAATATCCAATTTCTGACATTCTCATTCTCAGTTCAGAGCGGCAACAGTTGACTTAGGCATTCTAGTAACAAGCTGCTTTGTAGGCAGTTTTTTATAAGTTAAATTTTGAGAATTATCTCATTATGTCACCTTTTTAGGTTTCGTTAAAATCAAAGAAGCAAAAATCAAACTAACAGACCTATCATAAATATTTTACAATGTCTTTTACTGTTTATTTTTTATTTTTTAAAACAACATCACATCTGTAATTATCTACATGAAAGCAGCTGCCCAGAAAGCATGTCTATCAAATCACTACTATATTTTTAAAATTCTCCATCTTTGTTAGAACTTCCTTTCATTGCTGACCTTAGGGTTGATGGCTGCTGGGTAGAAAATGAAGAAATAACTGTAATCTGTCCTGCAAATATATGTTTTATCTGAGATATTGTTATGACTTATGTTGGAAAAATATGTTCACTTTGAATGGGTCCTCTGCAGATACTGGTTGATACTCACAAAAATCAACATGAAATTTCTTCATTCCCAACATTAATCATTTTTGAAAGTTCTGAAATATATTCCAAGACTGACCTATAGCCACAGCAATAACAAGAATGGAGCTGTGCTGATTTCTGGCATCTTGTAAATTATTAAAAGAGGCCTGGAGAAACCCTACAGTTTAACATGGATTGGTAAGTGAGGACTGCACAATTCGTAAATGCAGTTAATAGGCTCCAAATTTGGGGGGAATTTGGAATACAATAAAACAAACAAAGGGTAATTTCTGCAGCTAAGATTCCAGAGTTCCAGTTTTTGTTATCTCATCCTTTTCTCCCAGGATCTTAGTCAGTGCCATCGGGATAATTTGATATTGTGATATTGTGTGCAAAATAATTTAAAAAAACATTTTAAAACTCCCAGGAAGATTTTCACTTCAGGAAAAGCTGATATGGCATGATTCAAAACTAAATTAAGGCAGTGAGTAGCACAATGGATCTTCAGCTCTTGATTGCTGTGCTATAATCCTAGCTTGGATATCAATATACCGCCCACTTATATTTGCATCAGTAGAATAGTCCTGGCCTTGCAATTTTGACATACCCAGTCCATTACTTTCAATGGTGCTTAAAATTCTATGAATCAAACCAGAGTAATTAATTTTTGACTTTCAAAAGTCCTCAAAAAGGTTCTATGTTTTTGTGCTCAAGCATTCACTTACATCAGTAGATATACAGCAAATGACCTGGATGACCTAATCTTTTATATCATCATCTAGGGTTGTATTCCTAATCACAAAGAAAAAAAAGAGCTTTCCTTTTTTTTAATGATTCCATCTGTGCTAAGGTTCAAAAGAAAGCGATTTATTCATTCTGCAGCACTCAAATAATGTATTGTACCATCGTTCACACTCATAATTGATCTAGATAGGCACCCTGTTTTGCAAAAAGCTTAATAACCAAGAGAATTGCAATGCCTGCTCTCTAAAACAACACCTCCCACCCACCCAGAGATTTGTACAGCTCAGCCCTGTCTTTGTTCAAATGGTCCTTAAAAATGTGCTTTTCCTCCAGGCTTTGGGCTAGGATGAGTGGTGGGCCTCTTATGGAATACTAAGTTGCCCTGAATTACGGTTTTATTTTTTATGTGAGAACAGCTAAGAGTTCCTACCACTCATTTGTTCCTACATAATCCCTGGTAATATTTTGGTCCATTTTCATGAAACAATTCATGATGCTGGACTGATTCAACTTAATGAAATGATCTGGGACATGGCCTGTTGGTACCAGTGATAGTATAATACTCTGGTACTCCTTGGCTAAATCACCCAGGCCACCTCATCTCTCTCTACACCTTCTGGCCAGTGGATACTAAAGGAGGTGGAGAGCAACCCTAACTCTAATCCTGATGTCCAAACCAGCTCTAGAAATCCTATAGAAGCCTTTCAGATGATCCCTCAGGAACACACAGCTGGATTCTTCTTGCTCTATGGTGGAGGTGGCTGAGCCTCTTAAAGACTTTGGCCAATGCTATAGAACTATCATTAAGCGAGCTTGGCATTTCACCAGGGACCATTAAGAAGTAGCACACTACTACTGTACCATCACTGTCCTCCACTTGGAAATCTCCACATGATCATCATGGCTTTTAAAGGTTGCTCAGAGGGTCAGCTTGGTCCCAAATAGTTCCCCAAATGGCCTCCTAGCTTCTTCCTATGGCTGTAGACCAGGGGTACCATATCTAGGCTGAAACATATCCGTGCATCCACTGGAGGGCTACAAAGAGATGTTCCTGTGTTTCTTTGCTATTGTTGAGTGGTCCTCTGAAATTCTGAAGCTCAGATGTAGATGCATGTAGATGCAAGGAACTCTGAGTAAGAAAGCTTCAAGGTTCTTGATGCATCTCATGTTGGAACAGTACAAGAGAGGTGAAGTGGTGACAGCAATGGGAAGTTCCTTAAATCAAGGCTCTGATCATGATAGCTGGGAGGAACAGACACACTTTGGATGCTGTCTGGGCAACTGAAGTCAATAGACTTGGATATGAAGTATTATGTGCCCTTTTGAAGCATTGCCTTTTTTTGCGGCTTTTCTTACAGATAATATTACCAGGGGGGAGGAGCCAAGATGGTGGACAGGCAGCAAAGGCTGTAAAGAGCTCCTCCAAAAGTAAAAGCTTTATTTTATTTTACTTTATTTTTATTTTAACTTTTTAACCTCTTTTAATATTGTATTTTTAACCTACCCCTTTTTAATCTATTTTAACCTTTTTAAACCTTTTAAACCCATTTTTAACCCATTTTAACCTTCTTAAACCTAGTTTTAAACATTTTTAAACCTGTTTTAACAAACTTGAATGGGGAAAAGGAGGAAGAGACAGCACTCTGCAGCAGAGAGTTTATCCAAGCCATTGAAGCAGCAGAAAATGGAAGATTATATTGGAAACAGACAGTCTGTTCCAGTAAGTAACTCATTCGCAGGCACCTTGATAATTTATGTGACTCATTGGAATGGGACTTACAAACCAAACTGGAGAGCAAACACCATGTGGAGCTGTCCTCCTCCCTCTCGGAGAATGGCTCCCCTCCTTGGAACCCAGCAACAGCCTTTTTTGCACAGGAGGGAGATGTAACAAATTTAAAGGGGGAAAATGTGACAGACTTCCTCTCTAGACAATGTTTGCTTACAGCTCAAACTGTAAACGCAATATATGATCTTTTGTCAATTGTCATAAATAAGGTTGACTGCCTGAAAGAATCTTTTGCAAAGTTTGTTAGGAGCCACCCAAATACTGTAGAAGGACTTGGGAGGACAACCATGGACAGACATGGGATGGCTAACTCAGAAAATAAAAGTAGAGAAGGACCTTGTCTTCCTTCCAAAAATTTGAACACCCAAGGAGAAAACACTCAGTCAGGCAAAGGCCTAAGAGATGACCAATATAACTACAGTCTGCAAACTAACCAGGTTACTTTGCAAATTTATGACGAGAGAGTAAATAGAGGGCATTGGAGTAATAGAGAAGTTGTTAGACTGTCCCTGAGCCAGCTGCTTTGCTGTGAATTCACTCTGATAGATCTGTTACATGCAGAGTGGCTGCCAGCAAGAATGCAATGTATGAGAATTCTCCTATCGTTCAAGCAGCCCACAATTCCCTCCATGCTCTTCAGAATGAAGCCCTTTCTGAGCACCTTTTCAATATTTCCAATAAAGGTCTTTTGCTCAGACAAAGTGTGCCCACTCCTGAAACAGCGTCACCAACAGGGAACCATCACTTTAAATCCAGGCTGCAACAGCCCTCACACTACTAAGCCTGAGGCTGCTGCAACTGAACTGACCCTGAAAAGGCAAAAAAGCAATATACAAACTATGTTACCCACAGCTGCAGGAACTGCTGAGGATGTGCCAGAGGAAATGCTGATTGACCTATTCAGTGTATTGCCGGAACCTGAGCAAGTTAATATCATTCAAAGATTGGATGACCTAAAAGAGGCACTGACAACAACTCAATCTACAGCAAAGCCTCTATTTAATTTGGCTCCACTAATCACACACCCTTGTGACAATATATTTAATCAACAGTCTGTCCTTACCTCAATAGTAAAAAAGGGTACTATCACACAGGCTGACAATGGGGTAACTGCACTGACTGACCCAGCCTCTGAGAAACAACTGAAAGACAAAGGGCTTCATCACACAGTGCCCTCTAAGCTGACAAACACTAAGGATATAATCCAGCTTCCACCCTCATTTGATTTAGAAGTTCCCACAACATCTTTTCACAAGATGAATCCTCAGCTACACCCCTCCAAAAATGGACATAAATCTACATTTATAGACTTAAGCTGGAGTACCTGCCCATTGGAAAAAAAGTCATTATTGGAGCAAGAGCAGAGGCACATTGGCAACTGAGATATAGAGGAGCAACAACAAGTCCTGCAACCCACAAGGAGAAATATCGAACCTCATAACAACTGTGTTTATATGGGAAGCATAGATGATATCGAGCTGGCTCCAATGTCAAGTTGACATCTGGCATTTTTACCATCTAGCCAATCAACCAAGCCAGAACACCTTGCCTCCAAGAACCCCATACAGTTTATGACCTGGAACGTAGTTGGCTGGAAAGGGATGGTTGATAGTGGACTAATGAGCTTCCTCTCTAGATTTGATGTAATAGCCTTTCAAGAAACCTGGTTAACTGAAGTGGATGAAAAAGTACAACTGCTAGGCTTTCAGAGATGGGCCTCCCCAGCCCAAAAAACAAAGAACAAAGGGAGACCCTCTGGTGGGCTATGCATTCTTATAAAGCAAGATTTGCAATGGCAGGGGGAGAAATTATATAACGAAGATAAGTATTCGTAATTCCTAGCTGTCAAATTTGAATATGACCAGTTTGAGTTAATATTGGTAAATGTGTATATTCCTTCAAGCACATCCCAGTACTATAATTCTGAATACTGGATGGGCTTGGAAGTTATCCTAGAAAATATATCTGTACTGTACCCTCAGTCCATAGTGCTATTACTAGGAGATCTGAATGCTAGGCTGGGTCCCTCTCTGTATGAGCTTGCCCAGATGAAGGGAATCCCAGGGGAGTTATTTGATAACCATCCTCAGTGGCTCTCGAGAGACTGTAAAAGTAATGTCACTGGCTTGCTCCTAGTCTCCTTAATTTTTAAGGGTAACCTCCAAATTTTGGGGGGTAAGGATAAGAATTACACATACCCTTATACATACCACTTGGCCAATTCAAGTAGTGTACTGGATCTCTTTTGCGTGTCTAGAGATAAGGCTGACCTCTTTTTGGAGGTCACAGTACACCTTAGCAACAATAGTGACCATCAGCCGGTAAGCATGACATTGCGAGGCCGCTCAGATTTAAGACCATATAACATGGCTGACAGATGGCTCACCAAAAAGGTAGAGGTGACCCAAAATAAAAGGTTAATTTGGGCCAAAGTTGATACTAAGGCAATATTAGAATGACTTAAAACAGAGAATGCTACTAAGTGGGCTAGAACAATCCAGTCATCTACTACTGACTGGATGTCAGCCTTCAATACATTCTCCAATCTCTGTAATATACTGAAAAAAAAACACCTAACAGCTAAACCTTCTACAAAAAGAGCCCAAGTGGGTAGACCTTGCTGGTTTGATCCTGATTGCCAGTGACTGAAAAAGAAATTGAAGGCAGCCATGAGGCTTGCCCAGAGGAATCCTACTGCCCATATACAAGCTAAGATGCTGCACACAAGAAGGGAATATAAAAAAAAAACTATAACATTAAAGAAAAAAAGTTTTGCCATTTCAATCTGGTCAGAACTCGAGTTGGCTGCCAGAAGTCATAACTCAGTATTATTTTGGCACTCTGTAGCAGGTATCCTGAAGGAATGGAGATTTGCATTCGACATACCAATCTCTGCTGCAGACTGGGAGAATTATTATCAGTGCTTGTTTGCCCCCACGGAACCGGTAAAGAAACTATATTTAAACAGTGATTTAGTAAACCCTAGAACTCTCCCCCCTTGGCCACCAGTCTCAGAAAAGGAAATACAGTCCATCATTAAAAGCTTAAAGAGCAATAAAGCCCCAGGCGAAGATTTTTTACCAGCAGAATTATTTAACAAATTTCCCAATTGGTGGGGCCCTGTATTAGCAGGTCTTTTTACACACATAAATAACACCTGCCATATACCAGATGGGTGGAAGATGGCAATAGTTATCCCCATATATAAAAAAAGAATAAAAAGGATCCTAGTAACTACAGGCCCATCAGCCTGATTGACATTGTAGCAAAAATATATGCTAGGTACCCTTTGAACAGAATAGAAATCTGGGTAGAAGAAAACAACATCCTCACAGAAGAACAAGCAGGTTTTAGACAAAACAGATCTACTATTGATAACTGCTTTGTCTTGAACCATCTAATTGCCAAATATTTATTTTATTTTTATTTATTTATTTATTTATTTGTTTTATATACCGCCCTTCTCCCGGAGGACTCAGGGCGGTGTACAGAGCAATAAAGTAAGAATACAATAAAGCAATAAAGTGAAAAAAATTTAAAACCCAAATCCATCAGGCCAGGCCGGCTTGTTGGAATAGATAAGTTTTTAGATCACGCCGGAAGGAGCGAAGGTCAGGGGCCATCCGGATTTCAGCTGGTAAGCGGTTCCAAAGGATTGGCGCACCCACCGAGAATGCTCTCCCCCTGGGGGTCACCAGCCGACATTCTCTGACCGGTGGCACCCTGAGGAGGCCCTCTCTGTGGGAGCGCACAGGACGGAGGGATGTTGACGCTGGCAGTAGGTGCTCCCGTAGGTAATCCGGACCCACGCCATGTAGGGCTTTGTATGTCATCACTAGCACCTTGAATTTCACCCGGAAGGCAACTGGAAGCCAGTGCAGCTCACGGAGCAGAGGTGTAATATGGGAGTATCGGGAGACCCCCAAAAGCACTCGTGCAGCTGCACTCTGCACCAGCTGAAGCTTCCGAGTGGTTCTCAACGGCAGCCCCATGTAAAGAGCGTTGCAGTAGTCAAGACGAGAGGTCACAAGTGCATGGGTGACTGTACGCAAGGCATCCAGGTCCAGATAGGGTCGCAGCTGGCGCACCAGACGAACCTGAGCGAAGGCCCCTCTAGTTACAGCTCCTATATGATCTTCTAAGGAGAGCTGTGAATCTAAGAGGACACCCAGATTGCGAGCCTTATCTACGGGGGGTAATAACTTGCCCCCGATATTAAGAGATGGAATAATCTGAATATCCTGACATGTCGGTATGTACAGCCATTCAGTCTTGTCCGGGTTGAGTTGAAGCCTGTTCCTCCCCATCCATTCCCGGACCGCTTCCAGGCAACGGGACATCACGTCGAGGGCATCACTGATGTGGTTTGGGGTCGAGATGAAAAGCTGGGTGTCATCAGCATACTGATGATAACCCACTCCAAAACCACGAATGATCTCACCCAGCGGTTTCATGTAGATGTTGAACAGGAGAGGCGAGAGGACCGACCCCTGAGGAACTCCACAAACGAGAGACCTTGGGGTCGACCTCTGCCCTCCTGCCAACACCGACTGCGAACGTCCCAGGAGATAGGAGGAGAACCACTGAAGAACTGTGCCTCCCACTCCCAATCCCCTGAGACGCCGCAGCAGGATACCATGGTCGATGGTATCGAAAGCCGCCGAGAGGTCTAATAGGTCTAATAGGACTATGCCTATGCCTATAAGAGGAGACCCCTGTTTGCTGCTTTCATAGACCTTACAGCAGCATTTGATATGGTAAATAGAGAAGTACTATGGAGTAAACTGACATCCCTTAAAATAGAACCCAGACTCCTGGCTTTGATTAAAGCCCTTGACACATGTACCTGTTTGAGGGTGCGGTATGGGGTTAATGGGGCCCTGACTAACAGGATTTACACAAATAAAGGGATAAGGCAAGGGTGTATCCTGGCCCCATTATTATTTAATTTATACATCAATGACTTGCCTGGGTTAATGAAGGATACCATGGTACACATGCCGATGATTCTAAATACTTACTGTAACAGCTTGCTTTATGCTGATGATATGATTTTATTATCATACTCACAAGTAGGATTACATAGGCTATTAAGAAGATTCAGCTCTTATTGCCAGGATAACTCCCTAATCATTAGCAAGTCTAAATTTAAAAATAATGGTGTTTGGAAGAAACCATCAGAGACGTAAGTGGCAATTAGATGGAGAACCAATTGAACAAGTTAACACCTTGGTATATTTGGGTGTAACTTTTTCCAAGACTGGATCTTGGGCCTGCCATCATCAATGGAGTACAAAAGCCCATTAGAATTTACTGCTCAAACTAAAGAACCATAGTTACCCAGGGTCCCTAGCCCCATTAATCAAGGTTTATAAGGCTAAGGTTACCACAATGCTCTTGTATGGAGCAGAAATTTGGGGTCTTTACTCAACCACAGTCCTAGAACAAACACAGTCCCAGCATTTGAGATGTATTTTGGGTGTAGATCCAAGAACATCTGCTGCAGCAGTTAGAGCTGAATTGGGAATTCATACAATTCATGCATTATCTAAAATTAGAGCTTATAACTACTGGTGCAAAGTTAATGAAATGGAGACTGATAGACTCCCCAAGTTATGCCTACTAGAGCAAATAAAACTACAATCACAAATCTCCTGGATCACCAAACTAACAAATTTTGTAAGAAGCTGTGGCCTTCCTGTCTCTTGCATAATAGAGAACAATCCAAAAAAAGAGTTGCCCAAAGAATTAAGGATATAGAAGCACAAAATGATATAGCTATCCTTGGTAAGGTGGGTAACTTGAAATGGCTGAGTAAATACAAATGTACTTTTCAAGTAGACAGTTATTTGAAGTCACAACTCCCAAAACATCTTAGGGAGATATTTATGCGAGTAAGATTTGAACAGTTTGACACAATGGTCAGATATGGGAGATTTCATTCTATACCCTATAATGAGTGTCTCTGCATTTGCGGAGCGGCAGAGGTAGAAGACCTGGCTCACATCCTATTTGACTGTTGCCTGTATAAGAGGGTGAGAGACAGGTATCTTGGTCTATATACCAAACGAATGACCTATTGGGATCCCCATATCAAAACAACTTACCTTATGTCTGGCCAGAACTTGAAAATAACATTTAACGTAGCACAGTACTTAAACAAAATGGTCCAGTTGAGATCTGCATATGTGGGGCTGATTGGGGTAGATTGCAAGGGCGACTCCGAAATATAATTTTATCATATTTTATCTATATCTTAAATTATTGTACATTATTACAATTTCATTTTAGATTGTATTTTATTACCATTTCATTTTAAATTGTATTTTATTCTGATTCCATTTTGAATTGTATTTTATCAAATTCCATTTTGGGTTGCTTTTGTCAAATTTTGGTGGCAATTTGTGCTGGAACTTTGCACTTTGATATGGCCCAAGGGCTAATCAATAAATTTGTTTTTTATTGTTGTTACAGATAATGTCACAATTCTGATGGAGGAATGTTTAGGTGATATTAAATGGTCTAATGAGTTCATCGACAGTGATATGACCAGATTTAATTAATTTAATTTAATTTTAATTTTAATTCCATTTATATCCCGCCCTTCTCCGAAGACTCAGGGCGGCTTACAAGCTTAGCAGTAGATGACCAATGAGTTTTATCACTAAATTCTCTGCCTATCAACATTTTGGGGGGTGGCAATGGTAACAATGCTTTGGCTTTGTTCACTTTCCCCACTGTCATCTTCTTCAACATGAACAGAAACATAACTTTCTCTGCTTGTTTTGCTAACACATCTTAAAGTTGAATCCCACTCTTAGCACTCTGACTCAAGGCTGATCAGTTTTTGGTCAAGCCTTTTAATTTCTACAAGGTGGAAAGAAAAAGTTAAGAATAAATGAATAAATCCTAGATTAAGATGACTTAAATATTAATTGTTTTTAAGAATGAGAGGGATTGTAAGCGTATGGATGGCCGTCTCTCTATTGCATTGCCTCTTGGTATTACCTAGACAGCTTCTGCCAACTACTAACACAGAGTATTTCTACTAATTCATGACGCTGACAAAACAGACTTCTGCCTAGAAAAGGCCAACTTTTCTCAGCTGATCTGCTCAGCTTGCACCCCACTAAAGCTATTGGTAAGTGGCTATTTCTTAGATGGAGCAAAGGAGCAATTACGACAGTACAATTTCTCCTGGCACCCTGGTGCTAAGTGACCATTGAGAAATCAAAGGCAGCAAAATTAGACTATCTAGCAAGAGCAGGTCAGTGGACATTCTTCAGTGTTATGACAGTCTTGGAACCTCAAAATTTTTTATAGCTTTTGAAAGCTTTTAAATGGGAGTAGAAGACTTTAACTATCAGTGCAACTCACTGTCTTAGCTGGATAAGCTGAGCTGTGCTTTCTTCCTTCTGTCTCTGCATTAAAGATGGTATAGGGCAGGGGTAGGCAACCTTGGCTCTTTTATGAATCATGGACTTCAACTCCCAGAATTCCTGAGCCAGCATAGCTGGCTCAGGAATTCTGGGAGTTGAAGTCCATGAGTCATAAAAGAGCCAAGTTTGCCTACCCCTGGTATAGGGGAATATTTTAAAAATCTGTAGTATTAAAAACCTAAAGATATCAGATGGAAACTTTATTATTAGCTTTCTTAATAGTCTGCTATCTGTGTTATTTTTACCCCATTCTGCCAAATTAAATAAATAACTGCAGATATTTTAATGCTTTTACATGATAGCCCATGGATTTGTTTGTAAATCAATATTTAAAATAGCTCAATTAACATTATTTTGCTTTTTGATATGTAAGTTCAGATCTATCTATTCTGTCAGAGAACCTTGAAGCTGTAGTTTGAATTGAGTCAGGACTGATTGTTATACTGACATGAGAAATTCTAAATAATATTTTTATTTAGGATTTACAGTATAGGGAGAATGATAGGCACACCATATCTAGGCTGCAAAGCTTAGAAGACCATTAGATGATAGCAAAGATGTTAATTTTTCTGTCTCTTTGTTGCCATCTAATAGTTGGTAGAGGTTTTGCAGCCTAGAGAGTGTAACCCTAGTGAATTTAATTTCAGAGACTGATTATGTTCATAATTCAGATAGGACATGAGATATGTACAATGTCCTCTAAATTGTCCCTCTGATCTTTAGTAAATATTTTAGAAATTTAAGTATATTTCTATGTGATCCACAAAGAAATAGGTTGAAAATAAATCTTCTCATTTTAACCTGTGTAAAACTTACAGTGCTATAATAGCTGCAGTGGAAATTGCTGTAATTAAAGTTTTTTTGCTAGAGGGCTGTCAAATTCTTTTGTGTAACATTTTTTTTAGTGAAATTAAACCAACCATCTGTTAGCCTTCATTAGACCTTTCATGAACAGTGATATTAAATACAAGTGAGCACACTAAAAGAACTGTTGACATCTGGGTTTCTTTGGAAACATTGATCAATATTAATAACAAACCTACTTCACCTGAATTTATTATTAATAGAAATTTAAATGGAACATAGATATGGATATTTTGTGTAGCAGTGCAGTTCTAAAGCAACTAATCTAAATGATGGAGCAAAAGCTTTGTTAGTGGTAGCAGTGAATAATAATAATGAAGACACTTTGAATACAAGAGCTTCTTGCATGTTATTTCATATACTTTTGGGATCTTGGATAATGTTGTTGTTAGTTGCAAAGTCGTGTCCGACCCATTGTGACCCTATGGACAACGTTCCTCCAGGCTTTCCTGTCCTCTACCATCTTCTGGAGTTCATTTAAGCTCACGCCCACTGCTTGGATAATATTTTGATATAAATATCAGTGTATGAATAACTATCATTCTTATTTTTAAGCATAAACTATAATCTAAGATATTAAAAGCTGATTTTTTCCAAGTTGGACCTAGCCAAACAATATATACATTGATTAAAAACATGCAACCTCATTGGTTATAACAGAGTGAGACTTGCTAATATAAGAAAAGTACCTGAGTGCTAAGGATCTGATTGCACATGTCTGCAACTTTCCAGTTAGAAGCAATGGAAACAGGATTTGCAAAGATGCTCAAGTTAATAAAGGGAGGGATTAAATAAATAATAAGAAGTTTAGAGTCAAGTAGGAAATCAGAATTTGAGTCCTCTGCCAAGGGAAATTCTGTCCCAAAGATTAAAGAGGCAAAGGATGACATCAGAAGAATTAGGAAAGATACAAAATACAAAAAGTTACAAAAGAGATACATTTTGTATCTCATACAGAGTATTATACAGATTATACTCATACAGTTATACTATACAGGTTAGTTTGGAAACTAGCAAAGGAGAGAAGTAACCTACAACTAAGCAGAACTAACGGTTAGAACAATCAACCAATGGAATAGCTTGCCTTCAGAAGTTGTGGACACTTCATCACCGGAGACTTTCAAAAAGAGACTGAAGAATAATTTGTCTGAAATGCTATAGGGTCTTCTGCTTGAGCAGGGAGTTGGAGTAGAAGACCTTCAACATCCCTTCCAACTCTATTATTCTATGTTCTATGTTCTAGATACACAAAGGAGCTCTGGGCATCTACAGGAAAAGGGAAATGGAACAAGTGATGAAACGTACATCCTAATGTTATATTACAAACTGGGTCTGCTGTATTCTTGCAGGCAATGTTGCAGTGCAAATATAAAAGGGTGAAGCTTCCAGTATGATATCATGATTCAGGTTTCCACAGAGGGAACCTGCTAGTTGAAACTGGACAGGTTTTCCAAGGTATCCAGAGCTTTGTTACAAAGAGTTCACCTGAATGGCATGAGCTGGACATATAAAAAAAACCCACACATTTGGCTTCCGGTTCTGGACTTTTGGTGCTCCCAGATGTGCAAGGGAATTGCTCCCCGTGTTGCCTGGATTTCTTCATTGGGGTGCCCCCGTAAAGGGGTCGAATGTCACCCTGGAGGGGTGATGAGTGGGGGAGAGGTCTTTCCAGTCAGCAGTATAAGGGCGGTGGCCCTCCCATTGGCTTGGAGCTACTCTCTGAACCGAAGAAAGGATCGGCCACTCCCATGGCCCATCATTTTGTCCTTTCCTGCTGAAGCCAAAAGCACAAGAAAGCACTTGAAAACTGGGTGAGAATTGCCTTGTTTTCCTAATTGTCTACTTTCCCTGTCAAAAGCTTCTTGAATTTGCTTCCCCGTGAGGAAGAGGGAAGGGATTTTTTTCCCCCACCCTCCTTAAGAATGGCCTTTGTCTACATTGGGAGAGGAAAGAAACAGCCTTCTACTAAATTATACTGATTTATTGGACTTACTGCCTTTATACTTTTGGTCCAAAGTTCCTATATTTACAGAAATGGACTATTCTACCTATTAGTCTAAAAAAGATAAATAAATAAATAAATAAATAAATAAATAAATAAATAAATAAATAAATAAATAAATAAATAAAAGATACTGTCTGAAAAGGATTTGAAGTATTCTGGGGATATCTGGTGAATACTATTGGCAAACAAGCTTGCTTACATGTTGGACTGACCTTGGCATTAAGATAAAAACCTGAAACAGCTGGAGATGAATTTGGCTTAGACTTGTGGAGGTGGACTCTTACTGATTTTTGTTTGAAACATAGCCTCCACCAAGGACTATTTATAATTGTTACAAAATGGAGAAGGATCAGCCACAAACCTTGCTTGATTATAACCTCATACTTGAAACAATCTACAGAGTCACTGAGATGTCTATCTCCAGATTTAATAATTTACATGCCAACCTTAAGTCACAAATTGAAACCCAGACTGCATCTAAAGAATTTATACTTCAGAATATAACAAAATTGGAAGATATTACTATTGAGACAGAGGAATATAAGCAACAACTATCCAAAGAACCCACAACTCTAAAAGTACAAGGAACTATCACTATGGCAAATAACCTTAAGGACCAACAACAAACTATGGGAAAACTTAATACTCAACTTTTGACTCCATCAAAAGAGCCTATAACTTTAGAAGTTTACTATGTACAAGATAGTGATGCTAACATAGAGGATGTGGAAGATCAGCAAAGACAGTTTTCTGAAAGTGTGGATAGTCAAGCATTAATTGCAAAATTGGATAAGACTCTTTACTTAAAGTAGATGAACCCAAATGGAAGAGGAATCCAGACGAAACTGAAGATAAAGTTTTTAGAGCAAATACAGAGACTAGAACTAACAGGGCAACAACATAATGATTACAAATGGTTTGGTTTTTGTGGATCACTGATGGCTAGATGGCCTCCTACGATTCAAATAATATGTATTGGAGCGAAGGGAGACCTATCTGGCAATTCAAAGGCCTTGGTTTGGAAACCTGATTGGCAAAAAAAAAAAAAGAAACCTAGAGTTAGATTTAAAAAATAAGTTCTTAGAGAACAATTAAACGTTATCCTTTTAGTAATCAGTGATCTATCAGGATCTAAAATAGAAAATATTTATGAGATAGAACTAGAATGTGTTTATGTATCTATTAGGCTTATTTTAGACATTATAATTTGTGCACTGACATAATGGAAACTTGGTTTATAGATTCCACTTTTGATGTTAAAAGACATTTGATTATTCTATTTAAGAATTAAGAATTAGCTAAAATTTAAAACAGAATCTGGTTGTGTATAAATAGTTGTAGATTGATAAACATAGGCTGTGGTCCTGTCAGTAACGTGTGATATATTTGGATGTGAAACAGACAATGTTTATTAGGTAGAACAAAGCTACTCAGCCACTGCGTACATGTTAGATGCTATAGATTTTGCTGTAGTAAAATAAATGAAATTTGGGTTGTGAATATTGTTTGGGATGTTAAAGGCTAAATTTGAATAATATAATTAAAATTAGGTAAACTTTAATAACAGGACATAGATATATTTCAATGAAATTGACAAATTTTTCAACTGACCATGCTATTTCTATAAAATTAATTAGTTTAAACTGGTTGTATGAAATGTTAAGGGAAATTGAGAAGGATGTTTTGATAATGTAACCTGAATTATGTACTGAAAACTCTGTTACTGAATCTCTGATTACCCAGTCATCATGATGCTTTCTAAATATGTAGATTTTAACTGAAAAACCAACAAAACTTGTTTTTTTTTAAAAAACACACATTTAACTAGCTGAGGTAGGAGGTAAGAAGTTGAAACTGTAATCAAAAATCTGTTCCCATATTTTTTTCAACATGATATGGATCTGCATGAGTAATTTTGATTTTGGTAAAGCAATACTACACAGGCTTATTTAACAGTAAACTTATTTGCAAGACTGTGGATATTTCTGTTAAGCAAGTTTCAAAAGCCTTAATCTTCCATTGATTTCTTTTGCACTCGGATCTGTCTTTGATTTCCTAGATTTGATTTTGCAGCCAAAATGATGCTACATACATAAATCAGTGCCTTTTGACAATTTAATCTCCTACTGTAAAAGAAATTTCCAGTTATATATGCCATGTAGGCTCAGTTGCTCTCTTTGTCATTTTGTGGGAGAAAGAAATTTGATATATTCCTACTTTTCCACACACAATAAATAAAATCTCTTCATAAAACATGCTGTGAGGTTAGGAGCTTAACTATCAAATGAACAGTACAGTGAAAAATCCAAACAATGAAATCTCACTAATCATATGGTTTAGCTAACACTGCCTCATGCTAATATGATGTATGAGTTCACTAACTCTCTCCTCAGCCTTTGTAGATAAAATGTGAATAACTATAGCAGGAAAAATCCCACCCATAGTTTGATTTCTGTATAATTTGAATCCTATCTTATTGTATGGTTGCACGTGTAAAGTGTTCCCTGTTCCACACATTTATAATGTATATCAGGATGCAAAAGGTAAAGCAAACCATAATATGCATATTCAGTGGTTGGGCAACTTGGTACGAACCCAAAACATTACACCAAGCTCTTCCTTAGCTAAATTTTCTTTCAGTATCTCCATGTAAATTTACTGCATTTGTATTTCATTGTAAGTACAATGTAAGTACAACCCAAAAGAATGTGATATAGTTACTTGTTTGGCTATTTGGTTCGATGGAAAATAGGTGTAGCTTGTTTATATTACTACACCGAAATTTCAAGGCAGTTTAAAACCAGAAGGAAAAAAAAAACCCACATGCTCCTCCCAATGTCTGCAAAATTATCTAGATACAATGTGATAATTATGTTCATATCTGGGTTCTGAGGTCAATTTATTTGGAGAAGAATGGAAACACAGTGTTTCTTGGGATCCTTGGAACTATTTCTATAATTTTCTACTCAGTTTGATTTGTATTTGTTGTGGGTATGCACATGTCATGAGTGCTGTTTATTCATTGCAATATGCTTCTAATCTACATTTGTGTAATCAAAATAGAAATAAACATGTCCATATTCAGCAATATGCAATAGATGAATATGTGGGTTAAAGCTCAGATAAATGGAAAGAATACAGATGGTTAATGGTTGTTTGCTATAGAATCTGTTTTCATAGATTGCACACTAGAATACACGAGACAAATTTATTTTAAGCAGACTTGAAAAAAACCAAAGCAAAGCAGAGCCTCTCAAGCAAGCAAGCTTAGCTTATTATTATTACAAGATCATAATCATGCAATTTCTTGCCAATAGATTGGAAGTGGTTTCCCATTGCCTTTTTTTTAGAGGTGAGTCTCTTAATAATCTTCATAAAGTATCTCTCTCTCATTTCTTTATTTCTCTATTTCTCTCTCTCTCTCTCTCATAGATGTCTTAATATCTGATAAAATTTTGCTGGTATGTCGGCCACTACCAGAAACATGTACCAATAATGACTTACTTTTGGCCAATGACAAAGCCAAGAAGATAGCTTCATTCTGACAGTTTAAAGTTTAATCTAGACACGGAAGAAAAAGAAAAATCTGATAAAATAAAAATAATTATTTCAATATATTATGTATAATTATTGCTATCTCTTCTATTCCGGTATTCTGCTAAAAAGGAAATATTAAATAAGAAATAGAAGAAAGAGGAAGCAAATAAACACAATGATCAGCTATCATTCTTCTTAAAACAATAGTTATTTGTATTATAGTTCTAACAGTTATACAGTTATATACAGTTATAACTTTGCTCTTACCCAAATTCTTATATCTCCAACATTCATCTGCCTCCTTCTTCTAAACTTTCAGATACATTTTCCTCTCTCAAATATCTCAAACATTTTCAGAGGAAAATATATGCATGGAAATATCCAAAGGAGGAGCTGGTGTTGGGGGGGTATTTTTTCAATGTTTAAGGTCAGTAAAAATCTTCCTCCTTGTAGGCAGTGATAAATATTCCCTCTCTTCTATCAAAGTATGGATTTTTTTTTACCTAACTGTATGTTTATTTCAGATTAGAGCAACCTGTAGATTACTTGTAACCCCAAAGGTTGCGGTAGAGCTGAGAACTGATTATAGGAATTGAAGTACTGTAAGATGCAAACTGACAGGAGTCAACAAAAAGTATGGGTGTTTTTTTAAAAAAAAATGGATCTAAGTTTGTGTCAAGAATTAAAACCCAGTGAGCATAATCTCTGGAAAGAGCAAATAATTTGGAGAGAAGAAATAAAGTGGCATCTGTTGGGCAACTTGGAATCACTGAAGGAAATCAAAATTAAGAAACTTCAGACAAAAAAGGGAGGTTGTCCCAAGGAAAGAAGAGAAAGAAGACAAGAATTAGGGAAAAGGATTAAAGTGAGAGTGACAGGTCAGAGGAAGACAGCAGAACATATTTAGTCTTCAGCAATTAGTAGTGAAGGGAATAAAAATGGCTATTGAGATGTGAGCCCCAGGAGACAAAGAAAGGCTGCTCATAAGTACAGATAGCCCTCAGCTTATGACTGCAAGTGAGCCCAAAATTTCCATTGCTAAGCAAGACAGTTATTAAGTGAGTTTTGCCCCATTTTATGACCTTTCTCACCACAGTAGTTAGGTGAATCACTGCAGTCGTTAAGTTAGTAACATGGTTGTTAAGTGAATCTGGCTTCCCCATGTCAGAAGGTGACTAAAGGTGATCGCATGACCCTGGGACACTTTAGGGGTCGTAAATATGAGTCAGTTGTCAAGCGTCTTAATTTTGATCACATTATCATGGGGATGCTGCAACGGTCATGAAAAATAGTCGTAAGTCATTTTCTTCAGTGCCATTGTAACTTCAAGCAGTTACTAAATGAATGGTTGTAAGCTGAGAACTACCTGTAAACAAGAGGAGGAAGGGAGGAAGGATATTTTTCTCCACATACTGCTCTGTCTGGAAAGGATTTCATCCTTTACCCCTGTCAGAGAAGAAGAGCAAATATGAAGATGCAAAGGAAGGAGAAAGTTTGGCGGGTCGAATCCCGAGTGCCGCGTAACAGAGTGAGCGCCTGTTACTCGTCCCAGCTTCTGCCAACCTAGCAGTTCGAAAGCACGTAAAAATGCAAGTAGAAAAATAGGGACCACTCCGGTGGGAAGGTAACAGCGTTCCGTGCGCCTTTGGCATCTAGTCATGCCGGCCACATGACCATGGAGACGTCCTCGGATAAGCGCTGGCTCTTCGGCTTTGAAACGGAGATGAGCACCGGCCCCTAGAGTCGGAAACGACTAGCACGCATGTGCGGGGGAACCTTTACCTTTACCTTTACCTAGCAAGAAGAACTGAGGGCAGGTGGACCAAGGCAGTCATAGAATGGATCCCACTTGATAAAAAGCATCCACCAAAGCGACCTAAAACATGATGGATCGACAAGACCAGCAAGTATTGCAGGCCCAATTGGCAAAAGAAAGCTCAGGGCCATTTGGGTTGACTTACTGCAGAGATTTTGTTTGGGATATTTCAAGGGAGTCACTTTCTCCAATTCAACAAAGCAAAGCCTTGCATAAAATCATGTTATGTTCCACACTGTTCATTGTGGGACATTGTTTTGGAACCTTTATCTTTGCAAATTGACCCCGTTTTTGAACTTGACTTTATTTCGCCTGCTTCTCTCACTGTGTTGAATTTGGCTCCATTCTGTTCTGAGATACCCAGCTGATGGACCAATAGAAAGAGACCTCTTTACATAATACCTTTCTAGTGGTCTATTGAGTTTGAAAGAATAAAAAGCCACCACTAGTCTCTTACATAAATCTTTGAGGGAAGAAGTCATAAAAAATATCCTCCCTTCCTCTAGACAAAGTAATCAACTTCTCCTTATACTGTTATGAATTTATCCCTTTAAATCAGGGGTCCCCATACCAGGCCATGGCACATTGGGAACTGAGCTGCCAAAGAGGCAGGCAAGCACGCAGAGCTTCATTTGTGCACGTGTGGGATTTAGGTAGCAGTCACAAAACCATTTCCCCCCACCCCCATACTGAAATTGCCGAAGCTGCCACTGCCACTGCTGGTCTATGGAACCAAAAAAGGTGGGGACCCCTGCTTTAAATTACAGCTTCATTTTTTTAACAACTAATAGAAAGGTTCTTTTTAGTTGGTTAGGAAAGGACAGCACTGCAGCTGAAAAAGAAAACTCACCAATTTTCAGATGGAAAACTCAGTTTCCTCAAACTAGTAGCTTCTGGAGGTCTTTTAAAAGAAAATGTCCTTGAGGTTTGATTTGTCTGAACTGAAAGGAACACCAAACAAGCATGGTTCATCCTAATAAGTAATTGTCCTTGTGACATTTGCAGGTTTAGGTATATCAAGCACGAAACAGGTGTCATCAAATCTATTTGCAGTGCAGTGACCTTCATAGCTAACCAGACATGGCTTGGTACACATAGTGGAGGCTCCGGCAGATCCATGGAGCTTTTCTTAGATGTTAAGTAAATATATGGCAATGCAGCAAATGAGAAAGAAAGTATTTGTCCTAAGAAACACGGCGATGGAGGAAACTTTTTCGATGTTTCAGTGTTCAAATTTGCTTTGTAAATAATAAATACTTTCAGGGCAATTTCTAAGGGCATATATTTTTCTAAGTAGCTTAAAAATAAACCAGAATTTTAAAATTATTTTAAAAAATGACTTGCAAACTTACAAGCTGTTGCAAGTATTTAAGTATTTATTTAAGTGTCACAACCTGCTTTATAAAGATTAAAGAATCTTTCAGGCTGATGGGAATGTTTTTTATTATTATTTTAATTCCATTTATATCCCGCCCTTCTCCGAAGACTCAGGACTTACAAGCTTAGCAGTAGCCTTCATTCTATGTATATGCCTGCTTATTAGGGCTTTCGCCCTCCCCCCAAGCGGCATTATTACAAAGTCAGCTTAATTGCCCCCAACAATCTGGGTCCTCATTTTACCTACCTCGGAAGGATGGAAGGCTGAGTCAACCTTGAGCCTGGTGGGATGCGAACCTGCACTAATTGCAGGCAGCTGGTGTTACGTAAGGAGGCATTAGCCCACTGCTCCACCAAGGCTCTATGTTTGGGTGATTTAGAGCCTTCTGTGGGTGCTCTCACAAGATGGCTGCCTTGAGATCATTGCCTGTTCACACAGTTGTCACATGATAGGGATAAACAGTGTACTTTATGGAATTTTGGACATAATCTAGAAAATAATGATTCACAACCCACTGGGGCATGTATGTATAGCTGCCAGGTGATTCCATGAAATGATTTAGTTTTAAAAGTGTTGCAGACAGGTGCTGCATTTGCCCTCGTGCATTCTTTAAAAATACATTTGGATTTATTCTAAAAAGCTGCCCAGTACTGCAAACTCAATTTTCTGGCTGGAGGTGGGATTGGGGGAAAAAAAACTTTGGGAAGGCCAGCTTTCATTTGCCACAGTTGATGTTTATCATTCTAAAAGTGTTTTAGGCAGAGGGATGTGTTTCCAGAAAATATGCTATACATTTACTTTCTAAGAATGCTACAAAGTTTACATGGGATACAGAAATACATTTGTAAAATGAAGATTGAGACTAATGTGGTATGGGGTTTGCATGCTTTGAGGAAGATGAGAGCTATGCCAGAGGCTCAACAATACTGGACAGGTCTGATCAGAGGAGCCAGATGAAGAGTGTCTCTCTCATGAACAATATAGTGAGACGTAACTTACAGAAACCTTCAGATAATCTACATTTTACTAAAACCTAAAGGTTGTGTCTATAAGCTTTAATTGGGTAAAATAGTACATCACAGGGCAACCATTTTTGAACCAAGCTACCTCAAATGGGTTTACTTACAGAATGTGTCCCAAATTCTGAACCCACGACTCCTGTGGGATTTAATTTCAGCAAATGTGTGGTTGCTGCAGTGTTGCCATGTTGCTGTACTGCCACCCAAAGTTCATAGACCAACTCTAGCCTTTTGGCAACCACAGTCCCAACATTGGGTGCCAGATGATGGTCATTTATGATCAAACTGGCAGAAGTCATTCATGTTCCCAGCGCATTTTTGCCCTAGGTCATTCTGTTTCTCTATTTTGTAAGGTAATATCTCTGAAATGATGATACAATGGGTCACGGGTTGCCTGGTTGGCTATAATTCCCAGAATTATCAGTAATCATGGCCAATGGCTAAAAACTGATCTACCTATTGCTGGTATTTTATTAATACTGGATCTTTGCCATTTTTATTGTTTGTTAACTTCATTTTTTTAGATTGCTTGTTTAAACTGTTTTTATTATACTGTCTTCCTATAAAGTATTTACTATTGGTGGCTTTGTTTTGGTGGTAAGCAAAATAAAGCATAGATTCTAAAAGTAAATTCTTTCTTTCTCTCCACAAACAGAAACTTCTTGCCATTACTTCAATGGACTCTTGATTTCTATAGAAATGTAATCATGTATTAAAGGGACCAGAGATTCTGATTTCTTTTCTACCTCCAATGGCATGTTATTTAGTACACAAGTTGCAAAAACAGAAATGAAGCTTATGTTTCCACCTTGTCTTAATAAGATACCATGAATATATGCATTTAAATGATTGATTCTTTTTTTCCTTTTCCTATTCCATGCCTTCACTGTCACAGAAATCAAAACTGACAGACACTATGGGATTTTCTGAGCAGGACAGGACACATCAGATGTGGGGAAGGTGAACCATACTTTGAACCTACTTTTGGAAGCAAAGCAGCAAACATTAATCAAAAAGCCAACATTTAATTAAAGCTATTATTCATATTTTAGTTTGAATGTCAAAATTGTTACATGCCCTAGTGAAAGGTTCATTTTTTAATTCTTATGAGCCTATTAGTGTATCTTTTTTTAAATTCTTATGAATCTATTAGTTCCTCCCTCCCTTCCACTAGAAGGAGAACTTGACAAAAGCTAATTTCTAATTTAATTGGGTTCCCCCTTCAAAATCCCATATTTTAGATTTTTTGAGGACATTCCATGGGATTAATGAGAGTGACTTTTCCATTTTTGGTACTATCTGCAATTACACTTTTGGGATACATCTGAAAAAATGGTCACCACAGGGATCCTCTGTCACTAAGCTACTGTTATCTTGGTTGACGGCAAAGAAGAAATTGCATTTCTGGTTTGGATCATTGTTTATTTATTTATTTGAGGAAAAAAGGAATAAATAGAAATTGGAGTTTTAATCAGGGAAGTCTGTCCTTGGGACACTAGTGAATAGTACAGTCATTCTTTTACTGCACTAAAATTTTTAATTTGGAAATTTTGTATGTTAGTGAGCATGCAAAATTCCCAACTTAAATTATTAGATGATATGAGGGAGAGGGACTTTGCTTTGAAAGACCTATTTGCAAGCCAGATATAATCAAATATTGATGTGATCATACGTTGTATACAAGATAAAATAGCATTTTGGCCACACATCGCTTCTGGGCAGTTCCAGAAATGCAATTTACTAAGTGTAATCCCAACCTCACAATTCCATTGTCTCCTTAGGCAGGGTAATTTATTTCAAGGGCTACTTCATCTGACATGCAAACATTCTAGTACAAAACATTTTGATTCTTGTTGTTTTGATCTATGTATCTGCACTGTTCATCTGAAGTTATTTGCCCTGCTTGCTGTCTGCAGATAAAGGGTCTTGCATTTCCCCCTCTCTTTCTTACAAATGCACTTCCAGTAATAAGATTTCAGTAAACACATTAGTGAGATAGGATAACTATCAGTAACCACAACAAAGCCCAGATCAAATACAAGGTACAGCATAAATGGGAAACATGAAAACACTTAAATGAGATCTTTGTATCAATAAGGAATTTCTTGTTCCAGTGTAATTATGTTATAATGCTGAAAGTTGGCTTAGCATGTAATAAGCACTGAAAATTAATTCCATTTTTTTAAAAAAAGAAATGTATTCCTAGTCATCAGAGAACCTAAAAATTACTGCTTAATATTCCTTATTGCTTAATGTATTTCATCTGCAAAACTTACCGAGCTCAGTGTCACCTAGTCTAAATTTAAAGAAATAACGGTTGAGGCTGAAGTGCTGTTTAAATGTAAAAATAATTTTTGAATGGGAATTGATGGTATTTTGCTTCCCACTCCTTTATAAATTTCTCCTCTCTACTCGAAAATATCTGTTCTTATTCCATTTATTATTTATTGCATTTGTAAGTTGTCTTTCCAAAGGAGCTCCCGTGGTGACCTTCAGACTGGCCTATTGCAATGTGCGCTCCATGAACAGCATTCGGTAGCTTCAGCTGGTTTAGACTGTGGTAATGGAAACTATTAATGTGTTTCTTCCCAGGGTGCTTCTGGGTGCAATTCAAGGTACTGGTAGTCACCTTTAAAGCCCTTCATGTTTGGGGACTGGGTTATATAAAGGGGTATATCTCCCAATGGTTTCCACACACCCTATCCAGTTTATCAGGATGGACATTCTCTAAGACATGTCTGCTAAGGTGTGTTGGTTGGCAGGATACAGAAGGAGGACTTTTTCCAGCAAGGCACCAGTCCACATCATATATGTAAATTGGATGGCTCTATCAATCATCCATCAATCAATCAAACAAGTTGAGAGTTTGGAAAAAAAATTCAGAGAAGAGCAACTAAGATGATTAAAGGCATAGAGACTAAAACATACAAAGAACAGCTGCAGGACTTGGGTTTGGCTAGTCTAAAGAAAAGAAGAAATAGGGGAGATGTGATAGCAGTATTCCAGTATTTGAGGGGCTGCCACTAAGAAGACGGGGCCATGTTATTCACCAAAGCACCAGAGGGCAGGACAAGAAGCAATGGTTGGAAACTGATCAAAGAGAGAAGCAACCTGGAATTAAGGAGAAACTTCCTGACAGTGAGGACAATTAACCAGTGGAACAGCTTGCCTCCAGAAATCGTGGGCATTCCATCACTGGAGATTTTTTAAGAAGAGGGTAGACAGTCACTTGTCTGAGATGGTATAGGCCCTCCTGCTTGAGCAGGGAGCTGGACTAAAAGACCTCCAAGGTTCCTTCCAGCTCCTATTCTATTCTATTCTATTCTATTCTATTCTATTCTATTCTATTCTATTCTATTCTATTCTACTCTACTCTACTCTACTCTACTCTACTCTACTCTACTCTACTCTACTCTACTCTACTCTACTCTACTCTATTCTATTCTATTCTATTCTATTCTATTCTATTCTATTCTATTCTATTCTATTCTATTCTATTCTATTCTATTCTATTCTATTCCTAACAGTGAGGACAATTAATCAGTGGAACAACTTGCCTCCAGAAGTTTTGGGTTCTCCAACACTGGAAGTTTTTAAGAAGAGACTGGACAGCCATTTGTCTGAAATGCTATAGGTTCTCCAGCTTGAGCAGGCAGTTGGACTAGAAGGCCTCCAAGGTCCCTTCCAACTCTGTTATTCTGTTATTCAAATGGATTTGATCCTCATGGCAACAATTTTTGTGAGATATACTTGGCCAAGAGAGCACTGGCTTCTCTGATGTTGCCCTAGCTTGAGCATTGGGCCACCAACCATTTCCTAAAGACAGGAGTAGAAAGTAGGGTCTCCACAGCATCCTGAGAAGGCAACTCTGCCTCTCTTTTCCTGCTGCATGTCAAAAGTAATATTTTCTGAGCTGTGTCAGCTCAAGCTGGGCTGTCAAGTTTGCCCACTGTGCTTTATTTCATTGTAGGCAACCCCCTACAACTGACCAATTTGTGCTGTGACAGGAAGGGTGAAAAAAAAAAGCCCAGGGAGTGACTGGACCAAAGTTATCCAGGAAACTGCCTGGTTAAGTGGGCCTTGAGACAGTTTTTCTTCCAATTCCAAGCCTAGTAAATCTTTGCAAGAGCTTTGATTCTGTGTATATGACCTCCATAACAATAGATTTGAATTAAATAGATTTCTTTAAATCTAGATGTAATGGTGAGTAATATTTGCAAAATAAGGGAAGGCTCTATGCAGTAGCTTGAAATAGAGAAAGTACACATTCCCATTGGCAATAGAAGGAATGTAGGAAAGCATCAACAATGTGAGCAGTGGTTGAATAACAGAATAATAGTGCTGGAAGGGACCTTGGAGGTCTTCTAGTTCAACCCCTTCTCAAGCACAAGATTCTATGCCATTTCAGACAAATGATTGTTCAAACTTTTCTTAAAAACTTCCAGTTGCTCCACTGATTAATTGTTCTTACTGTCAATATTTGTGATCACTTCCTGAATAAAAAAAAGAAAAACACCCAACATTAGGATTCACAAGTACATGGATCAGGTGCCGGGGAAACATGAGGAAGGAGTGGAGAATTTTTGATCTTCCAAATGCTTTGGACAACTCCTAGACATTACCCCAACTAAAGCTGGTGGGAATTGCAATTCAGGAATACTTGGATTGTTCTCTACATTTCAAAAATGCATCTGAACTGTAAATGTTTTTGCCTGGTATTGTAAATTGAAATGATATGTTAAGCTGATGTACTAAACACTTAACAGCTAGCTGACATCTTACCTAAAGTTATCCTTACCTCTGTACACCTCTGTTGTATTTGTATTTGGTGAAGGTGGCAAGTCATAGTTGTGATTAATTTTTTTTCTATAGGAGAAATAGATATTGGCTTATATCTGATAGGTTTCTTGCCATGATCATATCATTTCTTTTTAAGATTAAAAGTTCCCATGGTGATTCAAACTGGGAGCCATTTGTCTGAAATGGTATAAGGTTTCCTGCCTGAACAGGGAGTCTCTTCCAACATCATCATCATCATCATCGTCATCGTCATCGTCATTGTTGTTGTTATTATTATTGTTATTATTCTCCATAGGCATTTTGTTCTCTTAGATAAGCCATCGATAATATAACTAAGAAAGGGCATCTGGCTTACTTGGGGCCAGGAAACAGCCAAAGCAATTTTTGTTGTTATGATGTGCTGTTTGTCACAAGTCTTCCCTAATTTAAGAGCTGTAGTGACACAGTGGTTACAATGAAATATTTTAGTCTAACTCTGCCGACTGCCAACAGTTCAATCCTGATGTGCTCATGGTGGTCTTAGCCTTCCATCCTTCCGAGGTTGGTAAAATGAGGACCCAGGTTGTTGGGGGCAACATGCTGACTCTGTAAACCACTTAGAGAGGGCTGTAAAGCAGTGCGAAGTGGTATATAAAATCTATGTGTTATTGCTAGTGTTATTCTCAGAAACAGGTGCTCCATCCTCCTTTTATCAGAATGGACTGGGATTTGCAAAAATTTAAACAGTATGAATGGTTGGAAACATGCTAAATATTTTTTAAAATCAGCAGAGATTTTTGGTGAAATGATTTTAAAATATATATTTTAAAAGGATACCAAAGTTTTATTTTTTTTAGGATAGGATAATATGTGCATAGGTTATTAGCAAGGAAGGAAGCCAGTTAGTTTTAATAGAAATCAGTGCAGTAAGTTCTAATGCTGTGAGGGATTTTGATAGAAAGCAAAAAGTTAGTGGCAATGAATAATTATGCCCTTTGTTAATGGATGGAAGCTGACTGTTCAGGTAGAAAAATAATGAAAAGAGATTAATACACTTCTCTTTCCTATTAAATGAATACAATCCTTAAGCCAAGTAAGGGAGATAAGCCACAAAATGTCTTCTAAGATGAGAGATAGGATAAAATTAAAAGAGCAAATGTAAACCTGAGGATTTGCTTTCAAGTTTTCTCTGCATAACGGATTGCAAAGATCATTCTACTTTGAGAAGATTGCAGATTGGCAGTCAGGCCTCTTCCTCTCCTCCCCAAGATACTATCATATGAAAGCATCAATGTACAATATAATGAATTAATATCAGTATGTGCACACATACATACTTTTGGGCACACGGGGCTATTTTTCTTTCATCTGGCATGCTAGCTACTGAATTACATACAGTATTTGGACTAAGAGCTCAGCAAAGGTTGTCCTATCAGGGACAGGATGAGGTCCCAAGTTAAAAAAACCCCACTGGATCTTCCCTGTACTTTATCAGAGTTTGGGTTTTGTGCTATTTAGTGTCTCAGAATTGTTCTAACATGCTAGCTGGGGAATTCTGAGTTGAAGTCCACAAATCTTAAAATTGCCAAAGCTGCAAAACACTGCTTTTGTAATTGATAGAATGAGAGTGATATTTTGTACACTTCAGCTTATAAACTTTAATTACATTTTTTTCTACGTATCTTCTCTCTTCCTGATGCACAATCTTCCCTTCTCAAACTTTTGGGTTGGTTGTCCAGGGAGCTCGCAGCAACGAGAAGAAATTAAACAGCAACTGAACAAAGTTAAGAATCTTTTATATAATCTACTCTGTGGTAGCAATAGCCATGAGGAGGAAACACTTCTATACTACAAGTGCAACTTCAAAGGACAGATTTGTTTTGTTTTGCACAGAATCTATTTAATCTGTTTAACAAAATTGTATTAGAGGCTTGCTGTGATGTCCTTGGCAAATGTTTTGAAGACTCCAATTGTTCAGCGGTTCTTTTCTGGGATAAATAAGTTCATTGTCTAACTTTGGTTCTTGGTCTTAATTTCAGTCATTCAAGCCAGAGAACATGGGCAAGGTATTCAGTGGTGTATGGTCTAAAGGTATCTTGATCAATATTTTCCTGATCAATATTTGTCTTATTATGTCTAGCATCCTCCTGAAGCTGGGGGGGGAGGGTGACCCTCTCAGCCTGGCAGGAAGCAGAAAATCTGCAGTGAAATCTGAGAGCTGCTCTTAAATCAGAGAGATAGAAACATGACAAGGTACTTCAGCACATGCTTGTTGTGCTGCTTCAAATGCTTATTATCCCTTGTAGGAAATGCACTATTTTGTTCCATTTCGAAACACTTTATCACAGAGACATTATTGACAAATACATTTTTAGATGCAAACTTAAAACATAAAGGTAAAGGTAAAGGTTCCCCCACATATGCGTGCTAGTCGTTTCCAACTCTAGGGGCCGGTGCTCATCTCCGTTTCAAAGCCGAAGAGCCAGCGCTTGTCTGAGGACGTCTCCATGGTCATGTGGCCGACATGACTAGATGCCAAAGGCACACAGAACGCTGTTACCTTCCCACCGTAGTGGTCCCTATTTTTCTACTTGCATTTTTACATGCTTTCGAACTGCTAGGTTGGCAGAAGCTGGGACGAGTAACAGGTGCTCACTCTGTTACGTGGCACTCGGGATTCGACCTGCCAAACTGCCAACCTTCTGATCGACAAGCTCAGCATCCTAACCCACTGAGTCACCGCGTCCCTCTACTTAAAACATACTGGGCGTATAAATGTCCTATGCACAATGATTTGGGCCAAACTCTGGGAAACTGTGGAAGACAGGAGGCCTGGTGTTCTATGGTCCCTGTGGGTCGCAAAGAGTCAGACATGACTCATGAACGACAACAAAAATGCAAACGAACAAAGTCAGATTCCCATTTACTTTGGAATCCTTGCAAATGTAGCGGACACATACAAGGCATTATAAGAATGCAGCCTTACATATATTTACCTGGGAGTACAGTATGTTTTAAGAAAACCAGTGGACTAACTTTAGGGAAGATAAGGCTAAGATGGCACTATAAACACATTCCATTTCCTGTGGTACCACAGGAATAATAGGTTGCAATGAAGCTTAAGTGTGAAAGTTTCTTTCTGAAGTCTAAATGAAGCAGTGAGAAACTGTACCAAACACTTTAAGAAATGTATCTGAATATTCACGGCATTAGTTACCATTTTTGCATTAATTAAATTTTTGATAAGAGTGTTTATTTTGGCTTTTCTTCTACATTAGCTTATCCTAGCCATGCTAATAAATTGTTTTAGGACATTCAAGAATTCATTTTTCTGTCTCACTTTTTTTTAATTAAGGTACTAACATGCATTATAGAAAAATAGTCAAGATGCCAAGGAAACAAATCCTGGGGTGCTAGTCATCAGGATTTGTGTAATGTATTGGGCTTTGTTTTACTAAGTGTATCACGTGGGTTTGATTGCTGGAAGGTTGCTTAAGCAGGGAGCTGGCTAACGGCTCCCAGCTCCTCAGACAACCCGTCTCCAGCACTGCCATTGGCTGCTTCCTGGGCGGCAATAGGTTGCTTTAAACCTATTGGCCACCACCTAGAGGCCAGGGTATAAATAGCTGCATTCACAGCCCTGTTCCCCAGTTTGGTTCCTGCAAGCAAATAAAGAATGTTTCTGACTGAGCTCACTCGCCTCATCTCTTCACTCAAGCAACGAACCCAGTACACAACAATTTGTACCTTTTTTGCATTTATTTAGAAATGGATAATAATTGGAAGAAGGGACGCGGTGGCTCAGTGGGTTAGGACACTGAGCTTGTCGATCAGAAGGTCGGCAGTTTGGCGGGTCAAATCCCAAGTACCACGTAACAGAGTGAGCGCCTGTTACTCGTCCCAGCTTCTGCCAACCTAGCAGTTCGAAAGCACGTAAAAATGCAAGTAGAAAAATAGGGACCACTACAGTGGGAAGGTAACAGCGTTCTGTGTGCCTTTGGCATCTAGTCATGCCAACCACATGACCACGGAGATGTCCTCGGACAAGCGCTGGCTCTTTGGCTTTGAAACGGAGATGAGCACCGGCCCCTAGAGTTGGAAACGACTAGCACGCAAGTGTGGGGGAACCTTTACCTTTTACTAATAATTGGAAGATAATGCTCACTGGTAGCAAGTCATATCTGAGCTTCGATCTATATTTACTTGTTTCAAACATAGCTTCTAGAACTGCTCTAGGCACAGTTGCAAGTTGAATCACATACAAAGTGAGGTTAAACCAAAACATTCTCTCTTAGTTCTAGACAGCTAGAGTTTGGCTTCTTTTGAAAACACCAAACAGGACTTTGGAGGAAAGGATGAAGAAACTATGTGTTGATATATCTTCAGGAAGTGGAGGAGAAAAAGAAAGGTTCTTCTTCTCCAACCTTTGATTAAAATTGTAATTTGGCAAAAAATAATAACAAAGATTTTCCAGATAACAAACTGGCACATAAAGAACCCTTGAAAATATGTTTCAAGGGTTCTTTATTATCTAGTAAAACAGGGGAAAACTGCGCTAAGATTATTATTTTTTCTGAATGGAAGTTTATTTTATTGGCCCTGTTGTTTTTCTTCCAGCTACAAATTCAAGCTTTTTGTACTTTATGCAAATTGGCACCTTTTTACACGGGTGTTGCTTCTATATTAGTAACATATCAATGATATTTTATGATCTACTTAGAAACCTATTTCTTCCTGCATAATTTTTAATTGGAGACTCTTCCAAAATGCTTTCTGTGATTTTTTTCTCCTTCTTGTAGCACAGATTGTTTTACATGTGACTTTATTTTCTTCTTTTAAAAATAAAGTTTGATTCTCTTTATCTCTTGTGAGATTAGTTTTCATACCAAAATAGGATAGGCAGAAGGGGCTAATTTTCATAGCCAGTGCTAGAGGAGGCGCCACAGAATTTGTTTTTTTTTCCCTTTCACTTGCCAGTAAAACTCACAATATTTCAGACCTCTATTTCTCTCATTCGTTGGGCATAGTGGGCAGGACACCAGGTAAAAGCATCTCCTGAGAAAGGAAAAAAAATAGCAAGAATGACTAAACCTCTACATCAAAGCTGGAGGTGGAGTTAAGGTTGTATCAATCTAGAAGGTTTCAGGGAGAGAAAGTTTTGGTTTTGAACTTGGTTTTCAGCATACACCAGCCTCAAGGATACTTTTTTATACATATAAAAGTTATACTACTTACTTTAGTGTTTCTCTCTTCAAACCTTCTTTCCACCTATTTGCTACCTAACCGTGACTAGGTGTTTTGAACTAATCTGCATCACACTTTCCAAATACATGCTCTATTTTAAATATCTTGCATTGATTTCAGGTAGGATAAGTGTGAGTTTTGAGCAGATATGGGAAGTAGCAATTTTGCTACTCATCTGATTCATATAGAGAAGTGCAGGGAGACCATGAGAACGTTCTACCATTCAGACATTCCTATTAATTCTAGCAAGTAAATGCCTGAGACAGGAACACACAATATAACATGATCCTGTATTTCTTCTACCTGTTTAAACACCTGTTGAGACTGAACATGTGAATAGGTTCCAAAGCCTTTGAAGATCCTTAACTTCAATCCTGTAGCTGATAAAGATGCTGTATTTTTGAATAGCAGAGCAAGAATGATTTATAACAGGAGCATGGAGTAGTTTCATTTTATTCTGACACTTAGTATATAGATAAATCTGGTGAAATATTTCTCTGTTGATGCTTCTGCACAAATGTCTTTCACAACTTCAGCATGTAATTCTTTGATTAGAACGTTTGGCAAATATTTCATAGACATAGGCATTTAATATAAATAGAAATATTGAAACAGAAATAGAAATTTTAAAACCTCATACAATTTTCAGCTTGCTCAAATCTCAGATTCCAGATTCTGGAAATTTCTATTCAGCAATTAACTGGATTTTTTTAAAATTGAAAACAATGATGAAGCTGTGTCTCGGTGTAGCTTTCACTGCTGGTCATAGATATGCCCCTGTTTATTTCCAATTGCCCTGAGGAACAAGATCATTTTTCATCTGCCACTTAGTATAGCAAATAGCAATGTCAAGATGACCTTGAGAAAGCTAAGCAGGGTCAGGCCTGATTAGTCATTGGATGGGAGACCACCAAGTAACTGTAGCCTATAAAGTATCTTTATCGTTTTTAAACAACCTTTTTTTTCCATCTTAAGATGAAACTCTTTGCATTATTGTGAAAAGTTAATGGAGTTCAGAAGTGATGTGAAGGATCCAAGTTCAAAGGCAGTTTCAGCTCTGATGATGAAAATGAGACTTCAAAGGTAACTATTTTATAAATGGAGAAGCACTACAAGATTAATAATAATATAACAGAAAGTTATCTGAGCAAGGCTTATTTGAGAAGTGCACAGGGCACTGAAAAGCATCTTCTCACAAATCCATACTGCATTTAGGTCAAACTGCTCTCATACATCCGTCACAAATCTGCTTATATTCCATCCATCATAATCTAGTTGCAGTGTGAACAAAGTTTTCTTGATGAAATAATCAATGAGCTGTTGATGAAACTTGACAAAAGTCATTTTTGGCCCATGAATTTTTGGCAAAAGCTAAAGAAACTGAAAACTGAATCAGTTCAGAGCTGCATATACACAGGCAAAACGCACATGATGATATGCATATACACATTTGGAATAAGAATTGCTATCTTTTCTTTCAAGCTGAAAAACCCTAGAACCACCCCTATATTTTAGCACAAAATAGCCTTCAATTTATAGCAAGCAACTAATTAGTGTAATTAGGAGAACCTTCCTAACAGCGAGGAAAATTAACCAATGGAACAGCTTGCTGTCGAAAGTTGTGGGTGCTTCATCACTGGAGGTTTTTAAGAAAAGACTGGACAACCATTTGTCTGAAATGGTATAGGGTCTCCTGCTTGAGCAGTGGCTTGGACTAGAAGACCTCCAAGGTACCGTCCAGCTCTATTCCGATTGATTGTAATGTGTTACCTTAAATGAATAGATGATGGCTATTTCCCTGTATAGGTAACTGGTTGGACAACAATTTCTCACTTCTTACCCAGGCAATGAGTTGGAAAGGTTGCCTTACGTTGATTGGAAGGATGGAAGACAAGTGAATGACCAGAAAAGGAAATGACTGCAAGCATCATTGTTGCTGAAGGTTGAGATGCCTTTCCAGCAATAGCTGGATGTAACCTGTTTTGTAAGGCTTCCTTCTCTTTTATTTTACTTCCCACTGGCCATCTGCTACCATTATTTTCCTTATTTTCTCTATTTCTGGGATAAATCATACCGAAATCTGATCAAACTGGAAACGTGTTAGTGGGCAAACCATCGGATATGGTTTTAGGAGATTATTATTATTATTATTATTATTATTATTATTATTATTATTATTATTATTATTATTATTATTATTATTATTATTATTATTATTATTATTATTATTTTAATTTGTATACCGCCCTTCTCCCGAAGGACTCAGGGCGGTGAACAGGGCAATACATAAAAACAAGATACAAAAATTAAAAATTATTAAAAAGTAATTAAACAGTGCCCATAATAAATTAATAAAGATTAACAGTTAAAATCCATTTATAAAATCCAACCCCGTCCCATCAGGCCAGGCCAGCTTGTTCAAAAAGATGGGTTTTAAGATTGCGCCGGAAGGAGCGGAGATCGGGCGCCATCTGGAGCTCGACCCGAAGATGGTTTCAAAGATCCGGTGTACCCACAGAGAATGCCCTCCCCCTGTGGGCCACCAGTTGGCATTCTTTGACCGGTGGCACCCTGAGGAGGCCCTCTCTGTGGGAGCGTACTGGGCGGAGGGAAGTAGATGCCGGCCGCAGGTGCTCCCCAAGGTATTCCGGACCCATGCCATGTAGGGCTTTGTAGGTCATTACTAACACCTTGAACCTCACCCGGAAGACAACTGGTAGCCAATGCAGCTCGCGGAGCAAAGGTGTGATATGGGAGTGTCGGGAAACTCCCAACACAACTCTCGCGGCTGCATTCTGTACCAGTTGGAGCCTCCGAGTGGTCTTCAAGGGTAGCCCCATGTAGAGAGCATTGCAGTAGTCAAGACGAGAGGTCACGAGCGCATGAGTGACCGTACGTAAGGCATCCCGGTCTAGATAGGGCCGCAACTGGGGCACCAGGCGAACCTGGGCGAGATAAAGTTAATCTTCAACTTAAAGCCATTCATTTAGTGAGCATTGAAAGTTACAGTAGTACTGAAAAAACTGACTTATGACTGGCCCTCACACTTATAACCATCACAGCATTCCCCTGAGTCATGTGATCAATATTTGGGCACTTGGGAAATACGTGCATGTATTTACAATGGCTGCAGCATCCCAGAGTCATTTGATCACCATTTACGATCTCCATAGACAGTGTCTGATAAGCAATGGAGGAAGCTTAAAGACTGTGGTTAAAAAAAGGTCATAAATTGGACATGACTCACTTAACAACTGCCTTGCTTAGGTATGGAAATTCTGGTTGAGGACTACCTGTACATGCTGCTCAAAAGTTTGAGACTTTTAATGTTCCTACTGCACGTTGGGAATTTCACCTTCAACTGAAAACAAGACCTGCCAGAGGTATCCAGATAGTGTCAAAGGTGTTTTTTCAAGAGGCAACTGGACTTCCTTGTTTTTCCTTGAAGACATTTAACTTTGTTATCCAAGAGCTGTAGATGTTTCTTGGATGAGAAGTGAATCATCTTCAAAAACAAACAAACAAATGAACAAAAAACAAGAAAGTCCAGTTGCCTCTTGAAAAAGAACCTCTGGGACAAGCATGACCTGGATGACTGAGAATCTCCGTAGACAATTAGCTATCCAGATTGTAGTTTGCTCAAACTCCAGGCTATGTTGTTGTTAGTTGCGAAGTCGTGTCCGACCCATCGCGACCCTATGGACAATGTTCCTCCAGGCTTTCCTGTCCTCTGCCATCTTCTGGAGTCCATTTAAGCTCACGCCTACTGCTTCAGTGACTCCATCCAGCCACCTCATTCTCTGTCGTCCCCTTCTTCTATTGCCCTCAATCTTTCCCAGCATTAGGCTCTTCTCCAGTGAGTCCTTCCTCCTCATTAGGTGGCCAAAGTATTTGAGTTTTAGCTTCAGGATCTGGCCTTCTAAAGAGCAGTCAGGGTTGATCTCCTCTAGGACTGACCGGTTTGATCGCCTTGCAGTCCAAGGGACTCGCAGGAGTCTTCTCCAGCACCATAGTTCAAAGGCTTCAATTCTTTGGCGCTCAGCCTTCCTTATGGTCCAGCTTTCACTGCCATACATTGCAACTGGGAAGACCATAGCCTTGACTATACGCACTTTTGTTGGCAGGGTGATGTCTCTGCTTTTTAGTGTGCTGTCTAGATTTGCCATGGCTTTCCTCCCAAGGAGCAAGCGTCTTTTAATTTCTTGGCTACAGTCCCCATCTGCAGTGATCTTGGAGCCCAGGAAAATAAAATCTGTCACTACCTCCATTTCTTCCCCATCTATTTGCCAGGAATTGAGAGGGCCAGATGCCATGATCTTGGTTTTCTTAAGGCTATAGGTAGCACCTTTGAATTGAGTTTGACTCCCAGTGTCTTCACAGGCAATGCCATTTAGATTTCTTGCCAGGAATATAAAAATAGTGTGCATTGGCTGTTTCTAGCATGCTTTATTAATTTATCCAAGACCTTTCGTAATTCCTGGTAGGTTCTCATTCAGAGGCTAATCAATTCAAATCTTCTTAGCTTTTTTTTACAATCAGTTACTAGTTAGCTAGGCAACTAGCTTGCTTAATTAAGTAAGCTAGGCAACCAGCTTGCTTAAAAAGATTCTAAACCCCCCCCCCAACGTTTTTGAAAGTATAGCAAGGCAAAATGGTATGTATGGTGAAGAACTGACACAAGTCAGGCAATCAGCCATTTGGGTAGACACAAGTTTTAGTCTGTACTCATGAGATTCCTTTCCAATGAATCAATGAAGTTTTTTTCTAAATGAACAAGAAGAAGATTGCTGTCTTAATGGACTTAACTGCTTAAACAGTAACATTTTTAAAATCTAACTACAATTGTTAGTCACTGAGAAAACAGATATTAAAGATTGATATTTATTTATTTATTTATTATTTTGACTTATATACTGCCCTATTCGCGTAGGACTCAGGGCGGTTTACAGGGCAATTAAAATCATACCATACAAAAGTTATTTTTTTAAAAAACAATTAATTAAATTTAAAGCCCAAAGTTTAAAAAGTTAAAACATTAAGACCCAATTAAAACCCCTCAGTCTAGGCCCAACAGCTCAAAGAGCCAGGTTTTCAGGTCCCGGTGGAATGAGCGGAGGTCGGAGGCAGTCCTAAGTTCCATCGGAAGTTGGTTCCAAAGGGCAGGCACACCCACAGAGAAGGCCCTCTTTCTGGGAGTCACCCACCGTCAATCCTTCACCGGCGATATCCTAAGAAGGCCCTCCCTGTGGGAGCGCATAGGACGATGGGATGTTGATGCCGGCAGCAGGTGCTCCCTCAGATAATCCGGACCCAAGCCATTTAGGGCTTTATAGGTCATCACCAGCACCTTGAATCTCACTTGGAGGGCAACCGGAAGCCAATGCAGCTTGTGGAGAAGAGGTGTTACACGGGAGTATCAGGAAACTCCCATCACAACTCATGCGGCTGCATTCTGCACCAGTTGAAGGCGCCGAGTGGTCCTCAAGGGCAGCCCCATGTAGAGAGCGTTGCAGTAGTCTAGCCGGGAGGTCACGAGTGCATGGGTGACTGTGCGTAGGGCATCTTGGTCCAGATGTTGTGATTCAGGGTCAGCCTGTGGGTTCGGCAGTTGGGTCAGACGACTCAGAGGAGGAGGGGGGTGTTGAAGACCTTGCTGAGGGGGTTGAAGATCTTGCTGATGATAGCCCTCAGCCAGGCCCCTCCCACTTGGTCACCACGGAGACCCAGCTGTGTGAGCCTGACAGTGTGGATGAAGATGACCCACAGCTGGCCCTGTTCAAGGACGCCCGACGCAGGAGGCAGTCAATTAGGAGTAAACAGAGGAAGGCAATGGGGCTTCTCGGAAGGAGGCAGAGAGAAGCCACGCCCTGAACTCTATATAAGGGGAATGTCTGGGAGGGCTGGTTTGCTGAAGGCAACCGCTTGGATGGTTCATGCTTCTTAAAGCTCCGGTTTCTTGGTTCGTGTCTTGTTTGTTTTTGTAGCTATAAATTTGGCAGGCGTAGTTCCAGCCTCTTGCCGTTTGTGCAGGGGTTGTCCCTGCCTTTTCTGCAGGGCCGGTAGCAGGCTGGTACAGAACACCAGATAGGGCCGCAACTGGCGCACCAGGCGAACCTGGGCAAAAGCCCCCCTGGTCACGGCTCTTATATGAAAGCTGAGCCGTGAATCCAGGAGGATGCCCAAGTTGCGAGCCCTATCAACGGGGGGTAACACCTCACCCCCCATCATTAATGATGGAACAAACTGGTTAACCCGAGATGCCGGTATGTACAGCCACTCAGTATTGGCAGGGTTGAGACGAAGCCTGTTGTGACAAAGAACACAAAGAACACTGTTCAGAGGCTACTGGAATACTCGTGAGTGTTGAACCATAATGGCACAGTGATTAGATTCCAGTACTGAAGGCTAATTCTGTTCACTGCCAGGAGTTCAATTCTGACCAGCTCAAGGTGGACTCAGCCTTCCATTCTTCTGAGGTTGGTAAAATGAGGACCTAGATTGTTGGGGTGGGGGGGAGAGCAATATGTTGACTCTGTAAACCGCTGTGAAGCACTGTGAAGCACTATATAAATTGAAGTGCTATTGCTAGTTTTATTGCTAGTGCTATTGAGAATGGAATTTAAAGAAGTGTTAGAGATACACAAACATGGGATTAATCTTAAAGCAAAAACAAACAAATTCCATTTTTGTTATTAACTTGTGCTGTTTTATAGATATTTAATTGTTTGACCTTCTACTCAAAACATACAAGCTATGCATTTCTGAAATGTCTTTTAGCCAGTCAAAACATGCTTCATGATTTATTCTTACAAACATCTTAACAGAAAGATCAGGAGGCCTTTTACTTCAGTGTGTATGTTTGCAGTCTTAATTAAACTAATCAATTGATAGGTTAATTGCACAGTTCAGCAAAATAAATATTTCTTTTATATCTAAAATTGTGTGTTTAGGCTAGCTGAAAAAGTATATTTTTGAAAAGAAAAAATAAATCTGCAGTCTGGAAAGATTTGGTTTCCTGAAATGTGTAACATTATAGCAGTGCTTCATTTCCTTAGTCACTGACTTTGTGGAATGTTCTTTTTCTAAAACTTGGCTTCATAGATAAAATTTAATAATGTGTCAGAAGGAAGTTATACTTGTATTAAAAATAAATTATATTTTGGTAAACATCAATAGTTGTTTCCTTTCATAATGTGGTAGCTGTAGTTTAGATTATAATTTATTTAGTTGATCAAAAGGTCTTTGAAGTTTCACTTGTATGCAAACATATTTAAATGCATTGATTAATCAACTAGTTATCCATTTGAAGACTATAACTGATGCTTCAAAACTCCTTTACTCTAACTTGAACAGCATGAATTATTTATGCAGGATTAAATGTGCAAACTAGAGAAGAGACGTTTATCAAAGAAGTCCAGAAAAACAGCACAAAGTTGTGCTGAAACATGCAGAAGCTTTAGTTAATATACACTGTTTGGTCCAGACAGGCGAATGACTCAGTGAGGGTTAACAGCAATAAGGTTTATTAATACACATATGTCAACTGACAACTGTCAAAGTAACTCCGGCTTATATACTCGAGCTGTTTGAACTGTATCCAATCCCTAGCCCGGGTTTTCCCGCCTTTACATCATGAACCAATAATTGCACCAGAATCTCCCGCTTCAAAGGAACCTTCTTTGCAACAAAGCTACTGACATAACACCCCTTCCCCCCCAGTTGATGTTATTTGTTGACGTAATCTCTCAAGTATTTGGGTGGCCTATGGACCCTAGATGGGTATCTATTGGGTTGGCTACTTAAGTCATTGTTAACTGACTGTCTGATTGGCTGGCTGATATTTATGGGTCTGGAATTTTGAATTACAGGCTCTGAAGCTTCACTACTGACTGATTGTGATTGCTGTTGTGTTTGTTGTTGTTGCTCAGGTACTGTTGGTCTGTTCATAGGGGACAACTCCCAATCAATTTGACAATGTTGTGGGTTAGCTGCAGCCGCACTGGTTTGAGTTTCCGCTTCTCCGCTAACTGGCAAATTGTTTTGATTAAGCCAAGATGCAGTATCACCCCCGTGTACGTTTTGACCCCCATCAACTGGCATACTTCCGGCAACCCTCTTCCTTAATTGATCAATATGTCTTTTACTTACTCTATTCCCTTCCCCCTCAATGGTGTAAGACAACGGCCCCAATATGTCAGTGACTACCCCAGGAACCCATTTGTCCCCCTGTCCATAGTTCCTGGCCCAGACTAAGTCTCCAATGTTGAAGGACCTGTTTGGGATGTCAGGTTCAGCACTTGAGGATAGTTTGTCAGGATGTAACCTGTCCAGTTTAGTGGTTAGCCGTTTGCCCCACCTCATTTCCGCAGGGCTTTTCCCGGTAGCCGTGCAAGGGGTTGTGTGTTGAGTCAGCAAAAAGTCTGCAAGTCTTTGGTGCCAGTCGCCACGGATGATTCGCTTCAAGGCGTCTTTGGTGGTTCTCACGTTGCGTTCAGCCAAGCCATTGGTGGACGGGTGGAAAGATGCTGATGTTGCATGTCTAATCGAGTTGGCCCTGAGGAAATCCTGAAATTCAGCAGAGGTGAATTGTGGCCCATTATCCGATACAATCACATCAGGTAACCCATGAGTGGCAAAGAGGCCCCTTAAAACCTGTATTGTTCTACCAGATGACATTGAATTAACAGGCACTACCTCCAGCCACCGAGAGAAACTGTCCACCACAACTAGGAAGGTTAGGCCTTGAAATGGCCCAGCAAAATCAATGTGAATCCTAGACCAAGGATTCCTGGCCAATTCCCACTTATGTGTGTGTGCGTGTGCCAGCTCTGGTCTAGATCGCTGACACAGATAACACCCTGAAACGCATTCTTCAATATCTTTATCAAGCCCCGGCCACCACAAATGACTTCTGGCTAATGCCTTCATTTGCACAATTCCGGGGTGCCCTTCATGTAATTCAGATAAAACTGTATTTCTGTGAAGTTCAGGAATAACAACACGGTTACCCCACAATATACATCCCAAATGGGATGATAGTTCATTCTTCCTTCTAAAATATGGGATGTACTTAGGGTCAGGGTTAGTACTTGGCCAACCCCCTAGAACCCAGGTCATAATCCTCTTGAGAATATGGTCTTTCTTTGTAGCCTCAGCTATTTCTCTAGCTGTTACTGGGCATTCAGGAATATCAAGTAATGACATAATTTGTCCAACTGGGGCAGGGTCCTCCTCTGTGTTGGTTAAAGGCAGTCTGCTAAGGGCATCCGCATGGCCCATTTCTTTACCTGGTCTATGTTGCAGTGAAAATGAATATGCTGAGAGGAAAATTGACCACCTCAGCATTCTGGGAGACATTATTTGGGGTGTCTGCTTATCAGTGGTAAACAGTCCCAATAATGGTTTGTGGTCAGTGAGTATGGTAAAGTTCCTACCATAAAGGTAATCATGGAACTTTTTTACTCCTGCCACAATAGCTAATGCTTCTCTATCAATTTGTGCATAATTCCGTTCGGCTTTAGTAAGCGTCCTGGAATAGTATGCAATTGGCTTTTGAATGCCCTGACTATCCATGTGGCTGATAACAGCCCCCACACCATAAGGTGAAGCATCACAAGCTAAATAGATCGGTTTGTTCTCAATAAAATGAGTAACTGTGGATTGGCTTGATAGGATATCTTTTAAAGTTTGAAAACTGACTTTATGTTTTTCTTGCCACTGCCATGGGGTTTTTCTATCTAATAGTCTATGTAATGGTTCCGCGATGGCAGCTTTATGTGGCAAGAATGTATGATAGAAATTGACTAATCCTAAAAAGGCTTGTAATTCAGCCTTGTTTTTTGGTTCTGGTGCCAATTTAATTGCCTTAATTTTATCAGCTGTAGGGTGAATTCCATTCTTATCAACCCTAAATCCTAAAAATTCTGTGGATTTAACTCCTATACAGCATTTTTCCCTTTTTAATTTAAGTCCAGCCTCCCTAAATCTTCCCAATACCTGTTCCAGACGCTCAGCTAAAATTTCTTCATTTCTTCCAGCTATTAGAACATCATCAAAGTAAGGGCATACACCAGGTATGCCCTTTAAGGTCCTCTCCATCACCTCCTGGAAGATGCCCGGAGCTGCTGCAATACCGAATTGCAGTCTGTGGACTCGGAACGCCCCCTTGTGGGTAACAATAGTTTGAGCTTCAGCAGCCTCCCTGGAAACAGTAAGTTGCAAATACGCCTGCGCCAAGTCTAACTTGGCAAATATGGCGCCGTCCTGTATCGTGGCGAGGACCTGCTTCACCGTCGGGACCGGGTAAGCATGTTTTTTCATTCCGAGGTTCAGGGTGGCCTTGTAGTCAGCGCAAATCCTCACATCCCCATTAGGTTTAAGGGGTGTGACGATTGGCGTCTCCCACAAGCCACCCTCGACCGGTTCTAAAACGCCTTGGCCTACAAGCTTATCGAGCTCGGCCTCGATTTTTTGCTTAAGGGCAAAAGGCACCTGTCGGGCCTTAAGCCTGATGGGTTTAACTGCTGGGTCTAAATTAAAATTAATAGGGGGCCCTTTATATTTACCCAAGGACCCATCAAATACGTCTGCGAATTCATCACAGACATTTTTGAGGGTTTTATTATTATTATTAACGGTGTTAATTCCCCCGACCCAAATTCCCAGGGCAGGGAACCAGTTAAGGCCTATTAAACTAGTTCTATGGCCTTCTGTGACTATTAAATCTAGGAATCCATTAAACCCCTTATATTTAACTTTAAGGGTAACTTTTCCCTTAATTTTTATTGGGGTTTTTTGGAAATCCGCCAATTGAATTTTGGTTGAACTAAGTGGAACTGTGCGACCACTTTTAACTTCAATCTGTTTAAGGGTCTCACTTGAAATTATGGACACTGAGGCCCCAGAATCAATTTCCATTTTGCAAGGAATTCCTTGCAACTGGACTAAAATTTTTAATTTTGATCCCAAAATATGGTTTATTTTTCTCTTCCCTATGTGATTGACTCGCGCCACCTCCCCGGGGTTGGGGTATTGTGCCCAAGGTCTAGGGGTCTCCTTGCCACTATAGTGAGGGGTTACCTTACCTTCTGGCCAAACGTCGATTCTGTGTAGACGATTGTCGCGTGCACGACCCCTGCAAATGGCTTGAATGTGGCCGGTCTTTCCGCACAATCTGCATCTAGCAGAGCGGAATCTGCATGTTGCTCGGGGATGGTTGCCCCCGCAGCTTCCACATCGGTTGTCGCTGTCGCGCTGTCTTGCTGGAATTTCTCTCGGTTGTCGTTGCGGTGTTGTTGGTTGTCGTTGTGGTGTTGTTGTTTGGAATCGGCGACTCGGTTCTGGTCCTTCGCTGCGGGATGGTTTTGCCGCCATTTTTCCAAACCGTCTGGTGACTTCAGCTATGTCGGCTTCCCATTGTTGGTCCACCTCCCCGCAGTCCACAAGGCTTTCTTGGTTTATTTCGGCAGAAGCAGCCATGCTATTGCGGGGGGGGTCGCGATACCCAGTGGATTCATATGTTAAAAGTTTGTCGAGGACTTCTTGCAAGTCGCCGGTGGGCTTAGCGATAATTCTATTTTGTAACTGCTCGTCTCGCAAGCCCAGCACCACTCTGTCCCGGATCCTTATTTCTAAGTTGTCATATTTACAACGTACCGCTGCTTCTCTGACTGCAGCAACGAATTTTGTTATTGACTCGCCCGGTCTCTGATTTCGTTTTTCGAAAATGCGCCGCCAAAAGAGTTCTGATCTTCTTGGCGTAAAATGTACTTTTAATTTGGCCAGTAAGTCGGCATACGGAACGCTTGATACTGGCAATGGTTGACACAGTCCCACGGCAACCCGGTACACAGGTGTGCCGCAAATAGTTAGTAAGGCAGCCGCCTTTTTCCGGTCGTCGGTTATGCCGTTCACGAGCAAGAACCCTTCGACCTGTCCCACATATTCTTCCCAGTCCTCTGGGTAGTTTGGATCAAATTCTTTTAAAGAACCAATTTGCGCCATTCGGAGGTTTGTTGATTCCGCCGCGGCCGCTTGCGGTTGACTGTGAATTGTTTAAATTTACCGCCTTACGCGCAGCTGTTAGTCGCCGATCCTTCACTAGTCCGCCGCCTATCCCACCTTCGTCGCCAGTTGTTTGGTCCAGACAGGCGAATGACTCAGTGAGGGTTAACAGCAATAAGGTTTATTAATACACATATGTCAACTGACAACTGTCAAAGTAACTCCGGCTTATATACTCGAGCTGTTTGAACTGTATCCAATCCCTAGCCCGGGTTTTCCCGCCTTTACATCATGAACCAATAATTGCACCAGAATCTCCCGCTTCAAAGGAACCTTCTTTGCAACAAAGCTACTGACATAACATACACCATGCGTGAGTTCATAAATATTGATTATGTAACCACTGTTCTGATTGACTTGTATTCATTATTTGTTTTAAAAATAACTTCTTGGGGTATTAAATCTGTTTTCAAGATGTTATCCACGAGATTCTTGTCTGTCAACAAACAACAGGATCACAAGTAGTAGCCTATATTAGATATTGTCTTTGCCATATCAGCATGGCATTGGGCATTGTGGCAAATGTCTTCTGCCCTTCCCGGAGCTGCACTGTTCTCCCCGCTCTGAGGAATGGAATAAAGATATTGGAAGCATTATTGGGTAACACAACAGCCATATGTAAAGATTGGTGGTCATAGCAGAAAATAGCAGCAGGAGAGTATATTAAAGATTACAAATCCACTTCTCTGTTTAGAAGGTAGGTTGAACAAATAGCAGCCTCCCATTTCTTTATTCTGTTCAAAGTAGCACTTGGGTATAACCATTACAAAATGGAAATACTGACGAACTGTTAAGGAATAATAGAGCTTTGGGCAAATCATAAATATACATTTTAATAAAGATCTGGAAGTACAGTGGCTGGAATCGCAATTTATTCAGCCACAAGAAATGTTAGCCCTCAGGCAATGTCTTGTGGCCCCATATTTTTATAGTGAATAGTGAATTGCTAATAAATATGGATAAAACCACTCCTTTGTCACACTCCATAGAGACACAGACCTAATTAGAATATGAAGATTTATTGTCTCTTGAGCATGATTCCAATTATATGGACACTTTCTTTCTTTCAAGTTTTGCTTGCTTCCATTTCTCAGGTAAACAAAGGGAAAGGTTAGGAATTTATTTGCCCTTAACAGCATCTGGTCAATTATCAAGTCCTGGTTGTAAAAAGTGAGTATCGAGTAAGAAAGGTTGTTTAGAAGTACAAGCATACAGGTAATAGGCATGCAACAAAAATTATAGGAACAATGCACCGATTCAAATTGGTGTGGCATTTATCTTTCATTTCTTATGTTACTGTAATTTTTTAAACATGGATGTTCTTAGTGCTTTTATGAAATTATTATTATAGTATATTTATATTTATAATTGAACACATTTTCTCTCTCCTAAGCAACAAGCAAGATGATGGAAGATTTGTGGCAGGACTCTGAGAACATACCATATGAGCTCAGGCTGGTCTATTTTAAAGCTAGATCCGTAGTTAATAAAGCTCCCCTCATCCGTGATCGGATCGAGGAGGAATGTGCGGATCTAGCGTGCATCACGGAAACTTGGCTGGGCTCGGAGGGAGGGGTGCCTCTCACCGAGTTATGCCCGCCGGGTTTCCGGGTGCTGCACCAGCCACGGGCTCAGGGCAGGGGTGGTGGGGTGGCAGTGGTTATTCGGGAGACATTGTGTCCCCGGGAGGCCACCATTGTCCAGATGGCCGGGAGTGAAACCCTCCTCTTGAAGTGTGGTCCTCGGGTTCAGTTGGGCTTGTTGCTTACATACCTGGCGCCCAGCTGTGTGGCAACAGCCCTGCCCGAGCTGCTCGACACCCTCTCAGGGTTGGCGGTGGAGTTCCCCAGGCTTGTAGTCCTGGGTGACTTCAACCTGCCATCACTGGGAGGGTCGTCGGAGTTAGCTCGGGAGTTCATGGCTTCCATGACAGCCATGGGCCTGACCCAGGTTATTGAGGGCCCAACTCATGAGGGGGGTCACACTCTTGACCTGGTGTTCCTGTCTGGACAGTGGTTGGATGATCTGGGAGGGGGTTCTCCGTCCATCACCCCTCTGTCATGGTCAGATCATTACCTCCTGAGGCTAGTTTTCCGTCATGCCATCCCCCGCCGCTGGGCGGCGGAGCCGACCAGGTGGTTCCGCCCCAGGCGCCTAATGGACCCAGATCGGTTCCAGAGGGCGCTTGGGCCTATACCTATCACCCTTACCCACAGCCCAGTCGATGCCCTGGTGGAGGCCTGGGAAACGGCAGCCACCAGGGCACTCGACTGTGTTGTACCCATGCGACCTCTGACCTGACGCAGATCTCGTTGGGCCCCATGGTTCTCTGTGGAGCTCCGGGAGATGAAGCGGCGGAGACGAGGTCTAGAGAGCGGTTGGAGATCCAGCCGATCCGAATCCGACCGATTGCAGTTAAGAACCTTTATAAGGTCTTATCTTGCGGCGATAAGGACGGCGAGGTCTAACTACTTTGCCGCCCTTATCGCGTCCGCAGATAATCGCCCGGCCGCCCTGTTTAGGGTGACTCGCTCCCTCCTTAATCAGGAGGTGAGAGAGGATCCCTTGCAGGGACGAGCCGAGGAGTTTAGTCATCATCTGGCGGACAAAATCGCTCGGATCCGGACCGGCTTGGACTCTGACTGGGCAGAGTCTAATGTGGAGGAATCAGGCGGTCTTGAGCACGTTATCTGGAATGAGTTCAACCCTGTTTCCCCTGATGATGTGGACAGGATCATGGGGAGACTGAGCACCACCACCTGTTTGTTGGATCCGTGCCCCTCCTGGCTAGCTTATGCGGCTCGGGAAGGAACACGAGGCTGGTTCCATGCAGTAATAACTGCTTCCTTGAAGGAGGGTGTCTTTCCTGCCGCCTTGAAGGAGGCGGTGGTGAGACCCCTTCTCAAGAAGCCTGCTTTGGACCCGGCTGTTTTAAACAACTACCGTCCAGTCTCCAACCTTCGCTTTCTGGCGAAGGTTGTTGAGAGCGTGGTGGCGCATCAGCTCCCTCTGTTCCTGGAGGAAACTGATTATCTGGACCCGTACCAATCGGGCTTCAGGCCCGGACACAGCACGGAGACGGCATTGGTCGCGCTGGTGAATGATCTCTGGAGGGCTAGGGACAGGGGTTGCTCCTCTGTCCTGGTCCTATTAGATCTCTCAGCGGCGTTCGATACCATCGACCATGGTATCTTACTGCGGCGTCTCAGGGGGCTGGGAGTGGGAGGCACCGTTTTACGGTGGTTCTCCTCCTACCTCCAGGGCCGCTCGCAGTCGGTGTTGACAGGAGGGCAGAGATCCGCCCCGAGGTCTCTCATTTGTGGAGTTCCTCAGGGGTCGGTTCTCTCGCCTCTCCTGTTCAACATCTATATGAAGCCGCTGGGCGAGATCATTCGTGGTTTTGGGGTGGGGTATCATCAGTACGCTGATGATACCCAACTTTTTCTTTCCACCCCGAACCAACCCAGTGATGCCCTCTCCGTGATGTCCCGGTGCCTGGAGGCGGTTCAGGTCTGGATGGGGAGAAACAGGCTTCGTCTCAATCCCGCCAAGACTGAGTGGCTGTGCATATCGGCATCTCGGGTTAACCAAGTTATTCCATCCTTAATGATGGGGGGTGAGGTGTTACCCCCCGTCGATAGGGCTCGCAACTTGGGCGTCCTCCTGGATTCACGGATCAATTTCGAAGACCATATAGGAGCCGTGACCAGGGGGGCTTTTGCTCAGGTTCGCCTGGTGCGCCAGTTGCGTCCCTATCTGGACCGAGACGCCCTACGCACAGTTACTCACGCGCTTGTGACCTCCCGTTTGGACTACTGTAACGCTCTCTACATGGGGCTGCCCTTGAAGACCACTTGGAGGCTTCAACTGGTGCAGAATGCGGCCGCGCGAGTTGTAATGGGGGTTTCCCGATACTCCCATGTAACACCTCTACTCCGTGAGCTGCATTGGCTTCCAGTTGCCCTCCGGGTGAAATTCAAGGTGCTGGTTATCACCTATAAAGCCCTACATGGCCTGGGTCCGGGATATCTGAGGTAACACCTGCTGCCGGCATCAAACGCCCTTCGCCCAGTGCGCTCCCACAGGGAGGGTCTGCTCAGGGTCCCGCCGGTAAGAGATTGCCGGCGGGTGACATCCAGGGATAGGGCCTTCTCGGTGGGAGCGCCTGCCCTCTGGAACCAGCTGCCGGTGGAGCTGAGAACTGCCCCCGACCTCCGATCATTCCGCCGGGGCCTGAAGACCTGGCTCTTCGAGCTCTCGGGCCCAGACTGAGGGGAAATTTTAATTTGGGGTTCTTTTTAATTGACTACAGGGTCAATTTAATATTTTTTAATTTGGTTCTTAATTTTTGTATTTTGGATTTTTAATTCCCTGTAAACCACCCTGAGTCCTCAGGGAATAGGGCGGTATATAAATATAACTAAATAAATAAATAAATAAATATGGGGAGAGCATTGTCAACTGAGTGGGATTATTACAATTTAAACCAATGCCTACCCACTTTTTTGGCCACCCTCCTAAAATAAAATAAAATAATTCCCTTTTTCTGTGTTTGATTTCTTTTAAAGAAATTGGATTCCATTATATACAAAGAATATATAATGTAATATGTTGTTCATGTAATGATTCCTTTAGATTCAGTGTAAGGGAATAAAATTGGATCCACTCTATTGCCTCATTAGATTTAGATTTTATTTTAGGATCCTCCTAATAGATCAGCTAATTCAAGACCATGTTTCGAAAGGTTATCTGATCCTCCTCTTTTAGGAAGAACAACTGATTCTCCCATTAGCAGGAGTTGCTATGAAATGCACCAAACCCTTTCTTCAGTTGTCCCTCTTTAAAGGATAAAGGTAGCACAAAATACACTGGCAGACTTTGGTGGTATCTCACAACTGCAGAAAAAGCATATCCATTAGGAAAAGCCCTCAGTCAAAGGATTACTTTGAAATCCTTTATACTGATATGTGGAACAGAGCTAACTTGTAAAAGGCAAATGATAATAACATATTAAATGAAATATCAAAGGCAGCTTTATGGTCCCACTCTATGCTTCATTTAAATTGCTCTGGTGACAGAATGGATTGAAATTGGAAGGTTAGAGCAACCAATGCCTTTGTTTGTTTTATTACTTTTAAATGTGTGTCTGTCTCTGTGTGTGTGTAGGAGGGGGACATTTCAAAAACATAATGAGGTTTTTAAGTGTGCAGTAGTTAAAATGTGCTTAAATATTTTTTTCAGTCTTGATATAATGCTTTTGAGAAAAGCTCAATTTTTTATTTTTTAGATATTGAGGCATTTTATTTAATCAGGGCAATATTTTCTTCTACGTGAGAGATGTTTTCTCTTTGTCTGGATGAGCAAATTCCAAAAATTTAAGTACAAGCACATTTCAGGCAAAATAGGAGCCTCTTCAATTTGCCAAGGAAAAGATAATATAATGAAGCAGACTTTAGAAGATTCTTTTTATTAAGGCAATTTAATCCATTTTTTGTTAATAAATGACCTGAGGAAGTTTTGCAGGAGCCCACTCTTTCTATTCCCTTCCCCAGTTAATCCAATATTTTTAAAACTACTTTGCTAAGAGAGTAGGTGGATATTATCACTGAGAGAAAGCAAGTATTTGTGAAGAAGAGGAAACAAGAAATCCAGGAACCTCTTCTTATAATTGAAGGTTCTAATAATGACAAAGATAAGATAAGATAAGATAAGATAAGATAAGATAAGATAAGATAAGATAAGATAAGATAAGATAAGATAAGATAAGATAAGATAAGATAAGATAAGATAAGATAAGATAAGATGATAACCTTTATTGTCATTTTTTTACTGTGGGCACAATGGCACACATCAAAAATGAAATTTAATTGTCTACTCTGAAAGTGAAACACATACATGACACATACCTAAACATACTATATCTATATCATATGTATAAGGCCCACTACTGTTGTATCATCTGTAAACTTCACAATATGGTTGGTGGCAAACCTAGTACAATAGTCATGGGTCAACAGGGTGAACAGCAGCAGATTTAGGATGTAGCCCTGTGCTCAAGAAAATGGTATTAGAGGTATTTGTTCCAACTCACACATATTGGGGCCTGTTGGTAAGAAAATCAAGAATCCAGTTGCACAAAGGGGAGTTTAAGTCTAAAAGGCCCAGTTTGTCTACTAGATGCTGGGGAATGATTGTGTTAAATGCTGAACTGAAGTCAACAAACAATAAACACACATGAATATTTTTTTCCTCTAAGTGCTTCAAGCTCAGATGGAGAATGGAAGAAATAGCATCCTCCGTAGAGCGATTTGGTTGGTAGGCAAACTGAAGCGGGTCCAATGCTGGCGGGAGGCTAGATACAATAATGTCCTTTATCAGCTTCTCAAAGCATTTCATAATGGTGGATGTCAGTGCAATTGGATGGTTCAAGGTGCTGGTTCTTACTTATAAAGCCCTACATGGCTTAGGTCCGGGATATTTGCAGGACTGTCTGCTGCCAGGAACGACTTCCCATCGCCCTGTGCGCTCACACAGAGAGGGTCTCCTCAGGGTGCCGTCGGCCAGACAATGTCGGCTGGTGACCCCCAGGGGGAAGGCCTTCTCTGTTGGGGTGCCTGCCCTTTGGAATCAGCTCCCCCGAGAACTTCGGATGGCCCCAGATCTCCGGTCCTTTCGTCACAACCTAAAGACATACCTTTTCCAACTGGCCGACCTGGACTGATGTTTGGGGTTTTAAAATATGTTTTTAATTTTACTGGTTTTTAGTGGGGCTTTGTAAAAATTAATTTCTTTTAATATTTGTATTTATTGTTTTTATTGTTGTTTTTATTGTTCTTAGCCGCCCTGAGTCCTTCGGGAGATAGGATGGCATATAAGTCCCATAATTAAATTAAATTAAAATCATTGAGGCCTGTAATTGTGGACTTTTTTGGCACTGGCAAGATGATGGTCATCTTAAAACATGATGGGACTACTGCCTGCTGCAATGAGAGGTTGAAAATATCTGTGAGAACACAAGCCAGCTCATCTGCGCATTCCCTAAGGACACATCCAGGGATGTCATCCGGGCCTGCTGCTTTCCAAAAGTTAACTTTCTGCAGTGTTTTCTGGACAGAGGTGATGTCAAAGCTTAGCACTTGCTCATCAGGATGGGGCACAGCTTTCCTAGCAGAAGTGCTATTAGATGCCTCAAATCTACCAAAAAATGTATTCAGTTTTTTAGGAAGTCTGTGTCATCCTTGCATCTCGATGGAGTCACCTTGTAATCTTTAATGGCCTGGATCCCTTGCCACATTCGCCTGGTGTTTGTTGGGTCCTGAAAAAAGTTCTGAATTTTCTGGCAATGGGCTTGCTTTGCACCTTTTAGGGCACTTTTCAGATTTGCTCTGGCTGTTCTAAGTGCCAGCATGTCGCCAGATTTAAAAGCCACATTCCGTGCTTACAGCATCATGCAGACCTCATAAGTCAACCATGGTTTTTCATTTGCCCTCACAACAATTATGAAAAATTATGATAAATTTGAATGGAAGAACAGTTGAGCCTTAGAGATGCATGTGGACCCTAACTTTACCCAACTGTGGATTCACTTTACCCCCAAAGGATCAACACAAATGGGGAATGCCATATCCTGCTTCAGGGAGACAATAACGACAAGACTGCCTTATATAGGCACTTCTGAGTAAGAGTCTATGGAGGGTGCCCATGCATTTAATTATATCTTTTTTATTAAGTGAATGCAAACTGCCTCATTCATAAAATTTTATGAAGAGTAGGTGTTGTGCAGTCAGTTCACTGCAGGCAATAAGTGAGATGAAGGTTCCAAACAGTAGCATGCTTTACTGAAGTAAAACAACAGAACTGAAACAGTGGCTGCTGTACATCTATTTATATGGTTGGCCACTAGGCGGTGGCCAATAGATTTGAAGGAAGCCATTCACGCCCCAAATCTACCAATGATAGTCCTGGAGACAAGAAGTCTGGCTTAGTCAGTAGCCGTTACACATACACACCAATGAGCAACTGTTAATGCAGCATTTAAACAGACACGTGAATCAGTACAAGCAAAAACCCCAGTACATTACAGTAGGCATTATGTCTTTCACGTTTACATCAGTGCTCGCTTAACACTTCTTTTCTTCTTATATTAAAGGCAAAGAGAACATGTTTTAAAATACACAATGCAGTTTGAATCATAGCATTATAAACCATCAGTCTGAAAGTCTCATTTATCTACCTTCTGAAATATTGTTAGAGCACCTCAGTATGGAATGGAAATGAATGAAATGGAAATGAATGAAATGGAAATGAATGGAACGGAACAGGAGAAGAAGATATATTTTCCCTAAGGATGAAGGGTTCTATGTTTACCAAAAACCCTGCATTGGTTTCGATTGTGGATTTTATCCCAACAAATCTAAATTATGTACAGTATCTATCACTGATGACATAAACATGATTTCAAGAAAAGAAAAGAAACAAGCAGTTCCAAGAGACAACCCTATAAAATGAAGTGGGGGGGCACACAAAAATCTCAACAGAAATATAAACTATGCCTCAACATTGCATCCAATTCATAATAATCATAATAATGGCCTCCATTTTATTTTATTTTATTATCTTAAGAAGATGAGTTCATGTAGTACAGAAAGACATCTACTGTGGAATTATCGGTTCTATGCCCTATTCCACCAAACACTAAAAATTCCAGCTCTGCTAGTAAAGCTTGCTCAGCCATAGTGTGAATACTTATTTAAAGTATTCCAAGGTTAAAATCTCAGGTGACCTGGGTTGAAATTCAGACAAAAGCTATTTATGTATAATAAATTTATAACCCTAGAAAACTTCAGTATATTCTGTACAGCTAATCAGAATTTGTTTCTCTGGCAGAACTTCTGGAATTGGGTGGGGTGGGGGTGGGCTTAAATCCCTACTAAATAACAAATATCTCTCTTTTACTTAAATTCACATGAATCATTTTGGTTAGACAGGTTTCATCTCTAGTAAGAAGGAAAAAGAATGACAGCAATGATAAACACAAACACAAACACACACAGAGGAGAGAGAGAAAGATAGTTTTATAAACAGAGAAATCAGACACAGAGTTTATAAGAACATGTTGGTTGTGTAAGTAGTTTTGCCATTAGTAATTCCACAGATGGAACGTTGATAATTATTAATTATGCCCTTGGTGAATCTTGGTGACACATTTGCCTCCTGTTGTTGAAAGTGCAGGTGGGAAAGAATTGGAATATGTGCATTTTAAATTTTTCTGATTACATTTTCACTGAAGTGTGGAAGCCTGAAGTTTCATGACTGTTTTAATGCAATTGGTTCTACTTTAAAAAGATGCCATGTGAAAATGTGATGAGCAGAATGTTTTAGTGGTCATTGTAATTCAGGCAACAAAAGCAGCCTGGCTGCATTGCTACAGTTCTTAAGGGAAATGGATATTCTTTCTGTTTTCTTTCTAGCTTAAGAATCATAGATCCAAGGTGCTAAATTAAGATTTTCCAACTTTTAAGAGTGATTCATTTGTAAAAGAAATAGCACTTAGACTTATATACCGCTTCATAGTGCTTTACAGCCGTCTCTGAGAGGTAAATTGCCCCACAAAATCTGGGTCCTCATTTTACCCACCTCGGAAGGATGGAAGGCTGAGTCAACCTTGAGCTGGTCAGGATTGAATTCCAAACTGTGGGTAGACTTTACCTGCAATACTGCACTCTAACCACTGCACCACCACAGCTCTCTAATAGAACTAGACATTTTCCCCATATGGAAATTAGCCACTTTCAATTCCTTCTTCAGCATACCAGGGCGTTTTCTGATCCTTCCCAAGACATTTTAAATGGAATCTTTGGACTTTTGGCATTCAAAGCAACAGACGAAGCTCTTTTCATTGGTTGCTTTAGAAAATGGAATGGGAGTTGAACAATGAAATAGTATTTTGTCATTTGTTCTTTTTCTTCAAGCTCGTATTATAGATGAGATAATCAGGTAATCCTCAACTTACAACTACTCATTGAATGACAGTTCGAAGTTAGGCAGTCTTGGAAAAAGTGACTTATGACCTGTCCTCAAAGTTATGACCATCACATCATCGCCAGTCATATGTCTGAAATTAAGCTTGACAAGGACTTGCATTTACAATGATTGAAGTCTTATAATCACGTGATCATGATTTGCAACCTTCTCATCTGGTTTCCAACTGGGAAGTTGCATTCAATTCACAAAGCACAATTCACTTAACACCATGTGATTTACTTAACAACTGTGGTAAAAATAGTTGTAAAATCTGGCCTAATCATATAATGACTCATTTAACAACCACATCGCTTCGCAACCAAAATTGTGATCCTAGGTCAAGGATTACTTCTGACTTTATGATGCATCTTCACCAGGTAAGTGACTCTCTAGTTCTTAACAATTTTTAAAGACTGAGTTCTAGTTGTATTTGCTCTTCGTAATTGTTCCCTGACTTTGATTTGGCTATTTAGTTGTCACCCTGTGCAACCTAATAAACTTTTTGTCACCCAACTAGATCACATCATCAGTGCAGATAAGTGCTCCCTGTTCATATACAGTAGTTTGTTATGCCAGTGTTTTGTGTATGTGTGTGTGGGGGGGTTGTTTTCCATATTGCTAGTTTTTTGATTAGGGTATGAACTTTCTTCTGTATCACAGTATCAAGCTTCTACTGGGAATTTATGAATTGATTTCTTACCAGACTCTTGAACATTACTTGGGTTACCTTAGCCATTTTTTTTATGACTCACATATTTATTTAACTCTTCCCAGTTCTGCCCTATAGGGACATGGTGGCTCAGTGGGTTAGGACGCTGAGCTTGTCGATCAGAAGGTCGGCAGTTTGGCAGGTCGAATCCCAAGTGCCGTGTAACAGAGTGAGTGCCTGTTACTCGTCCCAGCTTCTGCCAACCTAGCAATTTGAAAGCACATAAAAATGCAAGTAGAAAAATAGGGACCACTACGGTGGGAAGGTAACAGCGTTCCATGCGCCTTTGGCGTCTAGTCATGCCGGCCACATGACCACAGAGACGTCCTTGGACAAGCGCTGGCTCTTTGGCTTTGAAACGGAGATGAGCACCTGCCCCTAGAGTCGGAAACGACTAGCACGCATGTGCGGGGGAACCTTTACCTTTACCTTTTTTAGTTCTGGCCACTTTGAAGATCAGCTGCTTTCCCTGTTCATGGCTGGGAAATGTAAAGGAAAACTAAAGGGTAGTGAAAATAGAAATTAAAAAAAAGCAAACCAGGCCCTGCCATACTATTATACCAATTATAGCACCATAGAATGTGGAAAAGATGATGTTCCTTTAATAAATGTGCATCCCATTTCTTTAGAAGAGCAGGAAGCAGTTGCAAGGGATAAAACAATAAAGCACTGAAGAAAACAAGGAAGAAAAATGCTATAAGAGTAAGGCATTGCCTCTTGTGTAGACATTCAGTGTTGCTCAAGAGGAGAGGACTGGAGCAGATGGCTAGAAGAGGAGAGGTGATTGTGGATGAATGCTATGAGCTTCCTTAAAAGACTATGATCTCTGTTTTACTGGAGTTATTTAAGCAAAGGTATCAGATAATCGTCCATTTAGGGATACTGTGATTGCTCTATACGATATAAATCCTGCACTGAGCAGGGAATGGAATATAAAGCCATCAAAATTCCTTTAATTTTTAACTTGCATCTAAGACTCAAATTCTACTATTTTTCATTACTGTTGGTTTCACAATTTTCAATAATTTTCCCTTGCTTCCTTCTCATTTATGAAATCCTTACCATTTTTCTTTCTTTCTCACCCTGGATCCTATCCATTTTTCACTTCTTTTTCCATTAGCCTTCCTCAGAAGCTTGACTTAGAAGAATTTGAGAGGTAGTGATTTGAAGATCACAGTAGCTATTATAACCAGAAGATCAATGAAGTAACAGTAAAAGTGAAATTTAGATACTGATATTTGAAACAGCCTCTTTCTCTGTGATAGAATATCATTTCTTTTGAATACTCAAACCTGAAAGAAAATCTTGTCACTTAACCATATTTCAACTGCATTTGATCATTCAATAAACATATGGGATATAGAAATCCTTTTACATATTAATCCAACAATATTAGGTATTGCAAAGGACATCCTAATGTAACAGAAATTTTGGTTCACATTAATGCATAAACCAGTTTTAGAAAATATTGAAATCACAAACACTATAGTGATGCAGTGATATACATTTATCCTGAAAAAAAAGTCTCCTATAATAAAATATTTTGCCACCTTTAGAAATTTCATGCTGAAATGACTTCTTATTATTTCTGTTACAGTCAAGGTTAATCATATAATACCTAAAAATGATGATAATAGATATTCTGTAAGCTGCACGTTGGGAGTCAATAGTTCCTTAGGCTAGAAATCAGAAGACACTGAGTTCTCATTTTGCCTTAGGCCTGAAGTCAGCTAAGAAACATTGGGCCAGTTATTCTCTCTAGCCTTAGGAAAAAGTAATAGCAAATGCTGCAAAAACTCTTGCCAAGAAAACTGCAGGGACTTCTCCAGGTAGTTGTTGAGACTTGAAAGAATATATTTCCTTAAGCTTGTCAGGCCCCCAAAACCAAGGAAAAACATCTAGCATTACTTCCAAACAGTTTCTTTTATTATTTCTCACCTACAGACAGAAGTCTTGCCAAACTGAAGCAACCACTATAGATATACTCTGAGAACTGCCAGGGACGAGCTGTCTTATTCTCCTTCTCCCAACCAAACTATCTAAACCTTGCTATTTTGGTCCTCTGAAATGCAGCCCCTTCCTTCTGGAATCCAGACTACATTCCACCACACATTTAAAATGAGTAAAATTGATTATTATTTTTAAACATAAGAAAGGAAATCTCTTCTTTTTCCAAGATAATAACCACTCTCTACAGTGATTTGCTGCAAGCATGTGATAAAGATATCTGCAAGGCAAGTACAGCTTCATTATCTTGCATTAATATATTTCACTGAACTGTGCTACAGAATTTCTCAGTTGCAGAAGTGTGTGTGGGAAGAGGGTGCTGTGGTTCCATTGTTATTCTGAATAGTTCTGGTGAGACAGAGTGATACTGTGCTCTATGAAAAGCTTCAATTTTCTTGAATTGCCCAAAAAATAGGTTGTTTTTATATTGTTCTAATTGCGTGCTAAAATTTCTTCTTTGTTTCTTTATCTGAAGAAATTGTTCACCATAGTAGGATGTTGGGAACGTTCATAACACAGTCCAACTTTTCCCTTTTTTTAAAAAAACTTTTAAAAGATTAAAACAGAGAAAACAACATTGTATCAAATTTGTAACAAAACTATAACAGCAGAAAATATTTCTTTGTTGAAACAAGGCCAGTTGACCAAGAATTTAATAAATTGGAATATTTCTATAATTCAGAACTTCAGTGTGTCCTTGATGATCTTGTAACTATTAAACAATGTTAAAACTAAGGATATGCATCAGATTCAGTCAAATTCCAGATTCTGAAGTAAAGTGGAATTATACTGAACAGAAGCTCATTACACTGAGGTAAACACTTTGCACTAGTCCATGATTCTGAGTAATGACCTCACTGCAAATTGTAATTTTTTTTATTTTTATTTTTTTTTAATCCCTTTTATATTTATTTATTTATTTATTTATTTATTTTATTTAGTTATATTTATATACCGCCCTATTCCCTGAGGACTCAGGGCGGTTTACAGGGAATTAAAAATCCAAAATACAAAAATTAAGAACCAAATTAAAAAATATTAAATTAACCCTGTAATCAGTTAAAAAGAACCCCAAATTAAAAATTCCTCCTCAGTCTGGGCCCGAGAGCTCGAAGAGCCAGGTCTTCAGGCCCCGGCGGAATGATCGAAGGTCGGGGGCAGTTCTCAGCTCCACCGGCAGCTGGTTCCAGAGGGCAGGCGCTCCCACCGAGAAGGCCCTATCCCTGGGTGTCACCCGCCGGCAGTCTCTTACCGGCGGGACCCTGAGCAGACCCTCCCTGTGGGAGCGCACTGGGCGAAGGGCATTTGATGCCGGCAGCAGGTGTTCCCTCAGATATCCCGGACCCAGGCCAGATATCCCGCCCTTCTCTGAAGACTCAGGGCGGCTTACAATTTAAGCACAAACCAATGTGCTTAGCAATAGCCTTCATTCAATCTATATGCCTGCTTATTAGGGCTTTGCCCCCCCCCCAAGCGGCATTATTACAAAGTCAGCTTATTGCCCCCAACAATCTGGGTCCTCATTTTACCTACCTCAGAAGGATGGAAGGCTGAGTCAACCTTGAGCCTGGTGGGATGCGAACCTGCACTAATTGCAGGCAGCTGGTGTTACTTAAGGAGGCATTAGCCCACTGCGCCACCAAGGCTCCTTATGTCACAAACAAGTACTTAGTTGTATCATTGACATCAAATACTGCCAAGTTCAGAAGCAGTTATGAACATCAGTTGCTTAGGGAACTATACAGAAGGAAGAGAATTATTTTTTCTTTTTCACCTTTTGGTGGGATTCCAGGAAATATCTGATTGTTTGAAACTAGACAATGTAATGAACTCAATAAGCTCTTTTTCCCTTTGTGGAAGTCCTCTCCAATTTCATCTTATGAAGTAGAATACATAAATTGAAGGTGTGTGTCTTTCAGGATTAATTTCAACTAGCATTGCAGTTCTAAATTTTGGCCCTTGGGTGAAGATCATCTTAAATTCAGGATCTCTTGGATAAATAGGTAACTCCCAAAAGTCTACCAATGTTCATTCTGTATTGCTGTTCAAATGGAAGCCTAACAGAAGGCAACTGAGATGGCTGAATGTTGTTGGAATTGCTCTCTGGATAGTAAGGATGAAATCATAAGGTTTATATCCCTCTTTCTCCTCAGGAGTATAAAGCAATAGGAAGCTCTCCCTGTCCTCATTCCTTCTTCCTATTCTCTAATAGCCTTTAAAGTGGGCTGAGGTGGGAGATAGTGCCTTGTATGGCTTAAGGTGGCCTTTATACTGAGACTCATATTTAGCATATGTAATTAAAAAATGATAAATGAAAGTTCATTCACAACTGGTATTGTGCCATTAAGGATAATATGGTTCTCTAAAGATATTACACACTCTTGTTTGGATAGTTGTTATGTAATAGTGATTTGATGTCCACTGATTTGGATTGGCACCAGTGTTCCTGTTATAAGAAATTGTCTCCAGAGACATGTCCATTAAAGCAGAGGACCCCAACCTTTGGGGCACCAGGGACCAGTTCTGTGGAGAAAGGTTTTTATGTGGACCAGAGAGTGTATGGTTTTATCTGCTGCCTGCATCCCATGTATCGGGCTTTGCATCTTTGTGCAGACCAGTTGCTAGTATGCTGCGGACCAGTACCAGTACATGGACCGGGGGTTGGAGACCCCTGCATTAAAGGATACAGGAACAGAGCAATCATGGTTCCTCTATCCCTTCCCCTGAAGAGACACTTTGAAGACTTGGAGAAGCCTCTGGAAAAGTGTGAGGTGTATGGTTGTTGGTACAGGGCAAAGCCCAATCAACAAGTTATTTTAGCTCCCTTCTGTCCACTGGAATATCCATTGAATTTTAATCCTCTCAAGATCAAAGGAAAAACTCTACTCAAATTTGTTTGTATCCACCCCTTTCCTTAATCTCAGAATAAGGAACCTCTTTCCTTATTATCTCCTCTAGAAGAAAAAAAAGTAATAAATGAGCAGACAACCTTTATTAAGCAGAGAAACATAAATTAATCAGAACAGAGAGTACAAAGGGGGAACATATCGCTTAATTTTATACAAATAAAATTTGATATAAATTTTATGATCTTTTCTATCTCTGTGTGGAATCTCAATTTTACTATGTAACAATTAGAGAGAGGGCCTCAGTCATGAAGAATGTGGTGGCAAAATGTTACAAGTCAATCAGGAACATTGTAATATTAATCACATAGGAAAATAATACAGAGTAGAATTGTCATTCTGTGACCCTTCTTCCAGTCCTCCAGAGGAAAGGAAATTCATTTAAGACTTTTAATAAAAGGACTAAATGATTTGGACCATGTATTACTATTTACCCAAGAAAATCAAAGCTTTCAGTCTATATCTCTGTCTTTATGATCAATAGCCAATCTGTTTGTATGTGTGTGTGCATGAGTACACAAGCTACACTCGTTGTTCCATTAGAAGTACAATATGCAAGAGTTGGCTAATAAATAGAGGTTCTGGAAATAAGTCTCCAGAGAATTCTAGCTGATACATTCAGACAGCCTTAAAAGTCTGTGCAGGTATATTCTGTAAATAATTAAATATGATTTATATTGCCTGACGCATTAAAAAAATGAATTCAAGGGATCAGAGTACATTATTACTTTTGTAAAGGTAACATTGATTCCCTTAACTTGCACAATCCCACTGTGAATATATCCATCTTAAATATGACACATCTTCAGGCTTTTTGCTAGAATAAATTAGGATGATTTAGTGTTTTTTTGTTTTATGAACTTTGATAATTTATTAGGAAGATCATGTGCACCGTAGTTCATTGGCATTTTGGGGGAAAGAAATGCCCTAGAGACATGTCCAGCTACTCAGAGTAATGTACAATTATTGGGAATATGATGCTGTGTTCAGAGAAGGATCAAACTGGTCTGAAGAAACATAGATATTCCCAACTGTGAATGGGTGATTTGGCAAGGCATTATTTACAAAATTACAACAACAAAACAGCATTAATTTCAGTACAGTATTATATCAGTTGTATTTGATCATATGATAGCAGTTCCCTAGCAAAAAAACATGTCTAAGTGCCAATTCACACAGTTTTGTTCAAATTTGCTAGACATCCTTGTGTAGAAAATGTGCAGTCACAACACTTTTAAATGTGAACTATATACACATGGAGAATGAATATTTTTTTTAAAAAAAACACCATCAAAGTGGTAATAGTTAAAGGTCTGTGCCCTCCGTTCTCAGTTCTTAAAAGAGTTGCACATAATTTTGCACATGCATATTCTTGATTAAACATCTGGCATTTAGGTATTTCTGCTAGGGTATATATAAAAAGAACAGTGAGAATTGGTAGGGTCTGTTCACAAATTCCCTGCTTTTAAAGTCTAAAGGAAAATGTGTTCCTTTATGTGTTGTGTTCAGCAATGAGAAAATTATATTAAAAATATAAAATGTTCACTAAAAATTATTTAATTCAATAAAATGAATATTGTGATTAGTGGCATAGTTCCAGGAAGCAAGCAAGCAAGCAAGCAAGCAAGCAAGCAAGCAAGCAAGCAAGCAAGCAAGCAAGCAAGCAAACAAACAAACATAAAATTAATTAAATAAAACCTGCTGGAGGAAGGCAAGGATAAACTATTTTCATATGGTTACCAAGATAACATCATAGCTGCATTCATAAAATCATCAGGAGTCATGACAGCAGGATTTTTCTATGGAGCTTCTTAGTCATCCAGGTCATGGTTGTCCCAAAGGTGCTTTTTCAAAAGGCAGCTTGGACTTTCTTTGTTTTCCACTGAAGATGTTTTGCTTTCATCCAAGAACTGAAGAACTGAAGAAGCTTCTTGGATGAGAAGCAAAATGTCTTCAAGGAAAAGCAAAGAAAGTCCAACTGCTTTTTGAAAAAGCACCTTTGGGATAATGGCAGGATTGTTGTGTTATCATTTCTTTTCTTTCAGTCCCATTGGACATGAAGCTTTGAGTATGCTAAAGTGGATCTTTTAATTCTGTCTTAAGGATGTATGTATAATATTTATATACTTGAATTTTTCATCCAGACCTGAGTCCAGAACAGCTTACAAATAAATAAAAAAGCCACAGCATCCTTGTAAACAGTTGTTTAGGAAACAGATGGAAAAATGTCTCTATTTTTGAGCCTCTCACAAATCTTTTTACCTAAGCATACAGTTAAGAATAGATGCTGTTCTAAGCTGGGCTAAATGGTTCCTCGTTTACCAAAATTTAGTATCTTCAATCACAAATTCTTAATTTTTCACATTTCTGAGAGTCTTGGTGGTTTTCTTAAACCAACCAGAAGGAATTAATTGTGTAAGTAGAATGAGCAATAAATATTTGAATATAGGTTGTTTCCTGGAGGGAAACAGCCACAATTTGGGATCTTTCCTACCCCAAAGGAGAAAATAATCACAGCTGAGAAATAAATAGAATTGAATCAGAATATTTCTATCTATAGAATTTCCATGGCCTTGCTGAACATTTTCTGGAAATGATTTCTGGAAATGTAGTCAGAATTCAAGTGATCAGCTTTAAGCAGCTTTGGTCTGACCCCATAAGCCTTGGGATGAAATGAGAAGGTTACAAATCCATTCCCCTCAGGTTATGAGCTTTGCACACCTTCACCAGTTAATGTATGTTATTATTTATCTGGTTTTCTATCTGTTTCTTTCTGTAGGTTTTGGAGTATCATTACAACATTCAGAGAAGTACTAAAGTGACTATAAAACAGGCCATAGAATTTGTGATCATCCAGGCTGAATGTACTATTAACCTAATGTTTTGTTTTGTTTTTGCTATCAACTAAAATGGATGAAAGGGTCAAGGGCCAAATGGCAGTCTGCTGCATACAGTTGCTTTGACTGAAGTGCTTACATTTCCTTCCATTGATGTCATACTTTTAAGTCTCTTCCATAGGAATCAAAAGGAATTAAAATAAGTTACTTTGTCTGGTTGGTGACCTGCTGTTTTACTTAGAGAAAGGACTAAGTAACATTTCAGTCAATTAAGTAGCCTAGAATTCCTTCCTTCCTTCCTTCCTTCCTTCCTTCCTTCCTTCCTTCCTTCCTTCCTTCCTTCCTTCCTTCCTTCCTTCCTTCCTTCCTCCCTCCCTCCCTCCCTCCCTCCATGGCTGTTTCACAAGATCTACATGGATTCTGTTGCCTCCCTCTTTCCTAACCAGGAGAAAATTAAATATTGAATAAATCCATGTTCTTTTTAAAGAGTTAATAGTAAATCCTCTTCTTTGTGCTGTTATAATTTGATGTAATGAGCCTGGAATGGCTTAAAAAAAAAAACCCAACCAACTCCAAGCAGAGTTGCACTGTAAATATAATGTATATTTTAAGTGTCAATAAAAACATACTCAGTGGATCTCAATGCAAACATAAATCTTTGTGAAAATTATTGAAAAAGAAATGATTATTGATTATTGAAAAATTATGCTGAAACCTATATTGTTTTTTCATGTGACCTTTATCTTTTAGAAATTATTTCTGGGTAGCAAAGCATTGAGTTGTTTGGAATGAATCTGTGCTTCTTACAAAATTCTGCCATGTTTCTGTGAATTGATCTATCAATTATAATTGCAAGGGAAAGAGACACATAGCCCAGCCTATTCTCCTGCAACTGAAGTTCACCAAACTCCACATAAATATATGGGATTAAAGTATGTTTCTATTGCAGACAACAAAACAGTTGTTGTGGAATGAAAGATCAACTTTACAACTTTGAATACAGAAGGAAAATATTCATCTTTTATTCCTTATTTCTTAGAGAAGGTTATGGGAAAATTGTTGTTCTGCTAAGCTTTGTGTTTCTCAGGAGCACAAGCTACAGTGGCATTCCCACAAAGAAGAAAAGGTATTAACTTTACAGAGGATAAAAAACTGAGAGGATAAGCAAATATCTCCACGATTATCCTCCTCACTCTGAAAGCTTAATACGATTATCTGTAATGATGTTGGCATTGAATAGTAGCTTATTTTTAGTTTTACCGTATTTTCCGGCGTATAAGACAACTTTTTAACCCATGAAAATCATCTCAAAAGTTGGGGGGGTCATCTTATACGCCCAGTCATCTTATACGCCGGAAAATAGTACATAAATCAATCGAGCGCTCCCATTCTTGCAAAGCAACTTCAAGCCTCCTTAGTCCAGTCCCCCCTCCAACATGACTCTCCGTTCCCACCCCCAAGAGCCTCTCAGCCCCTTCCCCTCCCCCTTGCAAATGCCAGACCCCGGGAGCTCTTGCGTCTATTCCAAAGGGTGGGTGGAAGGAAAAGCCCCTTTCGGCTCCAGCTTGGCTGCAAGTCAGCGAGCCCGGGAAGGCACGCCCTCCCCTCTCACTGTGGAGGAAGCAGGGCAGGCTGGCGTCTGGCGGGAGCCGGCAGGGCAGTCCTGCGCACGTGCGCGCTCCACGGCTCCTAAGGAGTCCTCGGGGAGCCATGGCAGGCACCTCACGCTCTTCCCTCTTGAAGCAGCATCGGTGGAGCCGTCCGGCGTCGGGCAGGAGCCAGCAGGGAAGTCCTGCACACGCGCGCACTCCTCGGCTGCTAAGGAGTGCTTCTTAACAGCCGGGGAGCGCGCGCGTGTGCAGGACTGCCCTGCCGGCTCCCGTCCGACGCCGGACGGCTCCGCCGATGCTGCCTCAAGAAGGAAGAGCATGAGGCACCTGCCATGGCTCCCTGAGGACTCCTTAGGAGCCGGGGAGCGTGTGCGTGCGCAGGACTGCCCTGCCGGCTCCCGCCAGATGCCAGCCTGCCCTGCTTCCTCCACAGTGAGAAGGGAGGGCATGCCTTCCCGGGCTCGCTGATTTTCCGGCGTATAAGACAAAAAATCTTGAAAATCATCTCAAAAGTTGGGGGGTCGTCTTATATGCCCAGTCGTCTTATACGCCGGAAAATACGGTATGTTTTTATTGAGGAGGGTGCTATGTATCTACAATTATTATATTTCTCCTTTGCCCATTTGTGTAATAAGATCACTTATTGTCTCCTGTTGCCATCTCAGGAATAATAGAATTTAGAGGAAAATGAGAAATCATATCTTTATGCCTCTGGGTTAAAGATAAGTCACAATCAGCTGCTTGTATTGGTGAATTATTGATCTCAATCACCATGATGAGCCTCCATCCAGTGCATGGTTTAGATCACAGTCCACCTCTTGGCCAGCCTCTTTGGCCTGTGGAGCTCAGCTGTCTGTCCTCAAATCCTTAAGGCCCCCTTGGGGCTGAATGGATGAAGCTCAGAGGCTGTCAGTGGATGCAGGCAGAAGTCCTGGAGCTTGCTGAATCTGCTTTAGTCAGAGCGGAGTCATGGGTTCCAGTCCTGATGGGGATCACCCCCTCCAGGATTCTTATCCCTAGAAGCTCCTCTCTGTATTTCATCTTCTTTATCATCCAGAGATGATCCCAGGAGGTTCATAGTAGGTAAGATGTGTGAAAATGTGGCAGCTCTAGGTTCAAAAACAGTTTGAACGAGTCTATCTTGAATTGTCATAGGATAATAAATTGGACCATATGGGATATTAGTTCCAACCAAATGCTTAATACAGAAGTCCTTGTGAGAGGATCCCTGTTAAGTCAGCAAAAGGGAAATGCCACTTCACTACACAACTGGTTTTCTTGAATTTAAATATTACTGCCATCAGCTAGTTATTCTTTCATAGAAAGTCCCATTGTTTTGCCATGTGTTTTTTTCTTCACACTATATAGTACTTATATGTGTGTATAGAAAGCTGGCTTAAGAAGGGTTTCATGCTGTGGACTAACTGGTCTGGGAAAATGCAAACAAAGCAAAAACAATTAATTGATTTTTTTTTTTAAAATTAGATATTTTAACCACTGCTTTATTATAGCAGACTGGGCTATAAAGTGGGAAATACCAAAAAAGAAAGCATCAGGGACAGGGATTTCAGGAAAAACACCTGGACCCTAAATTAATAATGTGCAGGATGTGGATAGATAAGGAAAATCTTGGAATATTTAAAGATAAATGGAGTTTAAACAGGTCAGAATAAATGATGAGTAATTGTAGTACCTTTTGTCTGAATGTTGAAAGCTCTTCATGCACTTTTTGAGAACAAATTAAAACAGTAAATAGAGAAAATGTAGTGCCCAGAGAAAATGAAATCAGTAATCATGATTTTATTGATGCAGAAAATACTTTTTTGATATACCCCAGTGGAATTTTCTGGATTAAGTACCAGCCAAGTATGGATTCTCTTTTTTTTATGAATTGGATTAAAATGCTGGGGTGATGACAAATGGAATTGTCTCCTCATCTATGAAGTTGTCCATGGAACTGATATCTTTCCTCTGCTAATTAGAGGAGAGATACAAGGATAGAATCACCTCGCTTTTCTCAATGCATTTCATTGATCTCCCCATACATTTAGAGGCATATCCTTTTCCTTACATTATGGAATGCTTGCTCATTTGGGGGACACAATTCTTTCAGTTATGTATAATGTTATGTTTACTGCTTTTAGTGTGATTGGCACAATTGCTGTGCTGTTTGCAAAGCTGCAGAATACTAAAAATCTTTTCATTTTAGATGAAACTTAATTTTGTGGCTTCCTCCCACAAATCTCCAGTTTATGGTTAGCAAGCTACATACCACCCAGAGGGCTTTTTTGTCATAGAATGGTCAGAACGGAGTTCCGGCACCTTTTTTGGATGGAACCTTGCAGGGTAGGCAAGGCAGATTGTATGACATGTGTGAGTTCCAGCACCTTTTTCTTTTACAAAAAAAGCACTGACCACCACCATCACCATACCATCACACTGAAGCTTCATTCCTAAAAAAATACCTGGGAAATAGATAGATAGATAGATAGATAGATAGATAGATAGATAGATAGATAGATAGATAGATAGATAGATAGATAGATAGATAGATAGACAGACAGACAGATAGATAGATATTCCTGTCCTTATTATATTTTAAAAATACCTCAAAGTGGCAAATACATCTAATATTCTTTCATTTTTCTATTTCCCCCACAATAATAACCATATGGGTTGAGTTGGGCTGAGAGAGAGTGACTGGCCTAAAGTCCACCAGTTGATTTTCGTGCCTCAGGTGGGACTAGAACTCACAGTCAGCAGAGATTGTACCACATATTCTTGTGGGCCTTCGGTGAAAAATGAAGAATCAGGGGATTTATCCCCATTGTTTCCTGTAGCCAAAAGACTTTGGGTTATTTTGGAGTTTGGTGGCCTCTAAATTTAATGTAACAAACAAACATTCTTGAGTTTTGTTTTATCATTTATGTTGAACTCTTGAGGCATTATGAGTTTTGTTCTATAAAAACAAACAATATCAGATCAGGCTGTTTTGTTACAACCATGAAATAAAATGCATTTCCAGTGGTAAAGAAACTTCTGTGAATGAATGGCAACAAATGGGACATTAAGAACTTAAACAGCAGCAACTTGCAGTAAATTATATCTAATATTATCACCTAGGACTAATAATAAGGATATTTATCTATTGCCTCAAGAACAACAATGGGAATACATTCAGGTCATTTTCTCCCATTCCTCTGCATTATGAGAAATTCCTGACATAGACCATAACTTAAAGTGAAAATGTAATGGTACATGCTTGGCAAATTTCCAATTTCCATCAAGTGAATTACTAATAACATCACAATTTGATCATCTTTAAAAGAAAGCTGGGTAACCTTTGTGTGGTGAGGACCATGCTTGCACTTTATTTAGTTATTTTTACTTGCCTTCTCCTGGCCATAATTAGTATGGCAGATGATATTGTGATGTTACCAAATTGACATGGGCTGAGAATTTCTGTTTGCTAGTTTTGGAGGGATGGATTTGGAGGTAAGTTGTATGATGAAGTAAACATATGAAGCCATCCAGAGATTTAAACAAAGATAGAGACACCTGAAAGGCACAGCAGAAAATCAATGCTTTTCTTCTGAATTGGGATCATGCAATTGGGAAATCCTCTGGAACTCCTCTAAATGAAACTAAATGCCTCAGAATCTTCTCATCAGTTGTGTCTTTCTCCAAGCTCTGACTAAATGAAAGTTCTAGATTGGGGAGGGGGTGTCAAAGGGCTGGCCTATGGGCCAGTTGCATTATGCAGTTGCATTATGCAGAGGCCACTCCAGCTCCAGCAATGTGAAAAAAGTTGTGATGAGTCATGACACATCATGTGACATGGCGAATTTGACACCTGTGTTCTAGATAGTGTTTTTATCATTTCAACCTTTGCATCTTTGTTGCTACCATCTTGTGCTTTTCATTGTTTCTAAACTGGAGGCACTGTGGCATGGTGGTATTGCTTGTGTGGCTGGCTGTGTGTTGGGTTATATTGTGAAGGGAAAGGTTGGGATAATTGTCTCTTTAATTTTATTTATTCTGAACTACAATCTACTGAGGCAAAAGGTCTCTTTTTCCAAATCAAATAGCCCTGTGAGCAGTGAGACTCCAGATAGAATCCCAAACATCATCATCCATGTTGGCAGAGGCCTTAATTACCATTAATTGTAGCTTGAAGGCAGTTGCCAGCTGTGTGTATAGAACCACGCCATGCTTATTTTGGCAATTGTTTTTACTCACTAATGGATGAACTGTTTGATTGTTCCATTAAATTTAAGTTACAGCTGCTCTGGGGATTCACACGCCAAGAATAACCGTGTAAATATTGTCTTCCTCTTTTCAGATCTGTCTAAAATTAAACATTTTTTCAAACCAAGAGCAAAACAATGCTTTTTATAAAGAGGAAGGATCAAAATCTACTAATGTTGAGAGATGAGCTCCCGCTATTTTGTCATTTTGTAGACTTCGCTCTCCACAGAGACTGAGTCTCATCCAACAGCTCAGGAAGGGCATTATGACTCACATCTATCAGGTGTCCTTCATTGTCTCCAAATTTCTCATAGCCGTCTTTTCCCCCCTAAGTTTCATTGTGAAACAAAGTAATTGAGCTATTCCCCCCCCTCCATCTTGATACTTTTGAGAACTTCTGGGATCCTCATGCCATTTGGGAGTTCTCTGTGTTAAAATTCATGCACTTGCAGAGAAGTTTTGACTGAGTTCATTTTTGTTGTTGTTGACTGAAAACACATAATAAATACTTGGCTTCTTTGAAGCATGATCTAGTATTAAAGTTTAAAGTTAAATTATGTTCTGACTAAACAAATGTATGCTTCCCTGATGAACTGTTATATGAAACACAAAGGAAACTGATAAACTGTTCATCAGATATAAATCTAGGCACAAAATTTATTTTTCCATCAGGAGAATTTTTCCCCCAGTGAAAATGTGTACAAACATATATACCAGCATGCTTTCTATTAATTCATTTGAAGGATATTTTGGTGATAAATATGGGAGGCCTGACAAAGTGGAATGTGGGAATGAGAGCAAAAAAAGGAAGCTAATGAACTATAATTTTATTTCCTTGTGGTCACTAAAGAAATGTCATTCCATCTTTTCAATTAAACAGCTTTCTTAGCACCCTCCTATTAAAATAATAAACCTTTATTGTCAAAGTACAACATGTGTACGTTGAGATTAGCTGAGCCTCCCCCCGTGCTCTCTCCCCCCAACACACAGTGACAACAAACCCTCCATCCTACCACACCATGTGAATCAACTACACCACACACCGGCCTCCCAAGTCAATTCTGCATAAGTTCACAGAGCCTTGGTGGAGCAGTGGGCTAATGCCTCCTTAAGTAACACCAGCTGCCTGCAATTAGTGCAGGTTCGCATCCCACCAGGCTCAAGGTTGACTCAGCCTTCCGTCCTTCCGAGGTAGGTAAAATGAGGACCCAGATTGTTGGGGGCAATTAAGCTGACTTTGTAATAATGCCGCTTGGGGTGTGTGTGAAAGCCCTAATAAGCAGGCATATACATAGAATGAAGGCTACTGCTAAGCTTGTAAGCCGCCCTGAGTCTTCGGAGAAGGGCGGGATATAAATGGAATTAAAATTAAAAAAAAAATAAAAAAATTATGTCCCATTTAAAAGCCTAACAGCTCTCGGATAAAAGCTATTTTCCAGCCTGTTGGTACAGCTGGCTATACTCCTATATCTCCTACCGGATGGTAGGAGAGTAAAGAGATATTGTCCAGGGTGTGAGTCATCCCTGAGAATCTTCCTCACTCTTCCAAGGCAATGAGCCCTGGCGATGTCATCCAGTGGTGTCAGGAAACAGCCCACAATGTCTTGTGCTGTGCTCACTACCTCTGTAATGCTTTCCTGTCCGCGGCTGTCAGACCAGCATACCAAACCACAATACCATACGAGAGGATGCTCTCTATAGTAGACCGGTAAAAGAGGGTCATTAGCCCTTGTTCTACCCTGTTCTTCCGCAAGACCCTAAGAAAGTGAAGCCTCTGTTGGGCCTTTCTAGCCACCTGGGTTGTGTTAACTTTCCAGGTCAGATCTTCACAGAGGTAGACTCCCAGAAATTTAAAGGAGGAAACTCTCTCCACACAGTCCTCCCCGATGTAAAGTGGGGCAGGTTCCTCTTTTGCCTCTCTAACCTTGTTTGTATGTCTTCATATTTACATTTTAAGCTTCATTCCTACAGAGTTCTCAAAAATAATATATATTTCAATTTTTAAAATTTGGAATTATTTTCTCATTCTTTCTGCTGCGATGATAGCATTTACTTCAGAGTTGTAAAATCTGCATGATCACTAGATAGCAGAAATAAATACAGATAATTTTAATTATACCAATAACAACCCTTTAATGGTTGTTTAGGTTTTGCAATCAAAATCTAGTAGCCCTAATAATATTTTTTTTCTACTATAAGGAAATCTGTCAAATATTATATCATATATTTCTGTGGGTCTTGGGTGAAAAATGAAGAATCAGGGGATTTGTCTCCTGTAGCCAAAAGACTTTAGGTCATTTTGAAGTTCAGACTTCAACCCCTCTTCTTTAATGTTTATTTATTATTTAATATTATTTATTATGATGGCTTTCATTTATGCACTCTGGGATCGTAGCTATTGAAATATTTGTTATTTTAATTTGAATTTTATTTGGATTTTTTGATGTTTTACTTTCCATCTTTTAAAAAACATAATCACCACATATAATAAAACATTTCTTTTAAAAAACATAAAAAGAAAATGGTGAAATTTTTAATTGTGGAATATTGCCTTTTAGTTTAGCTATGACTGGCTGAGGACATTTATTCATATAATATAAACTTGTCTACTATTGCTCTATTTGGTTTAATAAGTTTATTAATATTTTCTTATAAACATCATTTTGGTTTAAAGAGTGCTCATTAACTATATGACAAAAATTTGAAACTTATCAAACACAATATGAAAAATTGTGGATTTATTGAGCATTTGGGGAAGGAAAAAATGTTATTCTTCAAGACCCACAATTTACAATACTGAATTTATGTGTTCATTTTCTTCATTTTGATGAAATAGCTTTCTATCAGTAGCACTTAGCAATAGCACTTAGTCTTAAGCATTTCACAGTGCTTTATAGCCCTCTCTAAGTGGTTTACAGAGTCAGCATATTGCCACCAATCTGGGCCCTCATTTTATTGACCTTGGAAGGAGGGAAGGCTGAGTCAACCTTCAGACAGTTCAGGGGGGAATTGAACTCCTGGCAATATGAGCAAAGTTAGCCTGTAATATTGCATTCTAACCACTGTGCCACCATGGCTTTTATATGGGATAAATAATTCCATAAAGCCAAGGTTTAATAATTTATTTCTGAATACTATTTAATATGAGGTAAATATTATGATATAATAATATTATAATATTATAATATAATATTATAATATAATATATTATAATATATTATAATATAATATATTATAATATATCATAATATATAAATATTATGATATAATCACATAATACATGTGATATATGATGTGATATGATATGGCATAGCACAGCACAGCATAACATTGCACAACACAGCATAACATAACATAACATAACATAACATAACATAACATAACATAACATAACATAACATAACATAACATAACATAACATAACATAACATAACATAACATAACATAACATAACATAACATAACATAACATAACATAACATAACATAACATAACATAACATAACATAACATAACAACAATATTATATAATACATGTGTTCAAGTTGATATTGATTCTTAACAACCACATTAGATGCATCTCTCCAGGCCGAAATACTGAATCACATCACACCACACCACACCATACCACACCACACCACACCACACCACACCACACCACACCACACCACATCACATCACATCACATCACATCACATCACATCACATCACATCACATCACATCATATCATATCATATCATATCATATCATATCATATCATATCATTGTCAGCTTTGAAAATGAACATGGCTGTGGCCATTTTCCCTATTCATTTTTGGTTGACACATTGAAAGGGGGGAGGGGGGATTGCCAGGTGCTTCGCTAGTCAAATTAATCTTTTGTCCCATGGGAACCAAGGTCATCAGCTGCTCCCGAGACTGCTGGCTGCATGTTTTGGTAAAAGCCTGCCAAGAAGATGTATTGGGGAATGTAGTTGCTTACATAGCTTTAGAGGTGGAATTTCTTAACCTTATATTGGGGAATTGTTGCGTGCGTCTTCAGACTTGGTTTCACTTTTGACATGCTGATACTTTGTATCTAATAAACATGTTCTTTGAGGAATTTCCAAGCCTTGGAATTCAGTTTTATTTGTCTCTGTCAGAACCATGACAATCATATCATATCATATCATATCATCATATCATATCATATCATATCATATCATATCATATCATATCATATCATATCATATCATATCATCATATCATATCATCATATCATATCATATCATTATATAATATGAACCATGGTGGCACAGTGGTTAGAATGCAGTATTGCAGGCTAACACTGTTCACTGCCAACAGTTCGATCCTGACCAGCTCAAAGTTGACTCAGCCTTCCATCCTTCCGAGGTTAGTAAAATGAGGACACAGATTGTCCGGGGCAAGGTGCTGCCTCTGTAAACTGCTTAGAGAGGGCTGTAAAGCACTGTGAAGTGGTATATAAATCTAAGTGCTATTGCTATTGCTAACATATCATATCCCATAAAAATGGTGACTGTAGGGAAAGAGAAGGAAGAAGTGTTATATCATGGTGTCACAATGGAATAAGTGAAAGAATGAGTGACTTACGCACCTGTGCTAAATATTGGTATATAAATACTTAAGGGTGGAGTTTGTGGCTTGGCATGCTGAAGCTACCTATCTTAGGGGGAAAAAAGCAACAGAGACTCTGCCAACTACAGTTTTCTTCCAAATTCATGTTTTTCTCTTTGAAAAATTGAAATGCTATAGTCCTATTAGATTTTTCACAGAAGCTTTAAAAAGATCGTTTCACACTAAACAAAGATGTAGACAAAGCTTAGGCGATGAATTATATGGAAAGAATGAAAGTGGAATGTATTGCCTTTAATTCCAATTTCATTCTTTTCATAAAATTCAGCACCTAGTGAGTGAGAGGCTCTGCAAGCAAAAGGATCATCAACTTTAAGATTGAACTATCTCTGGTTTGTGGAATTAGAACAAAACAAACCGGAGAGAGCAAATCAAGTAGTTGCAATACTACTTCACAATGTCTTTTTTCTTTGTCAAGTAGGTGTCTTTTCTTACTTACAAAAGAAAATGAGAATTGATGCTAAGTGGGTGACTTTTAAAGCTTCAGGCATTATAATTTTACTCTTGTATATGATGGTGGGGGGAAAGAGTCACACTACGTTGTCATAATAGCGCCAGTTCCAATAACATTTGAAATAACACCTGGTAGTCTTTCAAATCTTTCCAATATTTTTCCTCTTGACTTACTTTGATATCTTTTGTAACACACTTTGTCAATCTTTGCAAAACTTTTTGACAAAATCTAAGTGATATCAAAATCTGACATACCTTAGAAGCTATTCTGTATTTACAAGAACCTCTAGAACTAGAAGATGAAGTTTTAATCAGCACTCCAGTCATTACCAGGAACTAATGGATCACCCATTGAAATAATGGAACTAAAATTAAGTGTAAAAAAGAGCAAGCTAATGACAGCAGATATGACAACCAGCCTTGGAAGTGACAATGAAAATATTGAAATAGTGGATAGCTTCTTTCACAATCAGCTATAAACAGTAAAGGAACCAGCAGTCAAGAAATATGCCACAGATTAGCACTTGGTACACAAACCATGAAAATATATTCAAAGCACTGGAAAAAAATCAAATATAATGATGTGCTCTATACCTACAAAGATCAAAGCCATGGTATTCCCTGTGATAGCAATAGCAATAGCAACAGCACTTATATACTACCCATAGTGCTTTATGGCATTCTCTGAGTGGTTTACAGAGTCAGCATGTTGTCCCTAACAATCTGGGTCCTCATTTTACTGACCTTGAAAGGATGCAAAGCTGAGTCAACCTGGAGCCCAACCAGGATCTAACTCCAGTCTGTGGGCAAAATTAGTCTGCAATACTGCTTTTTAACCACTGTGCCACCACTCATTCTATAGAGGTGAATATTGAACTTTGAAGAAGCAGGATAGGAAGAGCCTTGATCGTTTTGAACTTTGGTGTTGGAGAAGGCTCCTAAAAATATCACAGACAGGTAAGAAAATAAAAAAAAATGGATTATCAAACAAATCAGGACGAATTCTCCCCCAAGGCACAAATGACCAGGCTCAAATTATCCTTCAGATTCATTATGGGAAGACCTAGCTCCACAAAGGATGTTCTACTATTGGGAAAGGTGGAGGGAAAGAAAAAAAAAGGATTACCAGAGGCAAGGTGGTGGGTTCAAGTTACAGTGATGAGAGGTATGCCAATGGAAGACCTGAATTATCAGGTTAGGGACAGATCATCATACAGACAATCTCTGTGGTCCTTAACAGCTGACCACAGCATGATCATAATCAGTCAAAGGGGATGGTGGTGGTGATAAACCAGATAGGAATCAGACTATCTGTAAAGCTACATTGATAAAATATTGCAATTCAGAAAGTTCATTCCACCCCCTCCTATCTTTACAGGGGAGGGAGGGTCTCTTCTGAGCCCTTTCATCTCACCCATTCTATAGTTTCAGGCTATGCTGCCTTTTTCTGACCATTCCTTTTTCATTGTTTCTTGGCCAGGTCTCCAAAGATCTTTCCAATATGCTGTTACAGCTGACTCAAGACATTTTGCAGCTTGAGGCACAAAAATCCCAGGTACAGAAGCCATCTGGATATCTGCAGATTTTAATGAGATAGGTTCCTTCACTTCCCTAAAGGCAATAAGCTAGTTCAGAGATACAAAACAGGATGGATTGCAGGAAGAGCTCTTTTCTGCAGATCCTGGCTAAGATTGGGAAGATCGGGAGTGGTTGGGAAGTTATCGGTGACTACTGTGCCTCTACCAGGGCAGGCAAAGGCACCACAATTTCAATAGTACCATTGGCCCTGAGAGATGGCCTTGAGAAATATGGTTGTGCCCTGAGAGATGTTTTTTTGCATGCCTTCTTTGGGCTGACTTTGCTGTGATACATATTCCTGGCTATTTAAAGAATGTATATACATATATGTACACCCGCAAAATAAGTATCTAATCTAATGTTATTGAAAATGTGTGTTAATGGGGTAGCATCTCAGACACCTGAAATTAATAGAAGGGAATGTGTTTCAGATTAAGCAACACCAGGGAAAGAAGAACAGTGCTGATAATGAACCATTTCTTTAGCCCTGAAGCAGCATTATTAAAGCAGCTTTAAGAATCTGACAGGGATAAGAAAATGAAACTTGGACCTGAGGAACTTTCAGTGCCGGTGCTTGTTGGCTGCACTGGATTAGGATCATGTAAGTCAGCTACTGATATAGTCAATGACAGACATAGGATACAGAGAAGCTGAGGTACTCCTTTAACAGAAAGCAATATCATGCAATTGAATTACAATGCATTGAACACCTAGGGCAGACATGTCAAACACAAGGCCCGTGGGCCAGATCCTGCCCAATAGGTGGTTCCATCTGGCCTGGAGACCTGTTCTGGCCCAGACCAACCAGGCACTGATCTACAACCTGGTTGCGTCTATCAAAGCCAGAATGCACTCAGTCTTTTTTTTTTTATTGAAAAGTTTTAAAATACAATTTTCCTTTAAGAAACCCCCCTTCCCACTCCCTCCTCCCCCCTACCTCCCCCCCTGCCCCCCTCCCTCCTTCCCCCCCCTACCTCCCCCCCTCCCCCCCTCCCCCCCTACTTCCCAGAGCTAAATACAAGGTATATATATAAAAAAAACAAACCTAAGCAACCATATACTAACAACTATAAATTCTAAAATCCATCACTCTCTAGCTTATGTAGGATAAAACAAACCTTAGCAATATTAAATATATATAAAAAACTAAAAAATAAAAAAAGACACACTCTCTAACTTATATAGGATGAAACAAGCCTTAATAGTATTAAATATATATTAAAGACAAAAAAAAACACACCTCAACCAAATCAAAAAACTTTAAAGTCAACTCTTCTGTAATCGGCCGTTCCTCTTCCAGTACCATATCTATAGTTATTCCAAACAAACAAAAAAGAAAAAAAGAGAAAGAAAAAAAAAATAGATTGCGAACAAAACTTTAACCTCCATTTAAGAAACTTCTGTATATTCCACCAAGCTTTAATCCAAAAAAAAACTCATCCTTTCCACAAAACCACCACGTATGAAAATATCTTGCGTCTACACCTAAACCTTTTACCACCTCCCATACTTGACTACTTGACTACATCGTAGAAGTTCCATAGACTTCTGCAAATCCTGCTATTTTCTCTTCCTAGATCGTTTTGCAGCAGCACGCGTCACCCTCTGTTTTATAGACTCATCCGACGAGGTTGTCTCTTGATCTCCTCCAACACCGTTGTCTTCTATCTGACCATCTTCGGCCTCTTGATGCGCTCCTTCTCCAGATCCCTTTTCAGCTTCCAAAAGTGTTAATGGCGTTGCATTTAAAACATTATTGTAGAAATCTCGCGCTTGCATCACAGTAACCAAACGGTACCTTTTACCTTCGTGCGTCACCATCAACCCCACTGGGATCTCCCATCTGAACCTTATATCTCGTTGCTTGAGCTCTTGCACAAGAAATGTAAAGTCCTTCCTTCTCCTTAGAATCTTTGGAGGAATTTCTTTTAAGACCAAAACTTCTTGGTTAGCAATCACAACTTTAGTATCATAAGCAGCTTGTATAACTTCATCTCTAGTTTCCCTTTTTGCAAAATATACCACCACATCTCTAGGCAACTTTCTCTGTCTAGCAATCCATGAATTCACACGAAACACTGCATCTGGTAATATTGAGCAAGACTCAGTTCCTTGTCCATTTTATCTTCATTCTCCAATACTTTTGCTTCTAATATAGCATTCTTTTGAGTCAAGTCCTCTAGCTTTTCCTCCAAATCTTCCACACATTCAGCCACTTTACACACTGAAGACAAGATGTCTACCTTCATCTCACTGAGCTTCTGTTCCATCCTCTCCTCCATTCTCTTCTCCAGTTTCTCCAATTTCTCCTCCATCTGTGCAAATCTATCATTAATTGATTCCAAAATTACCTGGGTGTGTTTTTCAAGAGCATCTTGCAGATCCTTTGATGTCAATACATCAGGAGGATGCAACGCCTGCAATGATGATTGTTGCACCGGAGAAGTTCCAGCACTCCGAAGAGTTTTAGGGGGTGGTTTAGCCGCCATCTTTTACCAATTGTGACGCAGTTTCACTTCAGTTTTATAGTCCAAAAAAAGTCCATCAAGCTGGAGAGTAAAATATAATAATCTTCTTCACCTTTTCCACTTGTATCGCTCTGCCTGCTCCTTTAATCCATAGTCATTCCTTCAGGCAGGGGTGGTCGCAGATGGCTGGCTCTGCTCCAAGAAGTCAGGAGCAGAGGCACCGGCCAGCTGGGAGCAGCCCAGGCTACGGGGGAGTTCAATCCTTCAGCCGCCCAAGCCATAAGCTCAGGCGGCCCTGGAGAACTCTACCCCTACCTGGGAGCTCGCCTCCTCCTCTTCTCCCGAGGAGGGGGCTTCGAATTCGCCCGAACAGCTGATCGGCGCTGTTTCGGGCGAAAAAACAACAGCTGAGCCGCGGGCAGCCCGGGAAGGCTGTCTCCGTCGCCGCGGAGCCACCGGAAGTCCAGAATGCACTCAGTCTTAAATCCACAAGGCAGCCCTGCCCCGCCCCCTGGGTGCGCACACAAGTGGAGTCTGGTATCCCTGCTGGCTGTCTTGTCCCACAGGCTGACTTCACCCAGGATGCCGACACTGGCCATCTGCTGTGCACACACCCAGGGGGCAGGGCAGAGGTTGTGAGGCAGCTCCTTGCTGATTCCAGGGCTGCCCCGTGGAACCTTCATTCCTTCATTCCTTTTGTAGCAGAGAGGGGAGTTGGGGAGGAATCGGCACTGGCTGGGATCAGCGCTGGCTGGGAGGCTTTGCTGGAGCTCTGCAGATTTGGCAGAGAGGTCGGGAGCTCCAATGATGGCTGGCAGTGGGGTGGGGCTCTTGGGGAAGGATTTTTAAAGGGGAAGAGTAGATTGACTGGGGGAAGAAGATTTTATTTTCTCTTTTCCAGAGAGGCAAGGCAGAAGGAGGCAGAGCGACATAGGAAGTTGGCAAAAAGGCTTTTTATTCTCTCTCCAGAGAAAGAATAAAAAGCTTTTTGCCAACTTCCTATCATGCTCTCCCTCCTCCTGGCTTGTCTCTCCAGAGAAAGAATAAAAAGCTTTTTCACTAACTTCCTACCTCACTCTCTCTCTCTTCTTGGCTTGTCTCTCCAGAGAAAGAATAAAAAGCCTTTTCACCAATTTCCTGCCTCGCTTTCCCTCCTTCTGGCTCGTAAGCCACTGGAGATCCCAACCTCTCTGCTGAATCCTCAGAGCTCCAGCAAAGGCTCCCATCCAGCACCGATCCCCCCAACTCCCCTCTCTGCTATGCTACACCCTTCCACCAGCACCTCCATCCTTGCAGCCAGGAGGCATGTCTTTCAACGGGACCACCTCTTCCCGCCCACATGCTGTTAGTGCTGGCAATCTCTCCCCCTCCCATCACCCCTTCTTGAGCATGGGGAAGGAAAGAGATGAAAAGATGAAGGAAGGAACAGAGGGAGGAAGCAACAGGGAGGAAGGAATGGAGGGTGAAAGGAAGGAATGGAGGGAGAAAGAGAGGGAGGGTGGGAAGGACCATGTCTTGGTACTTGCCCCAGTCCCATCCTCCTCCACTGGAGACCCTCAGATCTGCCCCTGTCCTGCCCAGGCGCCCTTGATGCAAGTGATGTAGAGCTGGCCATACCCACCAAGTAGGCCACGCTTAGCCCAGCCATGCCCACCCAGTAGGGCATGACCATCCCGCCCCCCGCCCCCCGAGGGCAACCACAGTGCTGATGCGGCCCTCAATGAAATTGAGTTTGACACCCCTGACTTAGGGCATAAATGAGGTTGGTTATTATAAATATGAACCACTAACACTTTCTGGAGAGCAGGATGTATGTCATTTTCTGTTTACCTCGAGTCTCTGTCTGTATTTTCCTTCTCTTAGTTGAAAGTGGTATTTTCTAGCTTATGCCAGCAAAAACACTGCTTTCTGATTTGTCAGCTGGACTTAACTTTGTTCAAGGAAACCCTCTTCACTATTGGATGGAGATAAAAATGCTCTTTCACTTCATTTTCTCAGCTTTTCCTCAGGAAGCACCGCAACTTCCCCTGCAAGTCTTTCTTGGGGGCATACTGGTTATGATAATTGTTTGGTGTACAGAATGTCTGCGTATATTTTTAGTTTCTACTCTATTTGGTTGTGCTACCTGCTTTTGTACTTGGCTGGTGGGCCTTCTTCCTTCCTTCCTTCCTTCCTTCCTTCCTTCCTTCCTTCCTTCCTTCCTTCCTTCCTTCCTTCCTTCCTTCCTTCCTTCCTTTTCAAAACTGGAATGATCTGCATGTTAAGCATGTGTTATAATCACTTTGCCATTGATAAAGATTTATAACTGATCTTCTTAAGGAAAACCTGGGAAAAAACAGAAAACCAGTAGATCTGCAATATATATGTGATTTTAAAGCTTTAAGCATATGCTTTTATATCTATGTATACTGAATGTAGAAAGATGATAGATAGAGCTATGAATACACTTAAAAGTATATATATCTAGTAAGTTCTACCAACACAAAAAAAGTGTTTGAAAATTGCTTCCTTAGAATGGAAAGTTGGGTGGAGATTTTTTAAAAAATGTAATTTATTTCATAAATTTAGAAACTGCCAAACTCCATATGTCTCTGGGTGACTTGTACTTTAAAAAAGTAGGAAGAATGAAAAATAATGAGATGGATCACAAGTATCCAGAAGGCAAACTCTGTATGACAACCAACTGGAATTGCCCTGTGGGGGCTACAGTTGATTCTCATTTGGAGAAAATCCCTTGCAAGTCACTATCGAAATACCATCGTTCATACCATTTTTCCACAAGCCAGCATCACTACAGGACAGAAATACCTTAAATGTTGAGGGTGGAAATGCCATCAGAGTATAATGAAAACAGATCTGACACCAGCCATCTTCTCCAGTAGGGCTGTTTAACAAATTTGACATAGTCACCAAGGGCGTTTAAGAAATACAAAGGGAGAGATTAAGAATATACAGCATATGTTAAAGTGCTTGGCTGGGAAGATTTTGTCATTGTTGGCTCTTGCATCTTCCCTTTTCAAAGAGATAACTATATTTTGAGACAGCAGTGCAGACAAGAACTCTGGCATTGTAGCTGTACTGATGTATGCATGAACTCTCTTTGAATTAGATTTATCTTGCAAATAATCTTGCAAATACTGGCAGGTGGGCATGATGAACAGTTTACATTATGCAGAAATGGGCTTTATAGGCCCCTACCTCTCTGTAATAAAACTTTACTTAACTAAGAAAAGAAAGGGGAAAGTATCATGTCATAGTGGAGTAGGCTAAAAGAAAGGCAGATAACTTGGAGAAAACAATCACAGCAGAAAATTACAATCCCAAATGTGTTAAAATGTTACTTTAAATTCAGAACACAGGAAAGAAGTTCTGCTGTTTTTATTGGTATAAGAATTGCAAGAGCACGTTGAAATGTTATGCAATAACTTTCACATTCAGTGGAAAGTACTGCTTCTTAACTTTAATACCCATCAAAATGTTGCTTCTACATACTTCATGTTTATTTATATGAGCCCACTGCCTAATGAAATTGTGAACTAATAAGACATGCTCCACGTTCGTTTAGAGGAAGATATTCTGGATTTACAGTTTTTAGAGTTGTAGCTTTGGGACTCTGGATTAGCCACTCTGGCATACTTCTTCCTGGCCTTCAAGACCAGAGTGGAGGACCACAGAGTATTGCCTTTTAATAGCTTATTTTACTGATTTGATTATTTGAGAAGGTTTTTTAAATGACATTTCTGTTCCTATGGTTTAATGTTTTGGAAAAATAGCAGATCTTTTTTATTGATTTACTTTACTTATCAAATTTATACATCATCCATTTCATTATCTAAGTGACTCTGAGTGGTTTACAGGTAAGATTTTCCTCTTGTGCATCTTGTCTTACTTTGATAGGGGAGAAAGAGAGGGAGAAAAGTATTTTTCCAATGACAAAAAAGATTGTCAATTAATGGTATAAGGACAGATGTACCTCCTACTGTACTTCATGTTATAAAATTTCACAGAGCTCAAATTTAATGTGTAGCACAATCATTGTAAGAAGATGAATAGCAGATTGTTTAGAATTCAGACCATCTTTTAATATAAGGGTATACCTATTCTCTGGGGTGTATATATAAATATTGTAGGGATGAAGAGAGATGCATATCCTCTCCTTTAAAAGCCTAGTTTGGACTCTTGTTTCTTTAAATCATTTTCAGCATTGAATTAAAGCTACCACCTCTAGTCATGCCGGCCACATGACCACGGAGATGTCCTCGGACAAGCACTGGCTCTTCGGCTTTGAAACAGAGATGAGCACCGGCCCCTAGAGTCGGAAATGACTAGCACGCATGTGCAGGGGAACCTTTACCTTTACCTTACCTCTGTTTTTTTACAGGTACCATGTTTTTATGACTCACCTGCTTGGTAAGTAGATGGAATGTAAATGTCTTGAAATTGGACTTGAAATAGGAAGCAGGTGAAATATTTGGTTTATTTTGTGACAGAAACTTTGAAAAAATGGTCACTTTTTCATAAACTGAATAAAAACAAACAAGCGGTTCGGAGAGTCTAAAAATCTCAGAAAAATTAATTCATGAGAAGGAACGAACATTTAAAGCTATAGGGAATCTGGGTGGGGGAAGAAAGGCTCAGACACAATCCTTATAACATTGAGTGACTATGGATTATGAAAGCCCCAGGTCCAAAGACATTCTATCTTTGGTTCTAGATAGAATTGCACTGCCTCAAAGAAACCCAGTGTACAATTTGGGTGTCCTCTTAGTCTTAGAGCTCTGCTTGAAGAACCAATATCCTCATCTTGTCTGTCAAGAGCATTTGCTCCTGGATTGGGAAACCTTGCTTGCACCATCTCACATTTGGATTACTGCAATGAAGTTTACATGGGTTTGCTTTTAGCGACTACTCAGAAGCTACAGCTAGTCCACAATGCTGTGGCAGAGGTAGTTATAGGTATATCCTGCTGTGTTGGTATAACACCCCTACTCTGTTAGCTGTGCTAGTTATCAAGGCAGTTTTGAGTGTAATTCAGCTTCTGGTTTTTACCTATAAAGCCCTTCATGGTTCAGAGGGAGGTTACTTGTGGGACAATCTATCTTCAATTATATCTTCCTGTCTACTAAGGCCTAACAGAGTTGGTATGCTTCAGGACACATTACTTGGTGAATGTCATCTGATAGGATCTAGAAAGTTGCCTTCCCTGAGACCACTCCCATCATTTGGAGTCACATCCCCCCCAATTTGGTTAGCCCTGAATCTATCCATCTTTCATAAGACATTAAAGATTTGATTATTTCCCTCCCCGACCCCCAACATTGGATCTAAGGCTGTTATCTAGAAAGAGTACAGAGGAGCAACAAAGATGATTAGGGGACTGGAGGCTAAAACATATAAAGAACGGTTGCTGGAATTGGGTATGTCTAGTTTAATGAAGAGAAGGATGAGGAGGGGTGACATGATAGCAGTGTTCCAATATATCATGGGTGGACACAAAGAGGAAGGAGTCAAGCTATTCTCCAAAGCACTTGAAGGCAGGACAAGAAGCAGCGAATGGAAACTAACCAAAGAGAGAAGCAACCTAGAACTAAGGAGAAATTTCCTGACAGAACAATTAATCAGTGGAACAACCTGGCTCCAGAAGCTGTGAATGCTCCAACACTGGAAGTTTTTAAGAAGAAACTGGACAGCCATTTGTCTGAATATGGTATAGGGTTTCCTGCCTGAGCAGGGGGTTGGACTAGATGACCTCCAAGGTCCCTTCCAACATTATTATTATTATTATTATTATTATTATTATTATTATTATTATTATTATTATTATTATTATTATATTGAATGATTTTTTTCCTCAGAACCTCTGTGTTTATATGCTATTTTAGGGATTCTACATTTACATTTAAAAAAAAAAATATGACTGTTTTGATGATGTGTGCTGACAATGTATAGTGTAGGGTAATTATATGAACTGAACAAACAAACAAAGTAATGAATGGCTTTTGCAAAGGAATAATTTTAAAGATCTACATTAGAGAATATACAAGCTCTAAAGATGTTCTGACAAAAGAACTATCAGAGGTAGAGATTTTTTTATTATTATTATTCTGTAGGAAATTATCAGAATAGATAAAACATTAGCACTGAAGCTTTGACGTTGTCCTCAAAATAATGAATATTCAAATCCAGAAAACTACATGCATCAATCAGGATAAAATTGGGGTTTTTATACCCAATATTCCACATAAACCAATGCTTTGGGGGGTTCATTTGGCTATCCTGAGCCAAATTTGAATGTGACTGTTAATATTAAAATATATTGAAGTTACTCCTTATGTTGACTCAAACTGAATGGACTGAATGAAAATGAACAAGCTGAGACTGAAATCAGATAATGCATAAGAGTTGTTGGTTATAAAAAGCTTAGTTAGAAAAGTCATCCAGGTCTGGAGGAGGTTGCACTCAATATAAACTATCCTTTTTGATCATACAGTACATCTGGATCGTCAAGTGGAATCCATCTCTGCACAATTTTATTTTTATTACTTTGTAAGAAAATCAAAGCCAGAAACACACCTAATACTCCTCCCTCCTCCTATTTTTCTCACAACAACAATCCTGTGATTTGCATTGGTCTGAGAGAGAGAGAGGAACTGGCCCAAAGTTGCTCAGTCAGCTTTCATAGTTAAAGTAGACTAAAACTCAGACTTTCCTGTTTTATAGCCCAGTATCCTAACCAACTAAATTTAATTAAATTAATTTAATTAAATTTACTCTATCAGATGCAACCTCCTTTTTTTGAATCAGTCCATTCTGGCAAGAGTTATTCAGCAATGAAGTATGTAAATTGGTTGCCAGTTGTTTATTACGTTCAATTTAAAATATTGGTGTAACCTTTACAACCAGAGTATCTGAGGAAATTGCCCAATTTCACACTTCTGCTCAGAGGACTTTCCACTGCATTTCCCCCAGGTAATATAGACCTTTCCTTTCTGAATGAAACAAAAGCTTCTTAAAAATTTTTTAAAAAATAAAAAGGGCATTTCAGAAAGGTCTTGAGCACCACTGCTTTAACCCACCTTAAAAATATTAATAACTGTTTATTGTGCTATTTAAATGCATCTTTAAGTATGCATTAGGGACAAAAAATAAAAAAAACCCTTGCATATATACCTGAGATATTTATAGAAAAGTATATGTGACTATCAATAATAGATGTGATCAAAGGACTGCCTAAAGTAATAAATGTATATACATTTATTATTTATTTAGCATATGGCTGGTCACACACAGAATTAAAAGCACTTCATATTTACAAGTTAGAACAGTTAAAACAATTTTTTTTTAAAAAAAGAAGCAATTATAAAACCTAAGAGGAAAACAGAAATAACATTTCAGAGTTTAATGTCGAGTTTAGAGATCCAGTCAGTAGCTGCCGTTGTTACGCAGAGGAAGTCCTTAAAATCTCCTGGTTATCTTCTATTAGTGCATTCCCTCACTATATGTTGGATAGTCTGTCGGGGAGCCCCGCAATCACATTGTGCTGAAGGTGTCTTTCCCCATTTATACAGAGAATCGGCACACACCCCATGAGTCGTTCTAATTCTATTGTATGTCACCCATATGTGTCGGGGTAGATTAAATCCTGGAGGTATACTATTAGGATTAATATGCTCAGAAATATCTTGGGAGGTATAGCTACTCCATGCTTCCATCCACTTTTGTATAGTGCTCTGATGTTCGGCCAGCAGCTTAAACGCTGTGAGGAGTGGTGGATTTCTTGACTTTAATTGACATCTTAAGAGATCAGAGGTATAGGCATGAATGGGTAGAGAGGAGTTTAGCAGGATCTTACTATACTCCCGAATGAGAGCTTCTTGTCATCGTAAGTGCGGGGGAAGTATGTGGCTAAGAACTGGTAGCCAGTGAATAGGTGTAGATTTTATGTACCCAGTAATTAATCTCATCGTATGGTTGAGTTGAACATCAACAAGTCTTGTATGTGAGCTGTTTATTCATACAAGTGTGCAGTATTCCGCTACAGAGTAGCAAAGCCCAAGGGCTGTGCATCGAAGAGTTGGAGCTGAAGCTCCCCAAGTTGTTCCGCATAGTTTTTGCAGAATGTTGTTTCTGCTATTAACCTTGGCAGCCATATTCTGAATATGTTTTTTAAAAGACAGGGTCCTGTCTAAGGTGACCCCCAGATATTTTGGAGTTTCCTTATATGGGAGCAATTTGTTATTTAGGTATACATTGAGTTCTCTTTTTGCCAGTTTATTATTAAGGTGGAAACATGATGTGACTGTCTTACTTACGCTTGGGATTAACCTCCATTGGTGGAAGTATGTGCTCAGAGTTGTAAGGTTGGCTGTAAGTACACCTTCTGTAACTTCGATGTCCTTGTGGCTATATGCTAATGCCAAGTCATCAGTGTAAGAGAACTTTGTTGATAGCGTGGGTGGTATATCGGAAATATATAAGTTGAATAAGGATGGGGCCAATACAGAGCCCTGAGGGAGTCCATTATTCAGATGTCTTTGCTTACTAATTTTATCACCCATGATGACTTGAAAGGTCCTTGCTGAGAGCATGTTATTTATTAGGCGGCCCATGGTCCTACAAGGGACAGCGTGGAGGAATTTTCTTAATAGACCATCCCTCCACACTGTATCGTATGCTGCTGTGAGATCCACAAATACAACAGATGTTTTCAATTAATTCTGACAGCTGCTTTCAATGTGGCTAGTAAGACTAAGGACTTGATCGGCACAGCTCTGATAAGATCTAAACCCAGCCTGCTCAATCGGTATTTGTTTGTTAATTTTCTGTCCAATTCTGTTAAGTATCAACCTTTCAAGTAGTTTATAACAAACACTTAACAGAGCAATGGGGCGATAGTTTTCTGTCTTCTGATAGTTTTCTGGGGGGCAAAGTTACTCGCGTCCGTGGCAAACCTTAAGTCACACGTGCCTCCTGGGTGGTGCTAAATGAGTAACAGACGGACTGGTAGCCAGACATCTGCAAGGATCTCCTGGCTTCACACACAACTCCACAGTCCTTTTAAGGACTAAAAAATAGCAGAAATAACAGAAATGTATATACAGAATGGATGCTCAAGTCTGCATCTGGATGAGTGATGAAAAGTAGGATTTTGATGCAGAATGATGAATAAATATTTATTTATTTATTTATTTATTTATTTATTTCGATTTATATACCGCCTTTTTCCCGAGGGACTCAGGGCGGTTTACAGGGCAAATTAAAACAATACAATATATACAGGTTAAAATTAAATTAAATTAAATTAAATAGCCCCAAAATAATTAAAAATTAAAACCTTAACCCAAAAACCCTCAGTGCAGGCCGGCAAGCTCAAATAGTCAAGTTTTTAGGTCCTGGCGAAACAAGCGAAGGTCGGGGGCCATCCGGAGTTCCACAGGCAGCTGATTCCAAAGGGCAGGCACACCCACAGAGAACGCTCTCCCCCTGGGGGCCGCCAGCCAGCACTCCCTGACTGGCGGCACCCTGAGGAGGCCCTCCCTGTGGGAGCGCACAGGACGATGGGAAGTTGATGCTGGCAGCAGGTGCTCCCGAAGATAATCTGGACCCATGCCATTTAGGGCTTTATAGGTCATCACCAGCACCTTGAATCTCACCCGGAGGGCAACTGGAAGCCAATGCACCTTGTGGAGAAGAGGCGTTACATGGGAGTATCAGGAAACCCCCATCACAACTTGTGCGGCCGCATTCTGCACCAGCTGAAGCCTCCGAGTGGTCCTCAAGGGCAGCCCCATGTAGAGAGCATTGCAGTAGTCTATCCGGGAGGTCACAAGCGCATGAATGACTGTATGTAGGGCGTCTCGGTCCAGATAGGGCTGCAACTGGTGCACTAGGCGAACCTGGGCAAAAGCCCCCCTGGCCATGGCTCCTATATGATCTTCCAAACTGAGCCATGAGTCCAGGAGGACGCCCAAGTTGCGGGCCCTATCTATGGGGGATAACACCTCACCCCCCATAGTTAACGATGGAATAGACTGGTTAATCTGAGATGCCGGTATGCACAGCCACTCAGTCTTGGCAGGATTAAGTCGAAGCCTGTTTCTCCCCATCCAGACCCGGACTGCCTCCAGGCAATGGGACATCACGTCGAGGGCATCACTGGGTTGGTTCGGGGTGGAGAGGAAAAGCTGGGTATCATCAGCATACTGATGATACCCCATCCCAAAACCATGAATGATCTCACCCAGTGGCTTCATATAGATGTTGAACAAGAGGCGAGAGAGGACCGACCCCTGAGGAACTCCACAAACGAGAGGCCTCGGGGCCGACCTCTGCCCTCCTGCCAACACCGACTGCGAGCGGCCCAGGAGGTAGGAGGAGAACCACTGTAAAACAGTGCCCCCCACTCCCAACCCCCTGAGATGCTGCAGCAAGATACCATGGTCGATGGTATCGAAAGCCGCTGAGAGGTCTAATAGGACTAGGACAGAGGAACAACCCCTGTCCCGAGCCCGCCAGAGATCATTCACCATGCTGTCTCCGTGCTGTACCCGGGCCTGAAGCCCGATTGGTACGGGTCCAGGTAATGAACTCCTATGAATCTAGAAATGATATGAACATTCACAATACCATACATTTCACACCGGAAAGTGATCAGAATGTGCCCTGCATATGAAAACATGCTTGGGACATTCCTAAATCCCCTTTAGCACAGCTTTTGAGTCACCCAAGCAAAGTAATACTTTCCTCATCATCCTCTCTTCACATAAAGGTTAGGCCTAATGGGTAATGACAATTGATTTTGCCTTTGTTAAAAGTTATTTATCAATAGCAGATGAATAGGAAAAGAATAAATCAGACACTACTATTAATAAGTGCATTTTTATCACCAAGCAGGTTTAAGAAAATGCTATATAGATTGATAATATTCTTTTAATACGTATATACTACTTTTCATGTAAAACATAGTATGGTTTTTAAGTGAAATATTCTTGTTGTGAATCTGAAGAAACAAGTCCCAGACTAGCATATGTTAATCCAAAAGTCAGACTTCTACAGAGCATTATATTTCAGATTACATACTGCTTATGTAAAAAAATAAAAATCAAGAGATAGTCTAAAAATGTATGAGTTGCAATGAAGTTTAATTATATAAATTAATTATATGCATATGTTAATTATATATAGAAATATAATGCATACATGTTATATTTAATATGTATGCATTCACCTAATTATCCAGAATTATCTAGATGGAACAGGCTATTTAGAGCAGTGTTTCTTGACCTTAGCAACTTTCAGATGTGTGGACTCCAACTCCCAGAATTCCCCAATCAGCATGGGAAGCCATGATTGGCTGCAAGTTGAAGTCTACACATATAAGATCTGTTAAGGTTTAGAAACACTGATATAAAATATCAAATCTAACCCTTTGTTCAATCCAAATTAAAGTATCCAGACAGGTCTCTATCCAACCTCTGCACGCCTTTGCCCAATAAAGAGACTCCAGCATCTATCTAAATAATCAGTTCCATTGCTGTTACTATGCTGATGTTTCTTTCTAATATTCATCTTAAGAATTTATTCACACATTATAAAGTAGTCCCCCAAACTGTGACTATTTTCACTGTTACTTTTTTAAGTTAAGGAAATGTTCAGATGATCTATACATAGTAGCAAAGGAATTCCAAGAAACAGAATTCTCTGGTGTCATCTAGTAATTGTTCAGATTTTTGCAGTCTAGATCTGGTAGCTAACTCTAACCAAGGCCTACTAGCAATGAAAAACAGTGGGTAATTCTCCAAAATCATTAAAATCACCATCTAGGGCAGGGGTAGGCAAACTTGGCTCTTTTATAACTCACGGACTTCAACTCCCAGAATTCCTGAGGAATTCTGGGAGTTGAAGTCCATGAGTCATAAAAGAGCCAAGTTTGCCTACCCCTGATCTAGGGGCTCAAATGCAGTCTGCAGGTTACCTATCTATGCTCTAAACCCACATATACTCCTCTCTTTATGTGGTAATGTTTACTAAGATGTTGCCAAAGTTCATAATTACTGAGTCATTTTATTTAATTTTTTGAACTCCTATCACTGGATTTCTTATAAATTAGATATTCTCAGTAAAGTCTGTCACATTGTATAAGAGCTCCTTCAGCACATGAAGAATAGCCTTCATTGTTCAGCCTTTGTTGAAGAAACATCTCCATTCCACAAGTTCCCATTGTCAGCTATTACTTTCAGAGGTAATAGTGTTAAAATCTTTCGTTGATTCCCATGAACTCTATTGCCCATAATGACACCGTGATAGGCACAAAAGGAACAGTGTGATTTCAGGAAAGTTACAGCTCCTTTGTTGCAATGTTTCATTTATGGTGATAGCTAGTTTGAGATTTTGTTTATAGTCTAGATGGCTACTTTGGTTATGGTCTTTCAAAGCCAGCAGTGTTTCCCTCCCCCCACTCAAAAGATAAGTGGAAAAAAATAGTTGCAGCATTTTCAACTTGAAAAATAGTGCTGTCCCATATTGATACTGGAGAATGCAACTTGCAGATCCACAAAATGTATTAGGAAATATGTTATTGGCCTGATTAGATTTGGATCTCACTTTGGTGCTTTGGAATTAAGCCATTCGTTTTGGACTGTTGAGATGTAATAACTTTGCCCTAGGTCCAAAATTAAGGTTTCAACTGACTTAGATGAAGAAGTGAACTAAGGATTGGTTCCTTCCCAAAGGTGATTTTTTTTCAAAAGGCAACTGGGCTTTCTTTGTTTTGCTTGAAGATTTCACTTCTCATCCAAGAAGCTTCCTCAGTTCTGAACTGAACAACCACGTCCTGGATGACTGAGAATTTTCATAGACAGTTGGATCCATCCTTCCTTCCTTCCTTCCTTCCTTCCTTCCTTCCTTCCTTCCTTCCTTCCTTCCTTCCTTCCTTCCTTCCTTCCTTCCTCATTGCTGACATCATGAGCAGAGAGGAAGAAATAAATTGTTAAATATTTCTTTACTATCTAATACACGTTTGAGGAAAATAATCTAATGATTTGTCTTATATTCAATAATTATACCACGGAAAAAAACAACTTGGAGAGTCTTAAAGTAACATTTCCCAGCTTGTAACCATGGCTTGATTGGTTTGCTGTGATATGGGGGAAAGGGTTTTAAAAATGATAATGCAAAGAAAGAAAGAAAAAACCTAGAAATATTAAACTACAGAAGTAACATAGGCATCATAATTAGGCTGAAATGCTTTCTGTGGCATGTTATGGTTTATGAAATATTAGAGTGCTATTATTGCAAGAAATAAAATGCCAGAAATTCATTTCAGCCATTCTTACATAATTTATGTGATAGATTGGATGACATCTTACCAAGCTTTTCCAGGCTGTGTGTTCCTTCTTTAGTCAAGCTTTAAAAGCTTTATTGCAGGGAAGAGGGGAGAGAAAGCACTCAGTAAAATACATCAAGTTCGTTGCTTTCATAAATTGAAAATGCAGATGATTTGTAAAAGCTGTTACTTAGCCACTGTTAGCAGTGCATTAGGACTGTCACGCTGCAGTGTTCATATTTTATGTAAGCCTTTCAAAATTAAATAGAATGTCCGCTAGCAAATATTGGCCCAGACTAAGAGCCTGGAAAGTACTACAACACCTTATTGCTACTACCTGTTGGATTTGGAAGCTTCATTGGCTGAATGACCCCTGAATTATGTTATTTCAATTTCATTTACTCTCCATGTGATGCAACAATAGACCACTATCTCAGCACTATATTACTAAGTCTAGATAAGATTCAGATCACTGACCAAACACATAAATAAATTATCACAATAAGGATGAAGATAAAATTCTCCTTCTGGTAACTGAAAGCCTTTGCAGTATAATTATATAAAATGAAAAGGGGTATAAAGTTCTATCGACAACTTAATTTAATGATTCTAAAGCGATAAAACTATACTTCAAAAGATAAAACTATTATGTCTACTCATCACTTTGCAATCAACTGGAAGGGTAGAGAGAAAAATGCTTGTAGTTTTTTGACTGCTATGGCCAACTCTGCATGCTCCTTAGAGGAGGAGGAAGATTAATAATAATAATAATAATAATAATAATAATAATAATAATAATAATAATAATAATAATAATAATAATAATAATAAAAACAACAACAATAGGAATACATCAGGAGAGTCCGCAAAATATTAAAATCAAAGCTGAATGCTGGAAACATAATTAAAGCCATTAATACATGGGCAGTCCCAGTGATATGCTACCCAGCTGGAATTATCAACTGGACTTTGGCTGAACTGGAAAACCTAGATCGGAAGACACATAAACTTTTGAATATGTACCTCGGTCTACATCAGGGCTTTTCAATCTTTTCACCCATTGTACCAGTTTTAGGATATGGCAACATCCGAGTACCACCAGTCGCCCAGCAAGGTGTCAAAAACTTGACCCCCCCAAAAAAGGGAAAAAATGATAAAGTACAGATAGTCCTCGACTTACAACAATTCGCTTAGTGACTGTTCGAAGTTACGACGGCACTGGAAAAAGTGACTTATGACCATTTTTCACACTTATGACTGTTGCAGCATCCCCAGGGTCATGTGATTTACATTTGAATGCTTAGCAACTGATTCATACTTATGACGGTCACAGTGTCCCAGGGTCATGTGATCACCTTTTGTAACTTTTTGACAAGGGAAGTCAATGGCTGGGGGGGGGAGCTCATCACTCAGGTTGCAGGGTGCCTGTGAGAGGGGAATCCATGGGTCTCTGGTGGGGGTGGTGGGACTGGGAAGGGTGCCCTCCTTCCCTCCCTCTCTCCCTCTCTCCCTTCCTTCCTTCCTTCCTTTCTTCCCTCCTTCCTTCCTTCCTTCCTTGTCCCTTCCTTTTGCAAGCAGGAAATCTTGCAAAGAAATTGCAGCCAGGGATTTCTCTCCCCCCCCCCTCTCTCTCTCTCTCTCTCTCTCTCTCTCTCTCTCACACACACACACACACACACACACACACACACACACACACACAGAGTTCTTGCTTTTCCCCTTTGCAAAACGGGCTTCAATTGAGCTCTGCTCTAACTTCGGGTGCCTTGGGAATCCTCTTTCCCCACCCCAAAAAGCACAGGAATCTTGCACAGGAATTGCAGCCGGGGATCTCTCTCTCTCTCTCTCTCTCTCTCTCTCTCTCTCTCTCTCTCTCTCTCTCTCTCTCTCTCTCTCTCTCTCTCTCTCTCTCTCACACACACACACACACACACACACACACACACAGAGTTCTTGCTTTTCCCCTTTGCAAAACGGGCTTCAATTGAGCTCTGCTCTAAGTTCGGGTGCCTTGGGAATCCTCTTTCCCCACCCCAAAAAGCACAGGAATCTTGCACAGGAATTGCAGCCGGGGATCTCTCTCTCTCTCTCTCTCTCTCTCTCTCTCTCTCTCTCTCTCTCTCTCTCTCTCTCTCTCTCTCTCTCACACACACACACACACACACACACACACACACACACAGACAAAGACACAGACACAGACACACACATACAGACACACACATTCCCTGGCTTGCCCCGGAAAAATGATTTCCTCATTTTTTCCTCCCTCCCTTTCCTTCTTTCTTTCCCCTCTTTGTCCCTTCTTTTCTCCCTCTGGGAGCTCTCTGTGGACTGGAGCCTGCCGGCGGAGGTCGGGGCCAACCGTACCGAGTCTCCAGCTGATCAGCTGCCCTGCATGCAACCTCCTGGGCACACAGCATTGCAGAGAGCTCTCAGCAGGTGGGCGCAATGCTGTGCACCCAAGAAGCTGTATCCAGGGCAGCCGATCAGCTGGAGACTCGGTACGGCCGGCCCTGATCTCCGCCAATGGGCTCCAGTGTTTTGAAAACACTGCATTTTTAGTTCTTTTTTATTTCTAGGTGCTTGTTGGTTACTCCAGTGGCTAAAAATAATTTGATCAATTTTGCAGACAATACCATCCAGACTCGAAGGAAGTCCTGAAGCAGCCCAACCACTCCACCCCACCGAAACAGCAAGGGGGCGTCACTGCTCCCTCCCCTCTCCCGCAGATGCAGGTTCATCTGTTGCACTTTTGGCATGGACTGCTACAGATTTCAAGCAAATTTCCCCAGCCCCGTGTGGAAAGAGTGAGACCCAACAGGAAATTCTGAAGGCAAAGCGGGCGCTCGCTCCCCACCCCCACCCCTCGGAGCACTCTCCTGTTCCCTCATATTTATTTTGGGAAATTAAGCTGCATCTCAGGAGAAGAAAGGCATTGATGGCAGCCACAGGGCATTCAGTGGGCACCGAAGCCGAACTGGGAACAGTTCTCCTTCTTGTCCATCCTCTCCCATTAGTTCTCCCCCCCCCCACTCTAGCTACTTACGATCAGCGGCAGGGAGCAGGTGGTGAAAAGGGCGGTCCTGAGTGCCAGCAGGACCAACTGGCCCAGCTCCTTGTGTGCCCAGAGGGAGTCTGGAAGGCGCAGCTGCACCCTGTGGGTTGATCAGGTGGGTCCTGTGTGGGGGCTGCTGGCATGCCATCTGATGCCCAGACAGTACTGCACATTGCTGCCAAAGCCGAGGAATGGCAGGGCACAGAAGAGTGCACAGAGGACGGCCGCCATGCCGGTGAGCAACAAGGGGATTTCTCCCCCCCACTCTTTCCCTGGCTTGCCCCGCATCTGAAAAGTTGGTCAAATTATTTTTGGCCACTGAAGGCAGAGTAACCAACAAGCACCTAGAAATAAAAAAAAACCAAATGCTTCTCTAGTAGTAAAAAATGCAGCGTTTTCACCTAAACACTGGAGCCTGTCAGCAGAGGTTGGGGCTGGCTGTACGGGGCCATGAGGGGTATCACAAGCTCACAGGGGCGGAAGAGGAAAAAAAGATGGAAGACACTGCAACAGAGAGAGAGAGAGAGAGAGAGAGAGAGAGAGAGAGAGAGAAGGGGGAAAAGAAGGACAGGGACTACCTGCCAAGGGAGTGGATGGCTCTTTTCCCTTGCTTCTGAAGTAAGAAGATGGGGGGAAGGATGACATGGATCCCGCATGAGAAGAGTTCAATCCGGTTGTAGCACAATGAGTCACTGGGGAGGGTGGGGCCTCACTCTGCGCCTGCGCTCTTTGCACGCCCTCAGTAGGGTTATTGCAGGGCAGGCCGCTGCCAAGCAGCTTGTTTTCCAGCAGTAAGTGTTGGGAAGGAGTGGAGGGGGGGAGGCAGGGGGGACGAAGGCGACACCATGTGCCACCAGCCACGTGCTCGCGTACCACCAGTGGTACGCGTACCACCGGTTGAAAAGCCCTGCTCTACATCCATGAAGTGACATCAACAGGTTGTACCTGCCAAGAAAAATAGGGTGCAGAGGGCTATTGCAAATTCCACCAAACTGTAGAAGAAGAAAAACGAAGTTTGAATGACTATGTGAATCAAAGTACAGAAAAAACTGCTTCAGGCTATGAAAACAGAGAGCATTATAAAAGTAACAGAAACAAAGGCAGAATATAAAGAAAAATGGCTGGATGACAGATTAAATAGATGGAAAACCAAAGCTTTGCATGGACAGCATTTGAAAAACATTGAAGGAAAATGTGATAACAACTTGACATGGGCATGGCTTAAGATGGGAACCATCAAGAAAGAAACGGAAGGCTTAATACTGGCTGCTCAAGAACAAGCACTACAAACTAATGCCATGAAAGCGAAGATACAAAAATCCATTGACAATCTACATTGCTGACTTTGCAACAACAAAGCTGAAACTCGCATTATGAATTTGGTTAATTGTATATTATGCATAATTTTTATTTAGAATATGATTATTGTAACTATAATCCTGTATTTAGCTCTGGGAAGTGGGGGGGGAAGTGGGTGGGTTTGGGGTGGGAGGGATTTGGGGATATATTGTAAAATTTTGTTTTTGTAAAACTCTTTAATAAAAAAAACAAAGCTGAAACTGTTTCACATCTAATATGTGAGTGTAGCAAAATCGTGCAAACTGATTACAAAGCTAGACATGACCGAGTTGCTAAATTAATCCACTGGGCATTGTGTAAAAAATACAACTTGCCTGTGTCTGAAAAGTTGTGGGAACATAGGGTGGAAAAAGTTGTTGAGAATGAGAGGGTGAAGATCTTGTGGGACTTTCAAATACAGATTGCCATTTGGAACACAACACGCCAGATATTGCAGTTGTAGAGAACTGAAGTGTATAGCTGATTGATATCGCTATACCAGGAGATGCCAGAGTCAAAGAAAAAGAACTGGAAAAAATTACAAAATATCTTGATGTGGCCATTGAAACTGTGCGATTATGGATGAAACGTGTAACTGGCACTGATGGTTGACACGGGTTGCTGCCAGCATCCTAGTTATCAACCAGGTACCTCCTTAAAATGTAAGATGTTCCAAGTAGTGCAGTTTTTTGTAGCATTGCTGGAGTTATTGCAGGATAACAGCCAGCATTGGAGGCGCTAGCATGGCCAGTCCTAGAGAGAGCAACGGCGGCAGCTGCAGTAGCCGCCCCAGAAGCTAACGAGAGTTTGCCCTCCATCACCCATTCGCCGTTCGCCATCAGCCACTTTACCATGGGTCGCCATGCCTACCTCCATTCACCCAGTGATCCTGCCACCCAGCAGAAAAGAGAAAAGATCTGAGAGGTATTTTTCCAGCGTATAAGACGACTCGGCGTATAAGACGACCCCCCAACTTTTGAGGTGATTTTCATGGGTTAAAAAGTCGTCTTATACGCCGGAAAATACGGTATATGAAATATGTATAGATTAGGCATTCAAACAGAAAATAATACAAGTTAAATTAATTAATCATTAATTAGCTCATACTGGTTAAACTCATGTTCCAACCAATCTGTATTATATTCAAAAATACAGATGGCAAATACTGAGTAAATTACAAAGAACTACATTCTGCCTGCCCTCTTCAGATACTCCCCGCCCGGGTCTCCTTTGAAAGATTCTCCATAAAAATATATTCTAAAAATTCCCATATATGGTTTTTTTTTAAATTGCAAAGCAAAGTAGAAACAAACTAAAAAAAACCTTAAGATTGAGAAGAACTGAGTTTTTTCTACATCTAGCAAAGACACCACATCCAGCAAAGTTGCAAGTGGGAGAAAAATTATTTTGCATGAAGGAAACAGATGACTAAAATTTTAAGAGAACTGAAGCATCAACCATTTTTTTTTATCCTTTCCTCTCTCCTTTCCTTTTTCTTTTGAAAAGGAGGGATGCAATAAAATAAGTAGCAGGTATAAAGCAAAAAATAAAAATAAAAAATCAGTTATCGCTTGGAAAACCATATAATTCAGGTATACATTGCTCAGATTGTGAAAGGATCAGACTGCATCTTCAGAAGTATCTTCGCTTCTGACTGAGAAGAAAAATATTGAGGAATGAATGGAGCAGTCAAATAATGACCATGCCAGACAATCAGAAGATTTCTTCTTATTTGCTTTAGAACAAATTTCTATACAACATTTTCAGTCCTTCCCATCCCTGGATATGATTTTATCTCTGTGCCATTTCTGCACATGATGTCTGATCAGTCTCTTGATTAGTCAGCCTGCTTAAATTCTTCAGAGGTAAGTGGATTTAAACAGATGAATTGGCTTATGGCTATACTTGGTGTGCTTTCTTTCTTTCTTTCTCTCTAGTTCTTTTTATAAATTGAGAACATCTGTGCTTCTTTGCTCTGAAAGTGACAAAACAGGTACGGATCAAAGCAAATTTGCAATTAGGATTTCAGTGATAAATCTGAAATCCTTACACCTAAGGGAGATTTTTGTTGTCTGTATAATTAATCTTGGTCTTCATATATTATCTTTTTAATAGTCTGGTTCCCCAGGTTCCTAGGGCTACGACCATGGGGTGACCTGTTGTAGGAATGTGCAAGAATTAAATTACTTTCAAAATAAATAAAGCTTTCATCATTCCTGTAAAATTATCCTTACTTTAATCCATGTACAACTTGAAAATCATGGTGACTATCTCTGGTGAATTTCCTGTTGTGTCCCATTTGTGCTAGATGTTATCCTGGGAAGGGAAGAGAGTAATATTAAATTTCTCTTCCTGTTTCTTTTACATTCTTTATATAGGAATATATATGAAGGATTTTCTTAAACTAAACTCAAGGATTTCAACCATTAAAGCTCCTATATTTATGTTTATGAAGATTCTCAGTCATCCAGGTCATGGTTGTCCCGAAGGTGTTTTTTCAGAAGGCAATTGGACTTTCTTGTTTTTTCTTTGAAGAGGTTTTGCTTTTCATCCAAGAAGCTTCTTCAGCTCTGACTAGATGGTGGGGAATGGAAGGATTTATGTTCCTTTGAAGACAGGCTCAGGTAGTTGGAGATGAGTCTGTGTTGTCTGCATCTCAAATTTCCATTCCATTTAGCCATGCACTTTGGGATGAATGGTGTGGGAGTAGGAATGGATTTCTAGAAAACATTGCAGACTACAGGAAGCATTTGCACCTCAGTTTGAAATGCAGACAACACAGTCTCATCCCCAACCTCTTGTGCCTGTCTTCAACAGTGAAGGGACACAGGGCAGAAAACATCCTGCAGCCAAGAAGGTTCCACACATATTTGCACTGCTCAGCCTCTAAATGGCCTCAACAACTCTTTAAAACAGGGGTGTCAAAGTGCCGACCCACGGGATGGATGTGTCATGCTGAAACTGTGCCCACCTCATTGCCGGCAATGGAAAAAAAAGTCGCGATATGTCAAGACATGTGACGGGACGTTGTGAGTTTGACACCGCTGCTTTAAAAGAATGCAAATGACCAGCTGAATAGAATAGAATAACAAAGTTGGAAGGGACCTTGGAGGTCTTCTAGTCCAACCCCCTGCTTAGGCAAGAAACCCTATACCAGTTCAGACAAATGGTTATCTTCAAGGAATATATATCTTTCCATTCCCCACCATCTAGTCAGAGCCGAAGAAGCTTCTTGGATGAGAAGTGAAATGTCTTCAAAGAAAAAACAAGAAAGTCCAGTTGCCTCCCCAAAAAGCACTTTTGGGACTCCTGTGTTTATTATATTATTTATTTATTAAATTTATATCCTACCCATCTCTCTACTGAGAATGTTATAAATAACGTTCAAAAGTGGCATCACTTCATGCTCTGTTATTGATGAGGGGAAATACTCCTATAATCCAAGACAGTATCTCTTGAATAACATGCTACAGGTAGTTCTTGACTTACAACAGTTCATTTAGTGATCATTCAAACTTACAAAGGCATTGAAAAAAGTGACTACTGCTAACCTTGTAAGCCGCCCTGAGTCTTCGGAGAAGGAAGGGATATAAATGGAATTAAAATAAATAAATAAATAAATGTCCATTTTTCAGTTACAACCTTTGCAGCATCCTTGAGACCATGTGATCAGAATTCATATGCTTGGCAACTGGGTCATATTTATGACGGTTGTACTGTCCCGAAGTCATGTGATCACTTTTTGTGACCTTCTGACAAGCAAAGTCAATGGGAAATCAGATTCACTTAACCAAGTAATGAACTTATCAACTGCAGTGATTCACTTAACAACTGAGGCAAGAAAGTTCATAAAATGGGGCAAAACTCACTTAACAAATGTCTCACTTAATAGAAATTTTGGATTCAATTGTGGTTGTAAATTGAGGACTACTTGTATGTGGTTGTTTTGGCCATGTGATAATATTTGTCAGTAGTGGTATTAATCCTATGCAGAAGATGGAAGGACAAAAGAAAACCAATGTCTAACAAGTCTCCTATTTGTTCATCCTAGCAAACAAGAATGGTGTAGAGCAGGGGTGTCAAACTCAATTTCATTGAGGGCCGCATCAACATTGCGGTTGCCCTCAGGGGGCCAGGTGGGTATGGCCAGGGTGGGCGTGGCCTACTGGGTGGGCGTGGCTAGAGTGTGTATGGCCTACTGGGTGGGCGTGGCCAGCTCTACATCATTTGCATCAAGGGTGCCTATGGGGGCCTGGGCAGGAGTGGGACAGATCTGAGGGTCTCTGGCAGAAGGAGGGTCTCTGGGCCATGGCCAAGGCAGTGGAGGCTGTTCCCTCACTGTTTCCAAGGTGGCTTCGCGGGCCACGTGAAACCACTTGGTGGGCCGGATCCGGCCCCCGGGCCTTGTGTTTGACATGTCTGGTGTAGAGGTACAATATTGTCTATATTTCTAGATTTCTCTGACTTATTAGTGGGAAGCCCTCTTGGTTAGTATGTCTTCTTTCACTGTACTTCCCTCTTGTGTAGTGTTGGAAAGGTTAATTCTTCAAGTCACTAGTATGGTGAAACCCTGATAAATAACAATACCTATCTTAGTGGTTAAGACACATTGACATGGCTAATGATGTAGAAGCAATATTTTTGCACTCATACATTCATGGGACAATTTGGAACCCAAAGAATAGGCCCATAAATCTCAGATATATTGAGCCAATATTTTAGGTTAAAATTAGTAGACTAAATTAGATTAAATACTAGATTAGTATTCAAGTTTGCACCAGAAGTTTGTATGGTATTTACATATAGCACTTCTGTACCTCAGAAAGTGAAAGATCTTTCAAGGAAATGAGCTATCATTCACTTCCTGAATCTATTTTTTGATGAGTTATGACTCCTAAGACTTCCATTAAAAGGAAAATAACTCAATGCAAAACAGTCACGATTAAAAAAAAAAAACCTTCAAGTCCTAGGCCAGTCTTACATCAAATGTATAACATTTTAATTTAGCCTAGGAGTAGAAGTAAGGATGGAATACATCATCCTTAGCCTTGAATGTAGTCTCACAAATTCATATTATATTCTATTTCTAGGGTTGACAAAGAGGTTCATAGATTTAACTGCTGATGCCAGACAATATTTCTTTGCAGGATTACAAACAGATAGAAAGCCAGCTAGAGCTTCACATTTCTCATGGGGGCTGCTTGATCTACAGTCCCAGTTTCCCCACTCCCCCTGTTTTCAAAGTTTTCTCTAACCTTAGACTGCTTCATAATTTAATTGACAAGTAGATAATGTTATTTATGTTCACTGTTCAAGTAATGGCTGTTTATGAATGAGACATATGTCCTAAGATATGTCATCAGAGGAAAAAGATACCTCCCATTCAGCAAGCAATCTAAGACAAAGGAGCTCTTCATGATATAGAACCTGGTTATATGAGGCATATAACACACTGGCAGTTAAATGCCACGATCCCAAATCCTTAATCTCTACCCACACTGACTCTAGTTTGACTGGAACAACAAAAAAATCATTGGCCACACTACCACTCACCATGCTCATGAGTTCATCGAAGCCTGGCTCTCCATAAGCAATTCCATCAACAGACGCATTGACCTACAATCAGCCTATGAATCCCTCAGAATCCAAATTAACTGCACAGCCAACCAGAGACAGCACCAACTGTCAACCAACCCATGCAAGCCCCCTCCCCCCACAGCAATTCACTTCCCAATGACCCTGACCTGAGGTAACCTCCCCATCACAAGATCCATCACAAGACTCACTGATGACTCACAACTGACCTATCACAAGACCAATCATAGACCCTCACTTGACACACCCACACCTGAAGCCCTTAATAAACAGAAGAAGACTGACACTGACATTCCTTAAACTTTGCTGAAGATGCTACCTACCCTGGTAACGAAACCAACTCACAAGCTCAGAGAATGAAACTTCACCCCTCATCCTACACCCGAGTTACAGATATTCGCTATTATTGCATATATGAGGCCTATCTCCCTTTCTTTCTCTCTGTCTAGCATATTTGGGCAAAATAGTTGCACTCCAGACCTGGAGTTAGGGTATCTGTGGAAACTCTGACTTTTTATTTTTTCTGAATGTTGGGAATGCTATGTTAACCTGGAGAGTCATGTTATTTTAGTTGTGTTTTTAAAGCATGCGTATTGGATATATAATAAGCTGCCTAGAATCTTTTTGGAATTGAGTGATTAATAATAATAATCCAGTCTAAACATCTGGCTGACTGTGCAGTGAACCATAACTGTTAAGTTCAGACAGACGAATGACTCAGTGAGGTTTAACAGTAAGAACGTTTATTAATACACATATGTCAACTGTCAACTGTCAGAATGACTCCGGCTTATATACTCGGGCCGTTAGAACTGTATCCAATCCACTGCCCGGAATTTCCCGCCGTTAAACATTAACCAATAAATGCACCCCAAACTTCCCGCTTCAAAGAACCCATTAGCAATTAACTACTGACACAACACCCCTTCCCCCCCAGTTGATGTTATTTGTTGACGTAATCTGTCAAGTATTTTGGTGGCTTATGGACCCTAGATGGGTATCTATTGGACTTGCAACTTACATCATTGTTAGCAGACTGGCTGCTTGTTATGGGCCTAGAATTTAGGTTTACTGGCTCTGCAGATTCTCTAATAACTGATTGCTGTTGCTGATGTGGCTGTTGTTGTTGTTGATCTTGCTGTTGTTGTTGAACAGGTACTGTTGGCCTGTCCGTCAGAAACAACTCCCAATCAAATTGGCTATGCTGAGGAGTTGCTCCAGCTAACCTGGGTTGAGTTTCCACTTCTCCCCCACTATCTGACGAGTCATGTTGGTTAAGCCCAGGTGCAGTATCACCCCTGTGTTCAATTTGACCTCCATTGACTGACACACATTCGGGAACCCTCTTTCTTAGTTGATCAATATGTCTTTTGCTTACTCTATTCCCTTCCCCCTCAATGGTGTAAGACAACGGCCCCATTATGTCAGTGACTACCCCAGGCACCCATTTGTCCCCAGGTCCATAGTTCCTGGCCCAAACTAAGTCTCCAATGTTGAAGGACCTGTTTGGAATGTCCGGTTCTGCACTTGAGGGTAGTCTGTCAGGGTGTAACCTGTCCAATTTAGTGGTTAGCCGTTTGCCCCACCTCATTTCCGCAGGGCTTTTCCCAGTAGCCGTGCAAGGGGTTGTGTGTTGAGTTAGCAAGAAGTCTGCAAGTCTTTGGTGCCAGTCGCCACGGATGATGCGCTTCAAGGCGTCTTTAGTGGTTCTCACGTTGCGTTCAGCCAAGCCGTTGGTGGAAGGGTGAAAGGGTGCCGATGTTGCATGTCTAATCGAGTTGGCCTTGAGGAAACCCTGAAATTCAGCAGAGGTGAATTGGGGCCCATTATCAGATACAATCACATCAGGTAACCCGTGAGTGGCAAAGAGGCCCCTTAAAACCTGTATTGTTCTATTAGATGACATTGAAGTAACAGGCACAACTTCCAACCACCGGGAGAAACTGTCCACCACAACTAGGAAGGTTAGACCTTGAAATGGCCCCGCAAAATCAATGTGAATCCTAGACCATGGATTCCTGGCCGTTTCCCACTTATGCGTGTGTGCGTGTGCCTGCTCAGGCCTAGAGCGCTGGCACTGATAACACCCTGAAACACACTCTTCTATAGCCTTGTCTAACCCCGGCCACCACAAATGGCTTCTGGCTAATGCCTTCATTCGGACAATCCCAGGGTGACCTTCATGTAATTCAGTTATAACCGTATTCCTGTGAAGTTCAGGAATGACAACTCGGTTACCCCATAAAATACAACCTAAATGGGATGATAATTCATCTTTCCTTCTAAAATAAGCAGTGTATTTAGGGTCCGGGTTGTTATTTGGCCAACCACCAAGTACCCAGGTCATAATCCTATTGAGAATATGGTCTTTTTTAGTGGACACAGCTATTTCTCTAGCTGTTAAAGGGCATTCAGGTATTTCCTGTAGTGACAGAATTTGTCCTACCGGGGCAGGGTCACCATCAGTGTTAGTTAAAGGTAGTCTGCTAAGAGCATCCGCATGACCCATTTCCTTACCTGGTCGATGTTGCAAGGAAAATGAATATGCAGAGAGGAAAATTGACCACCGCAGCATCCTGGGAGACATTATTTGGGGTGTCTGTTTATCAGTGGTAAACAGTCCCAGTAAAGGTTTGTGGTCAGTGAATATGGTAAAGTTCCTACCATAAAGGTAATCATGGAACTTTTTTACTCCTGCCACAATAGCTAATGCTTCCCTGTCAATCTGAGCATAGTTCCGTTCAGCTTTAGTAAGCGTCCTGGAATAGTATGCTATTGGTTTTTGAATGCCCTGACTATCCATGTGGCTGATGACAGCTCCCACACCATAAGGTGAAGCATCACAAGCTAAATAGATTGGTTTGTTCTCAATAAAATGTGTAACAGTTGATTGGCTAGATAGAATATCTTTTAAGGTTTGAAAGCTGATTCTATGTTTTTCTTGCCACTGCCAGGGTTTTTTTTTATCTAATAATCTATGCAATGGTTCAGCGATGGCAGCTTTATGTGGCAAAAATGTGTGATAGAAATTGACTAATCCTAAAAAGGCTTGTAATTCAGCCTTATTTTTTGGTTCAGGAGCCAATTTAATTGCTTTAATTTTTTCAGCTGTAGGGTGGATTCCCTTTCCATCTATTCTAAACCCTAAGAATTCAGTGGATTTAACTCCAATACAGCATTTTTCCTTTTTTAATTTGAGTCCAGCCTCTCTAAATTTCCCCAGTACCTGTTCCAGACGCTCAGCTAAAATTTCTTCAGTTCTTCCAGCTATTAGGACATCATCAAAGTAAGGGCATACACCAGGTATGCCCTTTAAAGTCCTCTCCATCACCTCCTGAAAGATGCCTGGAGCTGCTGCAATACCAAATTGCAATCTGTGGACTCGGAACGCCCCCTTGTGGGTGACAATAGTTTGAGCTTCAGCAGCTTCCTTGGAAACAGTAAGTTGCAAATACGCCTGCGCCAAGTCGAGCTTGGCAAATATGGCGCCGTCCTGGATCGTGGCGAGGACCTGTTTCACCGTCGGGACCGGGTAAGCATGCTTTTTCATTCCTAAGTTCAGGGTGGCTTTGTAGTCAGCACAAATCCTCACATCCCCATTAGGTTTTAGGGGTGTGACGATTGGTGTTTCCCACAAACCACCCTCGACTGGTTCTAATACGCCTTGGCCTACAAGCTTATCGAGCTCGGCCTCGATTTTTTGCTTAAGGGCGAAAGGCACCCGTCGGGCCTTAAGCCTAATTGGTTTAACTGTTGGGTCTAGATTAAAATTAATTGGGGGCCCTTTATATTTACCTAAAGACCCATCAAATACATCTGCGAATTCATCGCAGACAGATTTGAGAGTCTTATTATTATTATTAATGGTATTTATTCCCCCAACCCAAATTCCCAGGGCTGGGAACCAATTAAGACCAATTAAACTAGTTCTATGGCCTTCTGTGACTAATAAGTCTAAGAAGCCATTAAACCCTTTATAGTTAACCTTAAGGGTGACTTTCCCTTTAATAGTTATTGGGGTTTTTTGGAAATCGGCCAATTGAATTTTTGTTGAGCTAAGTGGAATTTTTTGGCCGCTTTTAAATTCAATATATTTAAGGGTCTCATTAGAAATTATCGATACTGAGGCCCCAGAATCGACTTCCATTTTGCAAGGGATTCCTTGCAGATGGACTATAATTTTTAATTTTGGTCTTAGAATATGGTTTATTCTTAACTTCCCTATGTGGTTGATTCGCGCCTCCTCCCCGCGGTTGGGAAAATGTGCCACAGGTCTGGGGGTCTCGTTGCCACTATGGTAGGGGGTTACCTTACCTTCGGCCCAAATGTCGATTTCGTGAAGACGATTGTCGCGCGGGCGTCCCCGACAAATGGCCTGAATGTGGCTGGTCTTTCCGCACAATCTGCATTTAGCAGAGCGGAACCTACATGTTGCCCTGGGGTGGTTGCCCCCACAGCTTCCACATCTGGTGTCGCCGTCACGCGGTCTGGTCATATTGTCTCTCGGTTGTCGTTGTGGTGCAGTTGGTTGAAATCGGCGACCCGGTTCTGATCCTTCGCTGCGAGAAGGTTTTGCCGCCATTTTTCCAAACCTTCGGGTGACTTCGGCTATGTCGGCTTCCCATTGTTGATCCACCTCCCCGCTGTCCACACGGCTTCCTTGATTAATTTCGGCTGAAACAGCCGCGCTACTGCGGGGGGGTCGCGACTTCCCGTAGATTCATAAGTTAAAAGTTCGTCAAGGACTTCTTGTAGGTCGCCAGTGGGCTTAGCGATGATTCGATTTTGTAACTGTTCATCTCGCAAGCCCAGCACCACTCTATCTCGAATCCTAATTTCAAGATTGTCATATTTGCAGCGTACTGCTGCTTCTCTGACTGCCGCGACGAATTTCGTAATAGACTCGCCCGGCCTCTGATTGCGTTTTTCGAAAATGCGCCTCCAAAAGAGTTCTGATCTTTTAGGCGTAAAATGTACTTTTAATTTGGCAAGCAAGTCAGCGTACTGAACGCTTGATACCGGCAAGGGTTGACAGAGTCCAACGGCAACCCGGTACACGGGTGTGCCACTGATTGTCAACAAGGCAGCAGCCTTTTTTCGGTCGTCGGTGATGCCGTTAACGAGCAAGAACCCTTCGACCTGTCCGACATATTCTTCCCAATCCTCTGGGTAGTCTGGATCAAATTCTTTTAAAGAGCCTAGTTGCGCCATTCGGAGGTTGTTTAATTCCGCCGCGGCCGCTAGCGGTTGACTGTGTATTTTGTTTGAATTTACCGCCTTACGCTCAGCTGATTGTCGCCGATCCTTCACTAGTCCGCCGTCTATCCCACCTTCGTCGCCACTTGTTAAGTTCAGACAGACGAATGACTCAGTGATGTTTAACAGTAAGAACGTTTATTAATACACATATGTCAACTGTCAGAATGACTCCGGCTTATATACTCGGGCTGTTAGAACTGTATCCAATCCACTGCCCGGAATTTCCCGCCGTTAAACATTAACCAATAAATGCACCCCAAACTTCCCGCTTCAAAGAACCCATTAGCAATTAACTACTGACACAACAATAACAGTATAGTAGAATGCAAAGAGCTGGAGAATATTACAAAGTGCAAAAAACTGAAAATTGGAATTGAAAGATTATGGCATAAACCTGCCATGGTGGTCCCAGTGGCTGTCAGCACACTGAGTGCCATACCAAAAAGTCTTGGACAGTACTTATAAAATGTGCACATTAACAAAACCTTCATCTGTCAATTGCACAAGGCCACACTACGTGGATCGCAGGACAAGAAGCAATGGATGGAAAATAGTCAAGGAGAGAAGCAACCTAGAACTAAGGAGAAACTTCCTGACAGTTAGCACAATTAACCAGTGGAACAACCTGGCTCCAGAAGCGGTGAATGCTCCAACACTGGAAGTTTTTAAGAAGAGACTGGACAGCCATTTGTCTGAAATGGTATAGGGTTTCCTGCCTGAGCTGGGGGTTGGACTAGATGACCTCCAAGGTCCCTTCCAACTTTATTATTATTATTATTATTATTATTATTATTATTATTATTATTATTATTATTATTATTATTATTATTATTATTATTGTTGTTGTTGTTGTTGTTGTTGTTGTTGTTGTTGTTGTTGTTATTATTATTATTATTATTATTATTATTTCTATTATTCAGTATCCCCTTTAATAAATCAAAACCATTATATGTATTGTCTGGTTTAGTCAATAAGTCAAACATATTCATATTTTTTTCCCTTTTGGGTCTAATTTTTAAATATTAAACAAATAGAACCCTTATTTTCAACTAATTTCCAAATATTTTAAATTTAATGACCAAAATTCCCCTTATCTCAATTTGTCCCTTTAACCCTCTAATTTGTAATATGAAATCCCCTCTAATAAATCAAAACCCCAATTTTCTTCAGCCTTATTCTGGCTTTCTTCCTTTGCCAACTAGCCTTCCATGTCAGTGCTTTTAAATCATCAAATATATCTCCCTCTATTATTATATATATTATCTGAAATAAGAGAGACAATTTAGTTGGAAGGGCTAGCCCATTTGTATCCATTAGATCCTCTCCCTATTATTCCAATTCCCCATGATTTTCCTGATATGTTTATCTTCCATTCAATCTCTTCTTCTTTCTCCTCAAATTTCTTCTGATTTATATAGAAAGTCTTTTCCATTTTCAGTATTGTCACTCCCTTTTCTGGATTTTCCATTAACTGTATTTGTTGGTCAATTGAATCCTCTGTCTTAGTATTTGATTGTTCCACTTCTTCTGTTATCTTCTGCATTGTTAGTTCTTTGGTTGTAGTCAAAATTTGGGTTTGTGTATCTAAGCTGGCATCTTGTTCTTTTATGCTGGGTCTTATTTTGTCACAAGCTGAATGGAAAGGATCTTTTCCTCGTCTTCATCCATATTCTCTTAATAATGTGTTAAGTTGAGGACTTTAAAATCAGACATTAAAAATAACTTTATAACTAGGTATGGGACCTCTATTTCACATATTTATAGGTAGTCTTTATAGTAGAAGTCATTTGTCAAGTAAGATTTTATAGTCCGAGGTGTTTCATCATCTCATATAATAACCAATGTTCCTCAGATAAAGAAATAGGAAAGCAATTCCCCAGATATAACTCTGAAAGTCAGTAAAGGTTTACATTCATAGTTTAAGCAGGCCAGTTATGCCACCCAGAAGTTCTCTTTACAGCTGAGTTTCTCACAGGTGGTATCTATCAAGGTCAAAAGAGTTTTAACTGAAGTCTGGGCTTCAAGCCAAGTCTCTTTTGGCAATAACAAGTTGTAATAGCAAACCAGCACAGGATGTCACTGATGCCATTTAAAGTTTTTTAAGTCCAAAATTTTTATAATCCTTTTTCCAGTTTTATTTCTTTTTTGTAGATAAAAACAAAGGTCTCCAGTAAAAATAAGAAAACCTTTGGTCCCCCAAGTTTCAGAAACATATAAATCCAATTAGATTAAAATTGTTCTTTTATTGCTTTAACTCCCCTGGGTAATCAGTAGCTGCTATTCTTAGAGGGTGGGACAGAAATTCCCTTCCCTCTCTCCTCACATGGGGAAAGAAACTTTGGGCAGCTTTTGCAGGAAAAGAAAATACTTAGGATCTTAAAGAGAAGATCAGATCTCACTCAGTTTCATCCGCATTGCTTTAGAAGTGCTTGATGGTAAGTTTGACTTTGGCTGTCTGCTATGGCCGGTCTTTCCTCCACTGGTTTGGAGGGCTGCCCTGGATCAAGTGGAAGGGCTGCCACCCTCCACTATCAAGCAGGGGTCCCCTCCTTGCTCATTGCCCCTACAGGGCGACTTTCATTTTTTTCCAGGGTTCCCCAGTGGAACAAAATCGAATGTGGAAGACAGAGCTTGTCTTCCAACGGCCGCAGCGGCTGTGATGACAAACTGGAGGTCCCATCTGTGAGTAATTTCAAAGAGTTTTACTAATGCCCTGTCCCACTGAACATCAAGAAATCTATTAAAGGCAATTTCAAAAAAATTAAGAAGGAGGTGGAAAGCCAGCAGCTATGTCAACAAAGAATTAGCAAGGAAGCTATCACAATCCAAGAACGAGGAAAAAGTAAGTAGCAGAAAGAACTTGGATCAGAAGAAAATGTTGTAGTTTTACCTCAAGAAATAATGATATAGTAATGTACTTGCCAATTGTGAAGTCACTCAGAAGTGAGCTGCATCCTCCCATTAATCTTGTCCTGTTAATATTCCAAAAGCAGAAAAAGCTGTATAGTGATGAATCTGAGACATGGATGAAAAAAAGTTTAATTTGGAAAAGTCACACATCCCTGCCTTCATGATGTGCCTATTAAGCATAGCCAACCCAGGTGGGAGTAAAGTTTATGTAGAACTTCTGTGCTTACTAGTAGAGGATGCCAGGTTTAACATCTGTTCCTCTCAATATTTTGGCAGCCACTTAGCACCTGTATAGAAGGAACTGTCATGACAGTAGGGAAAAAATTGGCAGTATGGTAGTTTTTTTCCTTGGTTTTCCTCTGTAATTCTCTAATTAAAATAATAATAATAATAATAATAATAATAATAATAATAATAATAATAATAATAATAATAATAATAATAATAATAATAATAATAATAATAATAATAATGCTGCAGTGTTTATATTTAGAGTTTTCATCTCTCTGAAAAGCCCTCATTCTGTCTAAGAACATTGTTAATTCATAGGTTCTTCACATGAATGCAAATCACTTCTTCCATAATACTGGAAGTGAGCACAAATTAAATAATACAGGATAATGAATTAATAGCTTAAAGCCTTGGAGAGAAAAATGTTCAGATTGTGTGCCAATGCAATTTCTGATAAATCATTCTTTGGATACTCAAAAATAAAACATCACTGCTGATAGTATATATGTAAAGGTAAAAGGTAAAGGTTCCCCTGCACATGCGTGCTAGTCGTTTCCAACTCTAGGGGCCGGTGCTTATCTCCATTTCAATGCCGAACAGCCAGCGTTTGTCTGAGGACGTCTCCGTGGTCATGTGGCCGGCATGACTAGATGCCAAAGGCGCACGGAACGCTGTTACCTTCCCACCATAGTGGTCCCTATTTTTCTACTTGCATTTTTACGTGCTTTCGAACTGCTAGGTTGGCAGAAGCTGGGACGAGTAACATGCGCTTACTCTGCTACGCGGCACTCAGGATTCGACCCGCCAAACTGCCAACCTTCTGATCGATAAGCTCAGCGTCCTAACCCACTGAGCCACCGCGTCCCTAGTATATATGTAGAAATATGCCAAAAAAAAGTGGCAAAAATTCAATTTCAATATTTTCTTTTCCAGGCATCCTGTGGCAAATTTTAGGTGGAACATCCTCTGGCCAATTTCCCTGATGAGAACATGTCAACAATGAGTTTGCTTCTCTCCAGCTCACCCAGTCATTGGTGACTCCTTTAGTTACTTAAATGTAAAGTGGTTTTCACATAAAGTTCTAAATAATAAAAACAAGGTCATAGTTGATGAAACATGGGATGTTGGACCTTCTGCTTTGCTATTAGTTAACTCAGTTAAAATAAATCCTTCAGAGAAAATATGATTAGAAGACATCTGATGTCTTTCAAAAATCTAGCAGGAAAGACATATCTCTAACCTTTCTAGAATTTCTCCAGCACCATGCTGGCTGGGGTAACTGTTGGAATTAAAGCCCACACACTTTAAAGTGACTGAGGATGACAAAAAGTGCTGTAGAAAAACTTTTTATGTTTTTTTTTTACTTTAGGAAACTTTGCTAGCAGACTAAAAATTACAGAAATATGCAAAAGGTAAAGGTAAAGGTAAAGGTTCCCCCGCACATGCGTGCTAGTTGTTTCCAACTCTAGGGGTCAGTGCTCATCTCCGTTTCAAAGCCAAAGAGCTAGCGCTTGTCTGAGGACGTCTCCGTGGTCATGTGGCCAGCATGACTAGACACCAAGGGCGCATGGAACGCTGTTACCTTCCCACCATAGTGGTCCCTATTTTTCTACTTGCATTTTTACATGCTTTCGAACTGCTAGGTTGGCAGAAGCTGGGACGAGTAACAGGTGCTCACTCTGTTACGCGGCCCTCGGGATTCGACCTGCCAAACCTTTGACCTTCTGATCGATAAGCTCAGCGTCCTAACCCACTGAGCCACCGCGTCCCTGAAATATGCATAACCCTCAGTTAATAGCTGGATAGGTATATGCTTGTCACTGTTTTTATTCATGAGTTGTTTTAAAGTCAATTGTGTGGAGTGTTGTTCTCTGCTAGCCACTTGTGGCCTTTTATATAGGCAGGCTGGGAAAAAATGTCCCTAAACTGTACCTTTATTTCTGTGTCTCTTTTTCGGTCTCCATCCTTGTCCCTGTCTCTCTTTGTCTCTGTTTCTGTCTCTCTCCATCTCTCTCTGTCTTTATCTATCTATCTGTCTCTGTTTCTTTCTCTGTCTCTGTCTCTCTCCCTCTCCCCTTTCTCTGTCTTTTGAAGCTTCTTTTATTTAATCACTCCCTTGATCAACTCTTCTCTAGTCCGAGTTATAGGTAAAAGTCAAGGTAGATGAGCATTCCACCAGCTTTATGAAAAACTGAAGCAACAAATTTCCATTGCTCCTAATGATGAAACACTCAAGTTGTTGCAAACAATTGAGGAAGTGGGGAAAAATGATATTATTTGATTTATGTCTTTCATTGGAAAGTTCCAAACAAGTCTGTTTTGTCCTACTTGAAATAAAACACATTTTATCTTTGTAGAAACCATTAGTTGATATTTATCAAAATACAACTTACTTCTAAGTTGGTGACAAATTAGCATAATTAAAATTGGAAAAACTCTTATATTAAAAAATTATAGAGATTACCACTCTATCAATCTGTTCAGGAGGATTTTCCTTAATGCAAATGTTCTCAGCTGAGATCAGAGGCATTTACTTTGTTATATACATTTTGGATCATTTCCTGAACTATTGTATTATGAGAAATTATATACCTTCTTTGACAGGTATTTTCTTTTGTTATTTGTAGGAAGATAAATTCAGCTCAAAACAAACTACAGCAATTCTGAACTCAAGCTGCATGCTAAACTGTAATGAAAAGAATCTCTGTTGGCATAAAATACAAAGACTTTCAGATCTTTTTATTGCTCATCTGGTGCAGTTGGTAGAAATTTTCTCTTCAGTCAACCACTGGAGCTTCAAAGGCAAAAATAATAGGAAGTAGTGAGGAACACCTTTGTACTTCAGAAACAAACGCTTTTAAATATTGACCAGGTGTTAAGATAAGAGTTCACCCCCCATAATGACCATGGATAAAAAAGGAGAAAAATAAAAGAACAGTAAAAGATGTTCCAAAATGGTTTTTACATGCAGTACAAAACCAGTTACTTATACAGTTTCTCATATTCAAAAGGAATCATTCATTGTTGTGAAACCTATGAAATTGTTGGAACTTATGAATCTAATAATTATAGCAATAAAATCTCTGGGGTGACCCTAAGGTGTGTAGTTCCTATATTTTATGCAAAAGAGAGAAAAAGAGTAACCTGAATGTTAAAGGCAATGTGTTTTAGAAATTGATTTATTCTGGTTAACTATTTCACACAACTTTATGGTCTCTGTAATTCATCATTCCATAAATTGAGCCCAACTACAAATTTCCTGATATAGTTGCCATACTGTATGTACAGTTATACGTATATTACATAGATATGTAGTATCTGTAATACTATTTATGAGTCATTTATCAATCTAAAACCAAACTTGCATATAATTTACAAACTTCAAAACAGTACCATATAAATGAATTAATAACAATTGTCACCTTAAAGCAATAATAGTTTTAATTGCATTTTAAAAATGATAATGTAAAGTGATGCTCCATGAACAAAAATATTTCATGGCTCATCTAAAACAAGCAAGTTACTTTGGAGCTGTTGTTTCATGGAATGTTACTACAAAGCAAAACTAGCCCTTTTCTTTTCTCCCCCCCCCACCCCTCCATGGGACATGTAGGGAGATTTCTGAAGTAGATCAGAAACTACAAAGTAAGTTTATATATCAGAATAACAGAGTTGGAAGAGACCCTGCAGGTCTTCTCATCCAACTATCTGCTCAAGCAGGAAATTCTGTATCATTTCAGATAAATGGTTGTCCAGTCTCTTCTTAAAAACCTCCAGAGTGGAGCACCCACAACTTCTAGAGGCAAGTTGTTCCATTGATTAATTGTTCTAACTGTCAGGAAATTTCTCCACAATGGTAGGTTGTTCTCTCCTTGATTAGTTTCCATCCACTGGATGAAAGCTAGTGGATAATCCAAAGTCAGATGACTGAACAGACGGACCATAATTAAATATCCTCTTTTGCTCCTTAATATGCCAAGTTAATAAGCACATACTTGGCTCAGACTAAATACTGATGGAGGCACTAAATCCTAGTAACTTATAATGTACTAGATATATAGCCCAAATTCTTTTTGTTCTTGGCCAATGGCTCCATGTACATAACATGAGAAAAATTCTTTTTGACAGTTTTTCAAATGGAAATGAAAAAAAAATGTACAATCCCTCTTAGGTTTCGCAGAGGGAAATATTCAAAAGAATGAAGAACTTCATCTTATTCACTCAGAATGGCTGACCTTTCAAATGTCCTACTAAGTTATGCCATTCAATTCTGGTAAGGAAAAAAAAAACACTAAAGTGACTGCAAAATAATATTTCTAGGAAGGAGAAAAAATTTTTTTTCAGAAAATGTGTAATGGTCTGATTTCCAAATGACCAACCCAGTTTAAATGGATGCAATGCATTGCAGAGCAATTTACATTTGATGCTATATAATGAGACAAAATTAGTCTCAACTTTGATGCAGCTAGTTTCCTCTTCTCCTTTCTCATTATCATCATGTTGAATACCTTTTTATAGCATTTCTCATCCATGTGTGGTAGACTACTTTGCATTAAAACTACCTTTGATTATTGTGCAGCATCTGAGACATGGAAACCAATTTAGGTTGGACTGGCTCAGTAAGAAGAATCAAAATGGAAAGAAAAAGGACACTGAGAAAAATAAGTGTTGAACATTATTTGTATAATAAATCAATATACGGTGAAATGCTGAAAAGTGACACATATTACTTATAATATATTGATTAGTTGACAATATGGCCAATCACTCACTTTCATCTCCCAAGTCAAACTCCGCGACAAGCAGGTTGGTTAATTCCTATCACAATCAATGGATCAACACAAGGTTAATCCAAAAATAAGTAGAGCCTGCATTTGTAGGAAAATGCTCTGAAGGAAAAAAAAAATATAAAGGGAGTATAAAGTGATGCCAAGGGAGCAAAATAGATAAATACATCCTAGTTATTAGATTAAAATTCACTGAAAATTTGCCTCCTTTCAGATCTTCTAAAAGTTTGCATGAACTCTGCCATTAAATCTTCTCAGATTTTTATATGGGTTCACCTGATATATAAAGGGAGTTTGTGTGAACAAACAACACCAAAGCATGGTGCTTTTGTTTCATTTACTTAAACCAAGGCATTTAGCAAGTGCTGCACCAATGTGAAAAGTGTTATTTTATTTAATTCAACTAAATGGTTAACTAGGAGCAGTTGTACGAATACTTCATTAAACAATCAAGACTGATTTGGATAGTCTCAGTCCTATATAAATTCCCCAAACTGATTCTTCTCATAGTGTAGCTCTTACCACATTGATTCTAAAGGAATTGCAATGTATAAAGGTTTTCATTAAAAAAGCAAATTAGGAATCAGGGACCAGCACATATCAAACGGATATATCTTGCATTGATAGAGATTGACTCAGAAACAGAGCTTGTTAAGGATTGTATGATAAAATGGGCCCAAAATATCCAGGAAGTTATCACAATGGACACGTGGGAAAAGATTTGGGTGAGGAACGTAAAATTTACTCAAGCTCAAAATCTAAGAGAGAACTTTTATAAAATGTTTTATAGATGGCATTTAGATCCTAAAAAGCTTGCAAGTATGTATCCGAATTATCAGCCTAAATGTTGGAGGTGTGGTGATGAAGATGCAACATATTTTCATATATGGTGGACATGTAAGAAGGTTAAGGCTTTTTGGATAAAAGTCTGGTGGAATATGCAGAAGATTTTTAAACAGAGGATAAAGTTTTGTCCGCAACTTTTTTTGTTGGGAATAATTGCAGACGCTACAGTTGTGGACATTAAGTTGATGCTGAACTTAATTACGGCGGCAAGACTTTTGATAGGCCAATATTGGAAGAAAGAGGAACTGCCGACCATAGAGGAGTGGACTTTAAAGGTTTCCGACCTGGCAGAGATGGCGAAGATTTCGGCCTATTTGAAAGATCATTCACAAGAACGCTATATTATGGAATGGAGAAAATGGATTGATTTTATCCAGAACAAGTATAGGGTTAAGAAGTTTTATGTAGCATTTGAATAAGTCTTCTTTCGTTTTTTTTTTCTTTTCTTATCTTAGTTTCTTTTTATACATATTCAATATTATTAAGGTTTGTTTTATCCTATATAAGCTAGAGAGTGATGGATTTTAGAGTTTATAATTGTTAGTATATGATTGTTTATGATTGCTTTTTATATATATACCTTGTATTTAGCTCTGGGAAGTCGGGGGGGGAGGGGGGGAGGGGGGGAGGTAGGGAGGGGGGAGGAGGGAGGGAGAAGGGGGGATTCTTAAAGGAAAACTGTATTTTAAAACTTTTCAATAAAAAAAAAAGCCATCGATACCTATCAATCTCTAAAAGGTTGCAGAACCATTTTTACAATCTGGGGCTCCACCAATCCCTAGTTAAAAACATAATCTTGAAATGGAGATTTGGGACAGTAGTGAATCTTCTCATAAATTTTAGAACATGGTGAAAATCCTTTCCAGATCACAATATAAAATTACTCAGCAATTCCACAAAGAACAAACAAACAAACAAACTCTGCAGTGCAACATCCCTAGCCCTCTCACCTTGGTAAAAGTTAATCTTTATCACTTCACCATTGGAGTACTGGGTAAAAATTCACAAGAGAATGGCAAGGTGGAAACAATTGTTCATTGAAAAGGACTTTGATACTTTGAAGTTTGCCCAGAGGCATTTGGCTGACTTTCCATTTCTAAAAGTAGCATTCATGCTCCTTTCTTTCAGAGAATTCTACAGGAGAATATTAGACCATCTGTCACTCAGCTGAAGTGCAAGGGGGGGTTTCGTGAAGCAAGGCAGTGATCTATGAAAACAAGTTTTTAAGACAATGGATGGGAAAAAATGTCAGTTCAGTATTTTGGAAGTTGTATGTTGTCCATAGAAATGTACAGCAGGAACTAAAATGATCAGTTCATGCTAGAATCCTTCAAACATTACAGAGTTGAAGCTATTTGCTGTGGGTCAGATATCTTACCCAGTGATGTGTCGGTCATCAATTATATAGTAAGAAATATTTGGTTGCAAATATTGCAGATTTACTGGAGAAAGGCAAAGAAGAAATCTGACAGATAACAGGTAAGAGGTTGTTTTTTTTTAGGTCTTACCTTGTTGTGAAAAAAACCCCTCTTCTTTCCTCTGTTGTACCTGCACATACTGTAGCTCACCTGTAGTGTATGCAGCATAGCATACATGTGTGACAGCTACTGAAGGAGGCATGGAGCTGGACAGCTCCGGGCAGGAACAGCGTTCAGCGGGAAAGCAGGATTTAAAGGGACATCGTTCGGCAGGAGAGCCAGATTTAAAGGGATTGGCTGACCCACCGGCGGGAAACAGGGGTTTAACTCTATTGGCCAGGTATCCACCTGGCCAGGTATAAAGGTGGACTGGTACCCTTTGTTCCCTCATTCTGGACCACGTTTTCCTCCTAATAAAGTCATTGCACACTTGAAGTCTGAGTCTCTTTGATCCTCGAACCCGACACCACCAATGACCCTATTTCAGGTAGAGGGCAAGATTGAGGGGGTTGGATGGAGTCACTGAAGCAGTAGGCGTGAGCTTAAATGGACTCCAGAAGATGGTAGAGGACAGAAAGGCTTGGAGGAACGTTGTCCATGGGGTCGCGATGGGTCGGACATGACTTCGCAGCTAACAACAACAACAATATCTAAGTTGTGAGCTGCCTAGGTTTATTTTATATAATATGGGCAGCTATGTGATTTTATAAATAAATGAACATATGCAACCAGGCCCTGTGTATAAAGGGGCAACTTCATTTTCATAATGCATATCACATGTCAGATGATTTAACTTATGAAAAATACAAGCTCCCAAAGTAGGTATTATCTGTTCACTTCATGGTTACCCATAGGGAGAGTTTTAAAAAAATCAGAATAGTGGCTCTGACTGCACAGTTGAAGCACTTTTCTTTTTCATATGCAATACTTGTAAAAAAACAGGCTTTGATTCATAGTTTTAGCTAACAACTGGATCTTTTTCACCCACCTCTGTGGAAACTTCTGCTTTATTCGGGCTCTTTTTATTCTGATCATACAATCCACATAAAGTTCTAAAAACATTCAGTGACAATGATACCCATTTTTTTTAAAAAAATCCAAAAATGGTTAATGCTGTTTCACAGAATTATTACTGACAAGGGGCAAGCAGCTTTGAATAACTGAGGAATTAATTTCAGGAGATCTCTTCAGAATTTAAGGTATGCATCCACTCAACATATGCCAACTATTAAGACAAATTCTTAAGCAGTAGATTCTTAGAATAGGGAAGAAAATAAAGGTGTTAATATTCTCTCTGTTTAGCTCTCCCTTTCCCTCTCTCTTTATCTCTGTCTTTTGAGAAGAATTATATGGTGTTCGTATTTGGAATGTTGTATTAAATATTGATTGCCCCATCCATCAAAAATGGGATTTGAAACTACTGGTAAAACAGTGAAACAATGGATTCGAAATTTGTCCTGTGGGAAAAAATAATGAGCATTCGAGTATATTTAATTACATAAAAATGAAGGAGGTATTTTAAGTACCGTGAGAGTGGACAAATAGAAACCTTTCTCCCCATAATATTAAAAATCATGATCATTGAATGAAATGAAATGTCAACATATTCAGGACACTACATCTTTAATTTATGACTTCAGGGTGTAATGGTATTTGGGAATGACCTTGGGATACAGGAGGAAGAGCTGCAGGTTAAACAACAGTCATGCAAAAAGTCTCACAGAAGGAAAAGGGAAGTGAGAGGTCTCTCAGAAGGAGCCGTCCCTACTTTTCCAGAAAGCAGATATAAAAGAAGGGAGATGGGCTTTCAGACTTGCAAGATTCTTTTACTGCAACCTTACAATCAAGGTACAATTGGTCCTCATGGTTTGGGTTTCTTGTCTGCACTACTTGAAGAGCTGGCAACTGTTACAGAATGTGGGGACAGTCTCTAATTTAGAGGACCCATGATGAGATGAGAAAATATGGACTGAAAAGTATATTTAAGTGGATAATCTTCACACCAAGCCAGTATGTCACAATATAAGTTATGGAGGCACATTATGAAAGAAGATTATTGTTGAATGAGTCATGCAATTGTTTTCTGTGGTGAACAAAATGCTGACCTGATAGAACTTTTTGTTTAATCATAGCTCTATGGGTGTTAGGTGTTGGTGTTCCATTTACATTAAATTCAGAAATATCAGAACGTCTGTAGGATCTTTCACTACCCAGCTAAGAGTTACTTCCACATGATCCATAGTGCGCTACCTTCCTCAATGCCGTGGAAGGGCCTTCCAAGGATTGTATGCCACACATGGGTAATAAAATTGTATTCCCTCAAACCAACCATTGCATTTGATTGGGAGCCTCCAACTTGGAATGGATTCCAAATATATTATCTGTTCCAAGGAAGGCTATTTAATAACACGAACAATACATTTTGGTAGTCTTGAATATATTTCTTTTGACTTATTTTTTGAAGATGAAAAGAAAACTATAATGAAAATATTATATGAAAAATATACAGTACAGTGAAGTGAACAAAATACAGTGATTTCCAATCCAAAATATCTATCATGTGGTGAACTGTAGGGGAAAATGCAGCTCTACAAAGACGGTGAGATTTTAATCAAGCCTAAAATTGTTCAGTTCAATAGTACTCCCTGTTATGATAAACAGATATGAGAGATAAGCTCTACACAAAAACAAGAGGAAAAATTGAGCCCAAAGGATCAACTATTCAGCATTAGAGGAAATGAAGATTGAATGCTGATTGGAAGTCACCAACACATGGACACACCTCACCCCTATTGTGCTGGAAAAGCTAAGGCTAGATAAAATAAACAGAAGGAGAAGAAGAATCTGGCAGGGAATGAAATGAGTAGATGAAGTAATGGGAATTACAGGAATGTACCTGCAACTTGGAGAGCTTGAGAGAATGTAATAACAACAGCCAGGTCTTTATGTATGCATTCCTATAATAACCTTGAAGCAATCGCCTGAGTGCTTAATAGATGGGAAATTGTGCCCCAAATAGCAAATTGGGATATTTCCAGCATCTCTATGTTTGCCCAGTCTTATATCCTAGAGACTGTGTTAAAAAATGTGTGACACTTCTTTACTAATGGAGCTCTTGTTTTCTTTCAGATGTTTCATTACTCAACTAGGTAACATCAACAGTGCTAGAAGGGAGTGAGGTTTGTTCTCTGTTCATATACAAGTGGTTTGCCCTGTCAGTTTTGGTGATAATGTTCTTAGTATTTCCTTGATTAGGCTGTTGTTTACTGTTTGGTTATTTATCTGAGTTGGTCATTCCTTGACTGGGGTATTGTTTATTGCTCCATCAGTTATTTATTTACAGGGGCGACATGATAGCAGTATTCCAGTATTCGAGGGGCTGCCACAAAGAAGAGGGTGTCAAACTATTCTCCAAAGCACCAGTAGGTAAGACAAGAAACAATGGTTGGAAACTGACCAAAGAGAGAAGATAAAATAATATTTATTGTCATTTTTTACTGTAGGCACAACGACACACATCAAAAATGAAATTGTTTCCCTCTCTCAAAGTGAAACACATACATGACACACACCTAAAACATACTATAAACAACATATGTATAGACCCACACCCCTACATATACATAACAATAAAATATTAAATACTGTCCATGTTGAATATATAACAGAAGGAAGAAGCCTGAGAGTTCACAAGGTTAATGCTCTATGGAATGAAACTATGGTTGAATCTGGATGTTCTGCTATGGATACCATGAAGCCTCCTCCCAGAAGGTAACAAGGAAAACAGGTTGTGAAGAGGATGAGTAGTGTCCCAGATAATCTTACAGACCCTGTTCAAACAACGCTTCTGTGCTATGTCCTGGATGGGAGGGAGGGAACTGCCAATGAACTTTTCAGCCATCTTCACCACTCTCTGCACCGCTTTCCCATCTGAAGCAGTGATGCTTCCAAACTGGACTGTGATGCTCTGTGATGCTAGGATGCTCTCTATCGTCCCCCTGTAGAAAGTGGTCAGAACAGGAGAAGGAAGATGAGCTTTTCTCATGTGATGTTGAAAGTGCAGGTGGTGCTGTGCATGCTTCACCAGTTTCTCACTGTTGAGCAACCAAGCCAGCCTACTCATTAGCTGCACACCCAGGAATTTGATGCTGGTAACTATCTCCACAGGTGAATCATTAATGCACAGAGAAGTGTGGCTGTGCCTGCCTTTTCTGAAATTGACAATGATCTCTTTGGTTTTTCCGGTATTTAAAACTAGGCTGTTTTCCTTACACCAGTTCACCAACCCCTCTACCTCCTTGAGGTAAGCTTCCACACTGTCATCATGAATAAGGCCCACTACTGTTGTATCATCTGTGAACTTCACAATATGGTTGGTGGCAAACCTAGCACAACAGTCATGAGTCAACAGGGTAAACAGCAGCAGACTTAGGACGCAGCCATGAGGAGAACTTGTACTCAAGAAAATGGTATTAGAGGTATTTGTTCCAGCTTGCACATATTAGGGCCTATTGGTAAGAAAATCAAGAATCCAGCTGCACAAAGGGGTGTTTAAGCCCAGTTTGTCTACTAGATGCTGGGGAATGATTGTGTTAAACGCCGAACTGAAGTCGACAAACAACAAACACACATGAGTATTTCTTTCCTCTAAGTGCCTCAAGCTCAGATGGAGAACGGAACAGATAGCATCCTCCGTACAGCGATTTGGTCGGTAGGCAAACTGAAGTGGGTCAAATGCTGGCAGGAGGCTAGATACAATAAAGTCCTTTATCAGCTTCTCAAAGCATTTCATAATGGTGGATGTCAGTGCAACCGGATGGTAATCATTGAGACCTGTAATTGTGGACTGTTTTGACACTGGCAAGATGTTGGCTGTCTTAAAACACAATGGGACCATTGCCTGCTGCAATGAGAGATTGAAAATATCTGTGAGAACACAAGCCAGTTCATCTGCACAATCTCTAAGGACATGTCCAGGGATATTATCTGGGCCTGCTGCTTTCTGAATGTTAATTTACTTCTGTGGAAGTAAGAGAAACTTCCTAACAGTGAGGACAATCAACCAGTGGTACAGTTTGCCTTCAGAAATCATGGATGCTCCATCACTGGGGTTTTTTAAGAAGAGACTAGGCCACGAGTGTCAAACTTGCTACATCACGTGACATATTGCAACAGATCACAACTTTTTTTGCATTGCTGGAGCTGGGGTGGGCGCAGCCTCCATATGATGCAATGGCCTGTGGGCTGGCAGTCACTTGTCTGAGATGGTATAGGTCAGGGGTCAGCAACCTGAAACAGTGAAAGAGCCACTCGGAACTGGTTCCCTCACAAAAGGAAAAACTGGGAGCCGCAAAAAATGTGTGCACATACACATACATGCGCGCATGCGCAGAACAGGGTTTGACTGAAGAGTGGAGCCAAGGCGAGATATGAACCTACCCTGCATATTTGAATTGATTGGTTGAACTTTTTTACTCCCACTTTTTTTTGGGGGGACTGCACATGGCAGAAGACTGGGAGCCGCAGGAGATGGCTGAATGAGCCGCATGCGGCTCTGGAGCCGCGGGTTGCAGACCCGTGGTATAGGTTCTTCTGCTTGAGCAGGGGGCTGGACTAGAAGACCTCCATGGTCCCTTCCAGCTTCTATTCTATTCTATTCTATTCTATTCTATTCTATTCTATTCTATTCTATTCTATTCTATTCTATTCTATTCTATTCTATTCTATTCTATTCTATTCTATTCTATTCTATTCTATTCTATTCTATTCTATTCTATTCTATTCACTGTTTTTTAACCTGCATTTATATTGTCTTAACTTAATTGATTGTGGATTATGTGCCATCAAGTTGATTCTGACTTTTAATAACCACATATATTTTATTCAATTTGATTTGGCTCTAAGTGGGTCCTTTGGGTGGTGTACTCCATCTCCTTCCCAAAACATGATAGCATTGGAATATATGGTATTGGAATTGGTGATGACCATCTACAGCATGGTGAGTTTCACTTCTTCATTTTTTTTATTCTACATTCTGAGTAATCATAGTAATTATGGTTGGTAATATAAAGTACTAAAAGTGGTTGTGTAAAGGCAAAAAAAAAAAAAACTAACCCAAAAAACACCAAAAAACCTGCAGCCAGCTGCAGAAATAGGAGGCGGAGAATTTACACTTAACTGAACTGAAAAGCTGAGCTTAATTTTAAAATACACTAAAGCAGTAATTTGCTAGCCATTATGAGCAATCAGACTTCACTGCAGAAGCTGGGGCTCTGCTGCCTAAAAATGTAATCAGCTCCCTATCTAATACTAAATTTTAGAATTCTCTTCCAGCAATGTTATTGCTGAATGATATGGAACATTAAGTAGACAGTAGAGGATTATGGAATTATGAACTTGGCATGAACCAGCTTGCCCAGGAATTTTACAGAATATTCAGAGATACGCACATTTGAACTCCTGGGATAGTTGCCGGAGTAGAGAGAGAATTCATAAAAACTTCCAATCTTTTTCCCTGCATGGATTGATATTATATCCTGAATTTAAACACTTCACATTTAGCACAGTTTTCACATAGATGCATTAAAGTGATTATGTATTTAAAAGATTTATAAGGCCACCTGACTCTATAACAACTCTAGGCAGTGTAGGGCACACTCATAAAAGAGCACAAAACATATTAAGAAAAGGGAACAATACATGTTTGGAAGAAAAATAAAACATGTAAATGTAAAACCAAAGTTCCTACAAGAGGCTTGCCAGCCACCCTAGTCCATGGCCTGGAGGAAAAGCTATGCTATTAAAAGACTTTTTAAAGGACACCAGGGTAGGGGGTCTCAGGGGGTGATGCTGTTTCAGAGGGCAGATGCTATGACAAAGAACACCTGCTTCCTAAGTATCATCAGGTGACATTGTTTAATCAATGAAATGTGGCACATGCATGCAGCTTGGTCTGATTATACAGGATGGGTAGAAATAATATTGTAATACAATATACACCAGCTGCCTGCAATTAGTGCAGGTTCGAGTCCCACCAGGCTCAAGGTTGACTCAGCCTTCCATCCTTCCGAGGTAGGTAAAATGAGGACCCAGATTGTTGGGGGCAATAAGCTGACTTTGTAATAATGCTGCTTGGGGGGGGGGGCGAAAGCCCTAATAAGCAGGCATATACATAGAATGAAGGCTATTGCTAAGCACATTGGTTTGTGCTTAAATTGTAAGCCGCCCTGAGTCTTCGGAGAAGGGCGGGATATAAATGGCATTAAAATAAAAAATAAATAAAAAATACAATATAATATAAAATACAATATAACAAATACAAGGTGTTCATTGATTACTTTTTTCCCCACTGAAAATACAGGATTAGTAACTACTTCAACTCTTACCTACTCAAAGCATTTTTCTTAGGGCTACTTCATATGGTGCTCTACTTTAGTTCTTTTTTTTCCCTTCATCAGTCCAAGTGTTATCTGACTAAATATATATTGTGCATTCAGTCTGTTTAATTGAAGGCAATCAATTATTTCAATGGTGAAATAATTTATCACTTTGTTTCTTTTTGAGGGACCCAATACAACTTTTCCAAACTCTTTGTTTTTCATAGCATGTATCTGAACAATAGTCCCAAAGATGTTGTTTCATGAGGCAACCATACTTTCTTGTGTTTCTTTGAAGACATTTTACTTTTCATTCAAGAAGCTTCTTCAGCTCTGACTAGATGGTAGGGAATGGAAAGACCTATACTCCTTGAAGGCAGCTGGTCATTTGCATTCTTTTAGAGCAGGGCTGTCAAACTGCCAGCCCACAGGCTGGATGCATCATCCAGAAGCCATGCCCACCCCATTGCTGGCAATAGCAAAACTGTCCAGATACGTTGCACGACATCACGTGATCTTGCGAGTTTGACATGTCTGTTTTAGAAAGTCATTGAGGAGAACAAACACGTCGGGACAAGATTCAGAAGTCCATCTGCATTTAAATGACAAAGGCCACTCTTTCAAAGACAACAAAGTCCACATTCTGGACAGAGAGGACTGCTGGTTTGAAAGAGGGGTCAAAGAGGCCATCTATGTCAAAACTGAACAGTCCTCTCTCAACAGATGGGGAGGGATACTGCAACATCTATCTCCAGACTACAATACAGTCCTTTCAACATTTCCAAGAAGGCTCCACATCCATTTGCACTACTCAGGTGACCCTGGAGACACAGATAAACCTCCAGGTGGCCTCAACAACTCTCTAAAAGAATGCAAATGACCAGCTGCCTGCAAGGAGTATAAATCTTTCCATTCTCTACCATCCAATCAGAGCTGAAGAAGCTTCTTGGATGAGAAGTGAAACGTCTTCAAAGAAAAACAAGAAAGGCCAGTTGTCCCGTGAAAAAGCATCTTTGGGACGACTATGACGTGGATGACCGAGAATCTCCATAGACATATCTGAATAATTCTTTCTTTCTCCTGTCTTCTTCCTCAACATCCATCTTTCATCTGTCTGTCTGTCTGTCTGTCTGTCTGTCTGTCTGTCTATCTGTCTATCTATCTATCTATCCATCTATCTATCTATCTATCTATCTATCTATCTATCTATCTATCTATCTATCTATCTATCTATCTATCTATCTATCTACCTATCCATCCATCCATCCATCCATCCATCCCTCCGTCCCTCCGTCCCTCCGTCCCTCCGTCCCTCCGTCCATCCATCCATCCATCCATCCATCCATCCATCCATCCATCCATCCATCTATCTATCTATCCTGCTCAAAAAAATAAAGAGAACACAAGATAAGACATCCTACTATTAAATACAGTACATTGTGTTGTTTAAGTGTTCCCTTTATTTTTTTGAGCAGTATATTTTGCCTGTAATTTTATTTTAATGTACGGGCTCTTTAATACTTTATTTTGCCACATCTCTTTTCCATTCATCATCTGTTCTTCCTTGAAGGCCAGATTGATCTCTCTGATATTCAATAAGCTTTCATGGTGTACAGCTTCAGTGCATCTTCTTTGTTGTCTTTCAGATTTTCTTCCAATGCCTCCTTTTCCTCTTCATCTGTCTGGTGTGCTTGCTTCATACCACACCCACCTTTGGTCCTTGGTAAATAAAATCTGTCAGTATCACTGTGTGGAAGAAGGGCATGATATATTTTCATTATTTTTATGGTCTTTCTATGCAGGGATTTTAGCTCTGCTTAAATCCAATCCACTATTCCAGCTGTGTATCTAATGATAAGAATTGCCCAGGTGTTAATTGCCTTGATGCTATTTCCTTCACTGAGTTTGAACTTTAAGATCTTTAACACTCTCATCATATATTCACTTCTAACCTTCTTGATTTCAGTGTGCTTGATACTGTCAGCTTGAAGGATGCCCAGGTATTGTAGCGATTGTCTTCATCCAGATTCCTGATACTATTTTCTATAGGACATATTTATTCTTCAGTTTTCACTATTTCCCCCCTCTTGATGGTAATGGTGGCACATCTGTCCAGTTCAAACCCCATTGCAACATTTTGGCTGTATATAGAAAAAGTATTTAGCAGATATGTTATTTCAGATGGTGTTTTTTCATACAGCTTCAGATTGTCCCTGTAAAGTTGGTGTGGTAGCCTGGTAGATGTTTTTGATGTTTGGTATTCTGACTTGTTGACCAAGGAATTACTGCAATGACAATCAGAAGGGGTGATAGAAGTGGCCATTGAAACATTCAGTTCATGTATCATGATGGATAAGGTGTTTTCCACTTTGGGTATCATGGGAAGGTGAAAATGATAATTACTAAATTCTCAAAAGACAGGTATAATATTACTAAGAAAATACATTCTTACATGTCTACATTCTTAAATGCTACTCCTGACAAGTCTTTGCATATTTATCTGCAGTGAGACTATTTTTAAAGATCTTTTCTTTTCCCATCACCACATAAAAATAAAAATAGGTAATAATAAGTTGGGGAAGGTGTATCTATATGTGTTTTACAAATCATGCTAAAGAACTGAGTCACTGTTGGGAAGAATTGCTGAACAAAATATCCATCTGCTAGTATCTAAATATATTTCCTTTCCTTCAGGTTGTATGAGTGTGGTATCTCAGCAACTGTTGCCATTACATCACAATTTATAACATTTACCATCAACACTCACAAATAAATATCCCACTGCCTTATTTATGGTGAATGGTAATATGCATCCAGGGCTTTAAGTATTTGCTTACTATTACAGAAGGCAGGAAATCTGCAAACAGATCTATATCCTGAAAAGTTTAGGAGTCCCAGAATACAATTGGGATGAACTTCTTTCTATCCTATTCCATATCTCATTTAGAAAGCACTCTCAGTTGATTGTATTGAAAAGGAGAAGAGAATTGGGCCTGGAAAGTTGGCTATATTCACACTTCTTTTTTTAGCCAGAGATTTTGAGTTTTTAATCCACAATATGCATGAAATTAATGTTTCCCCAAATCGTGTCAATAAGTTGGTAAGATAAGCATGTATAAGTGTCTTATTTTCTAGATTATAGAACAGCCAAGAAAAAAAGTGGTAATCTGCCATAGAGCCATGGTGGCACAGTGGTTAAAGTACAGTATTGCAAGCTAACTCTCCTCACTGCCAGGAGTTTGATCCTGACTGGCTCAAAGTTGACTCACCCTTCCATCCTTCTGAAGTTGATAAAATGAGGACCCAGATTGTGGGGGGCAATATGCTGACTCTGTAAACTGGTTAGAGAGGGCTGTAAAGCACTGTAAACTGGTATATAGTCTAAGTGCTATTGCTATGATGAATTTGCAAAACCTGTTGCTGTTTAAATTTCCATTCCAGGCTCCAAATTAGGGAATAAGGCAGCCAGTTTTGATGGACTTATTTCAACTTGTTTAATCTGAAGTTGAGAACAAGTTGCTTGGGAAAGTGTTGGTTGGAGCATGTCCATCCTTGATTAAAAAAAGCTGCCAGTATGAAAGAGACAAGTAGAATGGGGAAGTACAAAATATACCTCTGAGAAGATCTATCTCCTACTTCACTTCAAAGAAGTTATTTACATAAAAATTTGAAAACAAATGCTTAGAAATTTTCATTCTTCACATTTATTGGCCAGAGTCCAATCTAAATAAAAAACATTAATGAGACTTCTAAATCCAATTTTGGATTTTGAATTCTAAATCCAATTTTGAGGTAGTGGTGATAGTGTAAATCAATCCCTCCCTCCCTCCCTTCCTTCCTTCCTTCCTTCCTTCCTTCCTTCCTTCCTTCCTTCCTTCCTTCCTTCCTTCCTTCCTTCCTTCCTTCCTTCCTTCCTGTATTTTAAGTTATTTTGTTTGACAATGAAATCAAGAATAGCAATTTTAAAATGAAATCATTCATTTCTCTGGAGCCATTTTAGAGAATGATATAACGCAAAATATTTATTAAGAGAAGAATTAGAAAAAAGTTGGAAACACTTTAAAATAAATAAAAAACCATGATGAAATTAATGTTTGAACATCAATGACCTATGACAGAAATTATTTGAGGAATATTTTTACATCCTTAAAGATCTATAGGTGGCACCTATATGAAAATCTAAGAAAAGATTTAAGATATGGGAAGTTTACTGTGACAAGGTTCTAATATACATAATAGCAATAACACTTAGGCTTATACACTGCTTCACAGTGCTTTACAGCCCTCTCTAAGTGGTTTACAGAGTCACCGTATTGCCCCCAGCAATCTGGGTCCTCATTTTACCAACCTCGGAAGGATGCAAGGCTGAGTAAACCTTGAGCCAGTGACATTCAAACTGCTGAACTGCTGCAACTGGCAGTCAGCAAAAGTGGCTTGCAGTACTGCATTCTAACCACTCTGCCACCACAGCTCATAACTCATGCAGTGTTTAATTTTTTTACATAGAAGGCAAGTGTGCTTTCCAGTTGTTTCAGTTGCAAATTAATAGAATTGTCTTTGCAGCTACAGTATTAGACAGCACTATGTATATTTTGTGTGGGCAATCTGTCTGTGCTGGTGGGATTACACTTTTTTTGTATTTTTCCCCCCAACATGGAAGTGTGCAGGTGAGTGAGACAGAAATGGGGGAAGTGCTTCTTGTTTATTTCTGGAATTGGGAGAGGAAGTTAAGTTCTATTTTAACTCTATTTGTTAAGCCTTTTTGTTTTAATTAGTAACAAACTGTATAGTCAGTTCTTAGCATTTCCTATCAAATGTCCATGGTGTGGTACAGAGAGCTAAAAAAAACCCACCTTAATTTATGGGATTGGTTATGTAAAAAGTACAAGAAAACAGATTCATTACCAGATGAATTACAATCTGTTGTTCAGCATTGAACAGGCAACTGCGCAAAAAAGATGAGATTTAATGAACAAATATGTGGTGGGTATGATGAGATAGATAGAGAGACAGAAAAGTAGATAAAAAGATGATAGTTAGATGATTGATAGATAGATGATAGGTAAGATGAAGGAAGATAGGTAGCTAGATAGATTGATGATTGATTGATTGATAGATTGATAGATAGATAGATAGATAGATAGATAGATAGATAGATAGATAGATGATAGATGACACAGATGATAGATGATATAGATGATAGATGGATAGATAGATAGATAGATAGATAGATAGATAGATAGATAAGCTGGCAGTAAAATTGCAAGTCATGATCATGTGGTCCATTACAAGGACACTTCTGGCAAAGAAGAGCATCCATTAACACTGCACTAATTGACTTGTAGAACACAGCAACTGCAGTAAAGCTGAACTGCAGGTCACTGCTGGGTTAGGCCAGTGAAATGTCACAATAGTTCTTGCAGTATAATGGTTCAGGGGGCTGGATACTATAGCTCAGGGATGTCAAACTGCCAGCCCATGGGCCAGATGCCCCATGCCAAAACCACGCCCACCCCATTGCCGGCAATGGAAAAAAAGTCGTGATACATCGTGACACGTGACGTTGCGAGTTTTACACTCCTGCTATAGCTTTAGTTGTGGCAAACATATGGAACCAATCTGCCTGTGTTACATTTTACTCACTTCTATTCAAAGGTTTGTAAATAGCAAAATTATTTCTGCCATCAGTGCCAAGAAATACAAGGATGCATAGCAGCAAAATACTTTTTTATTTTTATAATATTTACGAATGAGCCATACTTCTGTGAAAGTTGCACACTCAAGTGTCGCGTCGAGCGACCGATCAGGGTTCCGGCCTCAACTCTTAGAGCCCCGTAACAGGGGTGAGAATTTAGAGGGACTCTCACAAGGGTGAACACCTTGAATATGGAAGGATTTTGCCCTTTGCCACCGACCCAGTGTGCCGGACGTTCCGACGGTCACACTTGTGAACTGCGATAGCGCAGGAACAGATTCCTAGGACAAACTGAGGCACCAACACAAGTTTGTTCAAGGTGAGAGAGCACAGAGTGCCCGGGGTGGATGGTGTTGCCCCCCGAACAGCTTTGCACAGCACTCTTTTATTGAGCAGTTTCACCAGGGAGGGGGAAGTACACACATGAGGAAGTAACGTATGGAAGGTCATAGGAAAACATAGCTCATTGCATACAACTGCTAATGAAGAGGACAAAGGTCATCACAGGAAACAATAAAGCATAACTTATCGTGTACAAATGCTAACAGAGAAGACAAGGGTTATCACAGGAAGGCATAACTTGAGGCAAGGACAATTACAGGAGACAGGAAGCCATATCTTGAGGCAAGGGCAATTACAGGAGACAAGTCTTGTTATATACAATTGTAAATGGAGGAGGCAGAGGTTTATCACTAGAGACAGGAATGCAGAACTTTACAATTGTAAATGGAGGAGGCAGAGGTTTATCACTAGAGACAGGAATGCAGAACTTTATAATTGTAAATGGAGGAGGCAGAGGTTTATCACTAGAGACAGGAATGCAGAACTTTATAACTTTCAATATAGAAGGCAAAAAGGTCTTTGGGAGTCTAGGATAACTACACTCAAGAGTTTTGGAGGAATACTTTCTCTGTTTCAAGAGACTGTCTGTTATCAGAGATTTGGGGTCAGTCATTTCCTTAATGTTGTCCCCCCCATTTTCTGAAACATGGTAATGATGTATAAATGGATCAAACTATTTTAATTAATTTATGCCCTTTGGATAGTTGAATAGTTCAACTGAATTTCATTACAGCTTATTTAATTATGTAAAGAAGTCATCAGTCCAATGTTAATCCATAAAGCCATCATTTGCATGGGCCAGCAGACTTAATGGGGAGAATGTAAATTGGTTTGATAGTTTCTTTAAATTCACCAAATTCATCTGATTCTCCAAGTTCTTCACAAGAGAAATCCTGCATTTTCCTGCTTCTAGTTTTATTATCACATATGTAGGCCCAGAAGTGGCCACAAAGTTTCTTAAAAACTGCTATACAGGGTCTCTGCTGGGAATCTACCAAGTATTCCAAGATGATTAGTCACTTAAATATTCCAGCTCATACCATGGTTCCTAAGGGGTTTTTTTTAAAGAAAACATTGAGCAGCCAGATGGAAACCACCACTGAATCCCATCTACATATCACAAGGAGGCACGATAACTTGGCAATATTTTCCCCACATTAATTTTCATGAAATTGGGGAAAGACAATATTTTTATGATGAAACTAAGTAAAGTAGAATAGGAGGCAATGGAACAGCTTGTCCACAGTGGTCAAATAATAAAAAAGATGAGCAGTTTATGTACAGTAGGCCCAAACTCCTGCTGAGTGCAAAGTCTAAATCCAACAGAAGGCGGCAACTTCATTTTTTTAAATTAACTTAAAAATAATTGAATTAATGTCTAATATACTCTGCCTCTGATTAACAGACTTTGTCCCATTCAAATATAGATGCTAGTTATTTTTTTCTCTTTTTCTTATTCCCTCAGTAATTGGGAATAAAATGAGATGGATTATTTGCTAGGCAAGCCCAGCTGCAAAGCTAGTAGGATGATCCTTGCATAGCCCTTATCATAGAGCTTTCATAGACAGGGTTAGTCTTAGGTACACAGATTTAAAAATTCCAGTATCCCAGCAGATAATGATGTGGGAATACAGAATAAATAGACATTCCAAAAATGATCTATTTCCCTGAAAAAGCTATTTTATCACACTAATCCTCTATTCTCTCTCTCTTTCTCTCTCTCCTCTCTCTCTCTCTCTCTCTCTCTCTCTTTCTTTCTCTCTCTCTCTCCTTACTTACCCACCTACCTATCTATCATTTTTCATCTATCATGCATCACCTTCATGTCTTGACTCCTAGCAACTGCCTATATGAGTTCATTTTTGGAAGTGATTTGCCCTTGTCTTCTTCCCAGGGCTGAGAGAGAAGGACTGGCCCAGAATCGCCCAGCTGGCTTCATGCTTAAAGCAGGACAAAACTTACAGTCTCCTGGGTTTTGATCGGGTGCCTTCAACCACTAACTAAACTGATTGGACAGTTTACATAATTGAGCTTAACAATATGAGGATATTTTTCTATTGCTTTCAAGCACTTAAGTTTTTCCCCCTGTCCGTTTCTAGGACATTTCAAACTGTTACCTGAACTTGTTGGAACAATTTGAAGCAGGAGGATTATCTAAATTAGGTAATAACAATTTGGATGCAACCCACTGAAGTGACTTAAGAACCACTCGGAGACAGCTGGCTTAGTCTAACTGTTTATTGAGGTACCGGACAATCATATGCTCCACTTCTGCTCTTTTATAGCCGGCCGCTGGCTGGCTGCACCAATCAGCTGCGCGTTTCCCTCCCGCCTAAACTGCTGAGCCAATCGGCGGCGGGGAGTGTTTTGACAGCTTAGCGTCCTCGTGGCGGCTGTGCATGCGTGGTGGTAAGCCATGCTGACAGCTGAGAGCTGTCATCTGCTGCGCCTGCGCATTCGTCGTCGGCAGCTTTTGACAGCCGCGTGTATTCGTCGTCGGCAGCTTTTGACAGCCGCGTGTATTCCTGTCACGGTTATTTTACCTCAATAGTGGAACATAACTTATTCAACAATAATACATGTTTAACATTAATATAACACACCCCTTACCCCTCCCCCAAACAGGTTCCTTCCCTGCCCTGTTGTTGTAGATTGCTGCCTGCCCATTCGTAGTCTTGTAGGTAGGCAGGGGGTTTCCTTGTTTGCCCGGAGTGGCGTATGGGTGTTTCTGCGTCCTGCTCCCCTTCCCCCTCTTCTGGTAGTTGCTGAGTGGCGGTCTCTGGTAGTGCCTGGTTAGTTAGTTCTTGGTCACTTTCCTGTGGGGCTCCTTCCTCTTCTATGTCCGGGTTTACATGTTCTGCTATATTTTGGGGGCTCCGTTTCCTTGGTCAATGTGTCGCCAGATGCACCCATTGCGGCCAGTATCTACAAGATATGACAGGGGTCCTGTTCAGTCTATAACGACCCCTTGCACCCACTTATGTCCCCCAGGGTAGTTCCTTGCCCAAACGGTTTGTCCGTTCCTTAAGGACCTTTGCGGAAGGGGTTGCTCTGCATCAGCGTTAGTCCTGTCTGGGTGCATTCTGTCCAGCCTGGTGATTAGTCGCCTTCCCCACTGTAGGTCTGCTGGTGATTTTCACGTGGTTGTGCAGGGGGTGGTGTGCTGGGCCAGTAAGAACTGGGATAGTTGCCGGTGCCAGTTTCCTTTGATGAATTTCTTTAAGGCATTTTTAGTAGATCTCACCATAATTTCAGCCATACCGTTAGATGAGGGATGAAATGGAGCCGATGTGACATGCCTAATAGAGTTCTCCCTGGTGAATATCTGAAATTCACGAGAAGTAAATTGGGGCCCATTATCCAAGACCAAGACATCGGGGAGGCCATGAGTGGTGAAAAGCCCCCTAAGCCCTTGTACAGTGGCAGCTGTGGTGATACTAGTGACTGGAATGACTTCCAGCCATTTGGAGAAACTATCCACAGCTATTAGGAAATGTTGTCCCTGAAGGGGCCCTGCGAAGTCCAGGTGTACCCGGGACCACGGGTTCCTGATAGTCTCCCATTTGTGGACCGGGGCCTGTGGTGGGGCTGGTCTTGCTAATTGGCAGGGGTAGCATCCTGCCACATGGTCTTCAATGTCTCTGTCTATTCCTGGCCACCAAACATAGCTCATAGCTAGGGCTTTCATCTTTACCACCCCTGGGTGTCCTTCATGCAGTGTGTGTAGTGTCTGTGGTCTGTGTTTCCCTGGAACCACTACTCTGTTACCCCATAGAAGGCACCCCAAATGGGATGACAGTTCTTGCTTCCTAGCGAAGTATGGGTGGAACTCCGGTCCTGGGCACTCCGCTGGCCACCCGGCAGTAACCCACTGCAGAACCCTGCTAATATATTTCTCTTTGGCTGTGGCCAAAGCAATGTCCTTTGCAGACAAGGGGCATTCTGGCAATTCTCAAACTGCTAAGATGTGCCCGGCCGGGGCTGGGTCGGGGTCGTTGGCCGGCAAGGGAAGCCTGCTGAGTCCGTCTGCATGGCCCAATTCTTTTCCCGGTTTGTGGATTAATTTATATGTATACGCTGATAAAAAGGTCGACCATCTTAAGATTCTGGGTGACAGGATTTGGGTTGTTCATTTGTCCCATGTGAATATGCCTAAGAGGGGTTTGTGGTCGGTGAAAATGGTGAACTGTCTGCCGTAGAGGTAATCATGAAATTTTTTCATGCCTGCGACGATTGCTAATGCCTCCCTGTCAATTTGGGCATAATTCCGTTCCGCTTTTGTTAGGGTTCTTGAATAAAATGCTATTGGCCTTTGTAGCCCTTCCCCTGTTAAATGGCTAAGGACTGCCCCTATTCCGTACGGGGATGCGTCGCACGTGATGCATAGGGGGCGGTCCTCTCTGAATAGTGTAACCGTGGAGCTGTTATATAGGATGTTTTTTAGGTTGCGGAAGCTGGCATCATGTCTTGACGTCCAGATCCATGGGCTCCCCTTATCCAGTAGTCTATGGAGAGGTTCAGCTATTGTTGCTTTATGGGGCAAGAATGCATGATAGAAGTTCAACAGCCCTAAGAAGGCTTGTAACTCCTTTTTTTTTTTTTTGGGGTGGCCTTCATTTTGGAGTTGGTCGGATGAATTCCCTGGGCGTCAATTCTGTACCCCAGGAATTCTGTGGAGGGAACCCCAATTGAGGATTTCTCTTTTTGAAGTTTAAGACCGGCTGTTCTAAATCGGGTTAGAACAGCTGTCAGCCTGTCAGCTAGGATTGGCTCTGATTCTCCGGCAATGAGGACATCGTCGAAGTAGGGGCAGACCCCGGGAATTCCCTTTAAGGTTTTCTCCATTATTTCTTGGAATATTCCTGGGGCTGCCGATATGCCAAATTGTAGCTGCTTGACTTTAAAAGCCCCGTGGTGAGTGACTATGGTCTGTGCATCTGCGGTTTCCTGGGTAACCGGGAGTTGCAAATACGCCTGCGCCAAGTCTAGCTTGGCAAAGATGGCACCGGATCGGATGGAAGAGAGGACATCTTTTACCTTGGGGACTGGGTAAGCGTGTACGTTTAATGCTCGGTTCAGGGTAGCTTTGTAGTCGGTGCAGAGCCGAATTTGGCCATTTGGCTTAATTGGGATGATGATTGGGGTTTCCCAACTTCCCCCGTCAGTAGGCTCTAGGACCCCTAATTTAACCAGGCATTCCAGTTTGTCCTCAATTTTCTTTTTGAGGGCAAACGGAACTCTTCTGGCTCTGATTCTTATTGGTTGTATCTCGGGGTTGAGTTTTAGGGAGATAGGGGCCCCTGTGTATTTTCCCAGGGAGCCATCGAAGACGTCTGCAAATTAATTGCAGACGGCTTCGAGGCCTGCGGCCTGTGTTACATTAACTCCCGTAATGGTGATGCCTAAGGCCTTGAACCAGTCTAGGCCAATTAGGCTGGTTTGGGCTCCCTGCGTGACTAACACGTTTAGTGGACCTCAGAATTTTTTGAATTCGACAATTATTCTTGCCTTTCCTTTTAATTGAATGGGGTTTTTCTGGTAATCTGCCAGGTGTATCTGGGGGGGTTCTAACGGAATTTGCCTCCAGTTCTGTCGGCAAATTTCCCTGAATGTCTTAAAGGAAATTAATGAGACTGAGGATCCTGAATCTACTTCCATGTCACAGGGGACCCCTTGTAATTTTGTTCTGATTTTAACCTTTGGGTTTAGTTGGTGGACTCCTTTTTCTTCCCCATCCCTGTTTACTGCCTGCACTAGGAACCCTGGGGACTTTTCGCTAGTGGCCTTGTGGGTCTCGTACCTGGGGAGGTAGCCTCCAACTCGTGAAGGTTCTCACGGGGTCAGCTCTGGCATACGGTTCTGATGTGCCCGGTTTTCCTGCAGTTATGGCATTTGGCATTTTGGAACTGGCAGGCGGCTTGGCCATGGTTCCCTCCGCAGCTGGCACAGGTGGATCACTGTTCTTTGGGGTAGCTTCTTGGAAAGCTGCAGTTTTTTGCTTTTTGCTTCTCCCCGTGGTCGTTCCGGCGGGTTTGGAGTCTCTCGAGTCTCCGTTGAATGGCGTCCACGTAGGTCAGGTCTTCCAGTTCATCGTTGTCGCTCAGGGTTATCACGTCTTGATGCACCGATCCATGTTGTTCGTTTGCGGGCTGTGCAGGGTCTCCTTGGTGGCTGTCCTCGTAAGCCTGAACTTCCCTGGAGACCTCCGCTAAATTTAAGGCCGGTTTCGCCATAATTTCGCCATCTTTCAGCCCGATAACTATTTGGTCCCGGATCCGGTCTTCCAAATCCAGGAATCGGCATCTACGAGCGGCGTGCCGGACTCCTGTGATGAAATTTGTCGTAGATTCATCTGGCAGCTGGTGTCGACGTGCAAATTGTACCCTCCAATACAGCTCAGAGCATGTAGGCATAAAATGCTTATTGAGTTTCTCCGTTACTTCTGCGTAGGGTACCTCAGCTACCGGCTCTGGGCTGAAGAGGCCGACGGCGACGTCGTATACCACCGGGCCGCTTAGATACAGGAGAGCTGCCACTTTGGAGCGGTCTTCGGTGATCTTGCTGACCACCAGGAACCCTTCGACCTGCCCCAGATGCAGCTCCCAACGCTCTGGGTGGCGAATGTCGAACTCTCTTACGCGTCCGAGGTTGGCCATACTGTCTCGGTCCGGTTATCTACTTCGCCACATCTGTGGAAGTTATAACTTCCCGCTTGTGACTTCAGCTGTGACTAGCTCTGGTCACTGGGAATTCTCTTCCCTGGCGGTGACTTCAGCTTGGCGAAGCAGATCCCATCCTTGTCGCCAGTGAAGTGACTTAAGAACCACTTGGAGACAGCTGGCTTAGTCTAACTGTTTATTGAGGTACCGGACAATCATATGCTCCGCTTCTGCTCTTTTATAGCCGGCCGCCGGCTGGCTGCGCCAATCAGCTGCGCATTTCCCTCCCGCCTGAACTGCTGAGCCAATCGGCGGTGGGGAGTGTTTTGACAGCTTAGCGTCCTTGTGGCGGCTGCGCATGCCGTGCTGACAGCTGAGAGCTGTCATCTGCTGCGCCTGCTCATTCGCCAGCAGCAGCTTTTGACAGCTGTCAAAAGCTGCCGCGTGTATTCCTGTCACGGTTATTTTACCTCAATAGTGGAACATAACTTATTCAACAATAATACATGTTTAACATTAATATAACACACCCACCCTCCATTTCTTCCTAGCACCATCACATCTAAACCCAACCAAACCCTGCTCTTTCAGCTCTGTTGCAAAGCAGTCACATATAACGTAGCTATCCCCTAAGAATTGCTGTGACCAAATGAAGAAAAGGAAGGGCAAATATATTATGCAAATAAACTAATCCAACTCCTGAAAAAAATGTACTTTTTGTATGTAGAAATATCTGTCTTCCCTTTTGCCTAGAAGTAAAGTAACAAGAAATGAGGCCCAAATCTCAGATATATGAAAACATCTATGCATATGTCAAGACCTGATCCATATTTATTAACTGCAGAGGTAGAGAAAAATTTGATACAGTGATGGCTCCTTACCTATAGTATGTAATGATATCTTTGGACCTTCTTATTTTCTTTCTTCTTATCCTGCTTTAAATTCCTTTCATCAGGACTTTAGTTTCTCTTGCTGTTTTTATATATAGGCAATTTATTTATTTACAATTTACATTCAGGGATTCAGGCAACTGAACAATTTATTTCAACAGATATTTATGACTTCTAACAATGCCCTTTGCGTGCAACATTTACAAGTGATGATTATCTACATCCAATGCCTTAGTCTTTATTGCTAGGTTTCGGGTTGGCAGGAGAAGAAAAGTTCTAATTAATTAATTTTACCCATTAATCATTTTTTTCTTATTTTAACCCCTTGAGCTTGTCACACATAATAACCATGAACTTCTTATGAAAAACCATCAACAGTAGACATCCTGTAAAATTGTTCTCTGAGTAATGAGAACATATCCACAACTCAAACACAGTTCATTTAGTCAATTTGTAGGTGGTACTGAAGTAATTTATAATAAAAATCTTTCTGCCTCTTAGGTAATGCAGCCATTTAAAAATGTAACTACAAAAGCAAAGATTGCAATTAAGTTGTTGGTAAACACCTCTATTCTGAATTAAGGCTGTCTGGCAACTGAACACTTTTGACCATGAAACTCAGCCAGCAGTTTTTTTTTTAAAAAAATGTTTACTTTCACAAATGAATAAATAAAGCTTTTCTGTGGGGTTTAAATGCCATGAACTATGTAAGTGATATTTGTTGGAGAGGCCAATTATAGATTGGAGGAGAAAGGAAGGATACGGCCTAATAGCTAAATTGCTGTGATAACCTGGAGGGAGACCTCTTCGAATATTTGATTCACTTGGTTTCCTCGTCAGAGATGCTAACATTGAAACAAAGTTATAAATAATAATGCCTTATCTGGCTCTTGGTACCTTTTACCAATTGATGCAAGAAAACATTTTTTTAAAAAAAATGCATTTGGGTAGCTCTGTAACTTTGGATTATTGAGACAGATCGAGATAATGAGGGTTCATGTTCTGAATTAATGGTGAGATTCAAAAGCCTGAAAACATAATGCTCTCTTAGTAGCAACTGCAGACTGAAACCAGTTCAGTTTAGCTGAAGATTAAGCTAGAAATAATAGAAATAGTAAATGGAATATATGAAAGGTCAGGAATGACTGTTCTGTATTTACAGAAATTATTAGAAAGAGAAATTAAGAACATCAGAACCAACTAACTCTGTCCGGTCATGATGAATAAACTTGGTGTCACTTAAGGTTTTCATAAATAAACTCTTACTTTAGTTGGGTCTCAGTTTTCTTGAGACCAAATGCAGTTGTTGACAAGATTACTAGCTCAATTATGGCAATTCAGTTCCCATATATCAGGGGTCTTCAAACTTGGCAACTTTAAGACTTGTGAACTTCAACTCCCAGAATTTTTCAGCCATCCAGTTGAAGTCCACAAGTCTTAAAGTTGCCAAGTTTGAAGACCCCTGCCATATAATATTTGGTTACAAATTAGTTTTAATTTGAGGTATTGCTGACCCTTTTTGTTTGGAATGTTTCCTAGATAGAGTGGAACAAAATAGAGAGCTTGTTATGGGGTCATCTTCCCATCTTGCTTATTATTATGCAGAAAATACTAAGAGGATATGAAGATGACCCCATAATAAGCTCATTTTACATTGTTCCATGGGATAAATATCTTTAAGGGATATGTCTTCAAGATGTTACATATGTCCCATCACCATAACTCATGAAAGCAGCCTAAAGTTTTTCTTTCAAATGTTCTGCTCTTATCAGTAGGCGGTATTTTCCCTTTTCTTCAGATACAAACCCTACTGTTCACATAACACTTCATTATTGATGTGTCCTATAAACATAGGAGTCTACACAGCATTCATTGGGTTTTGGAGAACGATGGGGGAAAAGAATGATGATAATCAGGCATACTGTAGCATTATTCCAGGAGAATGATAGTCCTGGAGAGAAATAAGGAAAAGTAAAGGAAAATGAAAAAAAAAATCTGGATGATTGTGCTTTAGAGGGACTGTGCTTAAGTTTGAACATCCCTGTTCTAAACCATTTACCAATCACTGAGGCAGAGATAAAAGTAATTTAGACAAGGAGTAAAAAAGACTTTGAGGGTTCAGAGAGTTGCTTACCTCATAATTATACCAGTACCAAAATAATTATACCAGTAAAACCAGCTCACTTGAAAAATTTGGAGACAGAAACACTAAGAGAAATCCAAGATTATCCATAGACAAAGAGAAGACAATTTCAAGAAACTTATTCCAAAAATCATACTGAAGACATAATCACTGGGCAAGAAGCAGTTTGAAACAGGACATCACAGGAACACGGATCAGGAAGCAGGAGAGTAGTTTACAATGAAAGGAAGAGATCTGGAACATGATTGTATATAGCCAGAATGCCTGGCTTTACTTAGTTAGAGGAGTCAACAACTCTGAGCTCCTCCATGCTCAACCCTAATTAGCTGATGGCATCATTTAGGACTTGGCATTCTGCCAATGACAGGTTAAGATACTTTATTACAGGGATCATTGACCATCTGTGCTCAGTCAGACCCTTCACTCAGAGATGGAAATCAAACTACTACCACTTGAACTACAGGCTGAGTATCTGACAGCCTCTCTTCTTCAGCCTCAGAATCAGAGATCAGAGGTGCTAGTGTGATACAATCTCCCAAACACATTGTATAGGAGCACACATTGGCAAAAATGATTGGTGTTATTTTTCCTGGCAAGTAAATAAACTTGGGTAGGAGAAAGAAGAATGAAGGAATATATCAATTGCCACAAAGAAATTGCCCCCACCCAAGAGTATCCACAGGGATAGTTGTCAAAACTAATAATCTTACAGTTACAATATTATGATGGAAGCCTTTCCCTTTTTGTAAATATCAATATTGTGGTCATGTTCAAATGCATCACAGAATGCATATTGCTGCTTTTGATCCCCTACAATAGATCAACTGTTAACCTGTAGGGACAGAACTACCCCCTACCCCCAGACTTGTTGATCAGACATACTAAAGTTGGGCTATGAGATGAGTGCAGTTTCATCTAATAACAGTCCCAGTAAACAATAAGATGGACAGTTACAACTTTGAAAGACTCTATTGCTTTGTCATAACTTCCTGAGAACACCTGGAGCTCAGGTGAAGATTACCTTCAGGAGGTAGCCACTGTGAGTAGAGAGGGGGAGAACAGATTCAGAGTCATAAGAGTTGTCCACAATACTCCACATTTCACATGCCAGAGAATTCCTCAAGCTTATTCAATGGTCTGAAGACAGATCAAGGAGAAAACACAACAGGAATACAAATCCCAAAAGGTGTGTCCAACATAGGCAAGAATCTGGAGACTGTGGTTATATAGTGCCAGAAGATTTGCTGGTTGCTTTGCTCTGCTCTTCATAGTTTCCATGGTCTTCTTGATGAAGTATCCTATACCAGTTCTTTTAGTTTTGGAAGGAGGTAAGTGTCCGGCTTTATGAAATCAGCTGCCGGTCGAGCTCCGGACGGCACCTGACCTTCGCTCCTTCCGACGCGGTCTGAAGACCCATCTATTTGAACAAGCCGGCCTGGCCTGATGGGGATATGGTGGGGTTTTAATGGGGATTTTTATATTGTATATTGTTACCGACTGTTTTAGCTGGGCTACTATTTAATTCTTTTTTTAATTTTTGTATCTTGTATTTTTTATGTATGCCCTGTTCACCGCCCTGAGTCCTTTGGGAGAAGGGCGGTATACAAATACAATAAAACTAAACTAAACTAAACTTTTAATTCCATTTGATTTTTTCTTTTATTTGATCATTTGTTCTTTCCTGCCTTGATCCTGAAAAATCTCCCATCTATGATTCAGAAACCTATTTATAGTGTTAGAATTTATGTTGGCAATGGATTTTATCCAGGCCAGAAATGATCATTTCTACTAAAGTTGAAGGATTATTCATTGGGAAGATGGCATTTTGCTTTCCGACATCTCTTTAATTAGCAATACATTGTTCTTCTCACTTCAATCACTAGAATTATAAAACTTCTGGGATGCTGTTTTTAATTGCCTGGCTATTTCAAATACAAATAACATTAAATAAAACTGTAGGCCTCACCCATACTTATAGATTGCGTAGACAATATTATGAATAAAAATCTATGTTTTAAACATGATTTGACTTGGAGAAAAAGATGTGCATAGTAATTACCAGTGAATCTTCCAAGACTGAAATAATGTTCAGTTATTTACAAGGTAAAATTTATCCCATCAGCAATGTTAGGTAGCATCAAATTATCAAGATGAAACACTTCAGTGGGTAGCTTGCATATATGAATGATCTCTGCAAGATAATTTCTTGCATTTATGACATTATCGTATTCTACAGAAAAATAGTCAGAAATGTTATTTCTGCCTAGTGGAGATTCTTTTCCTTTCTGTCTTGTTTTAGGAAGAACATTTAAAATTGCAATTCCATTCTCCTTGACACTCCCCAGTTGACAGGATCCAGGAAGGACATCCCCACCTGGCCTTGCTGAATGATAAACCCAGCTATTTTCCAATATAATTTGCATGTACCTTCCCCAATATTTACTACTAATTCATCAGGTTGTAACAAAGTGAATGAAGTCAACTCATGTAAATTATTTCAAAGTAGCATTAAAACCTGGCTAAACAATTCAGATGTCAAGGAAAAAGAAGAGTCTTTTATAATATCATAATAATATATAACTATAATATTGTCTTAATATAGAACATTCTCTCATTAACTACAAAAAGTTGCTATGGGATATAATTAACATTGATCATTGGAAGGAGTCCTTTGACTTAATTGATCCAAAGTCAAAGCAGTAGCTTACATCTTATTAACATGACTGACCAACTAATCTTAGTATGAAGGAGCTGGAGTACTTAATCATTTGTATTTTAGTTAGTATTGGCAGGTGGGTCTCTATTTTCCAAACAAATAACTAAATCAGAATAAAATGCACATTGTTTAGTCATATATTATGGTTTCAGCATTGGCTAAGGCTGGTGAAACCTGAAGAGAAAAGGAAGTTCATTTAAGTCACCCCCTTTCTTTCCATTGCATCCAGAGTAATATTAATCCTGCATTATTTTTTATTCATGGAAGTCCCTAGAAAAAGAAAGAAGGAAGAAAAGTTAAAATACAGAAATACCTATTAGAATTATCCTTCAACCGATCAGCTTTCCTGATCTGAATTAAAAGCACTATTCTATACAATCATTTTAATGTTTATTTGTACTGTTAATACAACAATCAATCAATCAATCATTAAACCAGGATATAATTCCTAGGTACTTGGGCTGGGGGAGAAAGACATTGGACATATTAGTTACAGTGAGATTTTGCTTGGAAGAAAATTGCTCATATACAAAATGGCTACCTCTGGTTAAACGTCTGCCTTCCATAATTGGTTGACTGATGGTCATCCTATTTTTCTCTTTTCTTTACACTTTTCCCAGCATTAGAGCATTCCCCAGAGAACTAGGTCTTTGCATAAATCAACACTGAGTTGATTTGTTCAATGATCTATTAGTTTGTTTTCTTGGCTGTCCATGATATTCTCTGGAGTTTTCTACAACACCAAAGTTCTAGAGGGTCAGTGCTCTTCCTATCTTGCTTCTTCAAATCCAACTTTTACTCCCATAAAGTCTCACAGTAAATACCATTCTGATTGCATAAATCTGATCTTCCACAATCCCTCCACAATGCATTCTGTGATATCCATTTTCTTTGTGCACATTTTTCTGGGAAAAAGGTAATGTTACAAAGAAATCTGAAGCTACCTGCCTTTTTTATTTCTTGAGAATACTTATGGGGCTCAAAGGCATTCTTGCAAACAACAAGAGAGAAACTGGCACTTTGGTTTACAACTTCTTACTTTTTTAGATTTAATGAAAAGGATCTGAAATAAGCAAAGGCAAATGTGGCAGATGCTAAGGAATGCTACATGGACATTAATTTGGTGAATTTGACTGTCCATCTGTTTTTCTGTCTACCTACCTACCTACCTACCTACCTACCTACTTACCTTCTATTAATCATATAGGATCATGTATGAAACCAGAGAAAGTCAGTTTTATTGCCACTGTGGATATCAGCTTGTAACACACCAGAAAAGCTTGGAATATCTACACATTTCTCAGTTATCAGGAAAATGATTGGCCATCCTCCCAATCTATCAAACAATTATTAAAGAAGTTAAATGACTTGTGAATACAGAGATGTATTTGAAGCCAAATAGATAAATGCAATTACTTTGTCTTCAAGATTCCTGTAATCTAATTCCCTTTTCATTTTAATAAATCTTATTACAGAAAGCTAAATGAAAAACTTGTATTGTTACTAAAATAGCAATATACTCATATACTGCCCCATAGTGCTTTACAGCATTCTCTGAGCAGTTTACAGTGTCAGCATATTGTCCCCCAACAATATGGGTCCTCATTTTACTAACCTCAGAAGGATGGAAGGCTGAGTCAACCTTGAGCCCTGTCAGGATCAAACTCCTAGCTATCGGCAGAGTCAGCCTGCAATACTGTATTCCAGGCATGTTCAATGCCAGCCAGTGGGCTGGATGCATCACGCCGAAACCGCGCCCACCCATTGCCGGCAATGGGGAAAAAGTCGCAATATGTCATGCGATGTCATGTGACATCACGAGTTTGACATGCCTGCTGTATTCTAACCACTGTGACACCAGGGCACCTTGACACCAGCCTCTAAATCATCCCTGCACACAAGTACCATATTTTAGAGAAGAGTTTTATTTGGAGCACTGAGTAGAGAAATTAACAAAAGCAGAAGAGCCTTTCACTGGTTTTTTTTTAGTTTCTGGAACAATTGGAGGAATGAAAAGCCTTTGCTTCTTTTCTTAAAGCTTCAATAAGCAAGTATAAAAGTCTTGGAGGAATCTTAATTACTGCTATGGAGATGTAGATAAGGTAGCAAACAGCATAATGATTGCCTGGTATTTTCTAATGCAATCTAAATCTCAATGCAAGAATAACCCCCACCTGTTTCAAGTTCTCCAGAAGTGCAGAAACAGTTGGAAAAAAAGACAAAACTTTTCTTGCTGAACTAGAAACTTCTTAGGAACAGACCTGTTGTCTGCTTTCTCCCCTTGAACAAATGGGTCTGTGAATCTGTTTATGTTTTGTTTCTTTTTCAAGAGCTGGTACAAATTAGAGAGAGAATTGCTGAAGGAAAAATATTTCCGCATGAGTCTGAATGTTCCTGAGAGCACTAATCCCAGCAATGATTAGTGAATCGGGTTTCTCAATTAAATCTGAAAGCAATTTTATTTAAAGCAGCTGCTTCTTTTCATCTTTAGTCTCTTTTTTCCAAAGCTTCTTAAAAGTGGATGAAGTTCCTAATGCTCTCCACTGAAGCACCGGTGAACGTGGACAGGGGCAGGGAAATGGTAGGAAAATTACCTTTCCCACAGAAGCTCAAATAATGAGAAAGCCGTGGTGGGATTCAAATACGTGAACAACTGGTTCTCTGTGTGGATGCCGCTTCCGGAAGTCCATTCTGGGCCTGGGCAACAAAAAAATTAGCTACTGGTTCTGCTGAAGTGGTACAACCCGGCTGAATCCCACCACTGGGAGAAAGGCAGCGGGAGAACTGTTCCTCCTTAACTAAATGGCTGCACTGCTGAGAGTTCATCAGTCATTCTACAAGGAACAAGGAACTCCCCTTTTTGGCATCAGAAAAGTGGCATTGTTGATGCCAAAGTGAAAATGAGATGTCTCTGGAGTCTAATGTTGATTGCACCCTTCAGTGGACTGATGTCTGCTCAACTTTCCTTAGGCATGAAAAGTATCAATGATATACAGTATGTTTTGTTTGTTTGTTTTATTTAATTTATATACCGCCCTTCTCCCTAGGGACTCAGGGCGGTTCACAGGGCATATAAATAAAAATACAATACTATACAGAAGTTAAAACAAAGATTAAATCAGTGCCCAATTAAAAAACAATAATGCAATCTAAAATGACAATTTAAAACACAGCTCCCCCATCAGGCCAGACCGGCCAATTCAAACAAATGGGTCTTCAGACCACGACGGAAAGTTCGGAGGTCCGATGCCGTCCGGAGCTCCACTGGCAGTTGGTTCCACAAAGCCGGGGCACCCACAGAGAAGGCTCTCCCCCTGGGGGCCGCCAGTCGACATTCCCTGACCGGAGGCACCCTGAGGAGGCCCTCTCTGTGGGAACGCACAGGGCGGAGGGGAGTTGAAGCCGGCAGCAGGTGGTCCCCGAGGTACCCCGGACCCATGCCATGTAGGGACTTAAAGATCATAACTAAGACCTTGAACCTCACCCGGAAGACAACTGGTAACCAATGCAGCTCGCGGAGCAAAGGTGTAACATGGGAGTACCGGGAAACTCCCAAGACAACTCTCGCGGCCGCATTCTGTACCAGTTGGAGCCTCCGAGTGGTCTTCAAGGGAAGCCCCATGTAGAGAGCATTACAGTAGTCAAGGCGAGAGGTCACGAGCGCATGAGTGACCGTGCACAGGGCATCCCGGTCCAGATAGGGCCGCAACTGGCGCACCAGGCGAACCTGGGCAAAAGCCCCCCTAGTCACGGCCACTACATGATCTTCTAGGGTAAGCCGTGAATCTAGGAGGACTCCCAAGTTGCGAGCCCTATCCACGGGGGGTAAGAGCTCACCCCCCATAGAAAGAGATGGAACATCTTGAATGTCCCGGGATGCCGGAATGCACAGCCACTCAGTCTTGTCAGGGTTGAGCTGAAGTCTGTTCCTCCCCATCCAGACCCGAACCGCCTCCAGGCAACGGGACATCAGTATCTCAGTATCAGTATCTCAGTATCTCAGCCCAAACATGCTAAGGCACATTAATAAAGTCACCAGCTTTACCTTTTCATCAGACTAGCATGAGAACCTTATTTATGATACTACACCATTATTTAGATCGAAACGTTGAAAAAATGAAACAAACCAGAAGCACCGAAGAAAGTAGAAGAAAGAGGCAGCTATAGGAGCAAGCAGAAAATATTTTGTAAAATTTACATCTCTTGTGGGGAAAAATACCATCACTAGTGAAGAGTGAGAGGTTGTCTAGGAGAAGACCAGACTAGATTTCTGAACCAGGGAGTTCTACAGTTTACATGTACCATCCAGAATGTGCATTTATCTCATTTCTTGACTCCTTCTAGTAGTACGTTACTAGGTTCTAATGGAGTATGCTGGGATATATTCTATCAGAACTTGAATTCAGATAGCTTGGTAGTGGAAGTTGCTTTCTTATAAGCCAGACTGCTGAATGCAGTCCAACAGCCATGGAAAATGGCCTCTTATAGACTCCATAAATATCCTGTTTTTCTGTAGCCTGCCTTGTATTACATAGAGAAGTGAATGGGTTGCTTTCACCTTCATGGGTCATATGACTTAGTTCTTCCTCATGTTTAACCGAGTTATGTGCAAGACATGCTACAATATAATATTTCTTTGTGGGGTACGTGTTTGTGTATGTATGCAATAAATACAAAAATAAACGAAAGACTCTTCATGGTACAGTTAGATCAAGCAGCATTCCAGCCTGCCCATTTATTTATTTAGGATTGCCCTATTTTTATCCGTAAGATGCACCAAGGTATTTTTTTCTAGTTTGTCCGTATAGAGCTGGGAGTTAATTATGAGCCTCTAGTTCTTTCTGGCAAACAAAAACTAGTCGAGATTAAGTTGTTTGCTTTTGATTTACAAGGAATTACAGAATGTGTGCTGCAAAATTTTCCACATATAAAGGACTTTCCTGTGGCTTTTAGATTTGGAAAATGATATTTAGCAGCTCAATCTAAGGCTTAATGAGGAAAATGTCACTCCTTTGTTTGTACAAGACATTTTGCTTATTAAAATTGAAAAAGGCTATACAGGCTGCTGTGGATTCTTTCCCAGGAATTTGAATTGAAGCTGAAGCTCCCCCATAAAATTGGTCTCAAAACAGCCTGCAGATTTAGCTAACTGGTTCCCCTTCCCAATATGGTATCTATTCTAGAAATGCAATGGCATTTGCTCCTGCATTAGAGCAGAACCCAAATGTGATCTTCCCTTTTTAAGATTTCAGGTTCAATGTGTTGAAAGTGACAAATGAATAATTATTCTGTTGTGTAGTGAGTTCTTGGGAGGCAGCAAGTGAGACAAGAGGTTGCAAACAGGAACATTGCTTTATTGAGGGAAGCAGGAACAGAACTGAAACAGAGGCTTCTGCGCAGCTATTTATATGGTTGGCCACTAGGCAGTGGCCAATAGGTTTAAAGGAACCCATTCCCACCCTGAATCAACCAATGATCTTCTTGGAGACAGTGAGTCTGGCTAGTCAGTGACCATTACACAGACACACCAATTGAGCAACCTTAAACAGCATTCAAAAGACACGTGAAAACAGTTCAAGTAAAATCCCAATACACTACATATTCCATATGCATTTTGCATTTTGATATGATAAGTTAAATGTTCTTTTTATGTCTGACAGACCAGACATGTTCTGGTTGCCTGTTCTCCTATGAATGAAAAGTAATTTTGTGAAGGTCTTCCAAAAACTTTATAGAAGACAAGTAACTGTATATCTGATCATTCCAAGTGTGAAGACAACAAATATTCGTAGAAGGCAGGGAGAACCAGCAGCATTTACTAGCAGATTAGTCAGTGGCACATCACAGCAGAGAATGTAATGTGGCATATTGTATAACCCCAGCAATCTAGCAATAGCACTTAGACTAATTACCGCTTCACAGTGCTTTACAGCAGAAATCCCCAACCTTTTGGGCACCAGGGACCGGTTCCATGGAGAGAGGTTTTTCCATGGACCAGAGGGTGCATGGTTTTGTGTGCTGCCTGCATCTCGCAGATGGGGTTTTGCTTGTTTGTGCAGATTGGGGGTTGGGATCAAACTGCTGGCAGTGGGCAGAGTCAGCCTGCAATACTGCATTCTAACAACTATACCACTATGGCTCTAATTTAATTCTCCATTATGGATGATGCTGTCCATAGTAGTGTTGCTAGCCTCTCTACTCAAAACTGAATATTAATAGTTGCTGCTGAAGGCAAATATTTGATAGAAATATGGGCCAAAATCTATGATGTCACTAAGAGTTGACAATGACTTCATCAATCAATGGGCAGTGATATTGGTAAGTGACTGTTATACCTAGAGGGTTTATTCTAACATATTTAATACACACTCTGTGTGTGTGTGTGTGTGCAATGAAATATGTAAAAAATATATGTGAACATATAATAATATAGTACACATTTTTGTGATACAATAGCAGAACAAGACTATTCATTTTCATTACACTATCTTGCCTTTTCTGCATGACACTCAAATTGTCTTCCTTACCACTCCTGCACAAATATGGAAGGAAATGCTGAACATAAACTGGTTTCAGCACCTTCCTACTTCACGCTTTGGATATGCTATAGTAAAGATAAAATAAAATATTTTATGTTTCCTGGCTAAAATAAAATGCAATAGAATACTTGGTTTGTGGCATAAAATGCACTAAACGACCAATCTTTTACTTGATAAGAAGACTGTATTGTGAAGGTTATTATGGTATGCATTTCATCCCAAAGAAACCTAATGTTTTTCAGAGTGATAATAACAAGATGAATTAACCTGAGCGCATACTGCTCCATTTTGCTGTTTCAATTTTTAATAAGTCTGATTTTGTGATAGCACAATTTTTCTATTATTTCAGCTATTGAGAGTGAGCTTGCCTGGATGTTAATGCTGAATACATTCTGGGAAATAATATCCTATGCTTTAAAGCTTTTTAGTAATGCAACTTCCACTATTCATACTTTTTCTTTGCTAGTTAAGTAGGGTTGATAAACTGAAGAGGGAGGCCCGTATTTCCAAAACAGAATCTATAAAAAAGGTCAGAACTGCTGAGTGGGTTTTTATCATTCAGAAGTTGACATGAGGCAGAGAGAAAAATGGCTTTATTCTTGCTAGGAAGATTGTGTGAAGAAAAATAAAATAGTGCAACATTTATCTGTTTGTATTCTGGCCTTCATCAAAAGGAGAGTGGAAAAGCCAATCCACTTCTGCAAGCCCTTTTCCCTCCTGTTTTCTTCCCTTAGGCTCTGAAAAATCCAGAGGAAATTATAGAAGAAGGTAACCTAGAAATCTTTTCTACAGAGCACCACTGAAGAGAGGAAAGATGACCTAATTTCAATGCATGCTAACTGTATTTGCAAATTAAAATTCCAGCATTCTTTTAAAATCCTTGTTTGCTATGTAAAAAAATTGCCATGTCTTTAGAGTTTAAGGATGTTCCATTACTTGATTTGCACACATTTGTATGTTGCTTGCACATTCAACTCTTAGCAGCTTACAATATTTTAAATAGTAAATATACTTTTTAAATCAATCATCATCATCATCATCATCCCCCAGTGAGGCACTACCCTGACGTGATTGCAGGGCTTGTGTACTCTGAGGAAAATGAGAGCTTTGCCAGAGGTTCAGCCATATTGGACAGGTCTCATCAGAGGTGTCAGACAAAGAGTGTCTCTCCCATAAAAAATATGGTGAGACATAAATTTAAAGATTGCATAGGTCTATTAGTTTCTTCTCCTGTATCATCCTCATCCTCTTTCCCCATCTTTACAATTACTGTAGCTGGTATGAATTGTTCTTAAAGTGTGGTGCTCTGAGTGGACATGGTACCTGAGGTGGAGTCTGAAATGTATAGAAAATAGAGTGAAATTAATATTTCCCTTCATTTAGAACAGCCAGGAGCTCTGGTTGAGGAATTCTGGGAGTTGAAGTCCACAAGTCATAAAAGGGCCAAGTTTGAAGACCCCTGATTGAGAAACTATGGTTGTATGACTACATATAGAGCTTTCTATTCCATTTTGTGATAAACCACATTATGCACAGAAAACAGAAATAAGAAATAGTAAGCAAAGGATTTAATGAGAAAAGAGGAAGGAAAAAGAGCTAAATCTAGCACATCAACACTATTTATTGTCTCCATACTTTTAGATCCTTGAAAACAATTCTTGCTTTAACCTTGTCCACAGAAAAGCATAACATTTTTTTTCTTTAGACTTTTCATTCATTCCTGATTCTATCTCTTCTCGTTGTAGCACAGGAGGTTTTCTTGTACTCTTTTCTATTTGCATATTTTTGTTCTTCATGTCAGGCACAAACAACTGGGTCCACATGTGAAAGATTCAAAATTACTGATTTATTGCTCAAGCCTATGCACAGGGATCTTTTCAAACTGATGCTTTGCTCCTTCAGTGGCATTCAAGGGAGTTGGACTTCATTCTCTTGTGACTACTTAGAGACTTTAAGCTGATGCCTCATTTGACTCCTCTCCCTGGCTCTGCCACTCTCTGACCTACAATGATGATATCGCCAACCCTGATTTTAAAAAAAAAACAAGGTAAGGGAAAGCATACAGTTTTACATAGTCAATTTCATTTTTTAGAAAACAAATATTCTTCATAACAGAACATATGCGACTCATTATCTTTCCATATCAGAAAATTTCACTTTCCATTTTCTATTATTTTGTAACTATTCTACCAAGATTTACAGATTCATCTACACAGATCCATCTATTCTATCTGTTACCTATTCACTATACCTTGCGATTGTACATTCCATTTTCGATGCTAAGCAAAAATATTTTAACTTTACTGCATTGTCAAATGTATGCTCTTAATAGCATCGTGTAATCTAGTTAATCCTTGATTCAGGTTCTCAGCCAACAACGAGGCTTCATCTGCATATGAAAATTCATGAATATTCACATCCCTGAATATACCTCTAACAGCTCCAAAGCATACTTTATATATTTGTATATAAATTCATTAAACAGTGAAGGGGACATCACAGGACCTTATCTTACTCCCTGCTTGCCTTTGAATATTTGCAAAGCATTCCTGTTTATTCTCATGCATGTTTTATTTCCATCATATTCCATTCCTATTGAAAATCACACCTTCACCTTCATAGTCATGTAAAACATTCCATAATAAAATCCAGTAACAGTGCAGTAACCTTTCCATTCAACACATTCAAATGTTTCTCAGTGATCAACCAAAAGGAAGAAGAAGCAAAACTTTGCACTTCCCCTACTCCTGATCACCTCATGGATACATACATGCAATTGCTGAGGGATGCAATTTGCAACAGTTTTCTTCCTGTACAGTATGTTTTTGCAGTTTTCCAGTCTAACCTACAGTTGTAAGATTCTAGTAGTTTAACTTCAACCAGATGTTACCACCCATTAAGGCTACCTATGCTATAAATAAGGGACGCGGTGGCTCAGTGGGTTAAGACGCTGAGCTTGTTGATCAGAAGGTCGGCAGTTTGGCGGGTCGAATCCCGAGTGCCGCGTAGCAGAGTGAGCGCCTGCTACTCGTCCCAGCTTCTGCCAACCTAGCAGTTCGAAAGCATGTAAAAATGCAAGGAGAAAAATAGGGACCACTACGGTGGGAAGGTAACAGCGTTCCGTGCGCCTTTGGCGTCCAGTCATGCCGGCCACATGACCACGGAGACGTCCTCGGACAAGCGCTGGCTCTTCGGCTTTGAAACGGAGATGAGCACCGGCCCCTAGAGTCGGAAACGACTAGCACGCATGTGCGGGGGAACCTTTACCTTTACCTATGCTATAAATAATGTCAATACAGGGGTCCATCAGGGTGCACCACTGATGATGCTACCTAGTTTGGGTAATGAAACATTTGCAAGAAAACAACCAAGCTCAGAGAGCACTGGGACCCCTCTTTTCAACCCTGAGCTACAAATAGTCTCCTTCATTGGTAATGTCAAAAAATATGTGATTACAAATACAGTATGTTGAATAGGAACTAATGGATTATATTGTCAATACTTACGTGCAAAAGGATTTGATTTGTCCTCCTCTCAGAACAGATTTCCCCAAATCAGAAAATTTAAATTAGTTTTCATACCCAACTTTTAGAAATAATCTGTCTATAACATTTCAATATAGCTTTATTAAATATACTGTATATGTTTTAAAAGATATATTTCCCTGAAAAAACTTGGTGAATTTGTGTATTATCTTTCACTATGCCACAGATTATTTTATTTTGCTTATTCACATTCTTTCAATGTAGAAAAAAAGGATGAGAGATTTATTTTACATCTGTACCTCAAGCCTCCAGAACAGAGCTGGGATTGAACATTAGGGTGATGTAATCTCCTTTTGTCAATAGTGTCTATGTATTGTTATATATTGTGAAAGAAAGAGGGTAAGGAAAGGAAAGGAAAGGAAAGGAAAGGAAAGGAAAGGAAAGGAAAGGAAAGGAAAGGAAAGGAAAGGAAAGGAAAGGAAAGGAAAGGAAAGGAAGAAAGAGAATGAAAGAAAGAAAAAGAAAGAAAGAAAGAAAGAAGCACTTCAAAAATATTTTGAAAATGTAATTCTGATAAAATAAGTAACATTTCAGCATTTAAAAGCAAAATCTAAAGGTTCATTTCCCATGGAGCTACATGAATGACTTAAGGATACCAAGCTGATTTATTCTATTCTTAGTCTCTAAATGAGCTTAGCTGATACATTTCTTAGCATTATTCACATAGTCAGTGCTTTTTCTGTAAAAGAAAAAGGTGCTGGAACTCACACACGTCATACAACCCACCTTGCCTACCCTACAAGGTTCCATCCAAAAAAGGTGCCGGAACTCTGTTCTGAGCGTTCTATGAGGAAAAAAGCCCTGCACATAGTGTAGGTAAATATCTTTTTTGAATAAGTTATTTAAATAGTGACTTTCCCCCCTCAGCTTAGAGTGCTATGTCAAATCAATGGAAAAGTTAAAAAACAAAACAATTACATTCTAATCACAATGATTAATATCACTTAGCACTTTTACCAAGCTTTTCATCCTCAAAGCTCTTTTCTAATTAATCTTCACAACTGGATCAGGATGAATTACACAGTGTGAATAAATTATCTGACAAACCAGCTTTACCCTTTGTTCCTGAATAATTGGAAACAGATCCTGATTTTGAGCATGTGAAAGTTTTAATTACTCACCTGTTTTAGTACCTTTTCCATTCCATTCAATGAAGTATATTTACAAATTATTGTTTTTCCTGAAAAAGAATTTGTAGGATTTCCTGTCATCCTCTTTTATCTTTGGGCACTGAAAAGTTTGGGGTACAAGTAGAAACTCTATCAAAGTTGTCGAGGCAAAAGGTGAATCATGCTAGCATGGAAAATATAAGCAGGGATTTGTATGCATTGAAGTATTGTATGGATGCTGAGGTCCCATTAGGCTCACTTTGCTCATTGTGCTTGGCGTGTATAAAAGTTTAGTTTGCCACCGTTCTTGTCTTATCCAAACCCAAACCAGATGCATTTCTCCTCTCCATGGAAAACAGGTTAGTCAGCATATTTACTTCTTTAGTACGCTGCAATGGATTTTAATAGCTTGAATGGTTACCATTTTTTTAATACCCCATTGCTGAAATCATTAAAGCAATTGGCTTGCTGTTGTAGCTTCTTGTGTCTAAAAGTTTCTTCACATTTTTTAATGAAAGTGTCAAGATAAAATTTGTTTGAACATGTAAAACTTGGATCAAGTCCTATAAAACTTTTCTATTTCTTATCCCACTGGAAATGTCATCACTTCATTATATATATGTATATAAAAGGTGACTTGGAACCTAAACCTGATTCATTTCAACTAGCCACAGGAGTTGCATAGTATTTTCAATATCTTGCACTGCATGTGTCATAGCATTATATTATCCTAAGCAGTAGGAATGAGACATTCAATCATGAATGTTCTGTGCCCAGTTCCGTTTTCCCCACGCAAGTAACTCTGAACTGGACATCTAGAAGGATGACTATTTATTACAATATTTTTGTAGTGGGTCTACAAGGTGGCTTAATGAAATAAGCTTTTATATTACTACAACTGCACAATAAGAGAAGAGGGTGGGCAACTTAGGAAACTGTGGTGGATTCATAGAGGGCTTTTCACTGGACTAAGAGCTAAAAGGAACCTATGTGAAGAGCCCTGGTGACACAGTGGTTTAAAGTGCAACACTGCAGGCTAACTCTACCCACTACCGGGAGTTCAATCCTGACATGGCTGAAGGTTGACTCAGCCTTCCATCCTTCTGAGGTCAATAAAATGAGGACCCAGAATGTTGGGACCAATAGGCAAAGAATGCTTCTACATTGTAAACCACCCAGACATCGCCAAAAAGCGCTATTTTTATATTTTTTTATATTTTAATTCCATTTATATCCCGCCCTTCTCCGAAGACTCAGGGCGGCTTACAAGCTTAGCAGTAGCCTTCATTCTATGTATATGCCTGCTTATTAGGGCTTTCACACACACACACACCCAAGCGGCATTATTACAAAGTCAGCTTAATTGCCCCCAACAATCTGGGTCCTCATTTTACCTACCTCGGAAGGATGGAAGGCTGAGTCAACCTTGAGCCTGGTGGGATACAAGACTAAATGCTGTGGCTATATAGAATATGGATGATGGGTTTAATCATCAAGGAGATATACTAGCAATTGGCTAGTATCTGCAGAAAAAAATGAAAAAAAGATCATTTTTTCAAAAGATACTTAGGCTTGCAGGTGAAGCTAAAAGCAACCAAAGGAGCTTTTTGCAATGGTGGTAGCAAAAAGAAAGAAATAGGAAAGAATGGACTGGTTTCTAGAAGATGGTAGGAGAGTGATATGATGGGGAAAAACTGAGTTCCTAACTTCTAAGTTTGCTTTAGTTTTATTCAAAAAGAGAGAAATGGATCTATGCAGAACAATTAATAGAGAGACCAGGAACCCCAAGCAAGTAGAGATGATTATTTCTTTATTCATACGTATATGTTCCATTTTTGTGGCTGCCCGTGGATCTGTGATTCTTAACAGCTTACAAATATTACAGCAACAGTATAAATGCTTTAAAACAAGACAGCTCCAGGCATGCCAGGGGGAAAACGCCATAATAACACTCAGATTCAGTAATGGGCTTATAACTTATCTCCTGTGAAAGAGCCAGATCTTCAGGATGAAGAAGGATGGCAGGGTTGGACTCTCTAGATTTGGAGGCAATGTTGTTCTAGGGGGCAGGTGCTGTGACACAGAAGGCACAACTTCTGGGTCCCATAATGTTAGGTTCTTGGTTTGGTTAGGCATTGATGAGGCAGAGTGTTGAAACAGCAAGCATGTTTATTAACTCACAACAGAAGCAGCCCTAGAGGCTGCTAAACAGCTATATATACAGTTTGCCTCTAGGCAGCAACCAATAGGTTTAAAGTAACAGTTTCCCACCCCAAACATAATTATCAGCTTGGAGATAGACAGTCTGGGTTGCAGTAACAGAAACTGTTAAGCAATCCTACACTTAAATACAGCAATTAAGGTCACACATTAAGCAAGTGATTTTAACAGTGGAGGCCAATACATTACACACAAGATGACAGTATTTAATGGACAGGGCTTCAGAGCATGCCTATCCTGTTATCAGACAGGCAAATACAATTGTAGATATGTTTGACCATGAGTATTCAGGCTTTACGCCTTGTAGGCCTTCATAAATGATAACCAGCATGTGGAAGTTAACTGGTAAGCAGTGTGACTCTTATTAATAGAAGTGTTATGTTATACCAAAATACATGCCATTATTCTGCAGACCATCACATTCTGAGCAAGCAGTAGCTTCCAAGTGATAGCCCTATTGTTGTCCAAAAATTGGTTCAGCCTGCACAGAAGCCAATCAGAGCCAGACACGAGAGATGGACTTATGCAAAACTTCAGCAAAAGGGTCCCAGTCCAATTGGGAGCTGAGACCCTGAACAACAACAAAGCACCAACTTTTATACAATAAATTTCCAGAAACAGAGAAGTAACATTTCACAAAGCTATTACCTTTTTTGGAGTTCTACCTTGCTTTTAGTCTATGTATCTGTTTTTCTATGGAGTTGCACCTTGTTTAAGCATATGTGTCATTTTGCCCCTATTCCCTACTTGTGGTTTTTGCTACTTATTTTCTTCTTACAAGATTTCTTGTCAATTTTGTAACTTCCTATCTAATTCTGAGTATGTGTTGTTAAATTTTCCTCATCTCTTACTGACACATTGCACAGTTATATTCTAAATTTTTATTCCTTCCTAGGATGGGGTTGTATGGGTGATCCATCACTATGTAGATCTTATTGCAGTAATCCATATATGAGGAGATCAAGGCATAAATAAGTATGAATAGGGTCTCCCAGTACAGGAAATGGGGCAATTAGTGCATCAGCTGAGTCATAAGAAAGGCTTAGGAAACATCTGGTTTAAATCTTTTGATTTAATTAAGAGTGATTAAATCAAGTGTCTGGAAGGAACTGGCACATCAAAGCCTCTTTCTGTGATATTGGAAGTAGTATATGTCTTTATATTGAAGAATGAAGAAAATATATCTCTTGTGCCACTGCAATCTTTGGTTTTTTCGTACAGTCTCAAATAAGATATGGGAAAGCATAGATGTGGAATGAGTTTCATGATTCCTCAACCTTCCCAGTTTTTTTTTCTTCCTGTAGTGGTTCTCTGGGATGTTTCTGTACACAGACCTGATCATTCAAGTACATCAGTTGCAGGACTAATGGAGAGGCCAGACAGATTCCAATTTAAGAAATAACAATAAGATAATAATAATAATAATAATAATAATAATAATAATAATAATAATAATAATAATAATAATAATAATAATAATAATAATAATAATAATAATTTAATTTCTATACCGCCCTTCTCCCAAAGGACTCAGGGCGGTGTACAGGGCAAATACAGTAAAAATACAATGTACAAAAGTTAAAAAAAGAATTAAATAATACAGCCCAATTCCAATAAAATTAATACAGTTAATATTAAAATACCCCAACCCTTCAGACCAGGCCGGCTTGTTCAAATAAGTATGTTTTTAGGTCACATCGGAAGGAGCGAAGGTCGGGAGCCATCCGGAGCTCCACCGGTAAACAGTTCCAAAGGTCTGGCGTGCCCACAGAGAACGCCCTCCCCCTGGGGGCTGCCAGTCGACACTCTTTGACCGACGGCACCCTAAGGAGGCCCTCTCTGTGGGAGTGCACTGGACGAAGGGAAGTCGATGCCGGCAGCAGGTGCTCCTGTAAGTAATCCGGACCCATGCCATTTAGGGCTTTATAGGTCATTACCAGCACCTTGAATCTTACCCGGAGGGCAACCGGAAACCAATGCAGCTCGCGGAGTAGAGGTGTTACATGGGAGTATCGGGAAACCCCCACCACCACTCGCGTGGCTGCATTCTGCACCAGCTGAAGCCTCCGAGTAGTCCTCAAGGGCAGCCCCATGTAGAGAGCATTGCAGTAGTCCAAACGAGAGGTCATGAGTGCATGAGTGACTGTGCGCAAGGCATCCCGGTCCAGATAGGGCCGCAACTGGCGCACCAGGCGAACCTGGGCGAAGGCCCCCCTAGTCACAGCTCCTATATGATCTTCCAAAGAGAGCTGTGAGTCTAGGAGGACACCCAAGTTGCGAGCCCTATCTATGGGGGGGGTAATATCTCACCCCCCATGATTAGAGATGGAATAATCTAAATTTCCCAAGATGCCGGCACGCACAGCCACTCAGTCTTGTCAGGGTTGGGCTGAAGCCTGTTCCTCCCCATCCAGACCCAAACCGCCTCCAGGCAACGGGACATCACATCGAGGGCATCACTGGTGTGGTTTGGGGTAGAGATGAAGAGCTGGGTATCATCAGCATATTGATGATACCCAACCCCAAAACCACGAATGATCTCACCCAGTGGCTTCATATAGGTGTTGAACAAGAGAGGTGAGAGGGCCGACCCCTGAGGAACTCCACAAACGAGAGGCCTCGAGGTCAACCTCTGCCTCCCTGCCAACACCGACTGCGAGCGTCCCAGGAGGTAGGAGGAGAACCACTGAAGAACAGTGCCTCCCACTCCCAACCCCCTGAGGCGCCGCAGCAAGATACCATGGTCAATGGTATCAAAAGCCACTGAGAGGTCTAATAGGACTAGGACAGAGGAGCAACCCCTGTCCCGAGCCCACCAGAGATCATTCACCAGAGTGACCAATGCCGTCTCCGTGCTGTGCCCGGGCCTGAAACCTGATTGGTATGAGTCCAGATAATCAGCTTCCTCCAGGAACAACGGGAGCTGATGTGCCACCACGCTCTCAACAACCTTTGCAAGAAAGCAAAGGTTGGAGACTGGACAAAAGTTGTTTAATACAGCTGGGTTCAAGGCAGGCTTCTTGAGGAGAGGTCTCACCACCGCCTCCTTCAAGGCGGCAGGAAAACTACCCTCACTCAAGGAAGCAGTTATCACTGCCTGGATCCAGCCTCGTGTCCCCTCCCGAGCCGCATAAACCAGCCAGGAGGGGCACGGGTCCAATAAACATGTGGTGGAGCTCAGCTTCCCCATGATCCTGTCCACTTCATCCAGAGTCACAGGATCGAACTCCTCCCAGATAATATCAACAAGACCGCCCATGTCCTCATCGTCAGACTGCCCAGTCGGAGTCCAAACCGGTCCGGATCCGAGTGATTTTGTCTGAAAGATGTTGGCTAAACTCCTCAGCACAGCCCTGCAAGGGCTCCTCCCTCACCTCCTGATTAAGGAGGGAGCGGGTCACCCTAAACAGAGCGGCCGGGCAGTTATCTGTGGACACGATGAGGGTAGCAAAGTAATTAGACCTTGCCATCCTCATCACTGTGAGATAAGACCTTGTAAAGGACCTTAGTCACGATCGGTCGGATTCAGACCAGCTGGATCTCCAACAGCTCTCTAGGCCCCATCTCCGACGCTTCATTTCCCAAAGCTCCGCGGAAAACCATGGAGCCCACTGGGATCTGCACCAGGTCAGGGGCCGCATGGGTACAACTCGGTTGAGTGCCTCCGTGGCTGCCTTTTCCCAGGCTTCCACAAGGGCGTCGGCCGAGCTGTGAGCAAAGGAGGCAGGTGGGGACCCAAGCGCTGCCTGAAACCTCTCAGGGTCCATTAAGTGCCTAGGATGGAACCATCTCGTTGGTTCAACAACCCCATGACGGGGAGTGGCAAAACGGAAGACCAACCGCAGGAGATGATGATCGGTCCATGACAGGGGCATAACAATTGGAGAACCCCCACCCAGATCATCTAACCACCGTCCAGATAGAAAAACCAAATTGAGCGTGTGGCCCCCCATATAAGTCGGGCCCTGAATTACTTGCATCAGCAAGATAAGATAAGATGAGATGAGATGAGATGAGATGAGAAGAGAAGAGAAGAGAAGAGAAGAGAAGAGAAGAGAAGAGAAGAGAAGAGAAGAGAAGAGAAGAGAAGAGAAGATGATAAGATAAGATAAGATGATAAGATAAGATAAGATAATCTTTATTGTCATTTTTTACTGTGGGCTCAATGGCTCCCAATGTAAGGATTTGGGCATCACCGATACACTGGCTACTCTTGCATTCTCCTTAGTTTTACTTTTACAATCAGAGGATATTAGTGGAGATACACAATATATGAAAAGACTATATTTATGTTTTATTTATTTATTTATTTATTTATTTAATTTGTATACCGCCCTTCTCCCAAAGGACTCAGGGCGGTGAACAGGGCAATACATAGTAAAAACAAGATACAAAAATTAAAAATTATTAAAAGTAATTAAACACTGAAGTGTGTGTGACTCCCCTATGGACCATCTTCCATATCCTTTGGATTAACTGGCAACCAAAAGAGTCCCATTCTCTTCCTCCCAACATGCTACTGTAGACTTCAATTTACTCTGCTGTCTCTCCCTGTAGTCACTGCTTTATCCAAGGATCTCTTGGAACACCCCAAGAGGACTGTATGGTGTTGTTTATGAGAGCTATATATAGTTAGCATGACTAGGATGTGGTCCCATTTTGAAAATATTGGTTAATAATATTTTATTAGCTTAGGTCCCAAATGGAAACAATATATGAAAGCAGGAGCAGTGGGATTTCAGCCTCCATCACAATCATGATTTTTAGGACAAAAAGGTCTGACTACAAATGGCTCTCATTTCTTTTGTGTCAACTAACATTATATCAACAGCAGAATTTTATGGAATGGAAAGAAGGAAGGGGGGAAAAACAGAAAATGCACATATGTGGCAGATAATTGGAAACATTATCACAGGCCTTGAATTTGGAAATACAGTTTTAAAAAAGAAGGCACTTTACCCATAAATGGCATTTACATTTTTGAACAAGGAAACAAAACTCAAGATCAGCTAATGAAGGATGGGTAAACATACCCATTGTCTCCTGTAGCAAACAATTTTTAGAAACAGAAGTCAGCACATTTCTCTCTGTAGAAATCTTGGAGGAGTTGAATATCACAGAGATTAAAATCTTAAATCATTTACATTTTTCATCTCTGGAGGCTAAGAAAGCCACCATGCATTGCAGTCCTATCCTTCCTGACCTTAATCTTCTTTCTAGTGTTGAGAAGCCAAGTTGCTGAATGAAACTGAAAAATGCAGCTGAAAGATGTTACAGTGTTTTCTGTGACCTCATGGAAATTACACTTCCATTCCACTGCAAACAATACTTAGAAGGGGATCTGCTTGTAACCTCAATGTCATGAGAGAGTGCATATCCTGCCATCTGTATGGAAGATTCCAGGCAAAGAATATCCTTGTTCCTTTCCATATTTTTTTTTGGAAAAGTCAGAGGAGAAGGTAACAACAACAACAACAACAACAACAACTGCTTATCCCAGGTCCTTGGTAAGGACTCGATAGGTAGACAAAAATGCCAAATCCGATCTGAACATCTAGCTGACTGTGTGATGATCATCATCATCAACAACAACAATAATTAATAATAATAATCTTAATGTTATCTTAGTGATCGAATTCCCACTGTGCTTAATTCAGTACAGTACAGTACATTTCCACCTATCAAATCAGATCTCTTTACCAGTGGTTCTGGCAGCACATGCTCCCCCCACAATACTCCTTTGGTATTAGTTCTAAATTCACCTGCATTTTTTGAAGACCTCTCACATTAACTCACATGAAGTTCAACTTTCCACAGGAATTTTTACGCCTCCACTCCCCACCCCCAACCCCAAATCCAGGAATAGCTTACCTTCCAGGCAATGCTATTGAGTGAGGAAGAATGGTCTCTTTTTGCCTGGGCTTCTTGTTCTACTGCATGCAGGTCTCCTGTAAGTGCATGTAGCCTGAGCATCAACAGACTCAGTTTGACCCAGCAACACCCTTATGCAGAGGATTGAGAATTCATAGCAGATGGGATAGAGAGCCCTGGGAAAGATAGTGGATGAATCCTGCTGCAACCTAAGTGGTGCAAGGACTAGATAAACCCTTGGGAAGTGTCATCTACTGGTGAGTGTCACTCAAATCCTGCTGAAGGATGGAAAGAAACAGTCTGATGAGCCATGTTGATGTTGAACCCTGCACAGTAACTTCAAGGGTTGAAATGGGGAAGCATTCAAGTCTCTGTATTTTATTTTACAATGGACATCTAAAGTTTATTTACAGTTGCTTTGACCTGCTCCGAACCTTTCACAACCATTCTTTTATGATGTGTCACACTGTAACTCCCATAATTCAAAATTACCATGTTAATTTGGTTTGATGGGCTGTCTTTCTTCTTGAATTTTTTGCTAATGACTTTTCATAATATGTTTTAAAAATATTTAATTTTTTAATTTTAATTTAATAATATTTCTATACCGTCCTTCTCCCGAAGGACTCAGGGCGGTTCACAGGGCAAGAATAAAATACAAAGTTACAAATATTAAAAGGAGATTAAATAATTGCCCAATTTTAAAACAATTAATATGCTACAATTATAAAACCCCAAAGATACAACAATAAAAATACAAGAATAAAAACCCCACCAATCCCCCATCAGGCTAGGCCGGCTTGTACAAACAAAAACGTCTTCAGATCGCGGCGAAAGGAGCGAAGATCGGGCGTCATCCGGAGCTCTACTGGTAACTGATTCCATAGCTCCGGAGCGCCCACAGAGAAGGATCTCCCCCTGGGGGCCACCAGTCGACATTCTCTGATCGGTGGCACCCTGAGGAGACCCTCTCTGTGGGAACGCACAGGGCGCAGGGAGATTGATGCCGGCAGCAGGTGTTCCCTGAGGTACTCTGGACCCCTGCCATGTAGGGCTTTAAACACCATTACTAGTAGGCAGCTAAGCCTTTGCGAAGTAACTAAGATTTTGTTTGATAAAGTAATTCAAGACGTGGAGCTGAATTGGTTGGATTAACTGAAATGGACATCCATATTATCTTGGCCAACTGATTCAGATAGCTTCAAACTACTTCAGGCCAATGATTGAGGCAAAGACTCTTCTCTCACAACCTTCTTTTCCAGTCCAGTCAACCTGTTTCCAGGCTTGTCCTGGGGTGTCCTCAGTTATGCGCCAGAACCTTGTAGCATGAAGATCTTCTCTTCAGAGGAGAGAGAGTGGACACTTGCTGGAGACAAAACTCTCAACTAAGTGGATAAGTCTAGATTACCTTTCTCATGTATCTTTGCTGCTCTCAGGAAAGAAGACTCTGTAGGAGAAAGATGGGAAGATTCTGAACGTTATTGTTAACTTTGGTCTTAGAAGTGATGGGATCACTGAACTTTGTGGGCTGCTTTATCTGAAACTTGAAATAGAACACTTCTCTTAAGTTGCAGACAAGCTAGGTTCCAATATTACTGCTATTGCAATCCTATATGGTGTTCAGAACTGACTGTGATATTTAAAAGCATGAATAAAAAAAACAGTCAGACCCTTGAGCATTAGTTGTATCTGTTTAGAGGTTCAAATTGTTTTATTGCTTCCTGTTGCGTAAGGACTAGTTAAGCCTGATGAGCAGCTTACTAACAGATACTTGTATTGCATGTTTTATGTATTCCTAAATCTCATTGAATGACTTATGTGTAGATAGTTCTATTAACAGCAATTTCATTTTCTATGTTCATGTGGAAAACAACGTGAAACTGAATCAAGCTGAATTCATCAAAATAATATTTTCACACAGCTAGGCTGTGTGAAATATAGAATTCAGAAAGTCACATTTAATTCAAGTATGGAATAAAAACATCATGTTTAAAGCTATAGGCCAGAGTTACAGTGAGTCAGTTTAGGCAGAATTCTTCCCAACCTTCTACTTTGCATGGTTCCCATCTCTAGACTGCATTACTTATTCTAACCTGAACTGCACACTTCCTTTGTTTCCTTCCAACAATCTTTCACATTGTGAGGGTCCATGTATCCATCAAATAACCATAGAAAAAAATGCTTCAGTACTCTCTCTCTCTCTCTATGTGTATGTGTGTGTGTGTCCATCTATAAATGATATACAGGTAGTCCTTGACTTACAACAATTCATTTAGTGACCGTTCAAAGTTACTGGAAAAAGTGACTTATGACCATTTTTCACACTTATGACCATTGCAGCATCCCCACGGTCATGTGATCAAAATTCAGATGCTTGGCAACTGGTTTATATTTATGAGGGTTGCAGTGTTCCAGGGTCATGTGATCACCTTTTGAGTGACCTTCTGACAAACAATGGCAATACAGAAGCCAGATTCATTTAATAGACGTGTTATTTAATTTACCAATTGCAATGATTCACTTAACAACTGTGGCAAGAAAAGTCATAACATGGGGCAAAACTCACTTAACAAATATTTCACTTAGCAACATAAATTTTGGGCTCAATTGTGGTTGTGAGTTGAGGACTACCTGTTTACCTCTCCTACCACCACCACTAACATACCAGTCCTGACTTACATGATACATGAAAGATGATGCAAAATGTAGAATAAGCACTTTTATGCACAGTATGTACTCTAGAGCACTCAGGTTGGCTCTGGGCCAGAAAGAAAGTTTCAAACCAAAAACCAAATTTGAATATAGACTGAAATAAGTAAGGAAAAACTTCACTTAACAGTGTTGCCTACAGAACAGGATTGAGCTCCAGATTTCAAGGTGTGAAATGTCAATTTTCATCTCATAAAGCTCCAGTTGGCCTGAAAAAATTATCCCATTCTATTAAAAAACAAATACTATTGCAATCTTCAGTTTTCTATATTAGACTACAGACCACTAATCGCTTTATTTCTGACTCATTAATCTGATCAGAGACCTCCAATGCAACTGAGAAAAAGATGTTTCTGAAGCTTTGGATAAAGGAAGTTTTACAAAGCTTATCACTGAAGCTGATATACCTGAACATTTTAGCCTTAACTTTTGCATGCAATTTGTAGTCTCAGTATCTTTGCTCCAGGAAAAACTAAATTTATTACACCTGTCAAGAGAGAGCCCAATCTTCTATTCAGCTCAAATTTCTGTTTCACAAGTACAGGATGTTATGTGTTTTAGCATGGCATTTGTAGTCAAGAAGACTAGGATGAAAACCCTTAAACAACCAATGTCTACAGTATAAATGTGATTTTTTTTAACTAGCAGTGACTGTTGAAATCATGACAGGAGAGAGACTTGGGCTCTAAAGTAAAGTAGGCAGGAAAAATGGAAAAAAATAAATCAAGAACATCTAAAACAATTAGAGTACATTTAAAAGATGCTACTATTAAGATAATTTACAGGTGTTTTTTTTATTTCATAAGCAAAGGTTTGCTGCAGGAAAAACCACACAGCTAATTTTTTTTAAAAAAAACATGGACTGGAAGAAGCTATAAAAGCTGTAATTAGCAGCTTGGAACCTCAGGTTGCTAGAATTCTGAAACTGCACATATTATAGCATGCCACTACTTCATGGCATGCTATAATATGTGCAGTTTCTATATATGCAGTTTTTCCACTGTTTCTGCCTATTTTACTTTAGAGTCCAAGTCCCTCAGCTGTCACAATTTCAACATTTACTGCCAGTTTAAAAAATCAGGTTAATGATCTAGACTTTGGTTGATTCAGGGTTTTCATCTTAGTCTTCTTGACTACAAATGCAATGCTAAATCGTTTTGTACTTGTAAAAGAGAAACATTGAGCTGGATAGAAGATTGGGCTCCCTTTTGAAAGGGATTATTTCACTTTACCATGAATCTGGAAAGGAACTCAGGGACTCTATTGCACGAGTGTCAAACTCGCCACGTCACATGACGTGTCTCGATGTATCGTGACTTTTTTGCATTGCTGGAGCTGGGGTGGGTGCAGCCTCCGTATGATGCCCATGGTCCGCCATTTCGACACCCCTGCTCTATTGGAATTTGGTCGTTCTATCAACAGATTGGTTTCCTCTTCTTACTGCAAAATACATCTAACTTGCTTTGTGCATAGTGATAAAAAAAAAAGATTTAATTTCCTATTCCTGCCTCCTCCTCCTCCCACTGGCTAATCCAGAGCAAGAAGCAATAAAAAAGAAAAGCTCTCCCTGTCTTCCAAAATGCACATTTTAATCAGATTTGAAGCTAACATTTAATGCACATTATTTGTAGTGGGCAAGTTCAAGGCAGTTTTATTGAACTGTTATTGTACCTTTGCTCACCTAGTTATAGGGACATTTTCTATGGGCAATTGATTCCCAATCTTAGCTTAGAGTTGCAACAGCCACTTTCCAATGTGGGGAAAAAAGCATCATTGTTCAAGTTCTTGGAACATTATTTACCAATTAGAAAATAATAAGAACTCACAAAACATCCTTTCTCATTTGAGACATAAAAGTGGGTGAGAAAAGCTTAGCTGGAGCTTATACTGAAAGCCAAACCTTTATAGTAAACAAACAAACAAAAAGAGATGGCCACCAGCATTAAATAATAAACACAAAGTCATGATTTTATTTACTTTATAAGCACTACAGAGTGAAATGGGGTGTGTTCTGGCCAGCTTGCTTTCAGTCTATAGAAATAGAGAGCCAGTTTGGTTTAATGCAGGGGTGTCAAACTTGCAACATCACATGACGTGTCATGATGCATCACAACGTTTTTGCCATTGCTGGCAATGGGGTGGGCTTGCTTTCGCTATGATGCATCTGGCCTGCAGGCCAGCAGTTTGACATCCCTGGTTTAGTGGTTAAGTGTCAGGCTAGAAATCAGGAGACTATGAGTTCTAGTCTCATTTTAGGCATGAAAGCTGGCTGGGTGACTTTTTGGCCAGTCTCTCTTTCTCAGCTCAGATCAAGTCATAGGTTTGTTGATGTGGGGAAAACAGAAGGAGAAGGAATACTGTATTAGGCAAGTTTGTTGCCTTGAGTTATTTATAAAAATAATAAAGGCAGGATTTTTCTTTTAAAAAATCTAAAACTCCTTTATTTTTTAAAGAAGTTGTTCTTTAAAAGAGTTGCTAAAGAAACAAATGTTTCTATGCAAGGAGTTGGCCTGGCCCGCTTGCTTTCAGTTGCTTGGGTAGTTGGATGAAACCAGAGCCTTGTTATAATATGGTTGAAGTCCAAATTTTGGACTTCATTGGTTTTCAGATGCAGCAATTACATGCTCTCAAGATATACTGTGATTTCCTTATATTACACCATCCAATTTCCTATTAAAGGGAATGTTATGTACCTTAGTCCTTTCTTTCTACTTACTAAATTTATGTCTTCTTCTTCTTCTTCTTCTTCTTCTTCTTCTTCTTCTTCTTCTTCTTCTTCTTCTTCTTCTTCTTCTTCTTCTTCTTCTTCTTCTTCTTCTTCTTCTTCTTCTTCTTCTTCTTCTTCTTCTTCTTCTTCTTCTATTAAGCCAAGATTTCTATGATTTTATTTATTATTTTTTATGCCATCCATCCTCTTTCCCCATTATGCAAGGAGATAATATTTCTCTGAGCCTTTCACATCATTTTCTCTTTCTCTGTGATCCCACAAAGGAAGTGGCATGCCTGACCTTTGGAAAGATGTTTCTCCTAAGATTCTGATGGTATGGATCCTATTAGCATTTCACAGAGCCATGAAGACCTGGGTTTCCTCCTGTGCAGTGGATCAAGATGATAGATATGGCTATTCTCTTGGGAAAGTGAGTATTATGGGGCTGCCCTTGAGATCCACTCGGAAGCTTCAACTGGTGCAAAGTGCAGCGGCACGGACACTTTTGGGAGCCTCCCGATACTCCCATATCACACCTCTCCTCCGTGCGCTGCACTGGCTTCCGGTTGCCTTCCGTGTGAAGTTCAAGGTGCTAACAATGACATACAAAGCCCTACATGGCATGGGTCCGGACTACCTACGGGAGCACCTTCTGCCAATGTCAACACCCCACCGCCCTGTGCGCTCCCACAGAGAGGGCCTCCTCAGGGTGCCACCGCTCAAGGAATGTCGGCTTGTGGCGCCCAGGGGGAGGGCATTCTCAGTGGGTGCGCCAGCCCTCTGGAACTGCTTACCAACTGAAATCCGGATGGCCCCCGACCTCCGCACCTTCCGGCACGACTTAAAGACTTACTTATTCCAGCAGTCCGGCCTGGCCTGATAGCTCTGATAGCTCTGATAGCTCTAATTGGGGTCCCAGTTTGTTTTGTTCTGATTATTGTTTTCAATACTGTTTCGTTTTGTTGCCTATCTTACTCTGTACACCGCCCCGAGTCCCTCGGGAGAAGGGCGGTTTATAAAAACAAATAAATAAATAAATAAATAAATAAATAAATAAATAAATAAATAAATAAATAAATAAATAAATAAATAAATAAATAAATAAATAAATAAATAAATAAATTTCTTATACCCACTCTGGGCTACGTGTTGATATATTTTGTTATATTGGTTTTGCATTGTATTGCCCTCCTCCCTGCCTGTACTTACTGGTGTAATCCACACTGAGTCACAAACTGAAAATAGGTCAGTCTTATAAATTCAATAAAGAAAGAAAAAAATAAATTTTGTGAAGAATACAAAATGGGGATCAAATTGCCAAAGCGGCAGGTACAGTATTTCAGATTTAAATTGCAAGAACATCAGGAAAAAAAAGGAAATTGCATTACTTCTGACACTCTTCTTCCTCCCCTAGAAAAAAATGTGATTTTTTAAAAAAATATTATTGCAGTCTTGGGACAAATAGTTTTGCCCTAGTTTGTACTCTTCTAAATCTGGTCAGTCTGTATACAGAACTGCTGTCAGATTTTGGCTTAAGGTGCCCTGGTATTTCTCAAAAAAAAAAGCAGAATGGGGAATGATTTTTTTTCTTCTTCTTCTCATTTTGAACTTGCTGCTGCAAATCAGATTGAAAGGAGGATGTGAAGGTGACGGCAGTGAATATTAGTTGAAGGCAATTTGTTGTATCCATGAGGCAGGCCTGGGTGGTGAGACAGCTTGCAAGAATTCTTTGACATAAAAGTAAATGAGAATGTAGTGCTATGGTTTCACTTATAGATCATAAACATGAACTTCATTTCTCTCTGTGACTTTTATACTTGTGAAATGTATTTGTAAATGTATGTTCTTTATTCGTATGTTTGGCTCAAATGATTAACATCTTAATCAAGCAGTGGAGATCAGGCTGAGCAGGAAAGAAAAATAAAGAAAACATATATATATAAAGATCCAGAGCTCAATGCTTTCTTTCAGAGCATTCCCCCCCCCCCAAAAGCTAGGACAATTGGCATTTCTCTAATCCAAAAAACAAACAAACCAAAAAAAAAAAGAAAAAAATCCCACAGCACCAATATTTATTTATTTTTATTTTATTTATTTTAATTCCATTTATATCTCGCCCTTCTCCGAAGACTCAGGGCGGCTTACAAGCTTAGCAGTAGCCTTCATTCTATGTATATGCCTGCTTATTAGGGCTTTCACACACACCCCAAGCGGCATTATTACAAAGTCAGCTTAATTGCCCCCAACAATCTGGGTCCTCATTTTACCTACCTCGGAAGGATGGAAGGCTGAGTCAACCTTGAGCCTGGTGGGATGCGAACCTGCACTAATTGCAGGCAGCTGGTGTTACTTAAGGAGGCATTAGCCCACTGCTCCACCAAGGCTTTATTATCCTTGTGGTCTGCCTACAAATAATTCAATTTGTTACCTTGTATGGTTGCTGTTTTTTTTTCCATTCTGCTAGATGCCAGTGCTGAAGTTTAGTAGATGCCTCTGGTTTGAACTTTTATTTATTAAATTTCTATGCTGCTCGTCTCAGTAACCAAAATGACACTGGATAGACTCGGCTTACAATGCCACAAAATCATAAATATAAAACATGAAAATTAACAACAAATAAAAACTACATAAGAAGAAGAGCCTGAATGGTATGGGGAAGGACTCTTGTCTATCACTCCACCAACCATCTGCAGACTTTTGAATAACAAAGGCGTTAATTAGGAAGAGAATGGTGCCTGCTTTTCGTGAAAAAGACTAAGGATGCCAATAGGCACTCTGCTCAGTGCCCATCAAATTCCTACTGTGAGATACACAAGAAATGTACATGTTGTACTTTTCCATTTCTGCTAAAGGAATAGGCATATAGAGGTACTTAGCTAAGATACATTTAGGAAAGGAGATGTAGTAAGCTGGAGGAATAGAGAGAAACTATATATACTGACTTAAAGTATACTTTTAGAATAGTGCACACTATTGTAGAATAGCATATAGCTTATGAATAACATGTTATTCAATTTATAGAAGGCTTATTCTTTATAAAAAATGCTTAGAGTTAAAGCATGAACTCTGTTACACACATAGCTTCTAGATGCAAAGCAGACATTCTAATAGAAAAACAAGGGAAGAGATAAATCCTTTATAATTGCAATTATTCAGTATGGGTGACAATTCACCTTGAAGATAAAGCTACAACCTTAGTCAGCAGGATGTTACAAATCATGCCATAGAAAAGGGAGTGAAGATAAGACAGGAACAAAAGGGGCATTTGGTCTAATAATTGGAGGGTCTGGTAATTGTAATGATTGCTAGGCAGTCAGCAAGCATGTGACCAGGTGGGCCTATCAACTGGGCTCACTTTGGAAGGATGTGGCGTGATGTATGGGACAGGGTATAAAAATTGATTCAAGTGTGGACACTGGAATTTGCCATTACCAAGAGTTCCACCGCTTTTGCAAAAGCTTTAATAAAACTTGTTTTGTTTTCCAACACCCTTGGAGTTGAATTTTTATTCCTCACACACGTTTGTGTTTTTACATTAAAAGATGATGATTGATGATGAATAATGATGATGATGATGATGAGGAGGAGGAGGAGGAGGAGGAAGAGGAGGAGGAGGAGGATAAGGATGAAAACACCAGCTTCCAACATTATGGAATTTTGGAGTAGCCTCAGGAGCTGCTACTAATTCTCTAGCTTTTGATGGAACGAAACTTTCAAACTGACCATAAACTAAAATTTATCAGTAAACTAAATAAACTCAGTTTTTAGTTAATTTGAAACCAACTGCATACACAGTGTGATTGTATCCTTTGCAGAGTCCCACATGTTATTTTTCAGTTAAACAATAATTAAAATGGCCTAATAAGGAAAAGAAAGGGGACTAATTGTGGATGAACCACAAATGGTTGAACTAGTGCCTGCATAATTGCTATGTTATATGGAATTTTGAAAAATGCTATACTTTATTGCAGTGTTTATTAGCATTTTAGTGTCTGGGAAAACCAAGGTAAATTGTGGGCTTCTGGAGTCTGATTCATAAAGCCTTTATGGTAGATGAGGATGAACCAAGTCTTCAGAGGCAGCACAAAATGTGCAATCTTATGTCTTTCTTATGTTATTTCTTTCATTTTTAAGCATGAATTAACATTTAAAAGATGTTACATGCCTGTCTTAAAGGTGGGTTTTTTTTTAGTAGTAACCTATAACTGAAAGAATATTGACTCCCCAGTTTGTGAATTGGCAAAATTAGGAGGTTAATTTTGCTGAACTCTGAGAAAAATTTGCCCAAAACATAAAATAATGCCAGGATCATACTATTTCCTTTACACCAGGAGTCTCAAACTCCAATCATCATGAATGTCACATGAAGACCAATTCATTAGCCTGAAGTCTGTAACACTGAAACCTTTTCACGTATTGATGCAAAAGTCTCTAGAAAGTGCAAGGGAAGGAAATGAAGAGTACTGTATAATTGTATGCTGCTTTTTAAAAAAATGATTAAACTCTTCATTTCTTTCATTTCCTTAAAAAAAACCTGATTGCAAATCTGTGCTATTTGTAAAATAAACCTGGGACCAAAGAGCCATTTAACTTTCAATGTTTTTCATTAACAAGAAGACCAATTTTTTTATTGGATTGATATGAATTAGCTATTCAAAATCACAGCTTGGATGATAAAATCTAAGGGATATCCTACTGAGACCATTCCCAATCTTCTCCCCACCCCACCCCCAAGTTTCTCTTTCTCTTTCCCCTTTCTTCAATCTCCTTTCACCCCCTTTGGTCTTTCACTGTCCCTTATGTCTCTCCTTACCTAGAAGTCTTTCTTTCCTTTCCTTGTTTAGCACAGAAATTTTGCTTGCTGTCTTCCCCACTCCTTCCTTGCCAGAGGGGTCTTGGTAGTGGGGCAGTCTTACCTGCCCCACTTTCTCTTGGGCAGCCTGCCTTACTATCCTATCTGCAACTGACACTGACAGTACAGCACAGTTACACAGGCCTCAACAGATTTGATTAAGTTAAGTTATTAAGCTGCCACCACTAGACTACTCTTCTTGCTGGACAACTTTCAGTGGCCAACATATGCATCCAAATAGCACTCAGCATACTAGTATGGACATTTCCATGATGATGGTGATGATAATGATGATGATGATAATAATGATATCTATTCAGTTGTGTCTGACTCCTGGTGATTTTATGGGCCAGTTCTCTCCACATCTTCTGATTTTGCACATTGAGTTTTTCTATGCCCTGGCTGATGTTACCTTTGATGGTGGGACATTTCTTTAACACATATTTATTTAATTCTATTTTAAAGTGTACTTATTTGTATTGTTTTAACTCGCCCTGTAAACCGCCCTGAGTCCTTCGGGAATAGGACTATAAAATATAAAATCAATTAAATAAATAAATAAAATAAATAAATATGAAATATTGTTGTGGGTTCCTAGTTTGAGATTTTTTTTGTTTTACAACATAAGACAATCATTTTCTTTATTAATAATAGTATAGGATGGCCAAGAGATAGGTTCCAGGAGACAATCCATTCAAATCGGTAATTTATTTGCTTTGGCCTTTGAAGGACACTGGTAGCTGTCATATTCTGTTCTGTTGCTTCTCTTCCTTTTGAACAAATTATATCCATTGATTTCTATATCCCAATCATAAGAATCATCTCACCAGGCCTCAATTATACTCATTAAATCATACCCGCTTTCCTCTGTTTAAGAGTTCAAGTGCATCTCGTTAATTTCCCATATTCTTAGCATTAATATAAAAATTAGAATGATCGTAAGCTATTCTTCTGGCAGATGGTGCAGTTCCCAAACTCATGGATACAGGACCGACATAAGTTTCAATTATGCACAGTACTGAGTTACTAGGTACCATAATCTTCTTTCCTCCTGCAGAGCATGTTGCATCCTTCCTATGCTTCAGGAAACCACAGTCCATCTTGAGGGCTTAGAATGTGTTTCTTCTGTGAAGCCTTCAAAGCTGTTCAGTAGTGTGTAATACATTGTTTGCTCCCAGTTGTTATTCTTGCCCAGAGCAGTGCTTGATTCTCTTCAAATTCCTCTTGTAACACTTCCTTTGTTTGATCTGATAAATATTCATCCTTTCCTGTGAGTTAAAGCATGACTACTTGCTGCTCCAATCTTCATATTTTTTTTCTTCAAGTACTGCTACAAACTATTGCAAATATATGCTAAGATGTTGTTAAGTGGGAATAGAAACATGCCACATGCATTGTGGGTCACGACTGCAGAGTCCTTTCTGTTCATAGCTGATAAATGCTGGTGGTTAATATTTGAATTGATTATCTTTTTTTAAAAGGAAGAAGACCATTTTCACATAATATCCCAATTTTATCAAGCTGTTTGTAGTGTGGCTACATGCATTTTATTTATACATTTATTCATTGCCATATGCATATTAATACATAAGTTAAAGAGTTCTGGGTTTTTGATTTCTGTGCTATTTTCATGCAATGAAATTGAATTTACATATTTTGAAAATGTAACACAGTAACAAATATCATGGGATCTCTCTCAATCTATCTATATCAACTCTAACATGTCTTTAACATATCTACAAATCTAGCTATATTCCTTTCCTATCTCTTCCATTCTGTGTGGCTTTCCAGAATCTCCTCCTTCCTCACTGACTAAATATGGCTCTGTCCAGGATTGCTTGGGATGATCTGTGTTCATTGAAAAGAAATATGAATTATTTTATTATCTTTGCAAATATATTATAACAGAGCTAGGGACTTGCAACATTGTATTTTCTGAACAGTTGATAATAATGCTTTAAGCACATACTGAGTTCTCTTTGGCTCAGTGGGTTAGGGCACTGAGCTTGTCGATCAGAAAGTTGGCAGTTTGGCAGGTAGAATCCCGAGTGCCGCATAACAGAGTGAGTGCCTGTTACTCATCCCAGCTTCTGCCAATCTAGCGGTTTGAAAGCACATAAAAATGCAAGTAGAAAAATAGGGACCATTACGGTGGGAAGGTAACAGCATTCTGTGCACCTTTGGCATCTAGTCATGCTGGCCACATGACCATGGAGGTGTCGTCAGACAAGCGCTGGCTCTTTGGCTATGAAACGGAGATGAGCACCAGCCCCTAGAGTTGGAAATGACTAGCATGCATGTGCGGTGGAACCTTTACCTTTACCTTTTAAGAATGCAAGAGAGGAGGACTTCCAGTGGCTACGCCACGCCGAATGGCGGCTTTTCCCTGGCCGCCCACCCTGAGGCTTCGTTGGAGCCGCGGAGACGGTGACAATCAGCTGTTCCGCAGCTTGTAAACTTCCCCTTCAGGAGAAGAGGGGGAGGTGAGCTTTCTCGGATAGTGGTAGAGCTCCCCAAGACCTCCCAGAATTATCTGGGGGTCAGAGGGTGAGAGCTCCCACGGAGTCCGAGGCTTTCTCTGAGTCCAGGACGCCTTTGCTCCATGCAGGGGCGAAGCTAGATGCTGCATCCACATCTGCAGATTATAGTGATTTATGTATGCCTTTAAAGCAGACAGAGCTGACCAGGAGGAGTAAAGTTGCAAGTATTCAGAACTTTAACTCGAGGTGCTTTAATCTTCTCCATTTATAAATTAGACTTTGAAGAAAGGAAAAAAAATGGCGCCGAAATGTTTTTTCTTTTTAAAAGAATAGATTATGAGGACTTTGTTAAAATTTAAACAATATATTGGAATTTTTTCTCTTTTTCTTATTATTATTGCTATTAAGAGTTCCTCTCCCCCTTTTTTTGGATTTTATTTTATTTTTTTTTCCTCCGGAGTGCAGAGGGAAAGTGAAAGTGATAAGAGAAAGTGATTTGTAGCAGGTGAAAATGGCTTCAAGACGGCAGACAGTTCCTGTTGTTTCTAAAACCTCAATCTCTTCTCCTGTCATTAAACCTACTGTAAAACCCAGATCCCCTCCACCCTCTCCTCCACCACCAGCACTTACACTTAAAGACCTGCAGGATGCTTTGAAGTTGTAGGCACAAGAAATGACTTTACAAATAAAGGAAGAGGTAGCTGATCTTCTTGAGCTTAAAAATAGAGAGATGCGAGAAGACATTTTGTTTGCATTTCAAGGGCTGGCTGCACATATTGAACGTTTAGATGACTGTGTTGATGAGGTTGTGGAAAATAGTAAAAGACTTGAAAATAGAATTGCTAAAGCAGAAAATAAAATGGATAAAACTGAGGATGAGGTGATGATTTCACAATTTAAAGAAATGGAATTTGCTCTGATAATAAGAGGGTTGAGAGAAAACCCCCGTGAGGATTTACTGGAAGAGGTGATTAAGGTTATTGCTCCCATCTTGGGATGGGATCCTAAGGAGTTATCAAGGGAGGTGGAAAAAATTTTCAGGGTCAATTCCTGGATTGCGAGGCAGAAGAATTTACCTAGAGATGTGGTGATTTATTTCTCTAAGAGGTCACTTCGAAATGAGATCATTCAGGCCTTCTATCAACAGAGATTTCAAATTGCAGGTCAAGATATTATAATTTTGAAAGAAATACCTCCTAAGATGTTGAGAAAAAGGAAGGATTTTGGTTTTTTGTCTGATGAACTTAAAAATCGACAAATTCAGTTCAGATGGAAGATCCCTATTGGAATAGTGGTGAATCATGCAGGGACACGATATAGACTTAATATGATTGCTAAGGCAAAATAATTTTATACTTATGTCCTGAAAGCAGGTTCACCACCATCTCCATTGCCTAAGAGAGTGGAAGAAGATAAACAACAAGTTGAAGGTGCATCAGCACAGTCTGTTGGAGAGGCACAATTGGCTGAACCCACTGAACAGAGTTTGATGTTAAAGGCTGATCCAAAAGACCAGAGAGTGATACGTGCGGCACATAAGCGGAGAGAAAAGGAACAACTGAAACAGAAGATGGATTCTGGGCCTATGATACAAGGCCTTGTTATTACGGAGCCGGTGGGAGGGGCGTGACCAAAGAGACCAACTGCGGATCTCCAGGTGGCGTTCCAGAGGTTCCAGGTCGCTGAGAATGGTGATAAAGCTTTTGACATGGAATGTTAATGGCTTAAATTCACCACAAAAAAGAAAGTGTTTCATTATTTGAAGCAACATAAAATGATATTGTTTGCCTACAAGAAACTCATATTTGTGCAAAAGATCAAAAATACTTGATTAATTCACAGTTGGGACTTCATTTTATAGCATCTGCTCCATATAAAAAGAGTGGAGTGGTTATCTACTTTAGAAGAGATTTATCTGCTACGTTAATTGAATCTGATCCTCAGGGAAGATATGTTATTATTGAACTATTGTTACAAGGCAAGAAGATTCTTATTATTGGATTATATGCTCCTAATCAACAACAAGGAAAGTTTTATAAGTTTTTACATGATAAACTAATTCAATTGGATTATAAATCTGTTATTTTGATGGGTGAGTGGAATGGTGTTTTGGATTCAAATAAGGACAAGAAGAGGTCTTCTAAAAATTCTCCTATCTATTCTAGATTGCCTAAAAATTTTTTGATTTGAAAGAAGACTTGGAACTAAGAGATATCTGGTGGGAGCAGAAATTGGAGGATAGAAATTTTACTTTCTTTTTGGACAGGCATCAATTGTTTTCTAGAATTGACTTTTTTTTAGTTACTGGTGATCTTACTTCCAGGGTCAAAAATGTCAAGATTTTTCCTAGAACGTTATCGGATCATAGTCCTGTATGGATGGAATTATTTAGGGAAGATGGAATAGGAAGATCTTGGAGGTTGAATGAAAATTTATTTAGATATGATGTACTTTCAGAAAAAATGTAAAGATTATTTGAAAGAGTTTTTTGTTTTGAATATGCATAAAGGAACAGCGATTGAAATGGTTTGGGATGCCAGTAAAGCTTATATGAGGGGGATTTTGATTCATATGAACAATGGTCATAGGCGTAAGCAGATGCAAAAACGTAAAGAATTGGAAGAAGAGATTAAATTGAAGGAGAAAGCTTTTATTTTGAATCCATTAGATAAGAGATTAAGGATTTCAATAAATTTGTTGAAAGAGCAATTTAATATGTTAATGGTGGATCAGGTTGCAACTAATTTGAGATATGCAAAGCATAATACTTTTTGTAATGCAAATAAGCCTGGTAGGTAGTTAGCTTATCAATTAAGGAAAAAACAGAGGTTACGTACAATAGAGAAAATAGAATATAAGGGCAAAGAAACATATCAACAAAATTTGATTAAAAAGGGTTTTTTGGATTTTTATCAAAAGTTATATGCTAGTGAGAATGTACAAACCATAGATATAGATAAATATTTACAGGAAGCGCATATTCCTATGCTTTCACATGAACAAAGGGAAGGGATGAATTGTTTAATCACTTCTGAAGAAATTATATCAGTAATTAAACAGTTAAAAGTGGGTAAGGCTCCGGGTACAGATGGCTTAACAGCAATTTATTATAAAACTTTATTCACAGAGACGGTAGAACCTTTAAAGGAACTATTTAATAATATCCAGGCCAGAGGGGAGGTGCCTCCATCTTGGAGAAGGGCTTTTATATCGTTGTTCCCAAAGGAGGATCAAGATCTTACCCAGCCTAAGAATTATAGACCTATATTGCTTTTAAATATAGATTATAAGATCTTTGCAAAAATATTGGCAAATAGATTAATGTTAGTTTTGAAACAGATGGTTCATACAGATCAGTCTGGATTTATAACTGGAAGATATATGAAATATAATGTAAGACAATTAGTTAACTTAATTGAGTATTTGGATAAGAATAACCAAGTCCCTGCAGCATTGATATTTTTGGATGCTGAAAAAGCTTTTGATCAATTGAATTGGAAATTTTTATTGAAAGTTGTGGAAAAGATGAACTTTGGGGATGAATTTCTGCAATCTATTAAGGCCATATATCAACAACAATTGGCACAAATTATAATTAATGGGGGATTAACAGATGCATTTAAAATTGAAAAAGGTACAAGACAAGGGTGTCCCCTGTCACCATTATTGTTTGTTTTAACATTGGAGATTTTACTGATTAAAATTCGGGAATCAACTAAAATACAGGGAATAAAAATAAAACAGAATGATTATAGGTTAAGAGCATTTTCAGATGACTTGGTTGTTACACTATCTCAACCGATTTAATCGGTTATAGACTTGATGGAAATTATAATACAATATGGGAAAGTTTTGGGCTTTAAGGTGAATAATAATAAGACTAAAATATTATCTAAAAATATGACTATGAATGAGAAGGATATGTTAGTATAATTGACCGGTTATGAAATTGTGAAAAAGGTTAAATATTTGGGGGCATATATTACAGCTTCTAATGTGAAATTATATAAGAATAATTATGAGACGTTATGGTTAAAAGTACAAAAGGATTTAAATAATTGGAAAAAATTACAATTATCTTTGTTGGGAAAAGAGAAAGATAAAGTTTACTCCACAGTTATTTTTATTGGGTGTTATTACACACTGTGACACTAAAGAAATTAATTTGATGTTGAATTTGATAACAGCTGTGAGGTTATTGGTAGGGCAATATTGGAAGAAGGATTGTCTGCCTACTATAGAGGAGTGGATGCTTAAAGTGTCAAATCTAGCAGAAATGGCTAAGATTTCTGCTTACTTGAAAGATCATTCACAAGAGAGATACATTTCAGTTTGGAGAAGATGGATAGATTATATTCAGAAAAAATATGGGACTAAAAAGTTCCATTTAGCTTATGAGTAAATTTTAGATTGTTATTGTTATAATTTTTTTTTAGAAGTTGGGTATTTTAGAGTATTGGTAATTATGTTAAAGGCGGGTTAAAGTGTATTATGTATTTGGTTTTTTATATAGTTGATTAATGTTAGTTAGATTATGATTACTATATATTTGTAACCCTGTAACCAGCTTTGGGAAGGGGGGGAGGGGGGGTTTAGGGGGGGATTGGGAAGGGGATAATTTTGTAACTTTTTATAAAACTTTTCAATTAAAAAAAAGAATGCAAGAGAGGACAGAGTAAGTTTTCTTAGATTTTGCATTTTTTTCTCCTAATGGAGAAACATGGGGTGGTCCTTAATGTTTATTGATTAAATAACAACATGACATCCAAAATTTCTGAGGTATCATTTTATTCTGCAGTTCTGAAATTTTGTTTATGCTGATTATTTTTGTAAAAATGTTAACCATTGCAATGTAAGAAAAACTGTATATGTTAAGTGGTAATTTCCTGATAAGACATTTGAAATCAAATTGTGTAGGTCCAAATTTATTTTATTTACTTATTTGTGTCCTGCCTTTATTATTTTTACAAATAACTGAAGGTGGTGACCATACTGTATACAAATATATAAGTGAATCTGAAAATCTGAAGATTTTATCTGAGATTGATTAAGCCATACTACCTATTTTGATTTAATATTAAAACTGATTTAAAACATGAATGTGATGTCATGAAAATGATTTACAATTAGATGCAGTTAGGGTAAAAACCCCACATACTTTAGATTAATAATACAATTCTTGAAGGATTGATAGTATGATTCCTGGATGAGAAGATATCAGCTTCCCTGTAGGTTTATTCAAATGTAGTCAGAATGAGTATCTTGTAACATAATAGTAATCTCAGGTCACCAAAAACTAATTTCAGACTCACACACAACAGATCCCCATTTCCAGTGGTTGACACTGTCTTTTTCTACATTGCAAAAATAATTTAAAAATATGCTGTACTCAGGGAGATCATAAGAGAGAAACAGCTATGAGCACAGAAGGACTAACTTTTCCATTAAGTCAACAGAGGCATTTCCTTTTAATGGTAGTTGTGTTCCATGGAATTTGTCATGATGGTCTGAAATTAAAGGCTGAGCTCTGGTTCAATTTACGAACATGTAACATTCAATTTTGTCACATGGGATACAGAATACCTTATCTTTCATATTTTAATTATGGGCATCTGCAATGCAGGCAAATGACATCCTGAGTCATGATGTCATCAAGAAAATGTGGTGACTTACATATTTGTATCAGATATCATGGAACAAGTAAATAACTGTGGTGTTTATGTGATGACATTACTATTCAAGGATCATCATTTTGTCATCATCATGATTTCCTCTAGACACTACTGGCTATAATTCTTGCTCTTTTTGCATATTAATCAATTAGTTAAATTTGAAGAGTACCTATTTATGCTGTTCATGATATCTCATCCACTCTTCATTTTAAAGGCAATTTGTGGTATTGCTGAAACATATTGTTTCTAAGACATTAGTCTATCTTTCTTTATAAATCTCAAAATGAACAGCAGGAAGATTTTGTCAGACAAATAAGGATGGCATTTTCTTGCCAGGATTAATTCAAATTTAGGACAAATAATTCTAGTATTCTTAAATAAAATCAGAATTTGCCTTTCTCAGTTCTAATACTGTTAGAAATTCTGTATATATAGTCCTACAGAACAAACAAAATGTGAGACTTCCAGTTTTGCGCAGTAGTGCATGGCTGATGGACTGTGGAGCTCTGCACCCCACAGCTGGTTTTGCTCTGCCAGGGGACCCTAAATGGGTCTAAGTCAACCCAGAGAGGCAACAAAGAAGGACCCCCCCATAGATCACAGAAAAATGGCAGTTGATCCATTTGATCTGGGGGAAGCCCTCCAACCCGACAGGAAAAAGGTTACATGCACATCAGTAACTAGCCAAAGCTACCAGCAGCCAAAATCTAAAAGCACTAACCAGAACAACTGTGAACAGCATGCTCGGAACTGGGTGAGTATATTGATCTTCTCTCTTCTAACTTGTAACTGATTTCCTGAAAAAGATCCCCAAGAAGCAAAAATCCTCTGAAAGTGAGACGGGAGGGGATCACACCCCCACCCTTCCATAGATGGAAGCAGTGATTTAATTTTTTATGGGGGACAGAAATATATTGAAATGAAGTTAATAATACTATAGTATGGATAAATTTGAAAATTATGAAAACTGTTAAGATTTCACATCTGGAAGAGTATTGATGAAATTATTAAAAAATAATTCTTCATCTTAAAAGTTGGAAAATGAATAGCTACTGACATCTAGTGGAGGATTAGAGCATAGAACAACAGCTGCATTTACTCAGAAATTGGCAAGATGCCCAGAATTAAAGAACAACTTGTTCCTTTGAACCTCAGTGACTTTAGCCAAATAGAAAACAGCTGGGAACAGGGGAAAGAAAATACACTGGGCCACCTATTACAGACTGAGGACTAAATTTGTTTTAAAAACTGCTGACCTTCTAGGATTATAAACACTTACTGAGCGGTGATCTCTAAGCTCAAGAATTGTCTGAAGAGAGAAAAACTTCAACTTTTGGCTAATCTTTTAGGGGGGAATTTACTGGATGGTTAAACATTCTGGATTGCAGTTTTGGCTGGCTGATAATTGTAAGACCCCTGAATAGAAGAACTGTTCTAAAATACTGCTATCAGTAGTGCTTTGACAATTGGAAACATATTGGATAATAAAAACCATATATAAAGATAAGAACTATATAAGATTTTAAGATTGGCTGTTTAACAAGGCTAATCACAGAGACTATGGTACTGGTGAAAGAATATCTAGAGGGGGGAGATAAAATGGATGTTGCATACCTCTCTGAAAGTGGCAGAAAACCACACCTAATATCTCCTTCTGAAGGCCCCAGCCTGGAATATCAGAGACCTGCAGGAGCAATACTCCAAGACAAGGCAAATATTTCCCAGGAGGAAACGTATGCAATGCTGTGACAGATTCAAATGACAATGGTATCAAATCATGATGACATTAAAAACAACTTTGATGACATAAATGAGCACATCTTTAACCTAAACATACAATTAAAAAACTCTCAGAAAATGATGACAAAAAATGAACAAACCAACCAGATAATAGAACACAAACCAGAGGACAGTGAACAAATAAGCGAAGCTACGGATGAAGAGAACCATAGCTTAATATAAACAAAAGAAAACTTGCAAGATTTTGGAAATGGAAAATATATCTTATTTTTTAGGGCTTCAAAACAAACTTGAAGATAGGAAATAAGATCTCACAAAATAGATTATAGAGCAGCCAGGAGAATCATTAAAGTTTGCGAGACAAAAAATGCATGTCTTATTTAACTTCTCTCTTCTATTTTCAACAACATTTACAAAAATACAGGAAGAATCCCCTGGCAAGTTGAACAAACTGACTTGGAAAGTTACTTGGCAAAAGAAGAAGGTTAGAGTTAAATTCAAGAGATTTGTTTCAGCCTCGTCCGACGAATCACCAAAAAGAATGAGTCCGGTACGAGAGCTGGTTCTCCTGAGTCACGTTTATTATCCTCACAAACAGTCACTCGAAGACAGACGAAGTCAGCGTTGATTCCCCAGCACAATCAACGCTGCTAAATAGCCGGCAAAGCCGACACCCACCACCACACCCTTAATCGCCTAACTACGCCCTCACCCTACTTAGCTACCGCCCCCCGTGACTCCCACCCTTTGGCACCCGGTCCCAGGTACGTATCCTCCCTGTCCCCATCCCACCACCATTGCAGCCGGTAAGCCACCCCCCAGCTCAAGCCGCCCTCCCTTTCCCCAGAGCCCCACACACCCTCGCCTCCCCCCTCAGGTCCCCAGACCGCCGTGAGTTGCGCCGCTCGGACCATCCGCCGCTGGTGCCTGTCACGCAGTCCCCTGGCAGGCGAGGAGACCGGGAACGGGTTCCCAGGGGAATGCAGCGCCAGTGCTTGTCTTGAGTCCCTCCCCGTTCCGCCGGTAGGTCCTGCCGCCCCCAGGTCCACCCTGGCACCCCTCCTCGGCTGCTGCTCGGGTGCTGGGCATCCGCCGGCTGCGCCACCGTACGGCCGCACCCCGGCCTTCCGGACAGCCCCGGAGGCTGCTGGGCCGCGTCGGTGGCTGCGCTCTTCCCCGGCTTGCTGTGGGCGCCGGCGGCTGTTCCCGAGGGCCGGCGAGTCACTCCGCGGCCCCTCCAGCTGATGGGCGGGTGGTTGCAGGGCCGTCTCGCCGGCTGCACTCTCCTCCGGCTTGTCGGCGGCTGCGCTCTTCCCCGGCTCTTCGGGAGGCGGCGGGCACTGGCAGCTGGTCTCGGGCGCCGGTAAGGGATTCCGCGGCTTCCCCAGGCGTCGGGCGGGCGGCCGCTGGGCTGTTACGGCGGCCGCGCGCTTTCCCGGCTCTTCAGGAGGCGGCGGGCACCGGCGGCTGGTCTCGGGGACCGGTAAGGGATTCCGCGGCTTCCCCAGGCGTCGGGCGGGCGGCCGCTGGGCTGTTACGGTGGCTGCGCGCTTTCCCGGCTCTTTGGGAGGCGGCGGGCACCGGCGGCTGGTCTCGGGGGCCGGTGGGTCGCTCCGCGGCCTCTCTGAATGTCGGGCGTGCTGGGCCTGACAATTTGATTCGACTTACCAGATGGAATACTATATAATTAAACATTTGTTTGAATATGGTTAAAAGAATAGATAAATTATGGATATAAAGAAGCCCTACAGTAAGAGGGTCAAGATATACAAGTAGTATAGTATTTTTTATAATATATGAAATGTAAAAATATTGGGATGGTGTATGTGAATGGAAAGTTTGGATATTTAAAGGGAATTAACTTTGAGAAAATTATGACTGATAAGATTGGCTCAAATACAGAGGGGAAATTAAGCTTAAATAAGGACATAGTGACTCAACAAGATGACTTTTATAAATACAATTGAAACAAGCTGATCAGAAAAGATGTTATGCTGATGGTACTGTTATTTGTACAAACACAAGAAAAATGTTTATATCCAATTTTGTATGTATCAAAAATATAAAGAATTATATTTGTTTAATGTTGACAAATGGAGAATACTACTGGAAGAAGAGAAGATCAAAGCAGTATATATTTAAGCAATATATTGACTATGGAATTATAGAATTTAATTATTATTGATTGTTTTTTAAATATATGAACCAAGACAATACACTGTTTACGAAGCACTAAAGATTGTTATTGTAAAAATCAATAATATATATATATATATAAAAAGAACAAACAAAATGCACAGTCACCATGTGCTTTAATGTTTAACATTTTGTTTGTTCTGTAGGTCTATATATACAAAATTTCTAACAGGTTGTGGGCCCAGCCATTGCTGGCTACAGCAAATAAGTGCAAGATACAGCAACAGAAAGAAGACTGCAATATAATAAAAGAAAATGGCCAATAGCACAGCTGCAACAAAGCTTTCATTGGTGAATCTAACAACAAAAAAAGTCTAAACAGAACATGTGGAGTGCATTTTATTAATAAACCCAGTGCAGTGAATGAGAGCTCTCCATATGTCATCCTTAGTGAAGCATGCAAACCAGCATCTGCATTTCCTGCATCGGATGAGGAGAGCACATCTTTCTCCTTCTGTCCTGGCCACTTTTTACAGATTGAAAGCATTTTAACAAACTGCATCACTGTCTGGTTTGGTGGCAGCAGTGCCTCAGATAGAAAGTCCATACAGAGAATGATAAAGACAGCCGAGAAGATCATAGGAAGCTCGCTTCCTGGTATTCGGGATGCTGCTTATAAGCACTATGTGCTTAGACTCAAAGCATTGTTAGAGACCCTACACCTCCACTTTACGTTCTGTTTCTGTTGCTCCCCTCTGGGAGGAGGTTTCAAAGTATTTCTAGCAGGACTACCCACTTCTGTAATAGCTTTGTTCCCTATGTCATCCATCTGATAAACCCACAAGATTTGTTTTTCTCGCCATGCACATGTATACATAATCCAAACTAGACTGTATTGTTTCCCTGTGTCATATAATATATGTGGGTATATGCATAATTCTGTATTTATTTATTTATTTATTTTGTCATATTTATATTGTAGTGTATATTGGAGGTGGTGACCCTTTGAGAGCTGAATGCAATGAAATTTCATTTTAATGTATGCCAATTAGTGTACATTCAAAGTGACAATAAAGTTATTATTCTATTCTATTCTATTCTATTCTATTCTATTCTATTCTATTCTATTCTATTCTATTCTATTCTATTCTATTCTATTCTATTCTATTCTATTCTATTCTATTCTATTCTATTCTATTCTATTCTATTCTCTCTCTCTCTCTCTCTCTCTCTCTCTCTCTCTCTCTCTCTCTCTCTCTCTCTCTCTCTCTCTCTCTATTTTACAATCAAATGTGATTATAGAGTGATTGTTCATGGTTGCTACGTCTAGGGATGACAGCACTATGAGAATATGGAGGTTTTCATCTTATAACATGAGATAGCATCAAATAAGATTATGAACCTCTCAAAACCCAGTACAATAAAAATCTGGATCTGACTGGTAGTATATTGACTGCCAAAATCATTCATCCTTGTATCCTTGAACTTTCTTTATTCCCACGTTTTACACTTGCATAGACAAAAATGCATGCTATGAGAATAACAGGATCCTTTTCCTGCTAGCAAGGTGGCTGGAGTCCTGAAGAGATGCACTCTTTGCAATGCTGGGGATATCCTTTTTAAAGGCCCTAATTGTATTATTATTATTATTATTATTATTATTATTATTATTATTATTATTATTATTATTATTATTATTATTATTATTATTATTTACAACAACACAAAATAACAACAACAACAATAATAAAGATAAAGTTAAACTGCTCTGGGACTTCAGAATTCAAACAGACAAGCAGCTGCAACATAACACCCCCGGACTTAACAATTGTAAATCAGACAAGAAAGTCTGGGTAGTGGACTTGGCAGTGCCTGGAGACAGCAGAATAGATGAGAAAGAACTGGAGAAGATAACAAAATGCAAAGACCTACAAACAGAAATAGAAAGACTATGGCAAAGGCAAGCAAGGGTAGTACCAATAGTAATAGGTGCCTTGGGTGCAATCCCAAAACAACTGGAGCAGCACTTGAACACCATTGGCATTGACAAATTCGCCATTAGTCAATTGCAAAAGGCACCTTACTAGGAACTGCTTCCATCCTGCGACAATAACTATAATACCATCAAACATCCACTTCTGCCTATCCCATGTCCTTGGTAAGGACTTCATAGGTAGACAAAAATGCCAAATCCAGTCTGAACATCTGGCTGACTGTGCAATGATCAATAATAATAATAATATTAGCAGCACTGGTGGCACAGTGGTTAGAATACAGTATTGCAGGCAAACTCTACCCAGAGGTTGGACTTCGGTCCCGACAGGCCTCAAGGCTGACTTCCTTCTGAGGCTGGTAAACTGAGGACCCAAAGTGTTGTGGGCAACATGTTGACATGGTGAACCACCCAGAGTGTGCTGTAAAGCACCATGGAGTGGTATATAAGTCTAAGTGCTATTGCTACTGCTACTGCTACTGCCTTGGTGGAGCAGTGGGCTAATGCCTCCTTAAGTAACACCAGCTGCCTGCAATTAGTGCAGGTTCGCATCCCACCAGGCTCAAGGTTGACTCAGCCTTCCATCCTTCCGAGGTAGGTAAAATGAGGACCCAGATTGTTTGGGGCAATTAAGCTGACTTTGTAATAATGCCGCTTGGGGGGGGGGCAAAAGCCCTAATAAGCAGGCATATACATAGAATGAAGGCTATTGCTAAGCACATTGTGCTTTAGATTGTAAGCCACCCTGAGTCTTCGGAGAAGGGCGGGATATAAATGGGAATAATAATAATAATAATAATAATAATAATAATAATAATAATAATAATAATAATAATAATAATAATAATAATAATAATAATAATAATAATAATAATAATGGCATGAAAACCAGTAGAATAATCTTTTGGATATCCAAAGGAGAAATAAATCCAAGCCTTCTTTCAGTGGATTTGCTCTTTGACAATTATTCTTATTTTCAACTTGTATCTCTGACAACCACTTCCATAGGTTCTAACAGTTTATAGGACTTTGCATAGTTATAGTGGTTATAGGACTTATAGCAGTGATTGTCAAAGTTAGATTCCCTGGAACAGCAGATAGATGAAAAGGAGACAGATTGATCTAGAAAATGCAAGTGCAAAAGCAGAACTGTTCCCTTTTCTTATTGTATCACAGACTGAAAAGGTTTCAAGTTCAACGTTAATATGAGCACATTCCATTTTTTCTCTTGCTGGCAATAAGATAGTTATTCACCAGCATTTACTGACCATTTTACAGCAGCCTTTCCAGATATTGTATATCCAAGTAAACATATTGTTGCTTATTCTGACAGGGAACATTTCTTCTAGTTATAAATGTCTAAATACTTTTGTAAATGACTAGACTTACTGAAATCTCTTCTATCAGCACAATACATTCATTGCTTGGAGACACCGATGGGTTTTTCTTTCCTGGAAGGTTATTGGGGGAAAAAGAAGATAGTATTATTCTATAATATATTGCAATCATTTATATTGTCTTTATTTTAATCCTTTCAGTTTTTATTCATTGAAGTAATCTCCTCTTAAACCTAACTATTGCCAGGTAGAGATTAAAACACCGTGTCTAAGAAACTGAGTTCCTAAATAATTATCTGTATCCTTTTGTGTTAGCACAACAACTTGGAGGAATCAATATTGCTGAAAAATGAAACTGGCATGCTAACTAGGTTTAATTCTCCTGCATCCAAACAAATCAAAGGTGGAAACTGTCTAAATTGTGAGCATACTGAGAAGGATATAAAACATTGGATTTCTACTGATCCACTCAATCATACTTTCAACTACATATATAAGCAAGCAGAAGTGCTAGTTTTCTAAAATGCAGATATTCTGCATCTATTTTTGCCTCTATCTCAAGTTAATTAAGCATTATTTATGAAGAGATCAGACACATGGACCTGCTGCATGGCCAATGGTTACTATAGCTCTGCAGAGCTTCAAAAGGACACCAAAGTTCAGCTAAGTTGCATGGAAAGAGATCCCCACCAGCATTTATTTCACGATCAGATGGTCTGCATTGCTCCAGGTGTTTCTGCCCAAACACTGTAGTCCTTTTCCACCAGAGCAAAGAATTCTGCTGAGCTGCATGCTGGCTGAAGGCCATAAGAAAATTAGGGAGGGAGGTCCAAAGAAAGAAGTGGAATGGAAAGTCATCATTACCCTCTAGAGAATTAAGCATTTGTAGGCCTGGAACTTCAAGCTTTATTACTCTTTGAAAGATTCAGTGTACAACTTATAATCAGGTTTAGGAATTGATCCAACAGCTAACTTTTTAAAAGTATCTCTAATTGTCAGCCTGGAAAGCAACTCACTCCATTTCAGAATCAAATAGAGCTGGAAGGGACCTTGGAGGTTTTCTAGTCGAGACCCTGCTCAAGCAGGAGTCCCTATATCATTTCAGACAAATAGTTGTCCAGTCTCTTCTTAAAAACCTCGAATGATGAAGCACCTACAATGTCTGAACACAAGCTGTTCCACTGGTTAATTGTCCTCATTGTTAGGAAGTTTCTCCTTAATTCCAGGTTGCTTCTCTCCTTGATTAGTTTCCATCTGTTATTTCTTGCCTTGCCTTCTGATGCTTTGGAAAGCCTTTCAAAATACTGGAATATTTGGCAGACTTTCAAATTTTCAAGGTTTTGGTGATGGTTTTTAAGTCCTTACATGGCATGGGTCCGGAATACCTCGGGGACCACCTGCTGCCGGCGTCGACTCCCCTCCGCCCTGTGCGTTCCCACAGAGAGGGCCTCCTCAGGGTGCCTCCGGTCAAAGAATGTCGGCTGGTGGCCCCCAGGGGGAGGGCCTTCTCTGTGGGCGCCCCGGCTTTATGGAATCGGATCTCCGCTCCTTCCGGCGCGGGTTAAAGACCCATTTATTCGAACAAGCTGGCCTGGCCTGATGGGGGAATGTCAGGGTTTTTATGGGTTTTTATAATTGATTGTTTTAATTGGGCAATTTATTTAATCTTTTTTTTAACTTTTGTATTTCTATTTATATGCCCTGTTCACCGCCCTGAGTCCTTTGGGAGAAGGGCGGTATAAAAATCCAATAAATGAAATGAAATGAAATGAAAATAATGGAATACTGCTATCATGTCCCTCCTAGTCCTTCTACTAGGATTCCAGCAATCCTCTACACATAGCTTTTTATGGCATGTCTTTTTACTGTACATTTTTGATACTGTAGATTTTATCCAATGTCTCTTTACTGTAACATTATTGATATTATTTCAGTTTGGTTCCCATTTTGATTGGCAAGGGAAAGAGTAGTAATAAGAAAATGCATGTGGCTTCCGGATGGCAAGGCGACGCCGGAGGCAGCCATTTCTTGGCTGTCAGCCTCGCGGCTCCGTAGAGCCGCCGAAAACAGCGCCGATCAGCTGTTTGGCGGCTCGGAAGCCCCCACCTTGGGAGAAGAGGAGGGGGTGAGCGTCCAGGTAGGGGTAGAGCTCTCCGGGGCCGCCAGAACTTAGAGTTTTTGTGGCGGAAGGATTGAGCCCCCCCGAAGCCTGGGGATGCTCCGGACTGCGAGGCGTCTCTGCTCCGGGTTTTTTGGAGCAGAACAGGGCGTTCGCAACCATCCCTGCTAGCAAGGAAGAGCTTTTGAGAACGAGGACGCAGGCAGAGCGATGCAGGAGATTTTGGTGAAGATGATGTTTTGATCTTTAACTCAATGGACTTTGCTGAATCTGCAAGTGAAAGTGCGTAGTTAACAATAGAGGGTGAAAATGGCAGCTATATCTTCTAAAGTTCCTGCCCTGAGGCAGCAGTCTTCGGTGAAAACTTCATTGTCCTCTGCATCTGAATCTGTATCAGCTTTTACAGTAAAAGATTTGCAGAGTTTGCTGCAAGAGACTATGGAAAAGCAAATGCAACAATTTGTTAAGATAATGGAGAAAAAGTTGGAGGAGAAGTTTACAGAGAAATTAGCAGAAATGAGAGCAGACATCACATCTGTAATGTCAAATATGGCTAAAAGCATTGAGATTTTGGATGAAAGAGTGGAAGATCTTGTTCAAAATGATATTAGAATGGAAGCCAAAATGACAGAAACTGGAAATGTGATAGAGAAAATGGATTATGATTTGATTTCGACACAGTATTCTCAGATGGAGTTTGCTTTGAGAATCAGAGGCCTAAAAGAAAATACTAAGGAAAATTTGACGAAAATGGTTTCTGAGGTTTTGGAAGGGGTGTTGGAGCGACCAGCAGATGAAATAATGGAAGATATAGATAAAATCTTCCGTGTTAATTCGTGGATTGCAAGACAAAGGAAATTACCCAGAGATGTGGTGGTTTATTTTACAAAGAGAAAGATTAGAAATTAAGTTATCCAGGCCTCCTATAATATTGATTTTGTAATGGATGAGCAAAAAGTTTTGATTTTAAAAGAGATTCCTGCAAGAATTTTAAGAAAAAGGAAGGAATTTGCTTTTTTGACACAAGAATTGAGACGACGTGATATTAAGTTTAGATGGCAAATACCAGAGGGTATGGTGGTGACTTATGAAGGTACGAGGCATTGTTTTACCACAGTGATTCAGGCACGTGACTTTTACAGTAATGTTTTAAAAGCAGTCCCCATACCGTCTTTGGAGTCTACAAAGAAAAAAGGTGACAGAGAGCCTCAACGTTCCAGAGAGAATCCACAAGATGTTGAAGGGTTAATGCAGACAGATGTGAAAGCTACAGGAGTGGGTCAAATTTCATCACCACGGGAGAAGGCCAGAAATTGGAAGAGGTGTGCTGCTTCTGGAAGAATGAAGCAAACCTGAAGATTTAGTTGTATAATTGCAAGAGATAATAATGTAATAAGGATGCTAGAAGGATTAAGTATTTGGGGATTCATTTTTCACCCTTATAAAATAATTATATAATATTTTGTGTTGCTTTAGTTTTAAGATGATTATGAAAATTTAATTGGGAAGATTTGTAGTAGTGTTTATTGATATTCTGTAGGTTATGCTTTGTTATTTGGATGGAAAGTTTTAAGCCTGGAAGGTAATGTATGGTATTTTAAGTTGTATAATACATTAGGAGAAGGAAAGGTTGTATAAACTTGGTTTTAGTATGTTAAAGTTTAGTTGGATAGAAGAATAGTTTTATAAAACTAATATACCGGTAAATTGTTTTATGTGTGATTGAAATTAATTTGTAATACTTTTATGGGCAATATTGGAGTAGGTAATAGAATATAAGAATATAAGAATGATGTGATTATATAAAAAAATTAAGTTTGGAAGTAATCTATGGTATTTTAATTTGTATAATATATCAGGATAATATGAATTTAAAGCTTTGTTGGGAAGAAGAACAGCTTTAGACAATTGATATAAATTGTTTTATTTGTGATTGTTTTTATTGGGTAGATTGAAAAGTATTATCTTGTTTTTGAATAATTATTGATATGATGTATATATATATGTTTGGAGTTTATCTATATGAGTTAAAGTTCGATAGTCTATATAGTTCAGGATTGTTTGCGTAAGCTAGATTATGATTGTTTGTATTTTTATACCCTGTATTCTGCTCTGGGAAGTGGGGGGGAGGGGAAAGGGAGGGTGGGGTTGGGGAGGGTTGGGGAGGGTGGGAGGGAAGGGGGCTGGGGGGTTTCTTTTTCTTTTCTTTTTTTTTGTTTGTTAAAGATAAAATGTATTCTAAAACTTTTTAATAAAAAAAATGCATGTGGCTTTCATTTTTTTTAGCATGTGGCTAAAATAGTAGCAGAAATGTCCCTAAGGAGCATAAAGATAGTGTGACAAATTTCCATCAGAATGGCTGAAATCTTGCTTTGCAACAAATCTACTAAAACATTGAGATTGCATGGTACTTTGCAAGCTAAAGGAAGTAGAAAGAAAAAAAAAAGAACATTAAGAGATTAAAAATAGAAGAACTTTTTAGCTTTGTACACTTCATGTCTTTTAGTGGTGCCATTAGGGAAATTAATGAAACCCATTTTGTTTACTCTGGGTGCTGGAGAAGTCATTTAGATTCAAATAAATACATAATACTACATCAATCTAATTTGAAGAGATGGAATCGCAAAGCAGATGCAGTTTCAGAGGGATTCACCCTAATGGTGGTAATACAAGTTTCATAAAATGTAGTAGAAGGCAAATTGCAGACAACACAAAGAGACATTGATTCAGCACGGTGCAAAGATTGCAATTAAGCATGTCTATATTTGGCATCACCTTGACGATTAAGAATGCACACTGCTAATCTGCAGATTTTTCTCCTTTTATTTAGTCTATGTTTTCATCTCAATAAGGCTTGGGAAACTGATGTTCTTTAAATACAAACAGCTCTGAAATTTTTGTGAAGAGTAAGCTACAGAAACAGTAAGCCAATTTTGACAGGTAAAGGAAATGAAACTCATCCTTTCAGATCACTGGTAAAGCCACTAGAAGTATACCAATTTCTGTTTTAAATAGATGTATTTTGAAGTTTACTTTTACATTTCAGATTGTTTTTCTAAGATGAACTTGACCCTGAGGTCCTTTTTATTTCAGTGAGTAGTATCTAGTAGTATCAAGAAAAAGAGGAACTGGAATAGGATTGTTACTTTGGTAGCTATGTCCATACAGACTATCTTCAGTGAAGACTCCTGGTATTGTTTAAAGCAATGCTTTGCAGATTTTGACACCTCCTGAAGATGCTGATGATTGGGAGTAAACATTTAAGAGCCTCTCAACTCCAAGGACACCAACTGTACATTAATTGGATTAAAGAAACTTCCTTCACCAGAAGAGAAACAATTGAATATACTTTTTATTTTAAATGGTGCTCAAATTTTTGTCTGTGTTGTGAGGTAAGGTAAGGATAACGAAGTCCCTGTGAATTTTACTCTGCTAGTCATTGCCAACTATAGCTTCATCTCCATTTCAAGACCATTAAGCCAGAGTTGTCCAAAGATATTTCCACAGTCATGTGGCCAGCATGACATCATGGAGTGCTATTACCTGCACACCAAAGTGGTACCTCTTTATCTATTCACATTTGCATGCTTTCGAACTGCTAGGTTGGCAGGATCTGTGGCAGGAAAAAGGAGTTCACCCCATCATGTGACACTTGGGTCTCGAAGTTGGGCTGCCAGCTTTCCAGCTGATAAATCCAATATCTTAACCACTGAGCCACCACACCACTCTCAGTACAGTGAGAAGGAATAATAATTAAATCTTCACCTAGTTATGTCTCTAACGTATTAGAGCAACTGAATGAAGAGACACAAATGATTTGGCATAGAATTTGTAGTTTCTGAATTGTCAGAGACACTTGTTTTGTAAGGAGATCAGTTCTAGTAATGAATTAAATATTGTGGTCACCCAGATATACTGGCTGTGCAAACATTTCACACTGACAGGAAACTGGCAGGGAAAATTGGCCAAAAAGGGCTCATACTCAGAGAAGATATGTGAAAAAAACAGATCTCACATATTGAGCTCAAAAATCACTGGCATGATGATTGTGACAGATATTTCTAACAAGCAGCAGTATCCAAGTATCAAGGGGAGAGTTGCTCAGGGTTTTAGAAGACAGATGATTACCAACAATCCCTATCAATCCTCACTTAAGTTTTAGTCTGACAGCTGATCCACTATCCACAATACACATGCTTGAGTTTGGTATATGATGATGATAACTTTATTGTCACTTTGAATGTACACCAATCAGCATACATCAAAATGAAATTTCGTTGCATACAGCTCTCAAAGGGTCACCACCTCCGATATATACTCCTTGTTCAGGGCCCGCTCAAATTTCACATTGTCCATTTTAGTCTCTAGGGAGTGAACGATGGCAAACAGGACAGATGGAAATGGGGCTCCATGTGGATTAGCCCTCAAATTCGCTTGTATTCTGACAACCTTGCCCTCTTTCCTTTTTCTGATCCTGACTCTTCCACCCTTTCCTTAAAGAGGCCTTGCTTCTTTTCGCCTCTGGAGCACGCTGCTGCCGCCGCCACCAACTCCTCCAAAAGCCTCTCTCTCTTCCTCTGGGCCTGCCGACAGCCTCATCCAGTTCCTTCACTCCATAAGCTCCAGGATATATTATATATTATATTATATATTATATTATATTATATTATATTATATTATATTATATTATATTATATTATATTATATTATATTATATTATATTATATTATATTATATTATATTATATTATATTATATTATATTATATTATATTATATTATATTATATTATATTATATTATATTATATTAATTATATTATATTATTATATTATATTATATTATATTATATTATATTATATTATATTATATTATATTATATTATATTATATTATATTATATTATATTATATTATATTATATTATATTAGCTCCAAGATATATTATATCTTCTGAAGAAAGTGTAATGGTTTGCAGAGTGGAAACTGTCATTCTACTAAATTTAATGAAAGTCAAGGATAGAGAGGAGATTTACTAGCTGATGGCTTTATTGTCATTCCTGTTTCTGATGCTCTAATAAGTTCTTCATATTCTTCCTGGATGAAAACACCACAAGGTAAAGATAACTTAATGGAAAAGTTTCAGGCCATTTATACATGTCAAGAAAGGAAAGGAACCAAAATATGTGGTCTATCATTTGTCCATCTTCCTACCTATTCCAATTCAGTTATGCAGCTTTCCAGATAGCAAAACTAATAACTTTAACTGCTGAGATACATGCAAAATTACAATGCCATGAAGCTATGGGATTATAATAAGTTAAAAGGCTTTTTTTTAAGAATAGCTTTTTCTTCCCTAGATATTATTTTATTATTTAATCAATGAAATGTTCTTGTTTTGTATTGGCATTATCTTTATAACAGATAAAGAAATAGAGATATAGTCTATATCTGGTCCATATCAATCTCATCTGAACCTGTTTCATTTGTGTTACTCTGTAATCCCAAGAAAATTAAATTATTCCCTCCAATTCTCTGTAAAAAATGTGTACATATTGTATTTGTGTATCTTTATATGCAATTTTGAGATAATATTGCAATTCTTGGCAAGCTATGTACTTTTTTCACTTCATACAAATAGCTAAATCAGAGGCATAGTTCACCTTTGACGTCCCAAAGTGCTATTGAAGCTTCTGTTTAATGAGCAGCATAGGATGCTGCTTTGTGGAAAGCCTTTCCTAAGTTCATGTCTTCTCTTTCTCTGTCTCAGAATGCAGGCAGTCCTCAATGTACAGCCACAATTGAGCCCAAAATTTCTCTTGCCAAGTGAGATATTTGTTAAGTGAGTTTTGCTCCATTTTATGATCTTCCTTGCCAGACTTGTTAAGTGAATCATTGCAATTGTAATATTGGTAACATGACTGTGAAGTGAATCTGGCTTCCCTATTGCCTTTGCTTCCCAGAAGGTTGCAAAAGGTGATCACATGACCCCAGGATGCTGCAACCTTCATAACCACTGACCAGATGGTTCCGCCCCAGGCGCCTGATGGACCCTGAACAGTTCCAGATGGCGCTTGGGTCTATACCCATCGCCCTCACTCACAGCCCAGTTGATGCCTTGGTTGATGCCTGGGAAAAGGCAGCCACTGAGGCACTCAACTGTGTTGTACCCTTGCGACCTCTGACCCGGCGCAGATCCCGTTGGGCTCCATGGTTTTCTGCGGAGCTCCGGGAGATGAAACGTCAGAGACAGGGTCTAGAGTGTGGTTGGAGGTCCAGCCCTTCCGAATCTGACCGATTGCAGCTAAGAACCTTTATAAGGTCTTATCTTGCTGCGATGAGGACGGTGAGGGCTAATTACTTCGCTGCCCTCATCACGTCTGCAGATAATCGCCCGGCCGCTCTGTTTAGAGTTACTCACTCCCTTCTTAACCAGGAGGTGAGGGAGGATCCCTTGCAGGGACGGGCCGAGGAGTTTAGTCATCATCTGACGGACAAAATCGCTCAGATCCGGGCCGGCTTGGACTCTGACTGGGCGGAGTCTGACGTGGAGGAATCAGATGGTCTTGAGCATGTTATCTGGACTGAGTTCGATCCTGTTTCCCCTGATGATGTGGACAGGGTCATGGGGAGGCTGAGCTCCACCACCTGTTTGTTGGATCCGTGCCCCTCCTGGCTGGTTTATGCAGCCCGGGAGGAGACACAAGGCTGGTTCCAGGCAGTAATAACTGCTTCTTTGAAAGAGGGTGTCTTCCCCGCCTCCTTGAAGGAGGCGGTGGTGAGACCCCTCCTCAAAAAGCCTGTCCTGGACCCAGCTGTTTTAAATAACTATTGTCCAGTCTCCAACCTTCGCTTTTTGGCGAAGGTTGTTGAGAGTGTGGTGGTGCACCAGCTTCCTCTGTTCCTGGAGGAAACTGATTATCTGGACCCATACCAATCAGGTTTCAGGCCTGGACACAGCACGGAGATGGCATTGGTCGCGCTGGTGAATGATCTCTGGCGGGCTCAGGACAGGGGTTGTTCCTCTGTCCTAGTCCTATTAGATCTCTCAGCGGCTTTTGATACCATCGACCATGGTATCCTACTGCGGCGTCTCAGGGGGTTGGGAGTGGGAGGCACCATTTTACGGTGGTTCTCCTATCTCCTGGGCTGCTCGCAGTCGGTGTTGACGGGAGGGCAGAGATCCACCCCAAGGCCTCTCGTTTGTGGAGTTCCTCAGGGGTCGGTTCTCTCGCCCCTCCTGTACAACATCTATATGAAGCAGGCTGGGTGAGATCATTCATGGTTTCGGGGTGGGGTATCATCAGTACGCTGATGATACCCAACTTTTTTTCTCCACCCCGAACCAACCCAGCAATGCCCTCGCCGTGATGTCCCATTGCCTGGAGGCAGTCCAGGTCTGGATGGGGAGAAACAGGCTTCATCTCAATCCTGCCAAGACTGAGTGGCTGTGCATATCGGCATCTCGGGTTAACCAGACTATTCCACCTTTAACAATGGGGGGGTGAGGTGTTATCCTCTGTTGATAGGGCTCGAAACTTGGGCATCCTCCTGGATTCACGGCTCAATTTTGAAGACCATATAGGAGCCGTGACCAGGGGGGCTTTTGCCCAGGTTCGCCTGGTGCACCAGTTGCGACCCTACCTGGACTGAGATGCCCTACGCACAGTCACTCATGCGCTCATGACCTCCCATTTAGACTACTGCAACGCTCTCTACATGGGGCTGCCCTTGAGGACCACTCGGAGGCTTCAGCTGGTGCAGAATGCGGCCACGCGAGTTGTGATGGGGGTTTCCCGACACTCCCATGTAACACCTCTACTCCGCGAGCTGCATTGGCTTCTGGTTGCCCTCCGGGTGAGATTTAAGGTGCTGGTGATGACCTATAAAGCCCTAAGTGGCTTGGGTCCAGAATATCTGAGGGAACACCTGCTGCCAGCATCAAGTTCCCTTCATCCAGTGTGCTCCCACAGGGAGGGTCTTCTCAGGGTGCCGCCGGTAAAAGATTGCTGGCGGATAACACCCAGGGGGAGGGCCTTCTCTGTGGGTGCGCCTGCCCTCTGGAACCAGCTGCCCATGGAGCTTAGGACTGCCCCCGACCTTCGTTCATTTCGCCGGGACCTGAAGACCTGGCTCTTTGAGCTTTCCGGCCCAGGCTGAGAATTTTAATTTGGGTTTTTATTTTTTAGGGTTTTGATTTAATCTTTTTAAAATTGTTTTTAACTTTTGTATCAATCTTTGTTTTAATTACCCTGTAAGCCGCCCTGAGTCCTTCGGGAAAGGGCGGTATATAAATCCAACAAAATAAAATAAAATAAATAAATAAATATCATGTGACCTTGAGGATGCTGTAATGGCTGTAAGTGTGAAAAATGGTTATAAGTTACTTTTTTCAGTGCTGTTGTAATCTCGAATGGTCACTAAATCAACTCTTGTAAGTTGAGGGCTACCTGTACCTGGTTTAGAAAGCAAGTCCATCTCACTGCATTGAGAAATACTCCTAGCTGTTTGCAAGATGAAAGTATAATATGAATTTTTTATTTTTTCATATTTAGTGAAGAATTGTTGGACTGTGAAATGTTTTGTTACCTATATATCTTGCATTCTTTACTCAATTTTCATTTGACTTGCCTTCATAACCACGCAGCAGCTATAAACTTTCCCCTATCAGCAAAGTGGTATTTTATTTATGTAATCATCAGTAACAACAGCTAGACAATTCTAATGTTTGAAAACAAATTGATAAATAAGTTAAATGAGAAAATTGTGGCTGTAAAAGGAAGAGGGCATTTAGAATGTAGATAGCTACAAAAGTTACAAAATTATAACATTTATTCATTATCAAATGAATAGTCTTGGGGTTTTACCTAATAGCTTAGGGACAATATATGACTCGCTATGTGGCAACTACAGATTACTAGGAATGGGGCTGAAAAGAAACACCGTCAACATTACTACACCTTCATAAAATCTACAGTGTGACCGCATCTGATTTACCATAGAGAGTTTTGGATGTCACAATTGAAAAAAACAACAACCCAATTGAGCTGGAAAAAGTGAAAAAGAGGCCAACCGAAATGATGAGAGAATCCAAACACCTTCCTTTTGGGGAAAGACTAGAACACTTGGGATTTTTTAGCTTAGAAAAAAAGGTGATTTATGGGGAACATGACTGAGATGCATAAAATTATGAATGGCATGAACAATGTAGAAAGAGAGATGTTTTTCTTCTTTTTTTGGAACACTGGGACCAAGGATCATTCAATAAAGCTGGGGTAATGTAGAATTAACCAGTGAAACTCATTACCACAGGGCAAAGTAATAGCCTTTAACTTGGATGGCTTTAAAAACGAATTGAATAAATTTGTGAAGAATAACTTTAAAGATTCAATATACCTCCATATTGGTGGCAGGGCCACCAAGTACCAGTATCAGGAGAACATCAGAATAGGATGACCATCTCTTGCTTTTAATCATCTAAGAGCCATCTGATTGATCACTTTGAGAAATAAAATGCTAGAGTAAGACAGGACCTGCTTTTATCCAGCAAGGCTATTCTTATATTCTTATGGTATGCTTTGACAAACTTATATGGGGGAGAGGGGGGCAGTTGCTGTAAGTAATTTCCCCAAACATAGAGCAAAGTAGCTAACCTCACTGGCAGAACATTGATGTTTCAGGGTATTCAAGTATGAAGGACCGAAATGGGAACACTTTATCTTTAAAGTTCCCTGAAACAACATAGCAACAACACACACACACACACACACACACACACACACACACAAACACACTCAATGGCAAAATGGCTGTATGGGTGGGACATATGTGCCCTATGAAGCCATAGATTTCCACCTCATCTGGCATGAAAATCTGTGGTAGGATGAGATTAACTAAGGTGTCAAAGCTTATGAGTTGTAGTTATCTAAGCCACTTCATTTAATCTGTTTTATGATTCCCATAAATTACTTCCAGTAAGTGAACTATAGTAATTCCTACTCTGATGAAATCAGAAAGTCAAAGTAAGATAGATAATGTGGTTTGGCTTTTCTCCAGGAGGATCCAACCAGTTCTAAAATTCTAGAATTTCAGACTCACTTTATACAGACTAAATGAATTCAACTCACATATCAGTATGCCTCCTGGATTTCATCAATGTGCCCTATACCTCTGATGTTTAGTGTGATATTGAAACTATTTGAAATATTTTCTTATTGACAACATAAAGATATTCTGATCATAAAATAGCAAGAACTAAACAAAATACTTATAAAATGATATCTTATGTATTATTGATAATTAAGTACATCCTATAACAAAGATTCCCTGAAACAACCTGGCAAGTTCTTAAAGAGATGGGAGTACCAGAACATCTTATTTGTCTCTTGAGAAACCTATATGCGGGCCAAGAAGCAACAGTGAGAACTGGACATGGAACCACTGATTGGTTCAAAATTGGGAAAGGAGTCCGGCAAGGCTGTATACTGTCGCCTTGCCTATTTAACTTATATGCAGAGCACATCATGAGAAAGGCAGGGCTAGATGAATCAAAAGTTGGAATTAAGATTGCTGGAAGAAATATCAACAACCTACGATATGCAGATGATACCACTCTAATGGCAGAAAGTGAAGAGGAACTGAAGAGTCTCTTGTTGCGAGTGAAGAAGGAGAGTGCAAAAGTTGGGTTGAAACTTAACATTAAGAAAACTAAGATCATGGCATCCGGCCCTCTTAATTCCTGGCAAATAGATGGGGAAGAAATGGAGGTAGTGACAGATTTTATTTTCCTGGGCTCCAAGATCACTGCAGATGGGGACTGTAGTCAAGAAATTAAAAGACGCTTGCTCCTAGGGAGGAAAGCCATGGCAAATCTAGACAGCACACTAAAAAGCAGAGACATCAGCCTGTCAACAAAAGTGCGTATAGTCAAGGCTATGGTCTTCCCAGTTGCAATGTATGGCAGTGAAAGTTGGACCATAAGAAAGGCTGAGCGCAAAAGAATTGAGGCCTTTGAACTCTGGTGCTGGAGAAGACTCCTGCGAGTCCCTTGGACTGCAAGGCGATCAAACCGGTCAGTCCTAGAGGAGATCAACCCTGACTGCTCTTTAGAAGGCCAGATCCTGAAGCTAAAACTCAAATACTTTGGCCACCTAATGAGGAGGAAGGACTCACTGGAGAAGAGCCTAATGCTGGGAAAGATTGAGGGCAATAGAAGAAGGGGACGACAGAGAATGAGGTGGCTGCATGGAGTCACTGAAGCAGTAGGCGTGAGCTTAACTGGACTCCAGAAGATGGTAGAGGACAGGAAGGCCTGGAGGAACATTGTCCATAGGGTCGCGATGGGTCGGACACGACTTCGCAACTAACAACAACAACATAACAAAGATTATTTATGCAGCACAAATTTGGAAAATTATCACATTATTCCATACATTGGAATGCCTCTCCTATATAGATTGTAGTGTATCTATGGAAATGTGTAAAATTGTACCACTTTGCTGCAATTCAATATGCTTGAATAATTATATAAAGAAAAACTTGGATTTGTTTATAGATGTGAATATTTGTTTGGAAATGTAAATACTTGTATTTTATAGGTGTAAAAAATTGATATTTGAAATCAGTGAGTTCATGGGGAAAAATGTAAAAAAAAATATTAGTTCAAGATATATATACTGTATATCTACACACATGTACGTATGTCTACATCTACAAATGTATACACATAGTCTTAGAGTAATTCCTATGTTAATGTGTTTAAGATATTTCAAACATACCAGTAGGTCATTTAGTTTTATGGGAAGAACAAACCCTTAGGGTTTGTTTTTTTTAAAAAAACATTAAAGTACAATTTTCATAAGAAGATGGAGATTTTATTTTTCCTTACTTCTACTTTTAACACTGGGCACAGAATTTGACTTTTGTTTCTTAATGAAGTCCAGGTCATCAATTCCAAAATCATTCTATGCAGAATTATAAAATTATTATGCAATTCTTTTGTTCTCCTGGTAGAAGCTTGGCCCCTTTTTTAAAGACAAGATTCTATTATATCCTAACATTGTTTTTCTTCTCTGTGTTGCTTTGGTAACAGATCTGGTCTATCTGTATCAAGGTTATCTTCCTTACTTTTCTACATCTTGTGAACTGCAGGCTATCTATTATTCATTATCATATAAAAGACAAAAGAAGAATCTGGATGAAAGGAACTTATTCTTTAGTTGGCATCATGGAACTCTGCAGCCCATAACAAAAAAAAGGAAGAAGAAGAAGAAGAAGAAGAAGAAGAAGAAGAAGAAGAAGAAGAAGAAGAAGAAGAAGAAGAAGAAGAAGAAGAAGAAGAAGAAGAAGAAGAATAGAGCTGCACAAACCTTTAATTCAATGATTGCATTGGGACATAGTTCAGTTGAATCACTCCTTTAAATTGAATCTTCAAATTTAGTTATCAAATTGATCCAATGTATCAAATCACACTGGGTATGGTTGAATGAGTACAAGATAGCGCAAATACTCTTTGGGGCTTCAGTGTACTGTGCACCTTTTCCATTAGTTTGTGTCATCTACCATATCTTGGATCTAGCATCATTCTTGGTAGCTTACACATGAATACACACACATACACATAAAGGTAACTAAACTCTCAATTTCTTTCTTAAATGAGGAGAAACAAGTACTTCTGAATATTTGGGTTTTTCTTTTCAGATATGTTATCTGCATTCTAGCCTTGTGTACAGTGAATTGCATTTATCCTGAAATAAAAGTATGATTTAGATTTATGTTCCACATGTTTAATCAAGAATATTCCTGACAATAACACTAAGATGAATTTAGTATATGTCATGTTCACTATTTAATACAAGCCATTAAATTTCAATTTGATTACAAAAACGCATATTAAAATAGATTATCAAATACCACACAGTGAGAATCAAATACTGAATATAATATGTAGACCAAAACATTAAATGCTACTCATAAATAAACTAATATTGAAATGTCAAATATTTAGTGTTAATATCTAAATTGAAATGTTCAATAATTTGCAAATAATTTAATCCTGGAATATGATATGAAGTTGTCTTTATCCCAAAGACTGGAGAGCACATCTATAAAGAACCCCAATGAGTTTTGGCATTAATTCAATTTAAAAAATAATATTTCTACACTTACAGTATTTGAAAGGGAACAGAACCAAATTTCCATGTTGAGCTATATTTTACAGCATTCATCTTACATTATCAGATCTAAGCCAGAATCTTCTACTTGTTGTTCCCTTCCCGAGGCTGATAAAAATAACTTTAATCCCATTCTTTGAATACTGCCAGTCCTTTGAAGTTACTCAGATCAGGAAACTGACTCTGTGAGATTATACCTATATTGAGTTAAGATGTCATGCTTACTTAATCAATGACTAAATTACTCCCTCCCTCCCTCCCCCCTACCCCCCTCTGGTCACCATCAGATAGAGCACACAAAAATCAAATTAATATTACATGTAAAACAGAAGAGGAAAACCAGCAGGTTTTCATGAAATGATATTGATCTACATCTCCCATTTTCAAGGAGAACCTTAGGAATTGCTTGAAATTCCTAAGAGCCTTGGTGGAGCAGTGGGCTAATGCCTCCTTAAGTAACACCAGCTGCCTGCAATTAGTGCAGGTTCGCATCCCACCAGGCTCAAGGTTGACTCAGCCTTCCATCCTTCTGAGGTAGGTAAAATGAGGACCCAGATTGTTGGGGGCAATTAAGCTGACTTTGTAATAATGCCGCTTGGGGTGTGTGTGAAAGCCCTAACAAGCAGGCATATACATAGAATGAAGGCTACTGCTAAGCTTGTAAGCCGCCCTGAGTCTTCGGAGAAGGGCGGGATATAAATGGAATTAAAATAAAATAAAATAAATAAATAAAGTCTGAATTTCACTTGTAGAGAACCAGAGGAATGAACTTTAAAACATTGCTTAAGGACTGATCTAAAAGAGACTGGAAAAGGTCAAGAAATGGAAGAAATCAACGTGGATATTAACACAGACCATAGAAATTGTCAAGAAGAAAAAAAAAGAAGCCAAAGCCAAAATCAATCAATCAATCAATCTCAGGAAATTACAAAGAATTTCAGAGATCTGTTAGGAAAGACAAAACTAGTACTACAGCAATATTTGTAAAAGTATCCCAGAAGTGAAAGGAAACAGAAAATCAAAGGAAATCTTCTAAAAGACCTCTGAACTCAGAAGGAACTACCAGCCTTGAACTGGTATGCTAGAATATGTCAATAGACTGGTAGTAACCGATTCCAAGAAAATCAAACAAAGGTGGAAGGACTATAATTTGCTTGTTTTTATATTATATTATAGTCCTTAATTTCACACACAAACAAAATAATGCTTAGAATCATTTAACACAGATTAGAGCTGCACATGCCAAATGTTCAAACTATCTTTGGGAAAGTCCAATGAACACAGGCTATTATTGCTGATGAATGCTGGATAATTAAGAAAAACAAGAAAAAATCATTTCAGTATATATTTTATTGATTATAGATTGATCATATAAAATGGAGAATCCCAGAAAATCTAATTTCCCTTATGCAAAACCTATTTACAAGTCTGGAAGCCACAGTATATACAGAATATAGCAAAACACTATGGGTCTATATTAGCAAATGAGGAAGACAAGGCCATATATTCTCCTCTTATTTACTCAACCAATATGCAGAATTTATATTGAGAGAAGCTGGGTTGAACTGAGGAAATGCTAGTAAAATATGCTTCCCTAACCTGATCCTCTCCAAATGCATTGGACTTCAAATTCCTAATTGCTATGGCCAAATATTTGAGTGGTACCTGGTTAGGGAACCTGCCTGAAAAGATCTATGAAGAATCATGATTAGATAGTCATAAGGAGAATTGTTCCTTAATGCTATACAACAGAACACTTAAAGAGGCTCAAAACATAGAGAGATAGGGACAGCTGCTTAATTTAACTGCCCAGGATAATTTAACAACAAACCTATTTTGCAGGTGAAACAGGGCTTTTAAAGTCATTTATAATACTGCGTATTTTCCTGAATGGCTTGCAATTAACAAAACACCTGCTCAGAGCTATACACCTCATATATGAGGAAAAAATCCAATGGGAGCACTCTGTGGTCCTCATTAGTTTCTTGGTGCTTTTATCTAGTGGGCATTTTTAGACTAATTGGATATTAAACTCCACTTTCTTCAGGTAGGTGGCTCTGATGTTAGATAACCTCAAGCTTTCTTTCATGCTTTCTGGTCTGAATGAAATAATATATCCCCATAAATGTTCTCAAGGCTTCGTCTCTGTCCTACTTCAGAACCTTACCTTTACATATCATTGCCATTAGGATAAGTTGACCAATGTATTTTTATTGCCTCTTTCACTCAGATATAAATGTAGAGAGAAATGATTAGGAGTGTTTTAAGGTCAATATCTATTGCAAGAAAGGAGGGAGGCTACAGGTTCTCCATCACACATTGTAACTTGGGAGGATGTCTTCCTAACTCTCATCCTAGTATGCTTTGTCTAGATTGTAAGCACCTTTATAAGCAGATGCTTACAATCTAGACAAAGCATACTAGGATGAGAGTTAGGAAGAAATCCTCCCAAGTTACAATGTGTGATGGAGAACCTGTAGCCTCCCAGTGTTGGTGGACATCTAGAAACCTCAAACAGGAGAAGGTAAACCAAAATACTATGCCAGGAATGAGAAAGTGCTGCTTTCAGACATGGGGAAAATGTTGCTATTGGATGGAATCAATCTTTCATCATGATATAGGAAGTTTCTTTAAGGAAACTTAAAGCCTTTGAAGGATATCAGCAAAATTACTGGAACTCTATCATTGTAGGCTATAATAACAGAATATTGAAAACTTTGAAAGCCTGACAGTTTGTCCCTCCATCCATCTTATGCCAAAGACATTCAAGGAAAGGCAATCTTGAGTTTTTTTCTTACCCCCCTTCTGCCTTCCCAAGCTGAACTAATGTTTTCCTAATGGCTGCAACATATTTTCATCTAGCCTATTCCCCAGGATTTTTCTACATTTTAAGCCAAGTGACCTAATTGATGAAGATACAGACTGGAATAGAATTTTTGTTTAGATTGCCCACATTTCCAACATATGTGATATGATTTTAATTCAGAGATTATATACAAGCATGTGTATTAAGATAAACACTATGTGAAAAAATAGGGTATTGACATTCATCCAAATTGTTGCAAAAATTGGTCAGGATGGATATAAGCTTCAGTACATGTGACAAGTTATGTCAGATGTATTCATTTATTCTTCTACTCCTTCCATTTTCATGTTTATATTTAAAGAAAAACTAAAGAAAATCTGCTAGCATTTGTTGTGTGCAATTTTTCTTCATAAATACTGTATCAGATATAACTTTCCATGATATATATACTGTGAAAAACTGCTAGTGCTATGCACTTTTTGTACATAAATTTCCATAAAATGTGCTTCTGCCACACTGCACGCACAAGTTGGAGTTTCCCCAAATATATTCCTTTTTAAAATATACATTTCCCACAATTATATTGTTTTGTGGAAAAATGTTGAGCTAAGAATGACAGATGAAAGTAGGGTCTATAAGTAAATGCTGTTTACAATGTAAAGATGCAGGTAAAATCATTTCACTCTAAAAAAAATTCCATGACCGGTTTCATTTTCATCTCCAAATATGAACTGACATAAACCGGAACTAGGCTGATTAATTCACCAGTTCCGTCAGTGAGAGATGGTAAGAAATATTATGTTTGACTGGAAATGCTTGCGTCACATTTTCCCAGAATATTTTAAAGGTTCTTGGGGAGAAAAATACATACTGTATAGCTATATACAATAGTTAATATAACCTGATTAAATTACAATAGAACACAGAAATATTATTTATCAACTTTTTATAGCTGTAGGCTTGGGTTAGGTTTTTTCCCCTTTCATTTTATTCCCAGATAAAAAAATATTAAATTTATTTAAATTATTAAATTTAAATATGTTCTTTTAATATTAACGTTTTTGTTAAGGATGCGCAGAGACTGACCAACCTGTTTTGTAGCCAAACCTCAGCTCTGAAGAAAATCAGAGGTGACTTTTTTAAGTCTGGAGGATGAAACATGTCAAATTTCATATCATCCATGTGCTCAGATAACCCTGGCAACTTTTCCAAATGTTTCAGTATGCCTTTCATAGTGTTGTGGTCAAAACCCTGCTCTCATCTTCAAATTTTCCAGCAAGTTTGCTTAATATATTAATAAACCTCACCAGGCGCACACAAGCCCTATCAATGTGGCTATCATGAGATGGCATATATATGGGTAGGAGTGCCACTTTCAAGGCAGCTGATGGTTTGTAGGAGAGAACACTGGCCAATAGGAGAGCCCAAAAATGGAAAGTTGTGACATTAGCAGCCATAAATCTCAACCTCTCTCTCATTCACCACCCATCCAAAAGGCACAACTGACCAGTGGCAAGGAGCCTTCTGTTATTCTCTTTTGCAACTTTTGTGCGCATGGTGTATATAAAAGCATGCATTATCTGAATGTAACTTTGAGCCATTTTATTTGCACTGTACTGGAAATTGATGTAAAAAATGGCATCTGAGGGGATGGGAGAAGCAAGCAGAAATGTCTTCCAAACTATAGAGTCAGGTAATGTTGTGTATCAAAGGAGGTTGCAAAGTCATCTCTTGAGGCAAATCCCATTACGCTTCTCCCTCAGAACACAAAGCTCTGTTTCCAAGTAAAATCAAATGAAGGTGATAATTACCCCTCCCAGAGAAAAGAAAACTCAAGAGAGATCTGCAAGTGGTCAAAATAAAATTTCTCAGTTGCTTAAACACAATGACGTATCTCTATTTAAATCTACTATGCTTAGAGTTGAACAAAGCTTCTATTCTATACATGATGCTGTGCTCATTCCCTGGACCCCTACTGCTTCAGCCAATCAACTAATTTGGCAAACCATGGCTCTCTTTCAGAGTTTTAAATCAGTGCCCTTCTTAGCAATGGTATTTACTACCAAGTATCTAACCATCTAGACCTGTAGCCATTAAGAACCTAATATTTCATGAATTTATACAACTTCCTTTAAAAACTGTCTATCCCAGACATGTCAAACACAAGGCCCAGGGGCCGGATCCGGCCCGCGAAGTGGTTTCATGCGTCCCACGAAGCCATCCTGCAAACAGTGAGGGAACGGCCCTCACTGCCTTGGCCCTGGCCCAGAGACCCTCCTTCTGCCAGAGACCCTCAGATCTGTCCCACTCCTGCCCAGGCCCCCATAGGCACCCTTGATGCGAACGATGTAGAGCTGGCCACGCCCACCCAGTAGGCCATACACACTTTAGCCACGCCTACCCAGTAGGCCACACCCACCCGGCCCCCTGAGGGCAACCGCAATGCTGATGCGGCCCTCAATGAAATTGAGTTTGACACCCCTGGTCTATCCCAATGGCTATTACTTCTTATCTCTATCTATCTTATCTGCATGTTAAAATATTCTATGTGGACAAGACACTGAAAGATAAGGTGAATACAGTAAATAAACTAAGAAGCTTCTAAAACCCAGATGTAAAAAAGTCCAGAGACCTAATATACCACATTCATTTAATCACAGAAATAATTCTTTATTTCTATTTTTTATGGTCTTTCTGCCTCTGGTTCTCTGTTACAGAACAAAGCATGTAGGCTCTGCAAAACCAACCAAGAAGTAGAAGAAAAAGCAAGGGTGTAGAAAGACAGAAAGCAAGAGAGGTCCTCATTCATATATATACAAGATTACCATGTTATTGGTAGAAACAAAGTACACTTGTACTAATCATACTTTTTAAAAAATTGCAAAAAATATTTGATTGGCAATATATATTCTATGCAGGACTTACCTAAAACAGCACTTCCCATAACTCAGATTGGTAATCAATTCTATAATGCAGTTTCCATCTTTCTCTTGCCTTTTTGCAGATCATCTTTTTTCCTTTCCAAGACATTTCTTGGAAAGTGGGAAAGTATAAGAAACATTAATAGGAGCATCACTGTCAGGAGAAGCATCCTCTGTTTTCATATACGGTACTCAATAAGGAACAGGCTATATGAGATTTCATAAGACAAGAATCAGCATATTTTAATGGATGTTTAGATATGTATGTTGAATAAAATTGAATGCCTATGGTGCCACACTAAGAGAAATCTAAAGTTCATACACACACACACACACATTTGTGTTTGCACATAGCAAGACTTTGGAAATGCTTGATGTGGGTGTTGGCCTTGCCTGTGAATCTCTGTATTTGAAAAAGGGTGATTTTACAAGTGGATCCCTATCATGGCTATTTCTGAAGAATAATTCTATATTCTGACTGACGGCACCCTGAGGAGGCCCTCTCTGTGGGAGCGCACAGGACGAAGGGAAGTTGATGCCGGCAGCAGGTGCTCCCATAAGTAATCCGGACCCATGCCATTTAGGGCTTTATAGATCATCACCAGCACCTTGAATCTAACAATATTCTAGGAATGCTTACCCTTTCTGGATAAAAATCCCCTGATTAAACCAAAATCTACCCCCAAATAAGTCATGAGATTGAAATGGGGGCAGGGGGCACTCCCTCTTATGCTGCCACTATTGCACCTTGTCCCCAAAGAGTGTACTCATAACAATGCACAAGTTGCCAAGATCCTCTTTGTCTATGGAAGACTTGTTTTTTTCAGGAGCAATCACACAACATCTTATTTAAAGGCAGCTAGGATCATTTTGTCACATAGTGACACATTAATCAATCCCTGGATCTATCCAGCCAGTCCCACATAGGCTAAATGTAATAAGTTAGGATGGGTGAGGGTCAATGGGACTTGTAATTGGCCACATCTCTTCAGCAGTATTGTCAACATTGCCAGGCTGCACAAGCAGAATCTGACCCCACAAAATTGAATAAAACAGAATGTTGACAATGCCAATTTGCATCCATGCTGATGTTTAGATCACTGCAGAGATGAGCAATTTTGTTTGCAAGATCCTGGAAATTTATTACAGTGGTGTTTTTTTTTTGAGGGTTGCAACATGTTATTTTCTGGGGGTGATGACAGTGTACAATGTTGTGGAGGTGATGACACTGGCATCACTTAAAAGATCTGATGTTTTTGAAGAGGTGATAGCCTCAAGTAAATTATTTTGTTGTCAGTGTGCAAGATGTATAACCATGCCTTTTAGTACGTGGTGCTCAGCAGATATACTTCAACTACCATTTATTCCATATTCCAGACTTCCATAGAAAACAAGAGACTTCTGTTCTCTATAGCAAAGACACATGTGGTAATTATGGACATACTTTCTCTCACTATTTCAAAGGGAAGGAGAAGATCTCAACAGGTTTGTTAGAACCAACAGCTTGAAATTCCACCACAGCTTTGGGGAAATTCTGCCAGAGCATCCCTCAGATTCTTTAAGTCCTGATGATAGAGTATTCTAACATTTCCGCCATTCCTATAGAGAGCACTGAAGCCATGGGGTTAGATCTCACTGTGAAATGTTCTGACAAGGAGAATGTGGGCCATTTCATTACTTCCAAGCTCAGACAATTCTACCCAGTGTATCAGGCCAGTAAAATTTATTATTTATTTATTTATTTATTTATTTAATTCCATTTATATCCCGCCCTTCTCCGAAGACTCAGGGCGGCTTACAAGCTTAGCAGTAGCCTTCATTCTATGTATATGCCTGCTTATTAGGGCTTTCACACACACCCCCAAGCGGCATTATTACAAAGTCAGCTTAATTGCCCCCAACAATCTGGGTCCTCATTTTACCTACCTCGGAAGGATGGAAGGCTGAGTCAACCTTGAGCCTGGTGGGATGCGAACCTGCAATAATTGCAGGCAGCTGGTGTTACTTAAGGAGGCATTAGCCCACTGCTCCACCAAGGCTCTAATATGCCATGAAAGCCCTTCTGGACCATTTCAGGCAATTTCAGTTTTTCAGATCTTATACCATGTTTCCCTGAAAATAAGACTGGGTCTTTTATATATATTTATACCTTTTGGTCCCAATATACATATACATATACATATACATATACATATACATATACATATACATATACATATACATATACATATACATATACATATACATATACATATACATATACATATACATATACATATACATATACATATACATATACATATACATATACATATACATATACATACACACACACACACACACACCAAAAGACCCATTAGGTCTTATTTTCGGGGGATGCCTTATTTTGCAGCTGCCCGTCCACTCTCTCCCACCATCTGCTTGCCCATGGCTGCAATGGCTTACAGGGCTTCCCAGGGCAGACACACTTTTCACATGGATGGACAAATGATGGAGACTGGAAGCTTTCTCTACTTGCAAATGAGGCACCTTGAAATGGAGTGATTAGCTCCATTTCAAAGCACCCCATTTGTAAGCAGATGAAGCTTCCAGTCTTCATCTGGGTGAAAAGTGCACAGTGGAGCCAGGCAGAGGCAAAGGCATGAGGAGGGATACAGGTGATCCAGATATGCTGTGTGGCCACCTGGCTCACAGGAGGCATGTGTGGTGGCACCAGCAGCAGGAATAGGCAGAGGCATGGGGGGGAGGCAGCTGATCCCGACACACCACTCATTCCATCCCACCATCTCTCAGCTTGCCCACAGCTGTGCTGGGGCAGGTGCCCACACAACGTGTCAGACTCACCTGCTTTCCCCCCCCCATGCCTCTGCCTTTGCCTGCTGCTGGTGCCACTGTGTAAGCCTCCCGCGAGCCTCCTATGAGCCAGGCGACCATGTAGCATGTACGGATTGCCTGCCTCCACCCCGCCTCTCCTCCGCACTCAGACTTACCTTTGCTGCACCAAGGGGCTGGCACACTGTAGCTACTGCCAGACACCATAAGCCCCACATGCTCCCCCGCCTCTTGTGCTGGTCATGGCCCTCCCCCTAGGTGTATTTTTGGGGTAGGACTTATATTAGGCCCACCCCCAAAAATCAGGCTAAGACTTATTTTTGGGGTGGGTCTTATTTTCGCGGAAACATGGTAACTATTATTTCTGCAAGTAGCGCTTATTTGCTGTGGTAATCACTCTTATATCAAAATAAATGATTATCTAAATGAGGAAACAGGGATCAAAGAGATGGTAGGAACAAGGAAATGCAGCACAAACTATTATATAAAATATCAAGACAAATACAAATTGAGGTACCTCAATACTTTCTGAGAGCTACAATATCAACACAATAACCACATTCACTAGAAGACTGTTGGTTTATAATCTAACAAACTGATTTACCCAAACATATATTTGCCTATAATATAAAACTAAACAATTATTGTTTTAGAATAATATTAGGTAATAAAATAAATGCCCATAAAGTAGGTAATATGCTCATATTTAGAAATGTAAGAAGACTACTTAGAAGACTATTTAAAGAGAAAGTTTTGAAGGAAAATTTAGATTTTATATATATATATATATATATATATATATATATATATATATATATATATATATATATATATATATATATATATATATATATATATATATATATATATATATTCTGAGGTTTTCGCGGGTGTTCGTATGTGGATCTTTGGTTATTCGGGTTTTTCCCCGCGTAGAACTAAAGGTGTAGGAGCGACGTTTCGACGGAATCCCATCCGTCATCATCAGGCTGGTGGCTTCTGCTTCCTTCTTCTGGGAGAAGCATGTGGCTGTTTGTTCCTCTTTTTTTTTATAAACTGCCAGTGGGTGGAGGTGTGCTCTGATTGGGTGGGAGTTTAAGTGTGTTCTGATTGGGTGGGAGTGTGTTTTGAATGGTGGGTGTGTTCTGATTGGGTGGAGGTGTGTTTTGAGTGTATGGGCTGGTCTCAGCTGCCAGCCTTAGACCTGAGCTGGTGAGTTGTGCTGCTTTTGTTTGGCTTCGTGTTTGTGGTGGTGCCATGTTTTTATAGTGGGTGTCAGTTTGCTTATTGTGTGGTTTGGAGGGGTTTAAAGTGGATGATGTTGCAGCTGTAGTTAGGTTTCTGTTTTGTGGTTGTGCCTCATTATCATTGTGGGTTCGGATTTGCTTTTTGAATGGTTGTGTGGTGGTGATGTCATGTGGTGTTATCATGAGTTTGGGTCTGGTATCATTCTTGGTGGTTGGGACTCGTCTGTCAATCAAGGCGGGTTTCCAAATGGTTGGTAGGCGAGAGGTATCATCTCGTTTGTTTATGCTGTGGGGGCGTTTTTCTATCTCAATGGCTTCTCTGATTATTCTGTTGTTAAAATGTTCAATTTTGGCGATAGTTTTGGTTTTTTTAAAATCAATTTCATTTCCCGTGGCTTCAAAGTGTTGGACCAGGGATGAAGTTTGTTCTCCCTTTCTGAGTGAGTTTTTGTGCTCTTCAATGCGTGCACTTATTCTTCTGTTGGTCTGTCCGATGTATGTGGTGGTGCATGGGATTTCGTATACTCCTTGGTTTTCTAAGCCAATTATGTCCTTGGGGTTTCTTAGGATGGTGAATATTTTTCTGTCTGTGTAGAATGCTGTTTTGATGTTGTGTTTTTGGAGGACCTTGCTGATTCTGTCTGTGGTCCCTTTTAAGTATGGGAGGAGGGCTTTGCCATTTTCTTGTTCTCTGTCTTGGGTTTTTGTGGGTGTCTCTCTTCTGATTAAGTTGGTAATCATGTTTCTTTGGAATCCATTGGCTGTTAGTACATTACTGAGAGTGTGTAGTTCGGTTTTTTGGTGTTGTTCGTCAGCTAGGTGTTTTGTTCTGGAGATGAGTGTCTTGGCTACGGAGTTGATCTGTGCTGGGTGGTGGTGTGAGAGTGCGTTCAGATAGCGGTTTGTGTGTGTTTTTTTATGGTAGATAGTGTGTCCTAGGGAGCCGTTGGATTTCTTGTAGACTAAGACATCAAGGAAGGGAAGTTGATTGTTAGCTTCTGTTTCCATGGTGAATTGTATTTTGGGGTGTAGGCTATTGAGGTGTGTGAGGAAGTCATCCAGTTTTTCTTTGCCGTGTGGCCAGATTACAAAGGTGTCATCTACGTATCTGAGCCAGAGTTTGGGTTTGTGGTTGGATTTTTCTAGAGCGAGGGTTTCAGAAACCTAACTACAGCTGCAACATCATCCACTTTAAACCCCTCCAAACCACACAATAAGCAAACTGACACCCACTATAAAAACATGGCACCACCACAAACACGAAGCCAAACAAAAGCAGCACAACTCACCAGCTCAGGTCTAAGGCTGGCAGCTGAGACCAGCCCATACACTCAAAACACACCTCCACCCAATCAGAACACACCCACCATTCAAAACACACTCCCACCCAATCAGAACACACTTAAACTCCCACCCAATCAGAGCACACCTCCACCCACTGGCAGTTTATAAAAAAAAAGAGGAACAAACAGCCATATGCTTCTCCCAGAAGAAGGAAGCAGAAGCCACCAGCCTGATGATGACGGATGGGATTCCGTCGAAACGTCGCTCCTACACCTTTAGTTCTACGCGGGGAAAAACCCGAATAACCAAAGATCCATATATATATATATATATATATATATGTGTGTGTGTGTGTGTGTGTGTGTGTGTGTGTGTAAATTTTTTGGCTTGCTAACAAAGAATAAAGGGAGACAGAAATGATCATTTCAAACTTATTTCTTCTCATCAGTCAGCCATACCCTTCTGAGATTCGAACCTGGGCCGACTGCATCTTAAGCAGTTGTTTTAACCCCTAGGCCACAGGCTCTCTCTCTCTCTCTGTTAGCTGAGAAGCAAGGAAGATATGTGTTAAATGTTTGTTAAGCATTCAGAATACACTTGCTTAGTCCCAAACACGGACAAATCTTATTGTTAGAACAATTGCCTAATGTGCAATTGGCCCAGGTTCGAATCTCAGAAGGGTATGGCTGACTGATGAGAACAAATGAGTTTGAAATGGCCATATTAGTCTCCCTTTAATTCTTTGTTAGCAATCCAATATGTATATATGTATATATGTATATATGTATATATGTATATATGTATATATGTATATATGTATATATGTATATATGTATATATGTATATATGTATATATGTATATATGTATATATGTATATATGTATATATGTATATATGTATATATGTATATATGTATATATGTATATATGTATATATGTATATATGTATATATATCTCAATGTCTTAAAAGCCGCATACAGAAAGATAGATTGGTACCCTCAGATACTCAGAGATTATATCAGACACAAAAGCTAATTATGAAGAGTTGGGAATAATGGGAATTAGGGTTCCACATCATCTGAAAGTCCATATTTTTTTGCCTTTCATATAGTTGTTGATGCCACTTTGAAGCAAAAAATGAATAAGAAGGATGGCAACAAATTACATAGCCAGTAAGATATATAATTTATTTTAATTTAAAAAGTACTTACATTAAAATTATTTCCAAGGTGGGCTAACGCAATGCAAGCTAACAAAGTCAGATGAAACTGGAACTGTTCAACATAACACTGCAATAAGAATAAGCAGCACATCCCCACTTGAACTGACAATATTTATGAGCAGCTCAACTAGTTAACCTTTCTTTGGAAAAGAAAAGCAAATAAAGATTTGACATCTAAAAGAGGGGGGGGGATTCCCCTGAAGTTGAAGTGACTCTCTGGATTTCTTGCAACTGAGTGAAGGAATTTAGTAGGTATTATTCAATGATAAGGAAAAGAGGCACCCATATAAAGTTTGTACCTAATTATGGACTCTCCACAGTTGGAAACTAATTTATTCTTTTTTAACAAACACTAGCAGGCAAAATTTAAAATGTAAATGCCAGTGGAGCTTGAAATCCTTACTGCATGTCATTCAAGGTTACAGATGCCAAAAATAAATATACTTGCAGGCAAATTGGACAGCTGATGTTCCGTATATGGGCTTGGATTTTTACTTGATTGTCTCTTCTTCCTCCTCTCTTCCTCCTCCACCTCCTCCTCCTCTTCCTCCTCCTCCTCCTCCTTCTTTTTGGGGGCCAAACATTATGAAAAATGCTTATCTTTTTGACTCTTAACACACTTTATCTAGAAGATAGTTAAAATAAATATGTCCTTATCACACTAATTTCCTTTTTGTCTGCTATTTAAAGCACTGATGATCAACTTGAAAACCTAAATACATACACTGTGAGCTTATGCATTGGAGACAAATTCCTTGTGAGCCAATAAATAATTCTATTCTATTTTAAATATCTTGGAACCAGATCACTCTACATTTGTTGGAATGTGCCAGATCTTAACTGTCAAGCGCCTTGGGCTCGACATCATGAGGGGAACTGGGGGAACGCCACCCAGAAGCAGCACAGCCGGCAGCAGAACGGCTGCCAGCCACCATGGGCAGCCACACAAAGCCCACAGTCACATCCCCGAAGAGCAGCTGCTCTGGGACCTTGTGGTGCATCTGCACCAATGGAGCTGTCGAAAAGACCCGCAGGCAATCAGAAAGACAGCTACAACTCGTTCTGGGGCTTCCCAGCTACCTACTCCTCAGCGGCGGTGCCAAGCAGGCCAGAACCAAGCCCGGAGGAGAAAATGATCGGACCATGACAGGGGTTGGATGGTTAAATCCCCCCTACCCAGATCATTAATCCACTGCCCAGAGATAAAAACTGGGTCGAGGGTGTGCCCTCCATTATGGGTCGGGTCTTGAATTATTTGAGTCAGGTCCATGGCTGTCATGGAAGCCATGAACTCCTGGGCCAACTCAGACGCCTCACCTGCGGAAGGCAGATTGAAATCCCCCAGAACTATAAGCCTGGGGAACTCAATCGCCAACCCGGGCAAGACGTCGAGGAGCTTGGGCAGGGCTGATGACATGGAGCTGGGAGATAGGTACGTAATCAATAGGCCCAACTGAACTCCAGGACCCCACTTCAAAAGGAGAGACTCACACCCGCCTATCTGAGGGACAGTGGCCACTCGCGGACAAAGACTCTCCGTAATAATAACCGCCACCCCCCAGCCCTGCCCTGGGCCCGTAGCTGGTGAAGTACCCGGAAGCCCAGTGGACATAGTTCTGAGAGGGGAACACCCCCCTCTTGGCCCAACCAGGTCTCCGTGATGCAAGCCAGGTCCGCGTTCTCCTCCTCAATAAGATCATGTATGAGGGGAGCCTTGTTCACCACTGACCTGGCATTGAAATAAACCAACCTGCAATCCTATGCCCCCGGGAGAGCAAGAAGAGCATCGAAGAACAAAGTAATGCTAACTTCCATGGCACTTTATGGAAGTGAAAATTGAAATGTTTCAGATTAACAAAATTTGGTCCAGTTGCCATGATTCAATTTTTAGACACTTTTGGCCTGGATAATTGAGTCTTCATTGACATATCTGAAGAAGGATAGAAGGAATATTGACATTTTTGAAATGTGGTGTTGGAAAAGGCTTCTGAAAAGGCCACAAATAGATCCTTGAACAAATCAATCTATATTTCTCACTTGAGGCACAATCTACGTAGTTTCTAAGAGTCAACACTGACTCTAAGGGACATAATCATTTTTTTAAAAAAATGACTAAAACTGAATGTCAGATTATTGTTCAATAATCAAAAAATAGAGTGATGAATTTATAAATGAGAATTGAACAACCAAATGAAGAACTGTTGTTGAAATATGATTGAAGGGGCGCTTCTTCAGTTAAGTTGCTTCTTTTTTCAATTTTTAAACTCTGCTAAGGCAACTGTCAAACTTGTACTTGGTTTGATAATATAATTGTCCCCATCTTATTAAAATATATTCCTGAGGGGAATGCTATAAGCCTTTTTTTCAGCAAAACAACTAGAAATCTGTGAGAGTTTAAAGATTAAAATACTTATTACTGGACATATTTTAATAGATTACAGTCCATTTTGTTTCTTTTATTGTTTTGTCTGCTATACCTTTATGTTTTTCCTGTTTTTTTTGCCACTTACAACATAAAACATATTGGTTTTTAATAAAGATGAGGAGGTGAATATTTAGTCAAGATGATTTGAATCAAAGTAAAAGGTAGCAAACCACAAATCACATTTTATCTTTTGTGGTGTATTTATATTTTGATGTTATTTATATGTATTTACTGTATTTAAATAAGTTTTTATAGCTGCCCATCTCATAACAGTGACTCTAGGCAGCAAACAAGTTACCCAAGGTAACTTATGAACTACTGAGCAACAGAAATTATTTTGAATGATGCTAATTACCAAAGACCTGCCTCTGATAATTCTTTCCTAATCTCTTCTTAAATTACCAATCAGTGTGGAAATATTTATTCCCTCACTTCTTTTATAATCTTCAGTGAGGCTATCCAAAAATAGAGGTGAATATTTGAAGACGGAATGCCCATATCCACATACCCAAGAAACACGTACCCTTATATAAAATAAGTACTTTCTGTAAACTCCATCACTGTAAATAAATAGCATAAAAGCTTTCTCTGGAACTACAGGGTACACCATCAATCTGTAAATTAAGATGTTACAAACTGTACTGTATGTGTGTGTTAAGAAAGAAAGGCCCCCATTATAAGTGACATGTCCATTCTATCCAAGGCGCTTCAATGAACAGAGATGAATTTAGGTTACATTACTTTATGATTATCCAGGGCTTTTTTTCTCATAGAACGCTCAGAATGGAGTTCCGGCACCTTTCGTTGATGGAACCTTGTAGGGTAGGCAAGACAGTTTGTATGACATGTGTGAGTTCCGGCACCTTTTTCTTTTACAAAAAAAGCACTGTGGTTATCTATCTGAAAGATAAAGAAGATAAGAAAGAGAGGAAGTGGAAAGTAAAGAGCAGCTGAGTCTTGCAAATATTTTTCCTCCATATTTGCAAATTGATAAATAACAGGGATTCTGAAGGAAGCAGAAATCTCTAAAAGAGATTTACAACATACATTTTGAATAATTTCTCATATACTTATTTCCAGACATTAGGAATTTATTCATTTAGATCAGAAAGTCAAAGATATCACCAAGTGACCCTCCACATGATGAACTAAAACTTCCAGCACAGTAATATTTGTTTGTTTGGGTCCCCAACCCCTTGCTTTAAGTTATCCAAAGCTTAAAGCAAACAAACAACGAATTGCATGTATTTGCATATGATTTTCATAGTAAGCACTCTATCACTCAAACACAGTTATTTAATAGACAGTGAAAACTCTCTCTAATTTATTTCCGGTTAAAATAATGTCCAATTTAAGATCGCTTAAAAAAACAACAACCCAGTAATCTTTTACCTTTTGCAAAGCTATCATAACAGAAAGCAATATGTTACACTTATTGTTATTTTTATGTTTAGTTTAGTTTAGTTTATTAGACTTATATACCGCCCTTCTCCCGTAGGACTCAGGGCGGTTCACAAGGTTTTTTAAAAGAAACAATACCACAATTACAAAAATTAAAACAATTAAAATAATTATATTAAACCCTGAATATAAAAATCCTAATTAAAAACCAATTAAAACCCCAATTAATACCTTCAGTCCAGGCCAGAAAGCTCAAAGAGCCAGGTCTTCAGGTCCCGGCGGAATGAGCGGAGGTCAGGGTCAGTCCTAAGCTCTACAGGCAGCTGGTTCCAAAGGGCCAGCACACCCACAGAGAAGGTCCTCCCCCTGGGTATTGTCCGCCAGCAATCTTTTACTGGCGATACCCTGAGAAGACCCTCCCTGTGGGAGTGCACAGGATGAAGGGAGCTTGATGCCGGCAGCAGGTGCTCCCTCAAATATCCCAGACCCAAGCCATTTAGGGCTTTATAGGTCATCACCAGCACCTTGAATCTCACCCAGAGGGCAACCGGAAGCCAATGCAGCTCGCAGAGCAGAGGTGTTATGTGGGAGTATCGGGAAACCCCATCACAACCCGCACGGCCGCATTCTGCGCCAGCTGAAGCCTCCGGGTGGTCCTCAAGGGCAGCCCCATGTAGAGAGCGTTGCAGTAGTCCAATCAGGAGGTCACGAGCGCATGAGTGACTGTGCGTAGGGCATCTCGGTCCAGGTAGGGCCGCAACTGGCACACCAGGCGAACCTGGGCAAAAGCCCCCCTGGTCACGGCTCCTATATGGTCTTCAAAACTGAGCCGCGAATCCAGGAGGACGCCCAAGTTGTGTGCCCTATTGACGGGGGGCAACACCTCACCCCCCATCATTAAAGATGGAATAGGCTGGTTAGTCCGAGATACTGGTATGCATAGCCACTCAGTCTTGGCAGGATTGAGACGAAGCCTGTTTCTTCCCATCCAGACCCGGACCGCCTCCAGGCAATGGGACATCACAGTGAGGGCATCACTGGGTTGGTTCGGGTTGGAGAAAAAAAGTTGGGTATCATCAGCATACTGATGATACCCCACCCTGAAACCACGAATGATCTCACCCTGCGGCTTCATACAGATGTTGAACAGAAGGGGAGAGAGAACCGACCCCTGAGGAACTCCACAAATGAGAGGCCTCGAGGCAGACCTCTGCCCTCCCATCAACACCGATTGAAAGCAGCCCAGGAGGTAGGAGGAGAACCACTGCAAAACAGTGCCTCCCACTCCCAACCCCCTGAGACGCCGCAATAGGATACCATGATCGATGGTATCAAAAGCCGCTGAGAGATCTAATAGGACTAGGACAGAGGAGCAACCCCTGTCCCGAGCCCGCCAGAGATCATTCACCAGCGCAACCAATGCTGTCTCCATGCTGTACCCGGGCCTGAAACCCGATTGGTACAGGTCAAGATAATCAGTTTCCTCCAGGAACAGAGGAAGCTGATGCGCCACCATACTCTCAACAACCTTCGACAAAAAGCAAAGGTTGGAGACAGGACGATAATTGTTTAAAATTACTGGGTCAAGGGCAGGCTTCTTGAGAAGGGGCCTCACCACCGCCTCCTTCAGAGCGGCGGGGAAGACACCCTCACTCAAAGAGGCAGATATTACTGCCTGGAACCAGCTTCATGTCTCCTCCCGAGCTGCATAAACCAGCCAGGAGGGGCATGGGTCCAATAAACAGGTGGTGGAGCTCAGCCTCCCCATGACCCTGTCCACATCATCAGGGGAAACAGGATCAAACTCAGTCCAGATAACATGCTCAAGACCGTCTGATTCCTCCATGTCAGACTCTGCCCAGTCAGAGTCCAAACCAGCCCGGATCTGAGCGATTTTGTCCATCAGATGATGGCTAAACTCCTCGGCCCATCCCTGTAAGGGATCCTCCCTCACTCCCTGATTAAGAAGGAAGCGAGTCACCCTAAACAGGGCAGCCTGGCGATTATCTGCAGACGTGATGAGGGCAGCGAAGTAGTTAGCCCTCGCTGTCCTCATCGCCGCAAGATAAGAACTTACAAAGGTTCTTAACTGCAATCGGTCAGATTCGGAATGGCTGGACCTCCAACCGCTCTCTAGACCCCGTCTCTGACGCTTCATCTCCCGGAGCTCCGCAGAGAACCATGGAGCACAATGGGATCTGCGCCGGGTCAGGGGTTGCAAGGGTACAACACAGTCGAGTGCCTCGGCGGTCGCCCTTTCCCAGGCATCCACCAAGGCATCGACTGGGCTGTGAGTGAGGGCGATGGGTATAGACCCAAGCACCATCTGGAACCGTTCTGGGTCCATTAGGTGCCTGGGGCAGAACCACCTGGTCAGTTCCGCAGCCCAGTGGCAGGGGGTGGCATAACGGAAGACCAGCCGCAAGAGGTAATGATCGGACCATGACAGGGGAACAATAGTTGGTGAACCCCCTCCCAAATCATCCAACCGTTGTCCAGACAAGAACACCAGGTCGAGAGTGTGACCCCCCACATGAGTTGGGCCCTGAATTACTTGGGTCAGGTCCATGGCCATCATGGAAGCCATGAACTCCCGAGCTAACTCAGACGACCCTCCCAGGGAAGGCAGGTTGAAGTCTCCCAGAACTATAAGCATGGGGAACTCCACCACCAACCCTGAGAGGGTGTCAAGCAGCTCAGGCAGGGCTGTTGCCACACAGCTGGTTGACAGGTATGTGAGCAACAAGCCCATCTGAGCCTGGGGGCCACATCTCAGGAGGAGGGACTCACTCCTGGCCATCTGAACAATGGTGGTCTCCCACGGACATAAAGTCTCCCAGATAACCACCGCCACCCCTCCACCCCTACCCTGATCCCATGGCTGGTGTAGCACATGGAAACCTGGGGGGCATAACTCGGTCAGAGGAACCCCTCCCTCCGAGCCCAACCAAGTTTCCGTGATGCATGCCAGATCCACACATTCCTCCTCGATCAAGTCCTGAACGAGGGGAGCCTTGTTAACTACGGATCTGGCATTAAGGTAAACCAGCCTAAGCTCAGGGACCTGATCACCCTCATCCACGGGCAAAAGAGTGCTAACCAGAGGGTCGGAGTGTGCCACCGCTCGAAGACAGTGGGGGCGCGATCACAGATGTTGAGGCGGCCCTCCGTGCAACCACCTGCTGCCATTCCCTATCATCGTGGGTATTTGAAACCCCACCCCAGCACTCACAGAACCAGCAGCCTCCAACCCCAACCCCGTCCCGCCAGGACCCCTAGCAGGCCCAGACTGAGTGCCGGTTAATAATTCCCTCCCCACCCTACTATCCCTCCCCCTCCCCAACCTTTTAAAATAACTGGCTAAAAAATGTATCAGGGGCCTCTTAATGCGTCTCAACCCGAGGCCCCTATCTAAGCCCAGCCACCTCTCGGAGTCCCAACAATTGGGCCCGTCATTAAGGGGAATGCAGGAAAAGGCGGTCGGTCGTACCCAGGAGGGAGGAACCCCCCTGAGGGCATACAAATAAGCTCCAGAGTACCGCAAACAAACCATACAATAGTAAAAATGTCCATATAGGGCAGATGTTAACATATTGACAATGGGTAGTCCGATGGAATGATAATATCCAGATGGAATGATATTGAGTCTGGTAAGTATATCTCTCAGTCCACTAGTCCAGCTCAGCTCTCACCCAAGATGGTAATCAGAAAGGAAGCCCCAACTGTCCTCTCACTACGGCTGAGGAGTCGAACCTGGGGTGGACAGAGTAAGGAATCCCAGGCCAAGCCTACCCCAACTGGTCTCTCACACCAGTGAGACGGTCGATAACCAATCCAAGACCATCCTCCCACCATGGTCAGGTCTCAGGTCCAATCCGGACTGTCAATGGGGAGGTCTTGATTCCAACCGGGCATGAAAACGCAGCCATGGCTAATCTTCGAGCCATAATAATACCTGCCTGCCAGCACAAGGAAATGGGCCAGGCTGCGGTCGGTCTTCAGGCCGCCAGCCACTGCCGCCATTCTGGGGGGGGCAAAGGCATCCCCTCCCACAAGCGCCCACCCGCTAATCCAAACGATGGTGCAACAGCGAGCAGAGGGCATTCACGGCAGTAAATTCAGGCATCCACCAACAAGTCCACAGCGGCGGGGCAAAACTGAGGCTGATGTCCGGGCCAGAAAGCCACCGCCACCATCCGGGAGGAGAAACGGCGCCATCCAGCTGACAACAATCCCAACTCCCGATCGAATCTCCGGCCGGTCAAATTGTCGCCACCGCCCCTCCGTACAAGTGGGGAGTGTCCACGCTGAGAAGACTAATGGAGGAAGCCTGCAGCAAGTACAGTGTTGGTCTCCAGGCCGGTAGGCCGGCGCCATCCGAAGCGCCGCTATCTGAAGGGGAGGGAGGGCTCAGCACCACCAAAAACAGCACCCAGCAGACGTCTCTGCATACACCCCCCCTGAATTGCCCCACCATGCCATGCCTCGGCTGGGCCTCCCCAAACTGACCCATTTGGAGCCCGTTGCGGAGCGCACGGAGCTCAAGCTGCAGCCGCCATTTGGGCAAAAAAAAAATTGTGATGTGATGGAGATTTTGACTAATGATCCCATGTCTTGTTTTCTTTTAATTAGATAGGTTAAAATGTAACACGTTTCATTGTCATAGCCCTCTAACTGCCAGCATCTTAATTAGCTCTACATGTTTTTTTCTGTCTTGCAAGCCTCCCGGTTAAACGGAGGAAACCTAAGTGAAAATGTACTGACCCGTTTATAGAGTTTCTCATCCTCACTGCACACATATTTTTTTCCTGTTTCAGCTTTATGGTACATAGATAAGCAGTTGCATCAGAACATCAACAGCTTTCTATCATTTAATGCAATCACACTCCATAGAACCAGCTATTTATAAACAATTTTGCCTGACTTTGTGACCACAGTAATAACAATAATTCTTTTTTACAGGCAACTATTAGGATCTTCCCAGGTATTCCTGAGACAGAAGCTGCTCTACTTATGAACCTGTCTGTTCCAAGCAGATGTCATTAATGCTTAGGTAAATAGATAAATTTCCTCCTTGGGTATATTTATAGATGTATATTAGCTATGAATGAAATATTACGCAAATCCCTAACCCGGGTGGGGAGGGGAGTGTAATTCATTCAGAATGAATGGACTAAAAGGGGCAGAGCCATATTAGCGAGGAAGCAAATAAATAAAGGAAACAATTAAAAGTCAATAAAATATTGGTGAGCTGCTTACAAATGGCGCAATGAAATGATCATGGACTCAGTGAAGCCATTCTTGTCAAGCAGCCTCTTCTGCATAATCATTGAATAAAGTGTTCTGTGCCATCTGCTTGTCTGTGTTTGCACAGCAGGCTGCTGCTTAGGCATTCTACTCAATCTTTCCTGATGAAGATAAGGACAGGCACCCTCATTAACATCTAAGCCAAGGAGCAGCTCAAAGGCTCATGCTTAACATAGCATCTGATACTGTGCATTCTGCATTCACATGCTTGTGCAAACTTGCGTATGTACTCCATGCAGGGAGATTTTGGAACAAGGAACTCCTTCCCAGAAGGTAGGATGCAGAGAACAGACTGGTGTACAGCATTTCAGTCAAGGGCGGGGGAATAAATATTTCTAAGACTAAAACATAAGAGTGCAACTAACCATGCAAGTTTGCAAGATTTTATTTTATGCACATATAACGTACCTGATTTCTAGCACATGGCTATGGAACTTCATTAAAAAACCTGGATTCAGAAGTTGGAGAAAGCAAACATATTGTAGGTTTGCTAAATTAAGGAAGGAATTCTGATGGAAATCACAAGAGGTTGTCATAGGGCACGAAGTGCTGATAAAATGGTTGATGGGGGAAAGTGACAAATATATTTGGGGAAGGAAAAATATAAAACTGAAGCAGTTATCTTAATAAAACCACTTCTGTATTGATCATAAATAATTAGAAAAATGACTTCCGGTGGCTCCGCGGCGACGAAGGGAGCCTTCCCGGGCTGCCCGCGGCTCAGCTGTTGTTTTTTCGCCCGAAACAGCGCCGATCAGCTGTTCGGGCGAATCCGAAGCCCCCTCCTCGGGAGAAGAGGAGGGGGCGAGCTCCCAGGTAGGGGTAGAGTTCTCCAGGGCCGCCTGAGCTTATGGCTTGGGCGGCTGAAGGATTGAACTCCCCCGTAGCCTGGGCTGCTCCCAGCTGGCCGTCGCCTCTGCTCCTGTTCTTGGAGCAGAGCCAGCCGTCTGCGACCACCCCTGCCTGAAGGAATGACTATGATTTAAAGGAGCAGGCAGAGCGATACAAGAGGAAATGGTAAAGAGGATTATTATGTTTTACTCTCCAGCTTGATGGACTTTTTTGGATTACAAATCTGAAGTGAAAGTGCGTCATATTTGGTAAAAGATGGCGGCTAAACCACCCCCTAAAACTCTTCGGAGTGCTGGAACTTCTCCCGTGCAACAATCATTATTGCAGGCGCTGCATCCTCCTGATGTATTGACATCAAAGGATTTACAAGATGCTCTTGAAAAACATACCCAGGTAATTTTGGAATCAATTAATATTAGATTTGCACAGATGGAGGAGAAATTGGAGAAATTGGAGGAGAGAATGGAGGAGAGGATGGAACAGAAGCTCAAAGCAATGAGGGTAGACATCTTGACCTCAGTGTGTAAAGTGGCTCAGTGTGTGGAAGAATTGGAGGAAAAGCTAGCAGACTTGACTCAAAAGAATGCTATATTAGAAGCAAAAGTATTGGAGAATGAAAATAAAATGGAAAAGGAACTGTGTCTTGCTCAATATTTCCAGATGCAGTTTGCCATTAGAATTAGAGGCTTAAAGGAGAATACTAAGGAAGATCTAAAGCAGCTGGTTTCTGAGGCTTTTGAAATAGTGTTGAAACAGCCAGCATCTGAAATAAAAGGAGGCATGGACAAAGTGTTTCGTGTGAATTCATGGATTGCCAGACAGAGGAAGTTGCCTAGAGATGTGGTGGTATATTTTGCAAAAAGGGAAACTAGAGATGAAGTTATACAAGCTGCTTATGATACTAAAGTTATGATTGCTAATCAAGAAGTTTTGGTCTTAAAAGAAATTTCTCCAAAGATTCTAAGGAGAAGGAAGGATTTTACATTTCTTGTGCAAGAGCTCAAGCAGCGAGATATAAGGTTCAGATGGGAGATCCCAGTGGGGTTGATGGTGACGCACGAAGGTAAAAAGTACCGTTTGGTTACTGTGATGCAAGCGCGTGATTTCTACAATAATGTTTTAAATGCAACGCCATTAACACTTTTGGAAGCTGGAAAGGGATCTGGAGAAGGAGTGCATCAAGAGGCCGAAGATGGTCAGATAGAAGATAACGGTGTTGGAGGAGATCAAGATATAACCTCGTCGGATGAATCTATAAAACAGAGGGTGACGCGTGCTGCTGCAAAACGATCTAAGAAGAGAAAGTAGCAGGAATCGCAGAAGTCTTTGGAACTTTTACGATATAGTCAAGTAGTCAAGTAGGGGAGGGGGGAAAAGATTTGGGTGTAGACGCAATATATTTTTATATTTGGTGGTTTTGTGGAAAGGTTGAGCTTTTTTGGATTAAAGTTCAAGTTTTGTTTGCAATCTTTTTATAGATGTGGTACTGGAAGAGGAACGGTCGATTACAGAAGAGTTGACTTTAAAGTTTTTTGATTTGGGATCCTTGGTTAATTTGGAAAATTATTTGTAAGAATGTTATATCATGGAATGGATAAAATGGATGGAGTTTATTTAGGATAAGTATAGGGTTGAGAAGGGTTTTTTTTTTCTTTTTCCTTTTTTTTTGTCTTTAATATATGTTTAATACTATTAAGGTTTGTTCCATTTTATATAAGCTAGAGAGTGTCCTTTTCTTATTCTAGTTTTTTTTTTATATATATATTTAATATTGTTAAGGTTTGTTTTATCCTATATAAGCTAGAGAGTGATGGATTTTAGAATTTATAGTTGTTAGTATATGGTTGCTTAGGTTTGCTTTTTTTTTATATATATATATACCTTGTATTCAGCTCTGGGAAGTAGGGGGGGGGAGGGGGGGAGGTAGGGGGGGGAGGAGGGAGGGGGGAGGAGGGGAGGTAGGGGGGGAGGAGGGAGGGGGAAGGGGGGTTTTTTTTAAAGGAAAATTGTATTTTAAAACTTTTCAATAAAAAAAAAATAATTAGAAAAATAAAAGCTATGGCACAAGCTGTGCTCTGATCTCCTTTTAATTATGAACTCAAATGGGACTAATAGTGCTGTGATGGTGCTGTAGTTAGAATGCAGTATTGCAGGCCAACTCACTGTTCACTCCAGGAGTTCGAGTCTCACTGGCTCAAGGTTGACTCGGCCTTTCAGCCTTCTGAGGTCAGTAAACTGAGGACCCAGATTTTGGAGGGCAATATGCTGACTCTGCAAACCACTTAGAGAGGGCTGTAAAGCACTGTGAAGTGGTATATACCATAAGTCTAAGTGCTATTGCTATTGCTAATTACATTAGACGACAGCACTTATATCCCAATCTTTTATCTATGCACTCTAATTTATACAACATCCCTGTTAGAATGAGCCGTAGATATTGACCCCTAAACAGCCACATTTTTTTTCTTTCCAATCTTCTACCCTTTTCCAAAGATGCTTTTTCATGAGGCAACCAGACTTTCTTGATTTTCTTTGAAAATATTTTGTTTCTCATCCAAGAAGCTCAGCTCTGACTGGATGAGAAGTGAAATGTCTTCAAGGAAAAACAAGAAAGTCTGGTTGCCTCATGAAAAAGCATCTTTGTGACAACTATGACCTGGATGACTGAGAATCTCCATAGAGCTCTACCCTTTCCCACCTTATCCAGTCTTGGAACCCATAAGTTTAATTCTAAGAACAAGTGGAAGCTGAAGAAAAAAAAATAAGAATTCACAAAAAGGATTGGAGGTAATGATTATATCCCCATGTCATCTTCTACTTAGATAATTGTGATACTCTATTTCTGTCCTTAAGAATTTACAGCAGTTTTCTCAACATTCAAGCCTAGTCCTAGGCTTCAGGCTTTATTTAAGCCTCTGAATGTCCCTTATTCTTTCCAATCTCTTTCTTCTAGCTTTTGTTTTTTTGAGGAAAGGCAACCTCAGGATAAGATCAAAAAATGGTATTACAGATCTGTACTTTCCTCATATTGCCTCATATCAGTGGGTTTAGTATCCAGTGGATACAGATGTAATTGTAATGTGTGCTATTTGTTCTGTTCCTCAAAATCAGTGGCTAATCTTCAAGAAACAGATGGAAGAGAAAAGAAAGTGAAAGAGCGTTGAGTTATTCAGGTATCTTTATTTAATTTCAAACATGAAAACCAGGATGAAAGAAGGCATACATGGTCAAAAGATCTCTCCAAAACCTGGCCTGTCTAAGCTTTTAATAATCAGAATACTCCTGGGGTTTATATTTGAAGAAAAGAGGAGAAAAGAGTAAAAAGTCTTTTCTTACATGATAACGGACAACACAGAGACTTGGCATGTCTTTGGAAAGAACAAAGGGAGCTATGCATAGGGTTTTTTTTGCATGACTTATTATTGCTGAACCCTTTATTCTTCTGCAAATCATCAGTGCTATGCTAATTGCTTCCAAGTTACATATTAAATAGACAGTGAGGTACATGAAAAATTTTCTTTGTATTTTAAAGAACTACCTTTTTTGATAGCATAACTTAATTCTGAGAAGGAGGCAATTTCAGTGAACAATATTACTTTTGGGGTTACTTTTTCTTTTATTATTTTAAATATTGTTGTACTTCTGGTTGCAGTTCACATGCAAGTTATTCAGGTGCTTTTCTAATGATAACTTTGTAGCTTTCCTCTAAATTTTTTTACATATACTTCCATATATGTGATTTTTCTAAAAAAGAAATATAAGCAAAAATGAATACTGTTGTTTTCTTAAAGTAAAAGCTCAGAAACAAGTGTGGCTTATACATCCTGTTGCTGTTACATATATCTATTGAGCTAACATAGCACTTTTCACAATGATTTGGATTAATTTATAATGACATACTAATTTAGCCATGACTGAAGTATGCAAACATCACATGAGAAGACACTGATGTACTCACTCAAAACCAAAAATACTAGAGATCTGTTGCTGCCTGATATGCTACATAGCACGGAAGGGTCTAAGGCTAATGCTAATGAAATATGCAATACCACTTTTGCAGCCTAATCAAAAATGTGTGAAAGAAGGAGGCATCCTTCTAAACTTCTTGGTAGGGCTGTAGTAGTTGAAAGGCAATGAGGGTTAGGTCTTATTTCAAAAGATATTGGTTAAATAGTAATAGCCAAAGCACTTAGACATACCGGTATATACAACTTCATAATACTTTAAAGCACTCTCTAAGCAATTTATGAAGTCAGCATATTGGGTGTTCATTTTACCAACTTTGGAAGAATGGAAGGCTGAGTCAATCATGAGCCCAACAGGATCAAACTCCAGACTGTGGGCAGAGTTAGCTGCAATACTAACCACTGTGTCAACAGGGCTCAGGAATCAAGATAAGGATGAGATTTTTTTTTAGGAGAATAAAGGGATCATTTCTATGAAGTTCTACATGGAGGGCTTCTTCCAAAGCATGGCTCATATGAATGAGTGGTTGTCATTCAAGTTAAGAAAACGAGTCAGTTAATTCTTAATCCCCAAAGTAATTTTTCTCTTATATACCCCTTTAACAAGTCATTGACTTTAATATGCTCAAGGGAAAGTAGTTGCATTTTTAATAAGATCTGTTGGGGAGAAATGCAAATGTCATTTCCGCTCTTGGTTTTCTCATGGCCTTAAAGTAGCCATGACCTTAAAGCATGACACAGCATAATTCCACCAGGGTAGCATAGATGAAAATGTGCAGTCTACGTAGCCACAGAGGCCTGCTGCTTTCACCCGCACCCCCAGTCCAATGTTGTAATAATTCCTCATTCCATCCCCTAAAGATGCTAAATAATTAAAAGCCAAAGTTTCAGGCCGTACACTTTTTAAGGTTAATCTCATTGCAGCAGAAAGATCATATTTCTTTAATTTAATCTATGTCTTATTCAAGTATAGACTTAAAAGTGATCTGAGTCCATCACCTTCTGCTGCAGACATCAGAAAAATTGATAGGCATAAAATATTAACTTTTGGAGATTAGAGAGGGTTAGAGTATGTGGATTTTAGGCACCATAATATAACAATATATATTTTATAAACTGATACCTGACAAAAATAAATGTGGGAACTTGAAATAAATGTTATGTCCAGCTTTAGGCAATATTTGCAGGAGGTAGAAAATGGAAGTCCTTCTGCATTCCTTGAATCTCCATCCTCTATCCACATGAAGGAAGTTGTGAACCTTCTCTGACCTGTTGTCAACTACATGGAATTCTCATACAGATAGAGAAGGGTGTCTTCTTCCAGGACTCAAATGGCAGAAGATGCTATGGTCAATCACAGGTGAAAATAATGCCTGGGTTGGTCTAAATTCTTTAGCCAGGCATCCTGGGCAAATTGCCTCTTTAATCACACTGTAGTGAAAGCTTCTCAAACAGCCACCCTTTATACATTTGCTGTAATGTGTAATGTCACACAGTAACTTAATCTGCAGTTGTTATCAAGCATACTATTGGGCAGTTTCAGTCAGACTGAATAATGAATATGGAAATGCCCAATTCAAATGCTGATATTGTCATAAACTCATTGAGCAGTCTCAGCCTTGCTCTAAGGCTTCAATTAGAGAATTACTATGCAAAACTTCAAAGGGTTTTCCAAAGGTTACATGCTATTACCTCATGATGGATGTGGAATTATTTGGGACTGGGACATTCTACTGAAATAGGTAGACCTAAATAAATAGAAAGTTCTCTCTATCAGGAAGAAATTTTATGAGGATATTTCCTTTCTTGGTGTCATTATTCTCACATTAAATCCTTTACCCATAGGTTTCTGAAATGCAGTTTGATTTCAATGTAAACTGAACATTATTACCATTAAAATGAAAAAGATTGCTCCATATTCTTTGTGGGAGGAACTGAGAATGAACAGGATACGTTTGACCTTTTTTTATACACACAAGTCTTTCTGTAACCAATATTTCAATCTGGTAATAACTTTTATTTTATTTATTTATTTATTTTAATTCCATTTATATCCCGCCCTTCTCCAAAGACTCAGGGCGGCTTTAAAAACTTAGCAGTAGCCTTCATTCTATGTATATGCCTGCTTATTAGGGCTTTCACGCACACACACACACCAAGCGGCATTATTACAAAGTCAGCTTAATTGCCCCCAACAATCTGGGTCCTCACTTTACCTACCTCGGAAGGATGGAAGGCTGAGTCAACCTTGAGCCTGGTGGGATGCGAACCTGCACTAATTGCAGGCAGCTGGTGTTACTTAAGGAGGCATTAGCCCACTGCTCCACCAAGGCTCTTATTTATTCAGATAACTTATTCAGATGGATGGCAGTCATGACTTATCAAATAGGTATTGTTAGGTCTTGCACTGAAATAGATATCAGTCCTACTACTGGGAAAGTATAGCTATTCTAGGAATACAACTGTGACTGTAATCTTCCATTACTCTCTAATAGGTCATTTCTACAATATAAGGTTTGGAAGACTACACTGTAATGCTAATGGATCTCTTCAGAATTGAAAAAAAAGACTTTCCTACGGGTAGAGATAAACTGCTTCTCCAACTGATTGCTATTTTCTTCTAGCCTTTTGACTGATCTACATTTCTTCTTTGCTAGTGCTGAACCAAATAAGCTCTATTCTATTCTATTCTAAATGTGAACACAAGTAGCAAAGCCTCTACCGCCTCTCCCATTTACCGTCCATGACCCAATTTTTTATTGAAGTCAGAGCTGTATGGGGCCACAGTGCGTAAACCTTCAAAAGCCTGTCTAAAAGTTTCCCTCAAAGTATATATTACTTGAGATCCACTCGGAAGCTTCAACTGGTGCAAAGTGCAGCGGCACGGACACTCTTGGGAGCCTCCCGATACTCCCATACCACACCTCTCCTCCGTGCACTGCACTGGCTTCGAGTTGCCTTCCGTGTGAAGTTCAAGGTGCTAACAATGACTTACAAAGCCCTACATGGCATGGGTCCGGACTACCTACGGGAGCACCTTCTGCCAATGTCAGCACCCCACCGTCCTGTGAGCTCCCACAGAGAGGGCCTCCTCAGGGTGCCACCGCTCAAGGAATGTCGGCTGGTGGCCCCCAGGGGGAGGGCATTCTCAGTGGGTGCGCCAGCCCTCTGGAACAGCTTACCAACCGAAATCCGGATGGCCCCCGACCTCCGCACCTTCCGGCGCGAATTAAAAACTTATCTGTTCCAGCAGTCTGGCCTGGCCTGATAGCTCTAATCTGGGGTCCCAGCTTGTATTTTACTATTGTTTGTTTTCACTATTGTTCATTCTGTATGCCTACCTTATTCTGTACACCGCCCCGAGTCCCTCGGGAGAAGGGCGGTTTATAAAAACAAATAAATAAATAAATAAATAAATAAAATAAATTTATATATATATATAAATGACTTCCGCTGGCGGCGCGGCGCCGAAGACAGCCTCCCCTGGCTGCCCGCGGCTCAGCTGTTTGTTTTTTCGCCCGAAACAGCGCCGATCAGCTGTTCGGGCGAAATTGAAGCCCCCTCCTCGGGAGAAGAGGAGGGGGTGAGGCCCCAGGTAGGGGTAGAGTTCTCCGAGGCCGCCTGAGCTTCGAGCTTGGGCGGCTGAAGGATCGAACTCCCCCGAAGCCTGGGTTGCTCCCAGCTGGCCGTCGTCTCTGCTCCGAATTTCCTGGAGCAGAGCCAGGCGTCTGCGAACCATCCCTGCCTGAAGAAAGGACTATGATTTAAAGGAGCAGGCAGAGCGGTACAAGAGGAAAAGGTGAAGAGATGAAGAGGATTATTTTATTTTACTCTCAAGCTTGATGGACTATGCTTAAAACTTAAAGTGAAAGTGCGTCACAATTGTAAGTAAAAGATGGCGGCTAAACCTCCCCCTAGAACTTTTCGGAGTGCTGGAAATTCTCCGGTGCAACAACAATCATTACTGCAGGCGTTGCATTCTCCTGATGTATTGACATCGAAGGATCTTGAAAAACATACCCAGTTAATTTTGGAGTCAATGGGTGTTAAATTTGCACAGATGGAGGAGAAATTGGAGAAATTGGAGCAGAGAATGGAAGAAAGGATGGAGCAGAAACTTAGAGAGATGAAGGTAGACATTTTGTCCTCAGTGCATAAAGTAGCTAAATGTGTGGAGGTGCTGGATGATCAAGTGGAAGACTTGACTCAAAAGAATGCTATATTAGAAGCAAAAGTATTGGAAATTGAAGATTTAAAAGACAAAATGGATAGCGAACAGAGTTTGGCTCAATTTTACCAGATGCAGTTTGCTGTTAGAATTAGAGGCCTAAAAGAGAATATTAAGGAAGATTTAAAGCAGCTGGTTTCTGAGGCTTTTGAGGGGGTATTGAACCATCCAGCATCTGAAATAAAACAAGGCATGGACAAAGTGTTTCGTGTGAATTCCTGGATTGCTAAGCAGAGAAAGTTGCCTAGAGATGTGGTGGTTTATTTTGTAAAAAGGGAAATTAGAGATGAAGTTATACAAGCTGCCTATGATACTAAAGTTGTGATTGCTGGTCAAGAAGTTTTGGTTCTAAAAGAAATTCCTCCAAAGATTTTAAAGAGAAGGAAGGACTTTATATTTCTTGTGCAAGAGCTCAAGCAAAGAGATATAAGGTTCAGATGGGAGATCCTAGCTGGGTTGAGCTTCATGTATGATGGCAAAAGGTACTGTTTGGGTACTGTGAAGCAAGCGCATGATTTTTACAACAATGTTTTAAAAGCAACCCCATCAACACTTCTGGAAGCTGCAGAGGGATCTGGAGAAGGAGAACATCAAGAGGATGAAGATGGACAGATAGACGAGAAGGGTACAGGAGGAGATCAAGCTGCAACTCTTTTGGATGATCCTAGAGAACAGAGGGTGACGCGTGCTGCCTTAAAACGCTCAAAAAAGATTAAAAAATAAGACCAGTAGAAATCTATGGAACTTCCACAATATACTTATAGTCAAGTGGTAGCTGTGTTTTTAAGAGTTTTGGGATGATATCTATGGTAACAGAATGTTCAATTTGGAATTAATGGACAATTTACTACAGAGGAAGAGGAAGAAAATTTTGTGGGTTAATGCGGGTTAATTTGTGTAAGAACTATCTATTATAGCCTATTTTGGCTAGAGAGGTTAATAGGGATTGGTGCTTGTGATGTGTAAGTGAGAATATGTCTAGGTAATAGTGAATTGTGGAAGAACATAGATGGGAATGATGCTAGTTTTTTTTTATTTTAGTTCTTTATACATATTTAGTATTGTTAAGGATTGGTTTACTCTATATAAGCTAGAGAGTGATGGATTTTAGAGTTTATAATTGTTAGTATATGATTGTTTATGATTGCTTTTTAGATATATACCTTGTATTTTGCTCTGGGAAGTCGGGGGGGGGGAGGGGGGGAGGAGGGGAAGTAGAGGGGTGGGAGGCAGGGGAGGGAGGAGGGAGAGGGGGAGGGGGGGAGGTAGGGAGGGGAGGAGGGAGGGGGAAGGGGGGTTTTTCAAAGGAAAATTGTATTTTAAAACTTTTCAATAAAAAAACAAATAAATAAATAAATAAATAAATAAATATATATATAATAGATGAAAAAGATGCCAAATACTATGTGTGTGTGAATTTTTATCATGGTTGTTTTTATGAAATCAAATTAACTTTTTGCCTTGGCTTATCATAAAACTTTTTCTTGCCTCCACCTTTATTGGTACGTGTGGCCTAAATAACATCTTCAAAACCTAGATACAATTACCGCCCAGAAAGGTTTTGGACACATTGTCTAAAGAAATCCCTTTCAAGTGTGCCCAATGGGTAGGATTTTCTTCAGCTCAATAAATGCATCTTCTCTCCTGTGAAAAGGACTTAAGACCTGACTTTGGTCTAAGGCAAGGGTAGGCAACCTTGGCTCTTTTATGACTCATGGACTTCAACTCCCAGAATTCCTGAGCCAGCCATGCTGGCTCAGGAATTCTGGGAGTTGAAGTCCATGAATCATAAAAGAGCCAAGATGATAATTAATAATAATAATAATAATAATAATAATAATAATAATAATAATAATAATAATAATAATAATAATAATAATAATAATAATAATAATAATAATAATAATTATTTTATTTATATACCGCCCTTCTCCCGAAGGACTCAGGGCGGTGAACAGGGCAGATATATAAAAAATACAAAAATACAAAAGTTAAAAGAAAATTAAACATATGCCTAACTAAAAACAGTAAATACATATATTAAAATGACAATAAAAACCCAACCCATCCCCCATCAGGCCAGGCCGGCTTGTTCAAATAAGAGTGTCTTCAGATCGCGACGGAAGGAGCGAAGGTCGGGCGCCATCCGGAGCTCAACCAGCAACCGATTCCATAGCTCCAGAGCGCCCACAGAGAACGCTCTCCCCCTGGGGGCCACCAATCGACATTCTCTGATCGGTGGCACCCTGAGGAGGCCCTCTCTGTGGGAGCGCACAGGGCGGAGGGAAGTTGATGCCGGCAACAGGTGCTCCCTAAGGTACTAAGATTGCCTACCCCTGGTCTCAGGGCGGCAGGTGATGAGTTTGTGGTGTCCCGATTTGGTTTGATTTGTTCTGTTGCAATCATTATAGTCCAGTCCACATTTATATGTTTTAACTGCTTTTATTCTTTTGCATTTCTAAGTTGCCCAGAACCTATGATTGCTATAATAATTGTAAATAAATATGTAAATCTCCACCGCACACTCTGGTAGAGAGAAGTTCCCTGAGGATGGACTTCAGCACAAGTCCAAAAGCTTGGAAGACTAAACATTTGGTCCCAGTCACTGACCCAGATTGGATCCTGCAACATTAACCTAAGGCACATATATTTGCCTTCATTTGTAATATGAAAATATTTTAAGCAAATTAGCCTTTTGAAATCATAGTACTATAAACATGGAAAACCCCCCCCGAAATCAACTCTTATCCCCCAAAATATCTTCCAATGTGTACCAAATAGATTTCTTGTGAAAATTTTAGAGTGAAAGGAGAAAGCTATTGGTGGACATTTCGCTTTCCAAATAGCAATGTGGGTGGTCTCACTTTTACTTTCATTTGTTGATTTATTTTAATGCTTCCACTTCAGAGATACTGAAAGGGCTACTGTGGAGTGTACATATTCTTGGTCCTTCTCTTACTTTAAAAGTAGTTCAGAACTGATTACAACTGTTCCTTAACCTGACACATTGGCTGGAAAAGCTGGAAAATGTGAGCAAACTTCTGCAATAAATATTGAATGAAGGCCAAAAATTGATGCACAAATAGATCTGTCCTTGCTGATGCCCTGGATAAAAAACATGTGCACCCATCTTGAATTTAGAGAGAAAGGAAGAGATCAGAAGGTAATGTACTTATTATACTGAGTAGCAGGAAAAAGAGCCCTTCTAGAGATACACAATTGTAGTCCACATAGTGAGAATTAAATAGAGAAAAGGAGACATTGAGAAACAAATGGGACTAGCTTATTTATTTTCTTACTTAAGCTTGTCCCTAGAGCTAATGGCAAAGAAATAAACACCTTATATTTCTGAGCCTCATCCTGATTTACTCAAAGTGAAGGAATAGAAACGTTAAGAAATCTCATTTCTACTTATTGCTGTTCGGCTTTTACTCTGAGTTGCTGTTGGAGATGATTGGCAATCCCTGAGGATCAGAGTTTAAAAGGTTCCAGCAAGGGATTAATGGTGTGAAAATTGTAGTTTGAGACGTTACACTTCACTTACAGACTTTGGGTGCTCCTAGAAAATCTTTTATGTTCTGCTAAAGAAAGGATAGTGCTTGATTGCACAAGCCACAGCTGTAAATAAGTCCATGGAAAACCCAATGGCCCTCAAGCTAGCAGAAGGAAATGCTCACCTTTGCAGGCAAAGCCAGAAAATTGAATGGAGTAAAGGTAATTCATGAAAGACACTAGGTTATTCTCTTGAATCCAATATCCCAAATGATCTGGAGGTTATTGCTCCTCTCCTACATTTTATACATATGAAATGAAACATTTGGCAGGTATATAAGCTGCGATAAACCAAGGGGGAATGTAAAAGGGTGCAGTTCCCTTTAATTATGCCTGCTGCAGTGCTTTGACAGAAAGGTGCCTGATGGGAAAAGAATCAAGAAGTAATGATTTGTGCCTGGATGGCTCTGTTTGTTTTGGGGATTAAAAAAAGGTAGTGAGGATGGACAGAAATATCTTTGTTTGTGGGGAGCAAGGACTCTCCAATTTAAACTGGAGAGATTTAGATTTAGACAATGAAAATGACAGGATAGGCATGCATATTAGTTATTTGATCAGCACATTTTTCAATTAATACAAGTAATTGAGGTACCCTTTAAAATAAAAGTTATTGGGAGACTTCAATAAGCTTTGGTCTGCTTTGCTATTTTCCTCTGCATCTGCAGCTCACTCCAGACTTTCAGAATTCAGAATGCTTATATTAAATGCTTGTTTCTGTCTGATACACCATATCCAGTTCCTGCTTTCTCCTCCTCCTCAATTTAGCAATCTGACATCACTGCAGAGGTAGTCTCTCTCTAACAGTACACCCATATATGTCCTTAATCAAAAGTTCCACAATGAAGCTTGAATAGATAAGTAACTTCATTGCCTGCTAGTTCTAACTGCAATAAAGATCGGCTTCTACTGGATCTAGGGAGCTAGCACTGTCTGTATATCAAATTCCTACAGCTTCTTATTCCTAAATTTTGGTTACAATGAACTTCCTGTGATCTATAGGTAGTCCTTACTTAATGACAGTTCACATAACCTATTAAAGTTACAATGAGTTCTCAAACTTATACTTGGTGTTCCCCTCTTCTGGCCATTCACTTACATTTTGGGCAACTGGTCCACATTTATGAATGGCTGCAAAGTGCTGCCATTACATGATCATGAGTTGTATTTCAGGAAAATGGCTTTGCTTAATGACCAGGTGCTTCATTTAATGACCAGGTGCTTCACTTAATGATCATGCACTTCACTTAAGGGGGGGGCACATTGGCTCAGGGATTAAAAACGCTGGAGAGCTGACAGCCTGGGTTCAATAACCGAGCTCCACACAATGCCCCCTTTAATGGCTGAAATAGAATTTACCAGACCTGTATTGTAGGCCCATGTCAAGAATCAAATGATTAGGCAAACCATGATGAGTTACTACAAAGGAGAAGTTTGTTCTCGAAGTCTGTAAGCATGAAGAAATGAAGACAAATGAAGATGATAAAAAAATGATTTTTTGAATTGACATTGAAGAATGTCTTGTTAGGGAATCTCTTTTTTTAAAAAAGGGCAAGTTACACTGAATATCCTTGGAATTGCAAGGGGGCAGGAAAGGGATTTCTCAAGAAAGGATGATTCTACCTTAGTGGTATCTATCTGAAATCTCAAATAGTACAGCAAAGGTTCTGCTATAATCAGGAAAGCATTTTTTTAAAGTACCCTTGAACTTGATCATTCAAGTGGCAGAATCCATAGAATCAATTAATAAATAATAAGCACAATCAAAAACATGTCTGGAAAATTCCAGAAAACTCAATTCATAAATCTCTGGGGGGGGAAAAGTGTGTGCTAATCCAAGTGACATTACTGAATATTCAACTTCTCATAGTGTGAAGAAAGGGTAGTTAAAATATTCATGACCTTCTTTCCTGCTAGTCAAATGATAAACCCTCTGAGATCTAATTTGGTAAAAACATGAGCCTTCTGCAACCATTCCAAGTGACTGGAAAAAGGAAAGTGATCCTTAGTACAGGTAGTTAGGGTTCTGGAGCTAGTAATCATCAACTTCATTTATAGACCTATCCTTCTTGACAAAAAAGGGGGGAGGGACATTGGCACTAGAGATAGAGGGGTGGCAAATGCCTTTCCATAAATTGCCAACATTCATACTTTTCTTCAGGCAGGCTAATCTGCATTTAACATTATGTGGTGGTATTTGGGGTTGAAAGTTTATGCTTTTCTTTTTTCAAAATGCATCCACATAGTCCACAGATTTGGCAGGCAAGGCAGGAAGGTGCATTCGCTGTGAAGAATGAGTAGTGCATCGTAAGGAATCAAAGAGGATCTTATTCTGGTACAACTGACTATGCAAACTGTCTGTAAAACATTTGGGAAATGTAATGTGAAGTTTGACCTCTGCAGCTGTAACCTGGCAAAGCGCCACTTTCTCCCAAGGGAGAAAAAAAATCACAGAAGCTTGAGGCCGATATGGTGCCAACTTCACACATGACTGTTCTCGTCTCTAAATCCACTTCATTCCAAAACACCAAACAATGCAGTAAACTTACAGGAAATCCTGATGATTGCCAATGATGAATTATCAAGATTCAGTGTCCTTTGTGATTAGTCCTAAGGGTAAGAGCTGACCATTAGTCTCAACCCTAGTAGGAGGTTGAACAGACTGATAGGCAATGGACATTAGCAGATGATGGAGGACTGAATGATATTACCTTGGGTACCAGAATTGACTGGCCTGTAGCTGTATTTCAGGGCTTGCTTTGTTCAATAGGGCAACAAAAATGATTCATTATCAATGCACATTTCCACATGTCTTGACTTAATTCCTGCTTGGCCCAGACTCTGAGATATATTAAGGCTGGCACTGTTCACTTTGTAATAAATCAAATTTGAAGGTGTTCAGGGCATTTCTGAGCAAACTGTCCCCCTTCTTCACAAATATGCACCTGTTTGGTCTTTTGCAATGAGGTGGACTTAGCAGGACAGGGACAGTCATGTGTGAAGTTGGCACAATGTAGGTTCAAGCTTCTGTGAATTTTTTTCCCCCTTGGGAGATAGTAGAGCTTTGCCAGGTTACAGCTGAAGAGGTCTAACTTTTGAAATCTCTCAGAAAGGTGTGGTGGGACAAGAATAGCTTCTCACCTTCATATTCACACTCTGATATAATCCCACAGATCTTACAGCAATCACAAACTGCAGATGAATGCTTACAGCAAGCAAATCTAAATTAATGTATTTGTTGTCTTTAGGATGCCTTGATGAGGGAGTTGTCATGTATTTTATCCTGATAGTTCCTTTTTGAATTAATTGGTTTCACTTTTTACATTACATCCTTACATTCCTGCACCAAATGTGTATTATGTTACAAGTGATTGATTACCAAGGCCTGGAGACTAAAACATATGAAGAACAGCTGCAGGACTTGGGTTTGGCTTGTCTAAAGAAAAGAAGAAATAGGGGTGACATGATAGCAGTATTCCAGTATCTGAGGGGCTGCCACAAAGAAGAGGGGGTCAAATTATTCTCCAAAGCACCAGAGGGCAGGACAAGAAACAATGGTTGGAAACTGATCAAAGAGAGAAGCAACCTGGAATTAAGGAGAAACTTCCTGACAGTGAGGACAATTAACCAGTGGAACAGCTTGCCTTCAGAAATCGTGAGCGCTCCATCACTGAAGATTTTTAAGAAGAGGCTATAGACAGTTACTTGTCTGAGATGGTATAGGTTCTCCTGCTTGAGCAGGGGACTGGACTAGAAGACCTCCAAGGTCTATTCTATTCTATTCTATTCTATTCTATTCTATTCTATTCTATTCTATTCTATTCTATTCTATTCTATTCTATTCTATTCTATTCTATTCTATTCTATTCTATTCTATTCTATTCTATTCTTTGCTTGAAAAGATCTTTGAAATTAGTTCTCAAACTAGATATTCTATAGCCATTGAGTTATTCTTTGGTTTTTAGGCAACACTTTCCTACCCATAATAATGGGAATAAGAATGAGCAATTAAGATGGCAGGCCAGGCTCAACAATAAATCATAGATCTCCAGAACTTTAACACCTAATTTATCTGTGGACTTGCAGATGATTCGCAAGCATAACATGGCTGGACTAGAATCTTTATTGCAGTCAAGAATGAAGCCCCAAACACAACTTTTGTTTGCCAACTGAAGTGCAAAAAAAATGTATATCTATGCTCTAAAGATCAATATCACGCACGCATAAAAATGGGGCAAGATTTTGACTGACATCTTGTCTGTCTGTTTTGACCTTCCTCCTTTCAAATGTTTAAACTTTCAGCTTTTTCCTCCTAATGCTTTCAGATGGTCTTAGGAGGTGGCTGAGCTGTTTTTACATAAAAGTCTTTTCAAGCTTTGGAACTGCTAGCTGCTACTCCATCAGCCTCAGCGCTTCACGCCACCTGAGAGTGACGATTATGTTAACTTTTTAAAACATGGTTCCAATTTGTAGCTTCTGAGAAGGTTTTTACGAGGCGACACAAACTCTAATAAAAAGAAGTTTGGGGAATTGGGATGCTCCACAATTGAAGGGAACGAGGTCTTAAAATTCATTAGTCATTGAGGTATAGCTCAACTAGGATTGTACTAATGACCCTTTCAAAGGAATGGATAAACCCACAAGAACAGAATTGTGGAGGATTGGTTTATTGCTTTGGAGTATTTGGCTCAAGGGAGCAGTTTTGCCATCTCACTTTTGGTAGCAGTAGAAGTATTTTTGGAGGCTTAAGCTCTTCTGTATCATTATCTTTGTAAATATGTCTTTTGATACTGCTCCAGTTTTTGGTTTTGTTTTGCTTTGCTTCTCTCTTTCTACACTATTAGTTCTCCCAGTGGTGTGGGGGTGTTTTGAATAAATATGTGCATATATCCAAGTGTTAAGTTAATATTTACATGCAATGGATTGGAGCTGATACATCATCACCCAGAAGCAGTCATGCTGGAAACCAAGCAGGTTAAGCAAACAAATAATAAGCTAATGATTTACCAATAACTCAGCTGCCCTACTTACGTTTTTTGAGATGCTATTCTTTGCTTCTTGGCATAGGAAATGATGTGAAGCTTTACCTGTAGGAGGGCTGTGGGCTTTTATTTACTGCTGCTTACTGATTGATTTGTATTTCAGCACATTTTAATTTCATGTTCCATTTCAGCTTGGCTTCACCACAACTGCATAAACTTCAGTCATAGATCAAAAGTTAGAGAATAAAATGTAGCCTGCATGAAGTCCAGCATTTCATTTATTTGGTACATGGATTTGTAGGTTTAGGCTAAACAGAAAAGGTTAGACAGCATTATTACCTCAGCATTATCATTCAGTATAACCACCATTTTGCCAATAAGTGTCAGGAGATACCATGGAATGTGATCAAGAAAAGAGAGGGGTTACTCAGTCCATGGTTTCCAATGAAAGCCTTTGGGCAAGGCAAAGATGGTTATTCCAATGGGGGGGAAAATAGAGGATACTTAAATAAGGAAGCATTGCCCCCAGCCTTTGTTAAATGTATTCATTTTATTTATTAAAAAAATATATAGCCGCCCAACTCACAGTGACTCTGGGCGGCTTACAAAAATAAAACCAATATAAAAGCCAGTAATGCATTATTGTATTAAATTCATTGTTTTCAATTGTACTGAAAATTGTTTTTGTATAGTATATATTGGTCTGAACTGGTAAAAATGTTTAAAAAGTAAAAAAAAAATATTGATGCAACCATATGTATAATAATATGAAAATAGCTGTTCATGTATTTGTCATATTTGTATATCTGCCCATCTCTGACTCTTTTTGCAGGTTTTTATTGATCTATATCTGTATCTATTTCTGTATCTACTGTATATTTATATCTATATATCTATATCATCTATCTATATCTAGACCTATAGTAAGTATCTCCCTGTCTCTTGGTCTCTATTTTTATCTCTATCTCTATCATCTATCTCTAATTATCTATATCATCTATATCTATCTTCTATATCAAGATATCACATGATAAGAAAAAGACATTATGGATCAATTGTATTTAAACTAGAACAAAGTTCACATTCACAGTACTCCAAATAAAATTGCTTTGGGGGAGAATGGAGAAATCCAAACATATTGTAATCAAAAGATATAAAGTTCTTTTGCTTTGTTTTTGAAGATAAATAAAAACAGATTGATTTCTCTTCAGAAGCAAAGCAAAACAACTTAGAACTTAGAACTCCAGAGAAAGGTTAATACAAAATTGGGGAGAACATTCTTAATAACAAAGAACAGATGTATATTACAGAAACAGCATCAAATTAATCTAATTTGGTCTAAGAAGCTGTCGTGAGAGTCTGTGCTTACTAAAAGGAAGGCAAAGGAAAAGTTATAGCTTCATCTATTTTATGTACTGGACTGACAGCTATTTCTTGAACATTGTTGGTGAGACAATACCTCTGCCATACCTTAAAAATCCAGCCAATGATTTATAGTACCTGCAACAATTTTGTCTTAAAGATATGACTAATCAGTAGGACAAGTCAGCTGTTGAAGTTATGAAGAAAAACTGGCAGATAGGAAGGAAAGCATGTAGTGAACATTGATTGTTGATTGATAAAGTGCTTTCAAATCAGTAACAACTCTTCGTGATCACATAAATAGATTTTCTCCATAAAGATCTATCTCCAATAGAGCACCCATCACCATTGTAACTGAATCCATTACTAAACAAATGGATCCATGCTATTCTTATTTCTCCTTTCTGAAATGCTTATTTTGAACAGGCTTGTCTTTCTTAGACTGTATTCCTATATTCACTGTTCTATAGTGTTGAGTTCTGCTTCTATCAATTTTTCTATTCAATTGTTGAATGGAGGAGGAGGAGGAAATGGAGGAAGAAGAGGAGGAGGAGGAGGAGGAGGAAGAAGAAGAAGAAGAAGAAGAAGAAGAAGAAGAAGAAGAAGAAGAAGAAGAAGAAGAAGAAGAAGAAGAAATCAACAATTGAATAGAACAATTGATAGAAACAGAACTCAATACTATAGAACAGAGGTCCCCAACCTATGGGCCATGGCCCACTACTGGGCCGTAGCCTCTTGGCCACCAGGCTGAATGAGTAGCTGGGAAGCATGCACCCTCCCTTGTGCCACTGTTGTCACAAGTGTTACGTAGGCGGCAGCAGCACCGGTAGTATCATGTGGGTGGCGACATTGCCATGAACCTTGCAAGTGGCAGGTGGGTGGCAGTGTGCCACAAGCGGCAGGCATGCCACAGTGTGAGCCTTGTGTGGGGGCGGCGATGGGATCCTCGCACCGGTAGCAGCATCACTGCAGGTCATGGCTGAGAGCCTTGCACACACGCTTGCAGCCCCGTTTTCACATGCACGTGTAAGGTCCCTGCTCCTCCCTCTCCCATCGGGCCACCAACCCAAAAAGAGTTGCTATAGAATAGCGAATATAGGAATACAGACTAAGAAAGACAAAGATAAGCCTGTTAAAAATAAGCATTTCAGAAAGGAGAAATAAGAATAGTATGTATTCCTTTGTTTACAAATGGATTGGGTGTAAAAATCACATATTTGTGTTTGCGTGAATAAATTTTCAAATATAAAAACCATCAAACTGAAATTTAATTATTATGGTTTACATCATGGGAAAACAGAGAAAGCAGATCCTTCAAGTGGAATGGCAGCATCCCAACGTTGTCTTTGGCCACTGTGAGATATTATGTATCATTGTTTCAAATGTCTGCAAAGTCGCCATGATTCTTATTTGCTCTACCTGTCAAAGTTACCAGTGGAAACCTGAATATGAATTAGTGGTTCATTCTATTTCATGAAACACCTGCTGAAGAAGATAAGCCTTCCAAACCTAATGGGAGCTGCTTCATTTGTTACCAGCAGGGTCAGATGAATTTATTGCAGCTTAAACTATTTGGGGAGAAAAGAAGGTGGGTATTTTGCATACCAAAAGTCCCCCGCTGCTTGCGGAGTAGAATGGCCTTCCTGACTTATGTTAGATAAACTGTTAGCAGGCAGGAAGCTCACTGGGCTGCTTTCCCACTTTGTACTGCTAAAGCCAAGCAACAGATTATCAAGCTGTTCCCAAGAAATAAAACTGATTTTGCTTCTTTCTCTTATTCTTACCAAAGACCCTTGAAGGCTTTCTGGTTTGTGGAAAATAAATAACATGATTTTTTTAAAAAGGAATTGCTATCTTGATCAAGTCACCTGTGATTGAGGTTTGGATTTCACTGAGCTAAATTTTAGAATTTATCCTGTCACCCAGAACTATTTTTCTGCCATCTTTTGGAAGTATTTTTTTTTTAGCAAAAGAGAATATCATGGAAAATTGTTTGCTTCTCTACCTCTGTAAACTGGGTGAATGGTCAACTAAATGGCAAATTCAGTTTGATTTAAGTGTATTGGGGCAAAATGCACTAGCTTCATATATACACTAATGGGGTCTGAGCAGCTGTAATTAACCAGAAAAAAAAGATGCTTGAGTCGTAGTGGACGATGAAGATGTCAGCTCAGTGTGCAGCTACTGTGAAAAAGCCAAATACCATTAGGAAATGGACTGAAAATAAAATGGGCAACACCCTAGTGCATTTATGGTTTATTTACTGTATGCCTCTGGAATTCTGCTTATAGCTGTATAAAGGTAAAGGTAAAGGTAAAGGTTCCCCCGCACGTGCGTGATAGTCGTTGCCGACTCTAGGGGCCGGTGCTCATCTCCGTTTCAAAGCCGAAGAGCCAGCGCTTGTCCGAGGACGTCTCCGTGGTCATGTGGCCAGCATGACTAGACGCCAAAGGCGCACGGAACGCTGTTGCCTTCCAACTGTAGTGGTCCCTCTTTTTCTACTTGCATTTTTACATGCTTTCGAAGCTGGGACGAATAACAGGCGCTCACTCTGCTACGCGGCACTCAGGATTCGACCCGCCAAACTGCCGACCTTCTGATTGACAAGCTCAGTGTCCTAACCCACTGAGCCACCGCGTCCCTTATAGCTGTATGCCACACCTCAAAAGATTGTTTACTAGAGTTGGAAAATGGGCAGAAGACAGCAAGCCAAATTATCAGGGGCCTGAAACACTTTCCTTGTTGAGAAAAGGCTAAAATGTTTGTAGTTCTGTTGCTTGGAAAAGGTAAATAAAAGGGCTGTAACCAGCATAGAAAATCATCGATGGAATGGAGAGAAAGTCTCAAAACACCAGCAGCAGAAATCATCCAGAAAAGCTGATCTGTAAACTACTTATAGACACAAACATACAAGCACACATAACAACTCTTTAAGAATATTTTTTGTTTGTTTGTTTGTTTGTTTCATGGAGGACAGTATAACATTCTAAAGTAATGTGGTCCACTTTGGCCAAGTCCACCTTCTTTGAGGAAATGGCATAGTTTTCAGAACAAAGACATGCTTAACCATCAGGGCCACTGCGAGCAGCAGTGGATCCCAGTGCCTACAGGCAGCTATCATCAGCAATATTTAATAGCTACATGACCAGTCCAAGAAGTGGCAGGGAAAATATATATATTTTAAAACAAGTTTGCAAACTAGGAAGTATAGTTTATAAGGTCATCTATTCTTTTACACCTTAAATCTGGCTTGGTGAGTTTTTCTACACAGTTTTAATTGAAAATTAGAACATATGCTAAAATCAATCTTCTTGCCAATCAATGAAGATCTACAGATAATTGTGACTTTGGGTTATTACTGATCCCATATAACTTCCTTCCCCTTCCCCCCATTTCTCATGTTATAATTCTTTTTTTTTTCAACCCGAAGGAAAGATGTTTAAATGAGAGAGATCTGGCATGTACTAATGTACTAATCCTTACAGTATTTCATATACAGTACATAGCCTGATATGCTGCAGGAATTGGAGCTCTATACAATGGGACCCCACACCAGCCCACTAGGTAGACAAAACCATACAGACAAGAAGGCTAAAACTACTTTAATTGAGATTAAATGTAATAACAGCATATTGCTAGTCTGATTGTGCTGTATTTCCTCCTTCTTATAGTGCATTGAATTAGGGAGGTGTCTGCCTGAGCTGCTTGTGAACATCATCTGGACATTCTGGACTTAAAAGCCCCTTTTGCCTGGAAAACTGCACATCTCCATCAAACTAATTTTTCTTGCTCTCAAAACCATAATAGCACATAATTCTTTTGATTCAAATAATTTTGGCAACTGAAAGAACTGCTCAGCTTATAATAAAGATGAATAGAGTGGTTTTTTTTCATTTTCATTTCATTTTTTTTCATAAAAGATAATATTAATAAACTATTATCACTTTGCTGGCCGATAATATACTATCTAAATGCAAGGAATATGAAGATCTCTTATAGAGATGAATTGGATGCTCCATTATGCTGTGAGCACTGCAGTTTTATATTATCAGATCTGTTTTAAAATGGACCCTAGTTGAATTTTTATAGACCTGTACTATACAAGATCATCTGATGCAGATTGGATGTAACAAGAGATGCCAGATGATGTGATGTATAAACCCAGTCTCCCCTCTTTTTAGTTTCACATATAAGTTGTATAGGAATCTCTGAATTTTCTTCTAGAGCTCCCCTAGAACAGAGTCTCCCATCATAGTATCCTTCAGATAGGCTGGACTTCAGTCAGTAAGATCAATATTAAAGGGTATTTATTTGGGGAATAAATTGGAAAAAAAACCCCTACTTCTATGATGCTTTCCTCAGGAGCTATAGTCCTAAGCCAAACATTGTGAATTGGCAGTGAATTCTTCTAAAATAACATTTCAAAATCACCTCTCTAAATTCTTAGAGTATTATTTTCAGCAAGAAATTGAAGTGAAGTGAATGTCTCTGAACTTTGCTTTCCCAAAATAAAGATTTAAATGTGCACAAGAAAGGATTTTGACAATTGCCAACTCCTGCAAGCTCAGAGAACATGCAGCATATTATATAAATACATCAAACCTCACATAGTAACCCAATAAATGAAATTTAATTTCTGAAAATGTAACAGAATTAAGTGGGTGTGCAACAGCCTTGTTCCAGATTTTGATTGCCCCCCTATAGGCAGAAGAAATATGTTCTTAATAAAGCTGTATGGATTTCTATTTAGTATATTCTCTCCAAGGATCCTTTTTAAAAAGTCTGTAAAATTGGATTACTGTTGTCTCTGTTTTAAGTTTACTGAAGGGATAGATAAGCATCTAGTACAAGCAAGCTATTGGAATTGCTGTATTCTAACATGGCTTTATGACCAAATGCAAATACGAGGTGATGAGATGACCAAGTGATGTGCCTTCCACTTGGCTAATTTTGTTTCACGTTTTTAGCTAAACAGAGTTCAGACTTTAGCCCTTGAATGGGAGGTCACTAAGGTCTTAGTGACTCATTGTTTACATTTATTAATACAGTAAAGATCAGACTTCAGAAGTAAGCAAGGCAACAGTATTTCTCAACCATGGCAACTTTAAGATGTGCAATTGTAGAAGGACTGGCAGAACTTGAGGGTGGAGTTAAAAGAAGGATCAGTCTAGAATCTCTATGGAGTCACAAAGAAAGTCCAACTTCCATTGAATTCTGTTGACCCTTATTTAATTCCAAGCAGGTGCTAACCATTAGTTGAGAATATTTCTGTGCACAGGAGGGAGCAGCAATTAATCACTTTAAATTGGACCTTCATATGGGAACCCGATCTTTTTGCACTTGACAAATAAAAGTATGAAGAGACTACTGATCCTGACCTAAAACTCCAGAAGTAATCCAACCCACCTTTATGTCCTGCTGGATTCAGAAGAAAACCGATTTTGGTTCTCTCATAGATCATAGAAAAAATGCTAGTGTTAACTACTGTGTGCCTAGGATTTCTAATGTCTCTTTTTTAATATATATATATTTAATATATATATATATATTAAAAAAGTACGAAGAACTTCCATTCTGTGTGACCTCACATTCCTATGCAACTGCCGGGATCAAAATTTAATCCCCACATCCTTCCAATTGAAATTCCACTCCAACTCTGCAGCCATCAAACGCATCCTGATAAGAACCGAACTGGCCCTAATCAGAAATGAACTCCACACAAAAAGATTCCTCCTGGACCGATTCAACAGAGACCTCCTCACACTTCACCTCAAACTCAGCAACAAGATCCACCCCACACTTTGGGAAAAATTCAAACAAATTGCTGTCTGGAGAGCTGAAACAGAGACTGCCTACAAAACAGACACACACACCAATAAACTTTGAAGACTAAAAGAACGCCAGAAACAAACCCCTCCACTCTCACAGCAACACATGAAACAAACTGTGCACAACATCTCAGATAGGATTCTCACCAAAGCCAAAACCAATGTCCTGTCTAAAGGATTTAATTTTGCAGTCGCTCCCAAACACATCCCCACGGAAATCATTATATGCGGAGTCGAATCCAGCTGACCAAAATTAACCCTGACAACGCCAACAAAATCAGACTCAAAGTTACCAACATCCTCTGCACCAGCAAACCACCCAAAAGCAACTTACCCAAAGAGGAACAGACAGCACTACTTAACATAAAAAAGACACCAGCATAATCATTCTGCCAGCAGACAAAGGCAACGCCACAGTGGTAATGAACTCATCTGACTACTATACCAAATTATCCAACCTACTCCGAGACTCCACATACAAACTCCTCAACACAGATCCCACCACCTACCTGGAAAAAACCACAAAATCCAAAATAAAAGCCACCCCCATCAGTGAAGAGATCCAGCAAACAATCATTCCCAGAAAAAAATCATCCAGATGTCCCAAGCTCTATGGTCTCCCCAAGATACACAAAGAAGGAACCCCACTCAGACCCATAGTAAGCTCCATAGGCTCACCTCTACAAAATCTAGCCAAATTTCTTGCCAAACAACTACAGCCTTATGCAAATTCCATCATCTCACACGTACAAAACTCATTCCAATTCATAGAGATCATAAGTAAACTAAACTTACAGCCCTGTGACCTACTTGTGAGCTTCGATGTCATATCCCTCTTCACCCAAGTGCCAATCAAAGAAGCCTTGACAGCTATCCTAAATAAATACAACCCCCCTAAACACATCCTAGATCTGACCAACCACTGCCTATCAAACACATACTTCATCTACAATGGACAAAGATACAAACAAATGGAAGGAGCACCCATGGGATCACCCCTTTCACCTGTCATCGCAAACCTCTACATGGAACACTTGGAGATGGAAAAATGAAGGGAATCACCTGCAATCTGAGAGCTACAGGTTTTCCTAGTAGAAATACCTGGCTCTAACTCTTCTAAGATATCTGAAAACAGTATGGTAGCACTGGGTGTTAGTTTCTCTGGTTTAAGGCATTTGTTGTGGACTTTGATTTATACTTTAAACTCTTTCTTCCTAAGACATGATTATATGTCCATTGAAAAAAGTGGACCAGTGTTTCTCAACTTTGGTAGCTTGAAGATATGTGGACTTCAATGCCCAGAATTGTGTAGCTAGCAAGCTGGGGTCCACATCTCTTCAAGTTGCCAAGGTTGAGAAACATTGTGTCGGACTATATTCTTGGATTTATATACAAGTATGAAGATTTAAGTGCAAGTCTGAAGCGATAGACCTTCGGGCATTGCTAATCTCTATATGAGAGAACAAACTTTTCTTTGTTAAATTAAATGGGAAACAAGATCAATTCCTATTATGGAACATTTTTTCCCTTCTTCTTCACCTGGGTCTTTTTTATATATGTTGGTGTATATAAATTGATGGTGGCATTTTCCCTAAGTCCAGTTTTGGCTGCATTTCTAGTTGCCTACTGTGTTTATTTGACTGGTAATAATTTAAAAAGCTCCTTGTAGGTAATACTTCCTTTTTGATTCACAAGCAAAGCCTATCCAACACGGGAACAATTAAACATTATTTTTTTAAAAATCCAATTTCTCCATTGTATCTTGAATCCTATTACATGCTTCAATTAACTGTCAGAGTTTTTAGGAGCTAGCTGGGCCTATTATTCTCAATTACAGGACACATCTCTTAAGTAAATAGTACTTTTGATGTGCTCACATATAGCCTAATGCTAACTATGTGAAGGGATATATTTGAAAGTTGTGAGCAAATCTGAAGTGATGCTCTAATTCAGCAAACTTTGATGGAAGCTACCTTTAAGAATAACATTTAGATTAAAGCAGGGGTTTCTTTGAAAGTATTTTATTTTATTTTATTTTATTTTATTAACTTAGTTTAATTTTATTTGCTGCACATCTCACCATTGAATAACTTGTTTTGTAAACTGGCTTACTTTACAAAACAATCCTATAAAAATATTTAAAACATTAAAATTAACAGGAATTGGGTAAACTAAGAACCCACACATGAGTAAGAAGGAAGTGGGATCTTCTTCTTAGTACACCACTAAGAACTGTAGGGGTGCAGTGGTTAGAATGCAGTCCTGCAGGCTATTTCTCCTGACTGCCAGCTGCCAGCAGTTTGGCAGTTTGATTCTCACTGGCTCAAGGTTGATTCAGCCTTCCATGCTTCTGAGCTTGGTAAACGAGGACCCAGATTGTTTGGGGGCAATATGCTGACTCTGTAAACCACTTAGAGAGGTCTATAAAGCACTGTGAAGTGGTATATAAGTCTAAGTGTTATTGCTATTGCTAACCATCTTCATGTAATACCTTCATCAGCACCCAAAAATAATCAGCTGAGCCAGGTTTTAAGGCTCTTTTGGAAGGGCAAGAGGGTAGGTGCTAATCTCACCGCCAGTGGCACAATGTTCCAGGCAGGGAATAGTAGTCAAGGCAGAAAGGACTCTTCCTAGATCCCACCAGCCAAAGTTCCTTGACTGATGGGGTGCTTGTTGTTGTTAGTTGCGAAGTCGTGTCCGACCCATCGCGACCCTATGGACAACGTTCCTCCAGGCCTTCCTGTCCTCCACCATCCTCCGGAGTCCATTCAAGCTCACACCCACTGCTTCAGTGACTCCATCCAGCCACCTCATTCTCTGTCGTCCCCTTCTTCTATTGCCCTCAATCTTTCCCAGCATTAGGCTCTTCTCCAGTGAGTCCCTCCTTCTCATTAGATGGCCAAAGTATTTGAGTTTTAGCTTCAGAATCTGGCCTTCTTTTTTTTTTATTAAAGAGTTTTACAAAAACAAAATTTTACAATATATCCCCAAATCCCTCTCACCCCAAACCCACCCACTTCCCCCCCCCCCACTTCCCAGAGCTAAATACAGGATTATAGTTACAATAATCATATTCTAAATAAAAATTATGCATAATATACAATTAACCAAATTTATAATGCGCTTTAACTCTCTTTTAACATAACTACGAACAACGTACCAATAACAATATCCCACTAAAATCTACTCATAAGCTAAATGGTACTTTTTGGTCCCATATTTGTTTTGAATATAATTTATCCATCTCCTCCAAACTGAAATATATCTTTCCTGTGAATGATCCTTCAGATAAGCAGAAATCTTAGACATTTCTGCAAGATTCGAAACTTTAAACACCCATTCTTCTACAGTGGGAAAACTATCCTTCTTCCAATATTGTCCCACCAGTAACCGTGCTGCCGTTATCATGTTCAGCATCAAGTTAGTTTCTTTAACATCACAATCTACAACAATGCCCAATAGAAACAATTGCAGGGAAAACTTTATCTTTCTCTTAAAAATCTTTTGAATGTTCCACCAAATTTTAATCCAAAAAGCTTTTATATTTCTACAAGTCCACCACATGTGAAAATAGGTAGCTTCTAAACTACCACACCTCCAACATTTAGACTGTAAATTAGGATACATGTTGGACAACTTCTTGGGATCTGGCCTTCTAAAGGATCTGGCCTTCTAAAGAGCAGTCAGGGTTGATCTCCTCTAGGACTGACCGGTTTGATCGCCTTGCAGTCCAAGGGACTCGCAGGAGTCTTCTCCAGCACCAGAGTTCAAAGGCTTCAATTCTTTGGCGCTCAGCCTTTCTTATGGTCCAGCTTTCACAGCCATACATTGCAACTGGGAAGACCATAGCCTTGACTATACGCACTTTTGTTGACAGGGTGATGTCTCTGCTTTTTAGTGTGCTGTCTAGATTTGCCATGGCTTTCCTCCCCAGGAGCAAGCGTCTTTTAATTTCTTGGCTACAGTCCCCATCTGCAGTGATCTTGGAGCCCAGGAAAATAAAATCTGTCACTACCTCCATTTCTTCCCCATCTATTTGCCAGGAATTTAGAGGGCCAGATGCCATGATCTTGGTTTTCTTAATGTTTAGTTTCAACCCAAGTTTTACACTCTCCTTCTTCACTCGCAACAAGAGGCTCTTTAGTTCCTCTTCACTTTCTGCCATTAGAGTGGTGTCATCTGCATATCTTAAGTTGTTGATGTTTCTTCCGGCAATCTTAATTCCAACTTTTGATTCATCTAGCCCTGCCTTTCTCATGATGTGCTCTGCATATAAATTAAATAGGCAAGGCGACAGTATACAGCCTTGCCGGACTCCTTTCCCAATTTTGAACCAATCAGTGGTTCCGTGTCCAGTTCTCACTGTTGCTTCTTGGCCCACATATAGGTTTCTCAAGAGACAAATAAGATGGTCTGGTATGCCCATCTCTTTAAGAACTTGCCAGAGTTTGTTATGATCCACACAATCAAAGGCTTTAGCATAGTCAATGAAGCAGAAGTAGATGTTTTTCTGGAACTCTCTAGCTTTCTCCATGATCCAGCGTATGTTAGCAATTTGATCTCTAGTTCCTCTGCCTCTTCGAAATCCTGCCTGTACTTCTGGTAGTTCTCGATCCACATACTGCTGGAGTCTAGCTTGTAGAATTTTAAGCATAACTTTACTAGCATGAGAAATAAGTGCAATGGTGCGATAGTTTGAACATTCTTTGGCACTGCCTTTCTTTGGAATTGGAATGTAAACTGATCTTTTCCAATCCTGTGGCCACTGTTGAGTTTTCCAAATTTGCTGGCAAATTGAGTGTAGCACTTTTACTGCATCGTCTTTTAAGATTTTGAATAGCTCAGCTGGAATACTGTCACCTCCACTAGCTTTGTTGTTGCTCAGCTTTTCTAAGGCCCACTTCACTTCACATTCTAGGATGTCTGGCTCGAGGTCAGTGACCACCTCATTGTGATTGTCAGGGATGTTAAGCTCATTCCTGTATAGTTCTTCTGTGTAATTTTGCCACCTCTTCTTAATCTCTTCTGCCTCTGTTAGGTCCCTGCCATTTTGGTCCTTTATCATGCCCATTTTTGCATGAAACGTTCCTTTCATCTCTCCAATTTTCCTGAAAAGATCTCTGGTCCTCCCTATTCTATTGTTTTCTTCTATTTCTTTGCATTGTTCATTTAAGAAGGCATTCTTATCTCTTCTAGCTATTCTGTGGAATTCTGCATTTAATTGGGCATATCTTTCTTTTTCTCCCTTGCCTTTCGCTTCCCTCCTTTCCTCAGCTATTTGCAAAGCTTCCTCAGACAGCCATTTTGCTTTCTTGCATTTCTTTTTCTTTGGGATGGTTTTGGTTGCTACCTGTTGTACAATGTCGCGAACCTCTGTCCATAGTTCTTCAGGCACTCTGTCTATCAGATCTAATTCCTTAAATCTATTTGTCACCTCTACTGTATATTCAACAGGGATATGATTTAATTCATACCTGACTGGCCTAGCGCTTTTCCCTACTTTCTTTAATTTAAGCCTAAACTTTGCAACAAGAAGCTCATGGTCTGAGCCACAGTCAGCTCCTGGTCTTGTTTTTACTGACTGTATAGAGCTTCTCCATCTTTGGCTGCAGAGCATATAGTCAATCTGATTTCTGTGTTGACCGTCTGGTGATGTCCATGTGTAGAGCCGTCTCTTGGGTTGTTGGAAAAGAGTGTTTGCTATGACCATCGTATTCTCTTGACAAAATTCTATCAGCCTGTGCCCTGCTTCATTTTGTACTCCAAGGCCAAACTTGCCTGTTATTCCAGTTATCTTTTGGCTTCCTACTTTAGCATTCCAATCCCCCATGACGATAAGGACATCATTTTTGGGTGTTAGTTCTATAAGGTGCTGTAGGGCTTCATAGAACCGGTCAATTTCATCCTCTTCAGCACCGGTGGTTGGGGCATAGACTTGGACTACTGTGATATTGAATGGTTTGCCTTGGATTCAAACTGAGATCATTCTGTCATTTTGAGGATTGTATCCCAGTATTGCTTTTCCTACTTTTTTATTGACTATGAAGGCTACTCCATTTCTTCTGAGGGATTCTTGCCCGCAGTAGTATACCTGATGGTCATCTGAATTAAATTCACCCATTCCTGTCCATTTTAGTTCGCTGATACCTAAGATGTTGATGTTTAGTCTTGTCATCTCTTGTTTGACCACGTCCAGCTTTCCTTGATTCATGGATCTTACATTCCAGGTTCCTATGGAGAAAAAATCTTTACAGCATCGGACTTTCCTTTCACCACCAGACACATCCACAGCTGAGCGCCCTTTCGGCTTTGGCCCAGTCGCTTCATTCTTTCTGGCGCTACTAGTACTAGCCCTCTGCTCTTCCCCAGTAGCATATTGGACGCCTTCCGACCTGAGGGGCTCATCTTCCAGCGTCATATCGTTTTGCCTTTTGGTACTGTCCATAGGGTTTTCATGGCAAAGATACTGGAGTGGTTTGCCATTTCCTTCTCCAGTGGATCACGTTTTGTCAGAACTCTCTGCTATGACCTGTCCATTTTGGGTGGCCCTGCACGGCATAGCTCATAGCTTCATTGAATTACGCAAGCCCCTTCGCCACGACAAGGCAGTAATCCATGAAGGCGTGATGGGGTGCACAGCATGCCAATTTGGCCAGATCAAGTGGAGTGGGCTGATCCCATTAGGATGAGATGGTTTCTCAGATAGATGGTCTCATGACATTTATTTATTATTTTATTTTATTTATTACATTTTTATACCGCCCTTCTCCCGAAGGACTCAGGGTGGTGTACAGGGCAATAAATACAAATAGAATATAAAAGTTAAAAACGAATTAAATAAGTGCCCCAAGTTAAAACAATAAAACAGTAATTAAAATATATTAAAACCCCAACCCTAACCCATCAGACCACGTCAGACTGCTCAAATAGATATGTTTTTAGATCGCGCCGGAAGGAGCGAAGGTCGGGGGCCGTCCAGAGCTCAACCGGCAAGCGGTTCCATAGGTCTGGCGCGCCCACAGAGAACGCTCTCCCCCTGGGGGCCACCAATAAAGATAAACATAAAGAGCTTTAAAAGTGATAACCAATACCTTGAATTGGACTTGGAAGCAAAGCAGCAACCAGTGCAGCTTGCGCAACAGCAGTGTTATATGGACAATCCTAGGGGCTTCTAAAACTATCCATGCAACTGCCTTCTGTGCCATTTTTAATTTCTGAATACCCTTTAGGGGTAGCCTCAGGTGGAGAATGTTGCAGTAATCCAAACATGAGATAACTAGGTCATGGGTGACTTAGCACAGGTTCTCATGATCCAGGAAAAGGTGCAATTGGTTCACAACAGGAAGTTGCGCAAAGGCACTCCTAGCCATGACTGGTTCTGAGGATCTATTGTCCAGGGATTGGGCATGAACTCAGGGGGCTGAAACACACCGCCAGTATCAAACATGGATGTCTTCACATCTGTGGCTTTAGAGCAGATGTTTAATTTGTAACCTGCAATGGTCAGTTCCTAGATTAATAATGATTTGGGACAGCTTTTCTCAAACTAAGTTCATTTAAGTTGTATGTTCTTCAACTCCCAGAATTACCTCAGACAGAAGTTGCACACATCTAAAGGGGCTGAGGTTGAGAAACATTGGTTTAGGAAAGAGTTATGTCAACAATTACCTTCTTTTAATGAAGAGACCCAACAAGAGAGTTAAAAAGAAAATGAGATCCGCTGTGTCTGGATATACTTTGGGGACTTCTTGATTTTAGAACTGAAATAGTTCAGTTGTTGGAATTCCAAAGCATCCCCTTTCTTCTCAATAAATTTTACTAAAAGGGCTGTGAGAATTGTGCTTGGAAAAGAATCACTTTCAGTTTTAGGCAGATACCAAGAGTTTGACTGGCCTTTGAATGTGCACATAGGCTCATTTCCAGCTGAGTGAAATGTCTAGCAGAATTAAGTGTATCAATTTGTAGTATTGAATCAGTGTTTCAATTCATAGTACTGAGATGAAGGAACTCAAATTCCCAAGTTGTGGAACAACCTAAAGTCAAATTATTATAACATCCCACGTGTAGAAAACACCAGAAAGCCCAACTATGCCTCTTCGCACCATCCTGGTAAATAGATTCATTTAATAACCTTGTATAATAACCTTCCATACTGATTTCAGGTTTCTGAAATATGTAAAGAAAAATACAGTAATAACAGATGTTTTGCCATCAGTCATACATATACACATATAGTCACAAAGGAAATCAAACAGTATCACAGAGCCTATTGACTGACTCAGACCTCATGATCACACAGTTGGTGGTTCAGGGAAATGAGATAAATCATACACAAGACTGGGTTGCTTTGGGTATGGAAAAGAATGTAGTGTGTTTACTGAGCAAGATTTTAGCCTGTTTATTGGTTACCCTGCTTTGGGTTCCCTGCTTGAGAGGGGGTTTGACTAGTCCCTTCCAACTCTGTTATTCTGTTATATCCTGAGAGAACTAGCTAGTGGTTAGAAGGGGGAGAGGGGAGAAAAGAGAGTTGCTTAGTTTCAGGAGACAGGAATTTCACTCCATACATTTGGGACCTGCCCTGATCTAATTGAAAGACAGGCAGATATATAAATGTTTGAAATAAGCAAACAAATACATTTCCAACTCTCACATTTTTGTTCAGACAGTCAGTCAGTCATCTATTTTATGTAACACTCCATTCCCAAAACACCAAGGATAAGGAAGAATATAAAAAATACTTCATTTCACTGCATTTTCTCTCCCCTTAGAAGGTGGATACATTGTTCCCTGCTCACTTAATAGCAAAGTTCAGCAGAGAGAACTCAGAGGATCTGTTCTATCTAGGAGCGTGTGTTTGTATGTGCGTGTTAAAATGACTGTTTATTCATCCTTACTGCTATCCGATTTTTCACAGATATCAGTCTTGTTTTATAATCACTTCTGAATATACGTATCTTTGCCAGCTCAGTAGCCCAGAACAGATGTTGATTGTTACTCAAATACCAGAAAATCTTGCAGCATTTGCTTCTATCTGTCAAAATCATTCTCAACCAGAAATGACATGAATCCTTTGGGGAATCCACAGATATCGAAAAATATAGCCACATCCATTACCTTTGCTCTGTTTCAGACAAGTGCAGGATGAGCTATTACTACTTGCATGCCTTCAAGGGCAATGGATGCCTACAATTTCATTCAATAGCACTCCCAATTTGCTTTGTGCCTACTTGAGTCAGTTTGCAATATTCGATCTGTCTTTTCCTAGGCTCCAACCTCACATGGTGTCCTTTGAGGTTATCACTTTTCATCTAAGCAAGTGCATTCCAATAAGTAGAATTGTATATTAGGTTCTTCTAACACAACGGAAATCAAAGACTTTGAAATGGAGTTCTATGGCCAGGAGAAAAAGCAATGAAATATGCCTTCGGAGAAATACTTTTCAGAGTGTATCTCCATGTCCAGCTGACAGTGGCAGTGATAGTGCCTTGTTAACTACTTTTAAGGGTTAAAAATGTCATTCTCTTTTTCTCATACACACACACACAGAGTATATAATATGCATGCGTGTGTGCATATACACATACATACATACATATACATACACACACATATATGCTGTATACACTGTATGTACTATATATGTGTGTGTCTGTGTCTTTGTGTGTATACTGTATATACTCTCTCTCTTTCTGTGTGTGTGTGTGTGTGTGTGTGTGTGTGTGTGTGTGTAAGGGTTTCTTCTGTCAGTCAGGTTTTACTTTAGAGAGCAGTACTCACCTACATTTCTTAACCAAGGGAACCAAGGGAACATTTCCGTGGTCATGTGGCCATCATGACTATACACCAAAGGCACACACAATGTTGTTACCTTCCCACCGAAGTGATATCTACTTATCTACTCACATTTGCATGCTTTCAAACTGGTAATTGGGCAGAAGCTGGGGTAAGAAATGGGAACTCAACCAATAGTGTGATAGTTGGTCTTAAACTTGGACTGTCAGCTTTCCAGCTGACAAGATCAGTGTACACATATACACACATACAAACACACACACACACACAAATAAAAAAGTGTGGGCACAGAGTCACTGCAGTATGACTATTTTGTCTTCAGCTGTAGAAAAAAATGGGTGCCATTTTCTGTGCAGAGATTTGCCTATTAATGCTCAGGCATTAACAGAAGCTCCATATATAGTAGCACATTGAAAGAATGCTAGATCTGTTTTCTGTAACACAAATTTAACACTTTTAAATATTTCTAACTTTCTAGACATAGTTTTCAAAAGAGGGCTACCCTTGTATCTTGAAAGAAAACTAGTCACTGCCATATAAGAAGTCAATTTAAAGCAGGAAAATGAGATGGTTCTAACTGTACCATTTTGTCTATTACTATACAGGTGATCCTCAACTTATGACCATAAATGAGCATGCCCATTATCAATTGTGACAGTTATAAAGCAGGTGATCACATGATCTGACATGATTTTATGACATTCTAGATACAGATGAAGTTATTATACTTACACTAGTATATCAACAGTATAAATTAACCAGTTTACCAAACTGTTGACTAATAAGGCACTGAAGCAAGTTATTATATTTACTCCAGTATATTGAATAGTGTGAATTTATTAGTTTAGTAAACCATTGAATTATTAGAGTCTTTTTTGCTAAAGAGCTCTGAGAATTGTCAATAACGCAAAATATTATCAACATTTAATAGGAATTTATATTAGAGCAGAGGTCCCCAACTTTTTGGGCACCAGGGATCGGTTACATGGAGAGAGCTGTTTCCACAGACCGGAGGGGGCATGGTTTTGTGTACAGCCTGCATCCTGCAGATGGGGCTTTGCTTGTTTGTGCAGACTGGTTGCTGGCATGCCGTGAGCCGGTACCGGTCCATGAACCAGGGGTTGGGGACCCCTGTATTAGAGTATATCCATTATTGAGAGACAAATATTAAATATGAAAAAAATAAAGGGGATCCTTGACAAATATCTTAAATGGAAAAAAAATCCCTTCATAATAATTTTTGCTTATGGATTATTGTACCATATTTTAACACAGCTGGTAAAAACAGGAGGTAATCCTTATCTTACCAAGACATGTTCCAACATTTTAATCTGCACCATATCAAAGGCATTTTCTGCATCTAGCAAAGCCACAACTGGTAATTCAATTTCTCTTTTTGTATTTCTAATACATCAATTCTCAGTCTGATATCATATAAAGTTTCATGATCTTTTATGGTTAGGTTGAGCAGTATGAATTACTGAAAGTAATATATTTTGCAGTTTCAATTAAAATATTATATTCCACATTTAATAAGGAAATCGAACAATAGATTATACATAAAAGGAAACATGTATCAGGTTTCAGTATTATTGTGATATAAACATCATAAAAATAGAAGATCTATTTCAATATATAACTCCAACAATACAGGAATAAGAAACTCCTTGTATGTTTTACACCTATCCTTCCCAAAGCTGTATGAATCAGGGATTTTCTCTGTTTTTATATCAGTATAACAAAAAAGTATAGTTCAGTATATAAAATATTAGTAATTTCTTGCAATTCAGTGTTTTGACCTTGTAAAATCCTTTAAAGGTTCCTATTATTCAAAAATAAGTCCTGAATTATATTGTTATATACTTTAAAAGCTGTTCTCGATATGGTTTCTGTTTCTGTTAAAGTCTTTAAAGAATTTTAACATTTTAGATTTCATAAATCTGCTAGCTTTCACTGGATATGGATATCAAAAACAGAATAGTACTAATATTACTAACAATCCCACATTTTTTTCACTGTAATCTCTAAATGACCACAAAAGGCAGCATCCCCTGGAGAATTGCACTTTCTTTTATAGAACAACAACAAGATAAGCTGTCATTTTGTTGCTGAATATATTTTTATATTTTTCATGCTGCTTGAACATTTATTTTTGGATTAAACCCCCTTGACCTTTGTCTAGCTGTGCAGAAAATGGATTGTACTCAGATGTAATCTTATTTTAAACATCACTGAGAAACTGAGGCTGAGTTTGGATCAAACCATGGCCTAATGCCGCTGGGTATTCTTAACTGTGATGTCATAGTCTTTCCTGGTCTCTGCTCTGAAAACCTCAGGATGTATTTGACATCATCATATTACCTGAATAGGAGACTCTAACCTCCTGAAAATTATAGAACAAACAATTAATCCAACAATATGAATACAATATGAATACTACAACTATAGAACTATAAGGGGCTCTAGATAAAACAAATTACCTGGATCCTTTCTGGTCCATTTTTAAGCTTGAGTATGGGATGCAGATTGCATGGTTGCTGCTGTGAATGACCTGAAATGGGGCTGAAAGGAGAGGAGGATTGTGCCCCTTTTTGTGCTGCTAGATCTTTCAGCAGCATTCAGTAACATCGATTACCCTTTCATTTGGGAAGGCCTGTAAAGGTTGGGGATTAGAGACAATGTTTTATATTGGTCCCTAATCAGTGTTACTGGAGGAGAGAACAAGATTATTGAAACTGCTGAAAGAAACTGTCCATCAGTTTGAGCTTAGCTACTATCGGTATGTAAATGATATTCTTCTTTACAGCTTGACCATTCATAACACAAGATACCTGAAGTCCATGAGAGGGTAGATCAGAGGTAGGCAACCTTGGCTCTTTTATGACTCGTGGACTTTAACTCCCTGGGATTTGAAGTCTACGAGTCATAAAAAAGCCAAAGTTTCGTACCCTGGGCTAGATGGACTCCAGGCATCTAGACAGGTAGGATTTTAGATCTCTCTGATGGTTTGGAGAGCCAGCAGAAGATTTGATTAAAGGCAGATGGATTAGTAAATAAACTTGACACTAGGACTATCCTTTTTCCCCCCTTGGGAGCAGTTTCACAAATTCAGGTACTACTATGTAAAAAATGGTCTGTACGAAAAAAGAATTACATTCTGTAGTGTCAAAGAAGGGATATAAAGGACTTCAAGATGGGAATTCCTACTCTTGAATACTTTAATATAAATCATCATTTATAATCCACCATGCTAGGATCATACAACATCTAAGCTAAAACCAAATAAATTACAATGTGAGCTCACTTTTTTTAAAGGGGGAACCAAATCATTTTAAATCTCTACAACATTAACACAAATGAACTAACAACTTAGTTAGTTAAATAAATCCCAATGATTTGAGCAAATGTCCTCAATTGCAGCTTTCTTGATATTTTTTTATTCCACAACATGTAAAACATCAGAGTTCTCTATTTTAAAAAATTCTATTTCATCCACTTTGGGAAAAGAACAATGGCACTCTGGAAGATTCTTTGTAATCGTCCCATTCCTGAGACCAAAAGGAAATAAATGTCAGGTGTGACTTGACAAGTAGAATAGTATATCAGGGGCTAATATACCAGATATTGTACTTTTGCTACATGTAGCTTCTCTCCTACAAAGCAAACTTCTAAGGAAACCTGGCTCACATCTAAGAAAACTGAATTTGACAGCTCTTTGGGCTTTTCTTGATCTGTCTCACATGTGGAATTGACTTTTACTAACCCATCTCTCTGAAACCAGAAAAACGCAGGCATGTTGAATAACCTTTTGGAAAAGATGTTAAATAAAGCTTTCTTCCTTTTAAGCTCTGAGAAAATAAACAAACATGAACCCTCTTTCTTGCTAAATATTTAATAAGTGGAATTTCTCCACTCCATCCAAAGTGTATCTGAAATGAAAAAGAACATCAAACTAGAAAGAAACAAAAGCATTGAGCTTCATTCAAAAAACAATACACACACACACACACACACACACACACCAGAAAAGGGAGCTTACAGGTCAGTGGAATAAATAAAGAAGAAAAATATGAGATCAACAGGCTGGAGGAGCAACTGACTGATCCAGTTAAACTAGGATCAGAGTTTAACATATGTGGATTTATCAAACTCAGATTTAGCATAGTTAAAAGGGAGATGTCAATTACTTTATAATAAAGACACTCTTTCTTTATAAATAGTGAATACTTTCCTTGAGGGAGAAACAGAGATGGACAGACAGCCTTGTCCATGGCATGAGTAGGAAGTATTGAAATGGGCAAAATGGAAGATGCGGTGTCATAACACAAAGCCCGACATCCCTTCTGTACATGTGTTGACATTACATACATATAAAAAAAGGCACAGCTTGAATCACAATTCTGGGTCTATCTCTTTCCTATTCTGTCCTCCCACCTGTTGTGGGCACTGATGCAGATGATCTAGTCAGGCATTGTGAACAACCCAATAGAATGCCTCTGTGTGAAAGGCATTATTGGGAAAATATTTCATTTTGTCCAAAGAAAAAGCTTTCCAGGTTTTTCACACATCCAACATAGGTAAAGGTAAAGGTTTCCCTGCACATGCATGCTAGTCGTTTCCAACTCTAGGGGCCGGTGCTCATCTCCGTTTCAAAGCCGAAGAGCCAGCGTTTGTCCGAGGACATCTCCGTGGCCATGTGGCCGGCATGACTAGACGCCAAAGGCACATGGAACGCTGTTACCTTCCCACCGTAGTGGTTCCTATTTTTCTACTTGCATTTTTACGTGCTTTCAAACTGCTAGGTTGGCAGAACCTGGGACGAGTAACAGGTGCTCACTCTGTTACATGGCACTTGGGATTCGACCCGCCAAACTGCCGACCATCTGATCGACAAGCTCAGCGTCCTAACCCACTGAGCCACCGCGTCCCTATATCCAACATAGATAACCATAAAAGTTCAATTCTTGTTGGAGATACAATTCCAGAGGCATCAACTCTTTGCATCTTTTATTTAGTGACCATTGCTTTGTATTAGAAATACAGATAACAAGCAAAGGACCCCCTTTTGTTCCCTGTGTTTTGGCTCTGCCTTGTCTTATTGGAAGATTAATACCTCTGATCACTCCCCTTCAGCCCTTTTCCTAAAGGGAGATTGTAGTACTTTTTCTCCCCTCTTCTTTTCTTCACCCTGATGGTAGAAGGCTTGGAGCTGCTGACATCTGTATTGGTTACCACCAATTTGCTTCTGAGTAGAATTTAAGATGATGGTTATTACCTATAAAGCCCTACATGGTTCAGGCCTTGGATATTTATGAGACTGCTTAATCCAAAGAGATCATACCTACACATTCTGAATTGGCAGTGCTCATCTACCAAAAAGTCCATGGGAGGGAGCTCCAAAATAGGCATTTTGTAGGGAAACTCCCATCCTCTGTAACAGCCTGTTCCCTGCAGCAAATGTAGCTCCCACTCTAATGGGAGTATATGTTCTCTCTCTCTCTCTCTCTCTCTCTCTCTCTCTCTCTCTCTCTCTCTCTCTCTCTCTCTCTCTCTCTCTCTCTCTCTCTCTCTCTCTCTCTCTCTCTCTCTCTCTCTCTCTCTCTCTCTCTGTGTGTGTGTGTGTGTGTATGTGTATGTATAATCCCTGGTTAGCAGGGATTTATTTGATATATGCATATGTATTTACTATATCATTATCTGTAATACACAGTGGTGGGATTCAGCCAGTTTGCAACAGTTCGGCAGACCCCCGGTAGCTAATTTTTTGTTGCCCAGGCCCAGAATGGACTTCTGGAAGTGGCATCCACACAGAGTTATTACATAATAAACAATGTTGCCATTCGGGAACTTCTCAGAGCACCATAAAAAAAATACAAAGACACAAAGGGAACAGTGAACCAAGAAGGTTCGGGAATCCCAGCAGGTAGTCTATCCAGGTAGGATGGGCACATACTATTGGGGAAAAAGGATCCTTAAAATACCCAGATCCATGCCATATATGCTTTGTTAAAAAAAATGATATGCATAGTGGGTATTCGGGGGCAACCAAGTACTTAGTTTGAAACTATGCTACCTATCCAGAATAAAAGAAATGAACAGTAGAAACTGCCCTGCTTAAGGAAAGGATAAAGCTGTGCATGTTGGTTCTCCCTGCAACCCCTTCCTGGCTACATCCTGTTGCTCCTTCTGCATTTTCCCCGATTCCATCAAGGTAGTTGGAAAGAAAGCTAGCCTTTCTTTAGTCTAGCTCTCTTCAGATCTTCTTTAGAAAGATCACTCAGTTATAGGAAGTGGATCCCAACTCTATGCTCCACGTATTTTAGTACTCATGTCTTTGTAGAGAATCCTACAAGAATTAAGGCAGTTATTTACATCCCTGCATTTTGTGTTGTGTCTTCACTCTATACCCGTGGTGGCAAACCTATGACACATGTGCTGTGTGCACGTGTGCTGTCACCCCAGTCCTAGGCTTTCAGCTGGGTTTCATAAAACCTTTTCACTTTAGGCCTCCGCCGTCATGTGCAAAAAAAAAAAGGTTCAATCAATCAATCAGTTTCAACTTCTCACGGGGAAAAAAAAGATCTTGCAAAGTTGGAATTGATCGATTGAACTTTTTAGTCCCACCCAGTCTGCCCTTACTACTGCAGCCACGCCCATCCAATGGGCCATGCCCACCTGGCACCCAATGATACATAAGTGGGTTTTGGGTTGCAGTTTGGGCACTCGGTCTCTGAAAGGTTCTCCATCACTGCTCTACACACAGTGAAAATAATAATGAATGATTCCTGAAAATAACTGTAACCAAAGTAGTCCTTCTGAAACAATTCATTCTCACGTGTCTGACTTTGTTTTAAAAAATATTCTAAAATATAAAATATATTCTAAAGCAGTATAAAAACATAAGCTTTACCAGAATATCTTGAATGCAGAGAAATGTAGAACTTTTTAAAAGGAAAAAAAAAGATAACTCATAAAGGGATATCTAACCATTTCTTTGGCCCTTAGGATGGCGGTCTCAGAGGTCACAAAACTATAGCCTAAGACTACAATTTTAGACATGTCTTCTCATATAGCATTCATTCTGAAGTCCTTCCCACTGATTTCAAAGGGTCTTACTCTCAGATAAATGGTCATGAAAGTCCTTAAAGCACATTAGAGATTCAGAGCTCCAAATAGCAGATCAGGGAATCAATGCATTTATTATCTTGATGTATTGATGTATTATTTAAATTCCATGAATAAAAATGTGAAGATAGAGAGAATACATAGCAGCTCTCATTTTACCATTATGCCAAAGGAGGGAAAGATGGAAGAATACAATAAACGTTTGAGATGAAGACTACGCATTCATTTTTTATATTGGATGAAAAGAGATGCCCTGAAGAAGGGAGTCAATGTCCCTCTATTTTTCCCCCCTGACACTGCTGTCTTATGATCCCTAGGAAATGAACCCTGATGCAATTTCATTCTTTTTAATAATACTTTTCTCTTTCCTCAGTTAACTGCCTACTCTTTGCAGGATCAAGTAAGGTTGAACAAGGGCATTGCAAGTTGTGTGTTTTTCAGAGGAGACCCACAGGAGAAAGGTGGTATGGCCAAATGTTTTCTATAATATGTTACAATATTTGAAACAAAACATGGTGGTCCCCAAATTAGAACATGGTAAGGTTATCATGCAAATCTGCCTGTTCATACTCACGTCCCAACATCTGATAACATGCTAGTATCTATACATTAATGAAGCAATTTATTTCATCGATGCTCATATTTATTATTTCTTTCATTCACTAGGCACTTCCTCTGAACTGTATTTTTGAAAGGCATCATTTCTTAGTTGAAAGCTCCAGTACTACTTTATTCATTATTATTATTGTGAAGGTCAACATTTTCTTTCTCTTCTGTGTCTTGAAACAAAGGAATTTCAATTCCTATAATATTCTCCATCTGATTGGATGAATGAATATTCAGTATTTCCCCTTTTCAGTTTTTCATCAATGCATTGCTTTTAACATTGAAGCAAACATGACTACAATTGAACTTGCAAACAAAAAGCCTAAATTTGAATAAATATAGTAAGACACTTTTTACTATAAGGAACTTGAAAGCGGCAATGTGTTGTGAAATGTATCACATCCTATTCTTATAAAATCTGTGAAAATGAATGATTACCTATCTGGAAATAGATCAACCAAAGCAGTTTCAATCAAAAATTTTCTGAGCTTTCAATAGACAGGGACTTGTGAGTAGATCTATTCCCAATTTACACAATTTTTTGGTCAAGAGAAATATTACCAAGGACCTAACACAGGTCAGTTCAATGATGAACAGGAAATTGTCCAAGATTTAGTCCCAACAATCTTGCTACACCTAGTAATACATCTTAGAGATATTTTATATTTCCCCATAGCAGAAATAATTTGTAGGTCTAGCCTGCTTTTTAAAGGAACATTACACTGGATTAAGGCCTTAAGCCAAATGTTCCAACGAAGCAAAATTGTGAAGTGGCATGGCATCCCATTTCTAAACAATGGAGCTATTGCTGTACTTTGGTTTATATCACTGGATTATATGATCTTCTCTGCATCTGCTAAAGCCCCAGATATCAGCACTAACTCAATCTTTAATTGTGTACAACAACATTCTTCCTTTAGCACTGGTCTTATATCACTGGCTCACATTTCCTGGTGACCTCAAATCAAATGAATGTTACATGCATCATAACTAATAAATTCCAGCCATGTATATTCGCAGGATATATTTGCCATAATTTTGCTCATTAACTGAGACAATGCCACCAAAATGATAACTTTTGTCTAATGAATTATTGATACACATCTATGAGGCTACTTGTTTTTCTTTCAACAGCTTGTACTGACTTATTATATAAATATGTGCCATTATTTCTCCGATCTATAATAATAATAAAGTTGGAAGGGACCTTGGAGATCATCTAGTCCAACCCCCTGCTCAGGCAGGAAACCCCATACCATTTCGGACAGATGGCTCTCCAGTCTCTTTTTAAAAACCTCCAGTGTTGGAGCATTCACAGCTTCTGGAGGCAGGTTGTTCCACTGGTTGATTGTTCTAACTGTCAGGAAGTTTCTCCTTAGTTCTAAGTTGCTTCTCTCCTTGATTGGTTTCCATCCATTGCTTCTTGTTCTGCCTTTGGGCACTTTGGAGAATAGCTTGACTCCCTCTTCTTTGTGGCAGCCCCTGAGATATTGGAACACTGCTATCATGTCCCCCCTTGTCCTTCTCTTCATTAAACTAGACATACCCAATTCCAGCAGCCATTCCTTATATGTTTTAGTCTCCAGTCCCCTAATCATCTTTGTTGCTCTTCTCGGTACTCTTTCTAGAGTCTCAACATGTTTTTTTTTTCATTGTGGTGACCAAAACTGGATGCAGTATTCCAAGTGTGGCCTTACCAAGGCATTGTAAAGTGGTATTAATACTTCACGTGATAATAATTATAATAATAATAATAATTTTATTTGTATACCGCCCTTCTCCCGAAGGACTCAGGGCGGTGAACAGGGCAATACATGTTAAAAGACAAGAAAACAAAAATTAAAAGAGATTAAACAAGATGCCCAAAAACTATAACAATAAGTTAAAATACATTGAACAGTAATAAAACCCAAGCCCATCACCCTTCAGGCCAGGCCGGCTTGTTCGAACAAATAAGTCTTTAGATCGCGCCGGAAGGAGCGAAGGTCGGGCGCCGTCCGGAGCTCAACTGGAAGATGGTTCCATAAATCCGGTGCGCCCACAGAGAACGCCCTCCCCCTGGGGGCCACCAGTCGACATTCTTTGACCGGTGGCACCCTGAGGAGGCCCTCTCTGTGGGAGCGCACTGGGCGGAGGGAAGTTGATGCCGGCCGCAGGTGCTCCCTAAGGTATTCCGGACCCATGCCATGTAGGGCTTTGTAGGTCATTACCAACACCTTGAATCTCACACGGAAGACAACTGGAAGCCAATGCAGCTCGCGGAGCAGAGGTGTAACATGGGAGTATCGGGAAACTCTCAACACAACTCTCACAGCTGCATTCTGCACCAGTTGGAGCCTCCGAGTGGTCCTCAAGGGTAGCCCCATGTAGAGAGCGTTGCAGTAGTCCAAATGAGAGGTCACGAGTGCATGAGTGACCTTACACAAGGCATCCTGGTCTAGATAGGGCCGCAACTGGCGCACCAGGCGAACCTGGGTGAAGGCACCCCTAGTCACAGTTACTATATGGTCTTCTAAAGAAAGCTGTGAATCTAGGAGGACTCCCAAGTTGCGAGCCCTATCTACGGGGGGGGGGGTAATAACTCACCCCCCATAGAAAGAGATGGAATATCCTGAATATCCCGAGATGCCGGTATGCACAGCCACTCAGTCTTGTCAGGGTTGAGTCGAAGCCTGTTCCTCCCCATCCAGACCCGAACCGCCTCCAGGCAACGGGACATCACGTTGAGGGCATCACTGGGGTGGTTTGGGGTTGAAATGAAAAGCTGGGTATCATCAGTGTACTGATGATACCCAACTCCAAAACCACGAATGATCTCACCCAGCGGTTTCATATAGATGTTGAACAGGAGAGGCGAGAGGACCGACCCCTGAGGAACTCCACAAGTGAGAGGCCTCGAGGTCGACCTCTGCCCCCCTGCCAACACCAACTGCGAGCGTCCCAGGAGATAGGAGGAGAACCACTGAAGAACCGTGCCTCCCACTCCCAATCCCCTGAGACGCGATCTTGATTCTATTCCTCTGTTAATGCAGCCTAGCACTCTGTTGGCTTTTTTGGCGGCTGCAGCACACTGCTGGCTCATATTTAAGTGACTGTCCACTAGGACTCCAAGATCCCTCTCACAGTTACTACTATTGAGCAAGGTACCCCCTATACTATACCTGTACATTTGGTTTTTCTTGCCTAAATGTAGAACCTTACTTTTTTCACCATTGAATTTCCTTTTGTTAGATAGTGCCCAGTGTTCAAGTCTGTCCAGATCCTCCTGTATCTTAAGCCTGTCTTCTGGAGTGTTGGCTATTCCTGCCAGCTTGATGTCGTCTGCAAATTTGAAGTGTTCCCCATTTATCCCTTCATCCAAATAGTTGATGAAGATGTTGAAGAGCACTGGGCCCAGAACAGAGCCATGGAGTACCCCACTACATATTTCCCTCCATGTAGATGCGGTTCCATTGAGGACCACATGCTGAGTACGGCTGTTTTTGACAAACCCATGTTGGCTTTTAGTAATGACTTTGTTTGCCTCTAGGTGCTCACTGATTTGTTGTTTGATTATCTTTTCCAGAATCTTCCCAGGTATTGAGGTCAGGCTGATAGGTCTGTAATTTCCTGAATCCATTTTTTTTCCTTTTTTGAAGATGGGAACTACATCAACTCTTTTCCAATGTTCCCCAGTGCTCCAGGATCTTTGGAAAATATAGTTTAGTGGTTCTGAGATCACATCTGCCAGTTCCTTGAGAACCTTGGGGTATAATCCATCTGGTCCTGGTGATTTGAACTCATCTAGACTGGACAGGTGCTCACTTATCATTTTCTTGCCTATCTTAACTTGTGTTTCTATTCTGTTTTTATGGCACTATTTTTGATAGGTTGGTCTGTTTTTTCCCTTTGTGTAAAGACAAATGCAAAAAAATAGTTAAATAGTTCTGCTTTCTCCCTGTTGCTTGTAACCTTCTTGCCACTTTCACCCACTAATGGACCAATCATTTCCTTTATATTTTTCTTGTTTTTTACATGTTGAAAGAAGCTTTTTTTGTTATTGTTGACTTTGGTCGCAAGCCTTAGTTCATTTTGAGCCTTAGCTTTCCTCACTTCATCTTTGCAGGCTTGGGCTATTTGCTGATATTCTGACTTAGTTATGTGCCCCTCTTTCCACTTTCTGTACTTGTCCTTTTTATCTTTCAATTTGTCAGAGAGTTCTTTATGCAGCCACGCTGGTTTCTTTTGAGAGCTGTTATTTTTCCTCTTTGTTGGTATTGTGTTAGACCAGGCTTTTATTATCTCACTTTTCAAAATTTCCCAAGCTTCTTGAGTTGTTTTCCCCTTGAGGATTCTCATCCATGGAATCCTTCCTAAGCCCTCTCTAGGTTTATTGAAATTAGCTCTCTTAAAGTCCAGGACTCTAGTTTGACTGTGTTCTATTGCTTGTTCTTCCATAATGTTGATTTCCAATATTGCATGATCGCTTCCTCCCAAGGTTCCTGTGGCTTCAACACCTTCTATCATTTCATCTCTGTTAGTGAGAATTAGATCCAAAATGGCTAATCCCCTAGTTACCTTCTCTACTTTTTGGGAGAGAAAGCTGTCTACTAGGTTTGTCAGGAATCTGTTTGATCTTCCACTTTGTGCAGAGTTTGTCTCCCAGTTGATGTCAGGGTAGTTAAAGTCCCCCATTACTATTGTAATGTGCTTCCTACATACCTTAGTTAGCTGACTAGCAAAAAGTTCATCTATTTCCTCTGTTTGGTTGGGTGGCCTATAGTATACACCTATGGCAATGTCATTCCCCCCCCTTTTATATTGACCCAAATGCATTCATGTTTACAGTTTTCATTATTGTTGTGCTTTATTTCTGTAGAGATGTAGTTATTCCTTATAGAGGGAAACTCCACCTCCTCTTTTATTTGGTCTGTTTCTTTTAAATAATTTAAATCCCTCTAGCTGTGTGTTCCATTTGTGGGTTTCATCCCACCATGTTTCCGTAATGGCAACAATATCATATCTACCCTTATTAACCTGAATTTCTAGTTCACCCTGTTTACTGTTCATACTGCGCATTGGTGTATAGACATTTGAGTCCTTTATGTCTGACCCTGTGTTTACTTTCTACATAACCTGTGTGGTGCCTGAGTTCCCCTATTGTCTTACCACCTATTTGGTTAATGTACTTTGTGTGGCACTCGCTAATAGAAGCTTGATTTTGCTTCACAGCAAGGTTGATATTCTTGTCCCCACACACATCTATGTTACATGCATTGATAGCCCTATAATTTTTAGATTGGCGGGGACAGGGATGTTCTATATCAATTAACTCACTGTCCCCGCTGTTTAGTTTAAATATTCCTCCAGAAAGTCTGTGAATTTATAGCCAAGTAACTCAGTCCCTTTCTTTGAAGGATGCAAACCATCTCTTTTGTATATTTTTTCATTGGACCAGCTACAGACATTGTGGCTAATATATCCAAAGCCTTCCCCTTTACACCACTCCTTTAGCTACATATTGAATTGTGCTATATGCTGGCCTTTTCCATTTTGCTCCTTATACACTGGTAAAACCTCTGAAAAGTAAGCCAAGATGTACAATAGCCTCCACATCACAGTGCTTGCTGGCATTCTTGATTATTTTAGAAATACGCTTCTTGTCCCTACTGGCAGTAGCACCTGGAAGACACCTGACCTCTTTTGAAACCTTTGTGTCCTTTCCTAAATTTACATCCCTTATAATTGAATCACCAACCAGAAGGTGGCTTCTCTTTTTGGATGCCTTTCTGTTCTTGCATGACTGGTGTGTAATACCAGATTCACATTTCTCCCTGTCGAAAACAAGTTTTTCATCTTGGACCACGATCCCCTGCTTATTTGAGTTATTATCACAGATACCTTTACCTGTCTCCTTAATGTCCTTATTAAGGTCAGAAAGGGCACTGTATCTGTTGTGCAGGGACACAGCAAAAGCTTTGTGTTTATGGTTCACAGATCTCACCCTGCCAGATCCCACGGTTGTCCACACTGTCTTCTGCAGGATCTTTGTGGTAGAGGGGGCTGATAGCATGAAGGCTCAGTAGAGTAGAAGGGCTGAACTGGACACCTAATTTCTGCCTTAAGAGCACAGATTACAGACCCTAGATAAATAATCTGTCCTTGTAGACTAGTGATTTGTTTACGGATAGGACAGTTTCCAAGTTTGAAAAGGGTACTGTGAAAGACAGCTGTAAAACAAGTGTTGCACTGAACTAAACCAGACATTCTTAGATACAAGGAATCTCAGACGCACTTGCCCTGAATGTACCGATGATGTTTTTGATTTTTACAGCGCACGGGCCACTACTTTTCTGGTGCAGCCTTCCCAAAAACTTACAGCAGCTCTGAGCAGTTGAAATACTGCTCAAAAGTGATGCAGATCCTGTCCGAATCCATTTATATCACATTTCATAAATGTATGGTTAGAATATTGTGCCTATACTCGGGATCCTGCCATCTCTCCAAGGCGGGGGAGAGGATGTGTATTCAGATTGCAGTAGGCTGTTTTCAAAGACCAGGAAAGCTTTTGATCTGGGGGGAACAGAGGGAGAGAGAGAGATCTGGGTTGCATCTCCATCTGAAACTGAAAGGAAGAAAGCAATAACAATAAACGCAAGAAGATTTCCTTTTCCCATGAAAGGGCCTGACACCTAAGTAAATGATGTGAGCCTGACCAAATGGATTTGAGGGGAGGGGGTTGAAACGGGAATGCTTTATATAGTATTGAAATGTAACTCAATGTCAGATCCCGTCTTGTATTGCCACAACCGATCTCATCCTAGTAAACCTTTCCTTTTGGACAAACTTGGATCTGAGAGTTCTTATTTCCTAAGATGTGGATTGGGGTGGGTCAAATACAATGCAATCCAATCAGGGCCCTAGCTACTTTTCTGGTGCAGCCTTCTCAAAAACGTACAGAATGTAGCACTTCCCAGCAGCTCTGAGCAGCTGACATATAATACCACAAACATTAATGTGAGTCCCTGTGTAATCAATTCACCTGAATTGATAAAGGTTTGGGATCTCATTGCATAATAAATCCTGTCCTGAAATGAAAGCATTGTGCTGTGGTTGTCACATCTCTGCACCAAAATCAAAGTGGAAAAATGTACCACATATTTTGATGTAACTCATTGGAGGGTTATCTGAGTTATTAAAATCCTGACTATTGGACTACAGGCAATCCTCCACTTACAACAGTTCATTTAGTAACTGGTCAAAGTAACAGTGGCATTGAAAAAATGTGACTTATGACCGTTTTTCACAATTACCACCTTTGCAGTATCTCCATGATCATGTGATCAAAATTCAGATGCTTGGCAAATAGTTCATATTTATGACCATTGCTGTGTCCCAAGATCATGGGATCACCTTTTGCAACTTTCTGACAAGCAAAGTCAATGGGGAAGTAAGGTTCACTTAACAGCCGTGTTACTAACTTATCAGCTGCATGGATTCACTTAACAACTGTGGCAAGAAAGGTCATAAAATGAGACAAAATTCACTTAACAAATGTCTCACTTAACAACAGAAATTTTGGGCTCAATTATGGTTGTAAGTCATGGACTACCAGTATTTTAATTCATGGTAGAATTCTCCTTAGTTCTTCCTTATTTATGAATACTTGATTTTTACTTGCTTTCCACAATGCCTGCAGATGTCCCAGACCATGATTTCAATTAACGTGATGCCATGCCATTTCAATCAAACCACTGGCCTTCCTGAAAGTACTCATGCTATAAATTGTCTATCAAGCAAACAATTTCACAAAATAGTAGAATAAAACCAGCATCTTTAAACTAATAAAGAAAAATACAAAAGAGTGGACAGATTTTAAAAGAGCTGTGGTTAGAATGCAATATTGCAGGCTGACTCTGCTCACTGCCAGGAGTTCAATTCTGACCAGTTCAAGTTTGACTCGGCCTTCCATTCTTCCAAGGTCAGTAAAATGGGGACTCAGATTGCTGGGAGCAATATGCTGACTCTGTAAACTTCTTAGAGACGGCTGTAAAGCACTGTGAAGTGGTGTTAGAGATATGTTGTTGGAAAAAGGGTTTGTTTAACAGAGTATTATTAATACACAGTGGAAGTTGTACTGGGACTTTTAGGCAAACAGTAATGCACTAACATGAGTTTAATAACTTATTTTTACTCAGACAACAAAAAGAAACACAGTAAGAAATAGTCCAAGTATCAATCCAATATCATGCACATAAAAGTCAGTCCATAAAAACATAGTATCAAAATACAAAAGCTGCTTACCAATATCAAAAACAATATACACTGTAGCAAGCAGTTGATTCTTGAGAGAGTAAATATCAAGTTAGCAAGCAAGAGAACAAGAGGTATCCAAACACTAACATCAAACACATATACAAGAACAACTACGTGTAACATCTAACTCTCTTTTATATGGAATAATTACAGCCACACCCTTAGGCCGTTTAACTCCTTAAAGGTGCTTTTACTCCATTATATAATATTTTCACCCAAATCAAATTTAAACTCTAACAATCTCCCCTTTTGGGTGACATATTATACATATATTTTTACAATCTCAAATTACACATATCACAAACAGATTTATGCTTTATAGCACCCTGAGCTTTAGTAAACTGGTCAGCAATATTATCTTCAGTTGCACAATATTCCAGTTTAATCAAATTATCTTTAACACATTGTCTGACATTTAAATACCGTAGATCCGTATGTTTTGATCTAGTTTTCACTGCAGCATTAGTTGCTAATTTTATAGCTGCTTGATTGTCTTCATACACTTTTATTGGTTCATTACAATTTAAACCCATATCAAACAATAATTGTTTCCATACCAATAGCTCAGTACATAATAAAGATAAACAAGAAAATTCAGATTCAGTTGTTGATAAGCTTATATGCTTCTGTCTGTTAGACCTCCATCCTACTAAAGCGTTTCCCAATAATATAACCAATCCTGAAGTGGATTTTCTGGTTACAGTATCAGATGCAAAACTAGCATCTGCAAATGCTTTCAGTTCCAATTCCTTTGTTGGCTCTAGATATAGAGAATAATGTATGGTGTGCTTTAAATATCTTAAAACTCTTTTCGCACCTTGCCAACATCTGATTGTAGGATTCTCACAATATCTAGCTAAATGATTAACTGTAAATGCTATGTCAGGTCTTGACCAGTTACATAAATACATCAAGCTGCCTATTAATGATTGGTATATCTTTTTATCAAAGACATTGCTGTTATCTGCTGAACTCTCAAAACCTTGAACCATAGGTGTTTTTGCTGGTTTACAGTTTTCCATATTATAACGTTTCAGCAAACCATTAATTTTCTTAGCTTGAGACAGTTTAAATCCTTTACTAGTCCTGACAATATCCAGCCCTAGATAATGACTAATAGCTCCTAGATCTTTTACTCTAAATTTTCTTTTTAACCCTGAAAGTATTCTTTCAGTTTCTGTTTCATCCTTTGCTATAATAGCAATATCATCAGTGAATAATAATAACAATGATAATTCACTATTTTGCTGTTTTATAAATAAACAAGGATCTGCAATACTAGCTTTAAATCCCAAACTATTTAACTCTTTTACTAAACATCTATTCCACTCATAACCTGACTGTTTTAAACCATACAAACTCTTATTCAGTTTCCAACAGTACCCTATCTTACTTTCTATTCCTGATGGAACTTTCATATATATATCATGGTTTAATGTTGCATGCAAATAAGCAGTTTCAATATCTACATGTTTTATACTATAATTCTTATTTGCTGCCCAAACTAAAGCAGCCCTAAGAGTGGAAGCTCTTAACGTTGGGGAAAATACTTCATCATAATCACTATTATTCTGTGCAAATCCTTGAGCAACTAATCTTGCTTTATGTATTACCTCTCCTGTAACACTTTCTTTCAGTTTAAAAACCCATTTACATCCAATTAACTTTTCTGTTTTAGGTATTTTAACCTCTTGATAAACATTAAGATCTTGCAAAGACTTTATTTCTTTATCCATAGCTACTTTCCAATTCTTTCTTTCATTCTCAGGATACATTTTTATTTCTTCAACATTAGAAGGTTCAATGTCTATTTGACAAATTAAACCTGCCTCGAAACGATCAGGCTGTCGTCTTTCCCTGTTAGACCTTCTGGGAAGTATTGGACTTATAGGTACATTTACATTATTATCTTCTTCCTCTCCTGTCTCCACTATCAGTGGTTCTTGTTTGATCTCTCTAGCAGGTTCCTCCTCTTCATTATCACTTTCATTTGAGGAGTTAGTTAAATCTTGTTGAGGAATATATACAATATCTTCTACCCTTTCCCAGCCTGACTGTTCTTGAAAAACAGCGCTAGAACTACAATAAATGTTTTTAGTACCTTTCTCCCAGAACCGATAAGACTTATGGTTTAACTCATAGCCAACAAAAAATAATTGTTTAGCTCTATGTTCTCCTTTATTTCTTATTGAACTTGGAATATGTACCCAAGCAGGTGTCCCAAATGTGTGAATATAACTAAGATTTGGTTTTCTCTTATACCATAAGGTATAAGGAATTTTACCTGTAGCTGAACTAACCACATTGTTTAAAATATGATTAGCACATTTTGCTGCTTCTCCCCATAAGCTATCAGGTAAACCAGAATCTTCAATCATAGATCTAATCATAGCTTGCAATGTTTGGCCCCTCCGTTCAACAAATGCATTATGCTGAGGTCTATAAGGAGCTGTACGTCTATGCTCTATTCCCTCTGAAACTAACAGCTCATTGAACTGTTTATTAACAAACTCAGTTCCATTGTCTGTTATTATGGTTTTTACATTTAACTGAGTTTTCCTTTGTACAAACTTGAGCCAATTAGATATTGTTTGTATAGTTTCAGTTTTTGACGTAAGGAGATAACAGAACCCATATCTGCTATAATGGTCTAGAATATTTAATATGTAGCAAGCACCCCCTAAACTGGGTTTCATAGGACCTATCAAATCCATAAATACCAGTTCTAATGGAGTTGTGGTTTTAAATCCATCTAACCTATTAGCTGGTGCTGCCCTGCTCTTTTCTCTACCACATACGTTACACTGCAGATATTTCTTACAAGCCTTTAACTTAAACCCATTAGACAAAGCTACAGTTCTTTTTAGTGTATTAAAATTCACATGACCCAATCTTCTATGTAATAAATGAATACATTCATCATGTGGTTTTTGATTTGTACAAGTAGTAGCCATTATAATAGGATCATTGCTAATTACAAACAAACCATCTTTCATATTAGCTATTAAGTTCACTTCATTCTTTTGAATAAGACATTCCTCCCCTTGGAAAGTAACTTTAAAACCTGCTTCCAATAATGCCTTAACTGATAATAGATTATAATCACATCTGGGAACATATAGCATTTCCAAATTTTGTTTTAAAAATGAACAGTAAACCTTACCCTCTCCAGAGACCTTGACTCTCCAGCCATTAGCCATAGAAATATATTTTTTACTAGACCTTATATTCTCAAAATCCCTTTTTATTTTTGAAATACAGTGTGTAGCTCCACTATCTACCACCCACCAATTGTGGTTATTAGTAGTTCTATTAGCTACAGCTACATTAATCAGCTTTTTATTCTTTCTGTGGCTTTCCTTTCTCTGACAATTACTATTCTGACAAAACTTAGCAATATGTCCCTTTAACCCACAATTAAAGCATTTCCTTAAAATATAAGCAGATTCAGTCTTCTTTATTTCTTGTTGCAATGGCTCTCTCAACTGTTTTCTCTCCATACGACATCTTGATTCTTCCAACAACCTTCCAGTTATTGAAGAAACAGTAAGGTCTTCTTTGGACAAAACCTCCAAGGACGATACAAAGGCATCGTAGCTCTCATCCAATGATGATAAAATGATGTAAACCTGGTGAAGCTCTGAGAAAATAAGTTCTTTTTCTTGCAGTTCCAACAAAGTTGCTTTTATAAAGTTAAGGTGAGCTAACATATCGCCATTCTTTTCCAGTCTAGCTCTAAATAGCTTTCTGGTAAGATTTATATGAGCACCAACACTGTCCCGAACAAAAATCTTTTTCAACTTAGCCCAACATTTAGCAGCAGATTCTTCTCCACGCACATGGACTAGCTGTTGGTCTCCTAATGTTAGCCCAATGATAGATAAAGCCTTATCATTGTCTTTATTGAAGTCTACAATCTTCTTGTTATCTTCTTCATTAGTTGGATCCCAGGCAGTTACATCAGGAGGATTATGGACTATTTTCCAAAGACCTTGATTTTGTAAAAGCAAACTACATTGTGTAGACTAGGATACGTAGTTTGACCCATTAAGCCGGGTAATGCAGAATGGATTGAATAGTCCTTGTGCCATTGTCTGAATTTGAAAACTCAGTTAGAAAATATAAATACAATACTGTGCCTGTCCTCAGCACCACACTGGATCTGGGCCCATAACCATTGTTAGAGATATGTTGTTGGAAAAAGGGTTTGTTTAACAGAGTATTATTAATACACAGTGGAAGTTGTACTGGGACTTTTAGGCAAACAGTAATGCACTAACATGAGTTTAATAACTTATTTTTACTCAGACAACAAAAAGAAACACAGTAAGAAATAGTCCAAGTATCAATCCAATATCATGCACATAAAAGTCAGTCCATAAAAAACATAGTATCAAAATACAAAAGCTGCTTACCAATATCAAAAACAATATACACTGTAGCAAGCAGTTGATTCTTGAGAGAGTAAATATCAAGTTAGCAAGCAAGAGAACAAGAGGTATCCAAACACTAACATCAAACACATATACAAGAACAACTACGTGTAACATCTAACTCTCTTTTATATGGAATAATTACAGCCACACCCTTAGGCCGTTTAACTCCTTAAAGGTGCTTTTACTCCATTATATAATATTTTCACCCAAATCAAATTTAAACTCTAACAAGTGGTATATAAATGTAAGTGCTGTTGCTATCACTATGTAAGACATTACCTGCTTTCTTTTTTGGCTTCATCTGTATGGGAATGGGAATTCTCTCTAGTTCAACACTGATCACTGTCTTTATTTTATTAGCTTCACTATCAGGCTTGATACCCATTTGATTGAGACAAGGCTATTGAAAGGTTCAAGTGATGGCATGTCTAGCAGGTCTTGGGCATGCTGAGAACATCGATCCTTTGGCCCAGGGAAGGGGGAGAAGCAAAAGAAAGAAACTCAAAATAATTCTGCCTTAATTCTGCAGCTATAAATTGACCTGGAATATTGCTTTGATAGACTTACACTACTCTACTAGCAATAAATATCTTTCCAGAAATCCAGGTGCTTTTTTTTTCTCCTAAGCTTGACAGCTATGAATAAGTCATATGTGGGTTATGGGGATAAAAAAAATGCTGAGTGAACCAGTTCAGAAATAATGACTTCAACTTCTTAAAATAGAAAAGACACTTCTTAAAAAGAGCCCTGCTGGATCAGTCCAAGAATCCAGTTAGTCCAATATTCTGGGTCACTCAAGTGACACTAAAGTGCATTCAGCATACAGGCATTATTTTATTTTTGGTCTTTTAAAAACCATGGAATGCATTTTATGCACATCTGGTAACTTAGTTAACTGAAGATTTGAACACCTGCTTTAAGATCCTGCTTAGTTAAATGACATTACCATTTGGTATCCTTTTTAAATCAAAGAAAAAACAAGAGAAATGAAGAAAAAGAAGGCTGTTACACGATTTCTGAATTATCTAGCCAGGATTTTTAACAATCCTGCATCAGTCCATAAGACCTGAATAATTCTGGAAATGTATATAGTAAACTAAGACAGGCTGCTAAAAGTGTGTGAGCTAGAGAACTACCAAACTGAAAAGTGATATTTGTTTCCACCTTTTGAAACAAAGGAATGATTCCAATAGAAGAGAATATTTGTAGCTCAGGATTAAACAGTGGGTCCTTGGTGCTCTCTGATCTTGGTTTTCTTGCAGATGTTTCTGCAAGAAGCATCATTAGTCCCCTATGTTGAGAGAGAAAATGATCATAAGAAGACTTTTTAATATTCTATTTTTGACACTTGCCTAAATACTTTGCTATGTAAGGATTCCCTGTGAAATTCAAGTTATAAGTGGAATATAACTTTCTACAATTCAGCAAGTTTTAAACTTATTCTACAACTTAAATCTACTTGATCGTTTTGCTGAGTATTTTATGTTATGTTTTATAATTAACTGTTTGCTGCCATTTTAATCATAAGGCTTATTTTAAAGTCTCACATAAGAGTTTGCCCAACTTTAATTTTGACCTAGACATCTTTTGGCTACATAAAGGCCACTAAGAAATAGATTAAATAAGAGGAGCACCAGGTGAAGATTCATTAAGTTCAGTACTATCTACTAACCAAGCAGTAATTTCAGGCACAAAACCAGATAGCTGATGGAATCCTTCCATCATACATAACTGGTAAAATGTGCTTGGCATGGTCACTTCACTTGGTCACTAGTCTTAGGGCAAATCCGCACTTCAGCCTAAAATGCCATCTATCTGAAATAGTACAGTCTCCTGCTTGAGCAGGGGGTTGGACTAGAAGACCTCCACGGTCCCTTCCATTCTGTTATTCTGTTATCCGGCTTGTCTCCTGTGCTACTCCCAGTTTGGAAACCAGTCTGGATTGTGGCAATGGGGCTGGTTTAGTGCTTAGTTTGGACTATGGCCATTGCAGTTTCAGAATGGTCATTTTTCCAGCCTCTGGGAATTATGTTCTGTGGAAGTAAGGCAAGTTCAGCTATGGCTGGGTAGTTCAATTACTGTCTTCTCCCCCCTCCCAAACTTTGCATATGCCTTCCCAGATATTTGCACAGAGGGATACCCCCTTCTGCGTTCTCTTGCTTAACCTGTATATACCACAGTCCCTATATATGGTATATATTTTTCAGCCCCTTGTGGAACCACCATAGCTATGATGCCATGATAGTTGCCAGAAGAGATAATCACATCTTTGATGTTTTGCCCCTCCTTCCCCTGCAATTCAAGCATCCCAGCTCCTACAAGGGTGCCTCAAGCAGTCTAACAGCCCCCACCACCAATTGATGTAGGATTTAACAGGGTTTTGTTGAACCTTTGTATCATCAGTCCTGTTGAACTTTTTTTTTTAATTGCAAAACCAAAGAAAAATACATGGGACAAAAAGAGGACCATATTTAACACACTCTGGGCAGTAAATGCAGCAATGCCCAGTGGGAGTTGCAAAGTTTGAATAGAGTTGCCAGAGTAGATGGGAAAACATGGGAGAATAAAGTCTGCTTTTTGTTGGATTAAATGCCAGATGACAAACATGGGAACTGTCTATCCAACTGAAAATATAGCAGAGAGTCCAGAGTGAAATGGCAGCACAAGAATAGGGCATGGGATCCCAATCTCGCCTATTTTAAAACATTAAAACATGAGGTTGGGAACTCTGGGAGTTAACATTAAGACGTCTTTAAGGTGCCAAGATTGGGAACCTCTGGAATAGGGATATGCCAGGTGTTATAGTCAATCTGAACTGATGCTGTCAGTAGATTGGAAGGAAATACTAAAGACCATATGCTTGAAAGGGTTTAAGATGGTTGATGACAGAAAACAGATTTGAAGTGGAAGTTCAAACACAAAGGGTCTATTTATGATGGACTGGGTGGAGAGGACATTAGATATTCCTGCATGCAAGAAATGGTAGATGGACTATACAGATGAAGAGATAAATGGAAATTAGTAAATCTGCCACAAAGAATTTTAATCAATCTGCAATAGTATAACAGGGCAACTTCCTGGAAAATGTTACCTTATGCATCTTCTAATGCCTATAGCACAAGAAGCCTATAATGCTAGCTTGGTCAATTGGACTACCTAATTGATTACTTATTTCTTAATCAATTGACATATTTCTTCCCAGGAACATTTGTTTTTATGAGAAAAAAAAATCTCAGGGCTGAAAGCCTATAATCTTTTTCAGCAGGTAGGCTGATGTTTATTATGTCAAAGACTGTTTTCCAAACCTTCCAAAATGTAAAGGGGCTAATTATTCTTTACTTAATGCATATGAAAGGTCTAAGACTGACATTAATAGATGGATAATTTCATTTCAACTACAATCTTCCTCAAAAAGTAACTGGGTGGAAAAAGGGTTTTTTGAAAGGTCCCCTGGGATTAAAACTTTGAAGGTCTATTGATCTCATTTAATGTTTTAGAGTCATTAATAGTCACTTTTGTCTTGTGATTCAGTCCAAGAGTAATAGAAAAACACTACAAAATTGTAAATCATTGAGCACTTTGTGATAGTTCACTGAAGCAAACAGTACATAGCACCCTTCCTGAGTAGGACTACTAAGAAATTGGTGAAGAAAGAAAGAAAGAAAGAAAGAAAGAAAGAAAGAAAGAATTGCGAAAGAAAAACAAAACTCAGTGTTACACTATTATGAGCTGCTCATGATAAAATATTATTTTTAATCTCTTCAAAAGGAAATGACCATAAGTGCTCCAGGCTTGGGGGGTGGGTGGGGTTGTGCCATTTTAATTGCAGAAGAATGCTGATCACTTGGTAAGCTTGAAAGTTGGGGCATAAATGAACAGCAAACAGGGTGAACTAGAAATTCAGGTTAATGAGGGCAGATATGATATTGTTGCCATTATGGAAACATGGTGGGATGAAACCCACAAATGGAACACACAGCTAGAAGGATTTAAATTATTTAAAAGAAACAGACCAAATAAAAGAGGAGGTGGAGTTGCCCTCTATATAAGGAATAACTACATCTCTACAGAAATAGAGCACAACAATAATGAAAACTGTAAAATTGAATGCATTTGGGTCAATATAAAAGGGGGGGGAATGACATTGCCATAGGTGTATACTATAGGCCACCCAACCAAACAGAGGAAATAGATGAACTTTTTGCTAGTCAGCTAACTAAGGTATGTAGGAAGCACATTACAATAGTAATGGGGGACTTTAACTACCCTGACATCAATTGGGAGACAAACACTGCACCAAGTGGAATATCCAACAGATTCCTGACAAACCTAGCAGGCAACTTTGTTACCCAAAAAGTAGAGAAGGAAACTAGGGGATTAGCCATTTTGGATCTAATTCTCACTAACAGGGATGAAATGATAGAAGGTGTTGAAGCCACAGGAACCTGGGGAGGAAGCGATCATGCCATATTGGAAATCAACATTATGGAAGCACAAGCAATAGAACACAGTCAAACTAGACTCCTGGACTTTAGTAGAGCTAATTTCAGTAAACTTAGAGAGGGCTTGGAAAGGATTCCATGGATGAGAATCCTAAAGGGGAAAACAACTCAAGAAGCTTGGGAAATTTTGAAAAGTGAGATAATAAAAGCCTGGTCTAACACAATACCAACAAAGAGGAAAAATAACAGCTCTCAAAAGAAACCAGCGTGGCTGTGTAAAGAACTCTCTGACAAATTGAAAGATAAAAAGGACAAGTATAGAAAGTGGAAAGAGGGGCACATAACTAAGTCAGAATATCAGCAAATAGCCCAAGCCTGCAAAGATGAAGTGAGGAAAGCTAAGGCTCAAAATGAACTAAGGCTTGCGACCAAAGTCAATAATAACAAAAAAAAGCTTCTTTCAAAATGTAAAAAACAAGAAAAATATAAAGGAAATAATTGGTCCATTAGTGGGTGAAAGTGGCAAGAAGGTTACAAGCAACGGGGAGAAAGCACAACTATTTAACTCATTTTTAGCATCTGTCTTTACACAAAGGGAGAAAAAAACAGACCAACCTATCAAAAATAGTGCCATAAAAACAGAATAGAAACACAAGTTAATATAGGCAAGAAAATGATAAGTGAGCATCTGTCCAGTCTAGGTGAGTTCAAATCACCAGGACCAGATGGAGTATACCCCAAGGTTCTCAAGGAATTGGCAGATGTGATCTCAGAACCACTGAACTATATTTTCCAAAGATCCTGGAGCACTGGGGAACATTGGAAAAGAGCTGATGTAGTTCCCATCTTCAAAAAAGGAAAAAAAATGGATCCAGGAAATTACAGACCTATCAGCCTGACCTCAATACCTGGGAAGATTGTGGAAAAGATAATCAAACAACAAATCAGTGAGCACCTAGAGGCAAACAAAGTCATTACTAAAAGCCAACATGGGTTTGTCAAAAACAGATCATGCCAGACAAATCTTATTGCATTCTTTGACGAAGTGACAAAATTAGTGGATCAGAGGAATGCTGTGGATATAATTTACTTGGACTTCAGTAAGGCATTTGATAAAGTAGATCACTACCTTCTACTTGATAAGATAGAAAAATGCGGGTTAGACAGAGTCACCACCAGATGCATTTGTAGCTGGCTGACAGGCCGTACTCAGCATGTGGTCATCAATGGAACCGCATCTACATGGAGGTAAATATGTAGTGGGGTACCCCAGGGCTCTGTTCTGGGCCCAGTGCTCTTCAACATCTTCATCAACGATTTGGATGAAGGGATAAATGGGGAACTCATCAAATTTGTAGACGACATCAAGCTGGCAGGAATAGCCAACACTCCAGAAGACAGGCTTAAGATACAGGAGGATCTGGACAGACTTGAAAACTGGGTGCTATCTAACAAAATGAAATTACTCCGCCGGTTACTCTGAGCATTATGGGCTATTTTAAACAGTTCCTAGTTACTATTGTTATTTGTAATGGATTGTTAGCTGCCTAACAATAGAGTCATATGCCAGCTGGAGGTATAATTTTATTATTTATTTAATAAATAAACCATAAAATAGTAAAATGGATTGGATTTGCACAACAGAATAGGTTACTAAGCATTTAACCAAGATGAAAGCAAATAGGTTTTGCACGTTGTGTAAATAAAATGGTAGGACTTAAGGATGTTGTTTTAATTTATCATTTGTGAATAATAATAAAGTGCTCTGTCTATTTTCTTCCCTTTAAGTACCAAAATTGATGATGATGATGATGATGATGATGATGATGATGATGATGATGATGATGATGTTATGCATTCAGTCATGTCTGACTCTTGGAAATTCTATGGGCCAGGTCTTTCCACATCTTCCATTCTTGCACTGCTTCTTTGAGTTGTTCTATCTCTGACTGGTGTCAGCCACTGTGTTCTTTGGTTTCTTTTTACCACTAACTCTTCCAAGCATAACTGTTTTCTCCAGTGAATTCCCATGCATGACATGGCCAAAATAAATAAGACTCATTTTCATGATTTTATCTTCTAGTGACATGTCTGGTATTATTATTTATTTTATTTTATTTTATTAAATTTATATACTGCCCTATTCCTGTAGGACTCAGGGCGGTTTACAGGGAAAATTAAAAGCATAACATACAAAAATTAAAATCAGTTAAAATGATTAATTAATTCAAGTCCCCGAAATTTAAAACTAAAACCCAATTAAAAATTAAACCCCTCAGTCTGGCCAGACAGCTCGAAGAGCCAAGTTTTCAGGTCCCGGTGAAATGAACGAAGGTCAGGGGCAGTCCTAGGTTCCGTGGGAAGTTGGTTCCATAGGGCCGGCGCGCCCACAGGGAACCCTCTTCCCCTGGGGATAACCCGCCGGCATTCCTTAACCAGCGGTACCCTGAGAAGGCCCTCCCTGTGAGAGCGCACAGGACGATGGGAAGTTGATGCCAGCAGCAGGTGTTCCCTTAGATAATCCGGACCCAAGCCATTTAGGGCTTTATAGGTCATTACCAGCAAAATTATGCCAAAATTATTATTTTTATTATTATTATGGTACAAAATTATGTACCAAAATTGGGATGCTTGAATTGAATCCTAACTTGAGTAGTGAGGTTAAAGCTATAGAGCAGAGATCCCCCAACTTCCTGGGCTGCGGCCTGTTTGGAACTGTGCCACACAAGCAACAGCTGAGCATGTGTGAGTGGCAGGCATGCATGCTTGCAAAGTTTCCTTTGTATGTGTACTGGGTCATGCAAATGGGGCTGTGTGCAAAAGTGCACACACGTACGCGAGTCCACCACTCATGCTGAACCATCCCCTTTCCCCACCAACACTACCCCCACTGTCGCCAGCAACGCTGATCCACAAAGCCAGAAATATGCTTATATGTTTGTATGCTTATATGTTTATATGTTTTCAATTGAACGACCTAAATTCCTAGGCATAATCATCTGATACAAGTCACAGTGGCATTATGCTGACTAGGAAGCCATCTGTATCTTTTGCACAATTACGTCACTTCATGTCACACCACCCCTCCTCCTCTCCCTCCCATTCCAGACATGAATGTGTTTGCTGGAAGACTGTTTCTTCTCATCTGAGATTTGAAGTGTAGTATGGGGAAAAAATAACTTTATAGGACTTAGTGTATAAAATTGCAAGCCACGTAAAAAGTTCCTCTGACTGACTTTACAACTTCAATATCGAGAAAAGATAAATAATGGGATAAAAAGTATGTAAGACAAGAAACAGTTTATGAACCGTACAGCAAGTGAATTCTTTTATTTATTTTTTAATACAGTTTGTTAAAAATGTTTAAAGACTTTAGTCACTAAAGACTAAAATGAGTGAGTCAAAGGTCTTCAGTAGCAATGTTTTGCTTTATTTTCATTCCTGATTGACAGCCAAAAACAGAACATAACCACCACAACAAAAACTTCTAAAACTTTGCTACATGAATTTTATTCTGTGGTTTCAAGTTATACTATGTATACAGTGGAAGGGTTTCCACGAGATGAATCATGACAATGACAGAAAAGAAGATTTGATTGTTACTGAGAAAGCTTTCAGAGGTGCTGGAGAACTTGCATCTCAGTGATTCTCAGCTAGAAAGAAACATGTCTCCAGAGAGATACAGACCACCACATTCAAAGCATTCCTTGACCTTCATCTGTGGAAAATAACTTTAGGCTTTGAGAAATCTGCCCTGCTTTGCTAAGACTGCACTCCTTGTGCATGATAATGTTAATGGCAATAACATTAACATTTGAACAAGATGGCAATTACGAAGTATCTATTTCAGGAACTAGAAGACATTAAAATACAGAATGTTTTAAAAAATGAAGTTGGATAGAACTCTTAATGGACTGAAAATGCAGCAGACACGCTATTATTAAAAAAAAAACAAAAACCACAGAAGCCAGGGTCAATGATACATGACATTACAAAGTAACCGTGATACAAATACTGCAAGTTCATATTCAACAATGTGTGGTGTTCTATTAAGACAAATGAGAGAAGGCTATTTGGCGAAACCTTTCTAATTGTCTGGCCTTGGATAATTGAAGGAACAGCTATTCTCAGCTATTTCGGTTCTGGTGTTGTTTTACATTATTATAAAAGAGAACAGAACTATTGAAATTGCTCCAGAGATATACGACAAGTAGCCTTGCCAGCAAAACCTTTGTCACTGTATGCTTCCTATATCCAGCTTATTAAATCTTTTTTAGAAAGAAGGTTATATCTGTTCTGTACCAGCCTGCTACCGGCCCTGCAGAAAAGGCAACCCCTTTATAAACGGCAAGAGGCTGGAATGTCGTCTGCCAAATTTATTACTACAAAAAACAAACAAGACACGTACCAAGATACAGGAGCTTTGAAACACTATCTGAGCGGTTGCTTTCAGCAAACCAGCCCTCCCCAAACATTCCCTTTATAAAGAGTTCAGGGCGTGGCCTCTCTCTGCCTCCTTCCGAGAAGCCCCACAGCCTTCCTCTGTTTACTCCTACTTGACTGCCTCCTGCGTCGGGCGTCCTTGAACAGGGCCAGCTGTGGGTCATCTTCATCCACGCTGTCAGGCTCACACAGCTGGGTCTCCATGGTGACCAAGTGGGAGGGGCCTGCCTGAGGGCTATCATCAGCAAGATCTTCAACACCCCCCTCCTCCTCTGATTCGTCCAACCCAACTGCCGAACCCACAGGCTGACCCTGAATCACAACAATATCCGGTGATTCTCAGTTTGATTGAGGCCTGAATCCAGACATGGATACAGTCAATCTGAGGCCTCGCCTCTTTGTATATATGTGGAACATAGGTACAACTTCCCTTATGGTACTGCTATTAACATTTTGTCTCTTTTGACCCACCCAGCAGATACTTTTGGTTGAATCAATATTGGCAACCAAACTGAGAATATGATCCTGAACAAGTCTACTCTGAAGAAAGCTTCAGTTCCCTGGGACTTATTTCCTAGTAGTTGCACACATGATTGCAATAGCATCCTATATATGCCTATGCAGTAGTAAGCTCCAAGTAAGGGTTCATAGAACTACAGCTAAATTAAGTGAAGAGGTATAGCAACTTGAGAGAGCAAGAGTTTGAAGATAAACAAGGCAGCTGAGGAACAGAGCCTTCCATAGGAGGATCTTCCACTGCAGCCAAGTTAAGAACAAAACTGTGTAAGCATACTTAGAATAAAAGGATTTACATTCAACCTAAGGCTTGCAGACATCTGTGGTAAAACAACAAGGCAAAATCCAGGAGCTTTTAACACCTTGACTAAGTATTAATGTCTCTTTTGCTGGATGTGTTAGAGCAGACTTTTGACAAACAACCAGTGGAGTTTCTAAAGAAATATTTAAAGATTTTTTTTCCATTTTAAAGAAATATAGTGCACAATATTTTAAACCAGAGTGTTTAGATAAAGTACTTTGCTTTTCCAATCTGGTAATTGAAGAGCAGATAGGCATATGGTAAAAGATGAGAAGAAAGAAATGGAATGAACTATGGAAACCAAATACAGGTAGTTCTCAACTTACAAGCATTCTTTAATGACAATTTCAAGTTATGGTGCTGAAAAAAGTGACTTATGACTCATCTTCACAACCCTTTCAGCATTTGTCAACCAGTGTGAATTTATGACGGCTGCAACATCCTGGAGTCACAAGTTTGCCATATTCAGACTCCAAGCTGGCTTCTGACAATTAAAGTCAATAGGGGCAGCCATATTCACTTAACAATCATATTATTCGCTTAACAAACATGGTCATTTGCTTAACACCTGTGGTAAAATTGTATGTGACTCATTTAACAGCTGCCTCACTTAGTGACAGAGGTTTCTATCCCAGCTGTGGTCAAAAGTCAAAGATTATCTGTAAAGCAAATAAAACAACAACAACGGAAATTTATTGCATATTAATACATACATACATACACACAAAATTCAACAACCAAAAGAATCGCCTGAACCATGAGATAAATTTGATAAATCAAATAAATAAAAAAGGAATATATGAAAAATCTAGAAACTTTACCCTTCTACCTCAACCTATACATATACAAAACAAGCCATAAAATACCTATTATGGACAGAGCAATTATTTTTCATCTATATACTTTGGCACATGTTATGTCTGAAGCCTACCTTTCTACTATCACATCAACCTGCAAATTAAAAGGGAAAACATGTACATTTACCTTTTAATTAGATAATTTTGCATGAGATATGCATTTTTGTGCATTCTTTGAACAGTAAATTGTATCACAGCATTCAGTGATATGCATAATAAAGAGCTAAATTTATTCCAACCTGCCTTTTACTTTAGAATCTGAACTTAAGGTCAGTTCAATTAAAATTACAGGTCAAACAAGCTTCCTGCAAGTCCCTGAAAAAAAATGCAATATGCATAGTTGACACATGGTTGAGTCAGAACTAATGCATACTGACCTTATGAAATGACTCAGAAGACATGTTCCATTCAATTATGTCACATCAATGCAAGGGTAGGCAAAGCAAATGGTTTAGGGCACATTTCAAAGTTTGAGATGCATGCCCTTAGAAAGTAGCTGCTATGGAAGGGGGTGTACCAATCATAATGTGATTGTCACACTGAGAATAGCGAGTCACTAAAAATCTATTTACTAGAAGGCCAGCAAGTATGCTCACTTTATGTCATCCACACTCTCTCCCCAGAATACTCTCAGTATTTCTAGATTGCCTTCACCTTGTTTCCTAAGCAAGTGGGGATATTTTCAAACAAAGGACTGTATCAATCACCCTGTTTTTATTATCTAAACATAAAATGTGTTCTATATCAGCTGTTGAGAATTCTTCTAAATAAAGATCATGAATCATGACAGCTTCCCATGTATGGTTACCAAAATCAAAATAATTTAAAAAAAACCCAGCTCAGAATCAATTGGCACCAATACTGACTGCTTAAGAAGAATTATAGAGATACTATGAAATACAGTCTATAAATTGTAGTTATTCTTTAATTTGGAGTTTGAACAAAATTGGTTAGCATTGAAAATAAGTTATTCTCTATCTGAGGGAGTTTAAATTATATAAATATGGATCAGTAATCTTCATACTTTAAGACCCCTTTTCCTTCCATTGTATTTTCTTCAACAGATTTTCACTTCCATGTCTATCAAAATAAATCTTAAACACACACTCACACAAACACATAAACATTTTAAACTTTTAATCTTAAATTATTCAGTTTTTAATGTTTTACTGTATTGATTAATCTGTACACCACCTGGTGCCCCTCTGTGATGGAGATGGGTGGTTAAGAAGATAGATAGATAGATAGATAGATAGATAGATAGATAGATAGATAGATAGATAGATAGATAGATGATAGATGATAGATGATAGATCGATAGATAGATAGATAGATTGATAGATAGATAGATAACAAATAAATAAATAAATAAATAAATAAATAAATAAATGAGTAAATATAAAATTTGATTTTTCCACTTTTGTACCAATGAAATATTTGATACCAGATGGCCAGGAAGCCTATTTTCAGATTATTGAAACTGTGGAAATCATCAGAACTATCAGTGGGATTTAACTTCTTTGTCAAAAATTTGGCATGCAAAAAGAAATCCAACATTACAAACTGAGGCCTTCGAATCCTCTGGGAAACAACAGAAGAATGAAATGAAAAACCAACTGATCTTTCAGATAAATGTTGAGTGATGGTGAAACTGATGGAAACCAAGAAAAGCCAAAGAAAGATCCATAACTGTTTCCTAATAGCTGACAACTGTGCATCAGTTTTGAACGTCTACTGACTGGCTGAGAACGAAAGCAGAAAATAAGACAGTACCTACTGCCTCAGAATATTTGTGATTGGTACTTTTTCTTGCCTCAGAAGTGACACAGTAACAGCAGGCAGAATATGTAATAGAACTTAAATCCAAAAATGGATGCTGAGCATCCACCTCTGAAAGAGCTCTCACACAAAAGGAAAAGAAGACATAAGATGAGAGACTCACAAGACCGAGGAGTGTTCAGGTTCATTTATTTTCAATTATTGCACATTGAACTGCTTGACACACCTTCTTGATTTTATTATCTTACCTCAGACAGAAAAACAGACACATTAAGGAACAAATCCACAGGAGTTTTTGAAGCAATAAGGGAAAGCACACTATGAACAGTAATGATGACCATTAAGATATGGATGAGTGGTTAGGGAAAAGAAAGCCCTCTAATTGTTGCCACAAGTCAACTCCAACAGAGGATATTATGGCAAAAACAGGATGGCATTAACATTGGTCAGGGAGACACAGCCACCTCAAGCAGCAAGTGGTATTGAGGGACAATCTATAGTAGTCCTTTGATCCAGACATATGTGCAGGATATGATGCTTTCATCAAAATGGAGAAAACAGTACTGCATCATTGCCATACAAGATCTGTCCATGTTGTACTTGTGGGTAAGGCCACAACACATGTACAAAAGGAGTGAAGCACAATCAATGCTTTTGTCATTTACTCCCTCCCCATGCCTACTCTTCAGAATACCCTGTTGGAGGATAAAGGTCTGTTTTCTATGTCTGGTAGCCTTTTTTAGCTCAGTATCCTCAGCAAAAAAAATAAGATACTTACTCTCCAGCAAGATTTAATTGCCAATCCAGCAACTCAATCAGATTCTGAAGAAGGAATTAGGGAGACCTATTTCGCCCTTTGCCCTTAACAGCAAAATATCTTTGGATCCTGGTATTTCACCCTGATTCAATCATTCCATGTGAAAAACAACCCGAAAGTGACACTTCTTTAAACATAATTTGGTTTGTCTGTCCCTTTCTTGGATTCTATTACATTTCTTACTTTTTTCCCCCATATAGATCAGATCCTAAACTGATAAGAAATGAAAAATATATAAGGTTTTTTCATCTCAGTTAGTCAGAAATTAATTGTCAGAAGAATAACACAGAAAGTTTTAAAATCATAATAGAAATAGTGCTGAAGCATTGTATAGGCTTAATCAAAAATCAAAATCATAATATGATCATAACATGAAATATTGACCAACTCAGAAAATAATAGGAAAAGGAGAATGGCCTAGAAATGTGAGTTGCATCTCAAAGTTCACATGGTTTTTGTATTTCCTTGTGAAAGAAATATTAATGGAATTTTGACACATGCTGAGGTGAGAAAAACTGCACTTGTTTTTTTCAGTAACTGTTTAAAGAGTAGAAATGTTGCACTTCTCTAGTTATCAAATATGTGCTACAGACAAAAAGGTTGAAAGACAGACAAAATACAGAATTTTAGTTTTTCTCATGATGAAAGAGAAATCCATGGATGGTTAACTTCATATTCTTTCTGGAAATGATAGAACAACTATGGAGGGCAGGGGGACAGAAATGGAACAATAAAATGGTGTCATAGGTGAACTAGGAAGTTCCTAGTTCATTGTCAGAAGAATAATTCGAGGTCCCAATTCAAACTGGGATTACACAAGAACAAATCAGAATGACATCCAGACTTGCTGTGTGGAAAGGAGATGATTTATTTATTCCCCAAAGAAAAGAAGTTTGCTCCTGAGGATAGCTAGACAGAATGATTGCAGAGAGGTTGTTTTATAAGGGGACTATTTCTTTGTGTGGGGTTGAGGGGCATGTCTGTGTGTATGTGCTGGTGCTAGTTTGTGACTTTGTCAAAAGATCAATCTTAATTGTCCTTCCTTGTGTCTGTCAGCTTGACTTTGTTTGTGTTGATGGGGTCTGGGCAACCTGTATATGGGTTTGGGGAACTGTGAATGAACAGGTTCCTTGTTCCTTGTTTGTCGAGGGAGATACAAAGTCCTGGTTCTTGTTCTTCTGGCAGCCTCAGCCATTGTTAATTGATGCTGTTGTATGTGCCTTTGATATTGTCTCTCCATCTTCTTTATCTATCTTGTGTTCTTATATATACCTTGTACGTATATGTATGGAATCTTGTGACATACTGTCCAGGTGAGCCTAGATCAGGGCTTTTCAACCGGTGGTACACGTACCACTAGTGGTATGTGAACACCTGGCTGGTGGTACGCAACATCGCCTTCCTCCCCCCTCCCCCCCACTCCTTCCTAGCTCACTTGCTGCCAGAAAATATGCTGCTTGGCGGAGGCTCCGCCCTCCCCAGGGACTTGTGCAGCAAATGGATTGACCTCTTCTCATGTGGGATCCGTGTTGTTCTTCCCCCCCTCTTCTTACTTTACAAGCAAGTGCGAGCCTGAAGGGGAGAGAGCCATCCACTCCCTTGACAGGTAGGTGTTTGAGACTGCTTGCGTTGCAGCCCTGAGCACCAACCTCAGAACCACCCCCTCCTTCTTTCCCCCCCTTCTCTCTCCCAATCACACACTCCTGTGCAGCTCACTTTCTTGTTTTCTGCTTGCTTTCTGCAAGCAGGTTAACTGGGCAGGAGTGTGGGATCAGCCTGTGTAACAATAGCTGAGCTGCGCTGAGAAACCCAATCACACACTCCTGTACAGCTCACTTGCTTGCAGGAAGCAAGCTAGCGAGATTGCTGGAAGCCAGGGTCCAAAGGACTTGTGCGATGTGTCTGAGAAGGTGATATGTCGCTGCATCTCTTGCCTGCTTTGCATGGGGCGAGCCTGGCGAGATGCAGGGCTGTAATTTGTCTGAAAGTTGGTGGAAGTGTTTGGCTGGGGGGCAGAGGAGACGGGAGAGGACCGGGACTCAGCAGGTCTTGGTGAGGGAGTGTGTGTGTGTGTGTGTACACACACATATACAAATACATATGTATATGTGTACACACACACACATTTCTCTTCCCTCCCTTCCACCACCTTGGTTCTGCGCTGGATCCTACATTTTGGCTTTTCTTGGCAGTCTTAGCAGCCTTTTGTTAGCTTCCTAAAAACCGGAGGGTGGGCGGGGGTAGAAGCAGCAGGAGGTGCGTGGAAAGAGAGGAGTAAGGAATTTGGAAATAAAGTTCCAGGGAGCCCCTTAGCTGTGCTGCGACTCCCCTCCCCCCGTACCATCTTTTGGATGCAGAGAAAATGCCAGAGTTCAAGGCAAAATTAATATCAGGAGCTACTAAGTTTTCCTTTTCTTCCTGTGAACAATCCACTGCCTAATTACTAAAACCAAACAGAGAACTTGCAGAGACAGGAAGCAAAAAAAGAAAACCCATTTGATTCCCCCATTAACAGATAGATTTAATGGTTTGTAGTGATTAGAATGCCGGTTGTGTTGAATGGTGATTGGGAAGCCTTCTGTAGTGTATGCAGGTTTTGCATACATGTGTGGGTCAGTGAATTAAGGAGGTGTGGAGCTGGACAGCTCCGCGCAGGAACAGCAAGCAGGAACAGCATTTGGCGGGAGAGCAGGATTTAAAGGGATTGGCTCACCAGCCGGCAGGATGCTTGGATTTTAACCCATTGGCCAGGCAGTTACCTGACCAGGTATAAGTGAGGGCTGAAATCCTTTGGATTTCAGTTTGGCCATGTTCCTCAATAAAACAGTTTGGCCATGTTCCTCAATAAAACAACTTAGCTCCTGAACCTGTGTCGCCTCTGATTCTGGAACCCAACTCAACAACTTCTGTCTTTGCTTCAGCTTCATGATTTGAGCCCGAACCGAAAGACGCATTCTCCAACCGGCTTGTCCTTCCCTTCTCTGGGCTGGGCTGCAATCTCGCCCGCTGTGTTCTGGGCTTCCTCCTTTCCCCTCCCTTGCAGAAAAAAAAGGAAAGGCAAGTGGTGGGGGAAGGGGTTTCCCCATCCCGGATGCTCCTTTTGCAAGCAGGAAATCTTGTGGGTCTCCTCGTGAGGAAGGAAACCCCAGATGGGGAGCAAGCCAGGGAAAGTTTGTGTGTGTGTTTGGGGGGGGGGAGAAATCCTGCAATTCCTGTGCAAGATTTCCTGCTTGCAAAAGGAAGGGACAAAGAGGGAGGGAAGGAAGGAAGAAAAGAAGGAAGGAAAGAAGAAAGGTAGGGACAATGGGAGGGAAGGAAGGAAGGGAAGGAAGGAAGAAAAGAAGAAATGAAGAAACCCCCGATGGGGAGCAAGCCAAGGAAAATTTGTGTGTTGGGGGGAGAGAAATCCTGCAATTCCTGTGCAAGATTTCCTGCTTGCAAAAGGAAGGGACAAAGAGGGAGGGAAGGAAGGAAGGGAAGAAGGAAGGAAAGAAGAAAGGTAGGGACAATGGGAGGGAAGGAAGGAAGGGAAGGAAGGAAGAAAAGAAGAAATGAAGAAACCCCCGATGGGGAGCAAGCCAGGGAAAATTTGTGTGTTGGGGGGAGAGAAATCCTGCAATTCCTGTGCAAGATTTCCTGCTTGCAAAAGGAAGGTACAAAGAGGGAGTGAAGGAAGGAAGGAAGGAAGGAAGGAAGGAAGGAAGGAAGGAAGGAAGGAAGGAAGGTAGGGACAATGGGAGGGAAGGAAGGAAGGGACAAAGAGGGAGGGAAGGAAAGAAGAAAAGAAGAAATGTAGGGACAATGGGAGAGAGGGAGGGAAGGAAGACACCTACCCCTGTCCCACTCCCTCCACCAGAGACCCATGTATTTCCCCCCACACACAGGCACCCTGGAACCTGAGTGATGAGCTGGCCACACCCACCCAGCCATTGATTTCACTTGTCAAAACAGTCATAAGTGTGAAAAATGGTCATAAGTCACTTTTTCAGTGCCGGTGTAACTTTAAACAGTCACTAAGTGAATTGTAAGTCGAGGACTACCTGTACTTTATCATTTTTTTCCTTTTTTTGGTCAAGTTTTTGACAACTTTCTGGGCGACTGGTAGTACTCGGATACTGCCTTATCCTAAAAGTGGTACAATGGGTGAAAAGCTTGAAAAGCCCTGGCCTAGATAATTGGTTGTACTATTTTATCAGTTGACTAAGCAATCTTCTGTGGGAAGTCAGCTCCCCAGAGAAGGAAATATTAAAAGGGCAGAAAGATATATTTCTTCAAAGGATCTTAAAGAGGCAGGAAAACATGCCCAGTTTTTCTTGATAGCCCCAGTTCTCCCTCTCCCAAGCAGAAACCAGTTCTGTACAAATGCAGATGTAAATCCAGCAAGGATGCAGGCCCCCAGCTGGGAGATTAAGAAGACAAAGACACCTAAAATCTGCATACCTCACACAAACTCTAAGAGTCATCAGCCTAGCCCCAGGGAAGCAGGACATAATAGGATTAACCCATCACCATCAGAATACCAGAAAGGCGCACACAGACTCAGGTCAAAAGTTCATGACACAGAAAATAGCCTCAAACAGGAACAGGAAACAATTCCAAACAAAAGGCTCAAGAGGGTATAAAAACCCACTCCCTACATGTGCTCAGCCCTTTTTTCTGCCAGCCATCTTCCTGTCTGGCTTCCTTCAATAAACTACAACCTTCTTCCTAAAGCAGTCACCATGCTTATTCCCAGCTTGGATGGAACCATGATGAAGACTTTTCTTCCAACACTTCATAGCAACTTTGTTAAAAGGTATATGTTTGATTGCAACATAGCTTCTACTCTTGGTCAATTATCTGAGATGAAGATGGGGAAGAATCTCCTATTTTTATTGCTGATTATTAAAATTTTCCCCACATCAATCTTCCACCCTAACAATCTTCACAGTGGAATCTACCAAAAGAGGGGACTTGAAACAGAAAAGACGATATGTCACAATGCAAGATCCCCTTTTCAAGTGTGTTAGCATTACATACCTTTAACAAAAAGGTCGGAATTGATGTTGTGACATTGCATCTGCCTTCTTGCCTGGTTTCAGCTGTCTCCTGCAGTTGCTGCTGCTTCTCCACCTCTGCAGCATGTAAAACTCCCCAAATCCTTCCTGCAAGTGTTATTGAAAAACACATGGAAAAATACATCAACTGTTCTAGAAATTTATCTGCATTGTCTACATGCCCTATTGCCAGAACCATTTCTTGAAGGCAGAAATGGAGCTTCTGCAACCAGCTGTTTCTTACTCTCCTCACTGTGACTTCAGGGCAGCTAGCTGCTTTTCCCTCTGCGGTTCAAAAGTGATAGTTTTTTTATTTTTTCCCCCCTGCAAAGTGCCTTGAGTACTTTTGTTCAGTTTGGCTGGAGAGCTTTGTTTCCTTACAAGCCAGCTTCTACAGTTCACCGACTGCTTTGCAGATGAAAGAAGGCTTCCGCAACTGAGGAAATAGTTGTCCTAATCTAAAATCTTCCAAGAATAGGTCTTTACCATTTGCATTAAAATAGTACATGGTTTAACAGTTTTGCTCAATACATAGGAGGCTGCTGATTGAGAGCCCAGCAGAAATTATTTCTTGGCTGCAGTTTTTTAATTACTAATTTTTCCTTTTCATTTAGTTAGCTGAGGAGTTGCTGTTTTTTTAAAAAAGAAAATACGTACAGAATTCCATCATTTTGTAATGTTTCTAGTCATTTAAAGAAATTCTTTTTCCTCATGTAACTGAAGAAACAATGAAATGTAAGCACTTTTTTTTACAAAAGGAAAGCCTCAGCTAGCTACGTAGGAAAAGCTTAACTAAACAAAGGAAAGAAAATAGATTTTTAAATATAATGCTTCTGCACTATATTTTAAGCGAACAGTCTCTTAAATATTAGAAAAAAATCCCTCTTCCCATTGTGCTAAGTCATGGTAAAAAAAGAACAAGTATATAAATTATTAAAATGTAAAATGGTGGCAAGAAATGATTTTTTTTGTTCAGCTGGTTGTTATGCATATATTATATATATTAATTTATATAGTATTATATATTAATACTTTAACAGTGTATCTATATATTTTATCTATGTGTGAGTGTCTATACTTATATACACTGTATGTATAAATATGTATTCATCTACCTCAGTCCAAATATATCCATGGATGACACTTCATTTTATTTATTTGTTTGTTTGTTTATTGTCCATCTTAATTATTGTTATAAATAATTCAAGGTAGTGAACATGCCTCCTATTTGAAACACAACATCAGTCTTATGAAATTGATTGGGCTGAGAGTAAGTGACTGTCCCAAAATCACCCAGTCGACTTTCATGGCTAAGGCAGGACTAGAATTCAGTTTCTCAGTTTCTAGTGTGATGCCTTCATGACTAGACCAAACAGACTGTCTGTTGTGATTCAGGGTCAGCCTGTGGGTTCGGCAGTTGGGTCGGACAACTCAGAGGAGGAGGGGGGTGTTGAAGACCTTGCTGAGGGGGTTGAAGATCTTGCTGATGATAGCCCTCAGGCAGGCCCCTCCCACTTGGTCACCATGGAGACCCAGCTGTGTGAGCCTGACAGTGTGGATGAAGATGACCCACAGCTGGCCCTGTTCAAGGACGCCCGACGCAGGAGGCAGTCAAGTAGGAGTAAACAGAGGAAGGCTGTGGGGCTTCTCGGAAGGAGGCAGAGAGAGGCCACGCCCTGAACTCTTTATAAAGGGAATGTGTGGGGAGGGCTGGTTTGCTGAAAGCAACCGCTCAGATAGTGTTTCAAAGCTCCTGTATCTTGGTTCGTGTCTTGTTTGTTTTTTGTAGTAATAAATTTGGCAGACGTACTTCCAGCCTATTGCCGTTTGTAAAGGGGTTGCCTTTTCTGCAGGGCCGGTAGCAGGCTGGTACAGAACACTGTCACTGAATTTCAAACTTCAAATTCAAACTTCACTGAAGGTTATGGACTCTAATCTATCATGATGGTCCAATGCTGGTTAATCAATAGATGTTTCCCAGCTTTCACTCTAGGCTAGGGGTCCCCGGTCTGTGGGCTACGGCATGCCAGCAACCAGTCTGCACAAACAAGAAAAGCCCCATCCATAGGTTGCAGGCAGCACACAAAACCATGCCCCCTCTGGTCCGCGGAAAAAACTTTCCCCACAGAACTGGTCCCTGGTGCCCTAAAGGTTGGGGATCTAGGCTAGGATAGAGTGAGTCACCCAAAGTCTCCCAGCTTGCTTTTGTCCCCAAGGAAGGATTAGAACCTGAAATGCCCCATTCTAGTATAGCACCTGAACTATTGCACCACACTGCTGCTCCTCCCACTCTCTCTAACTACATATATAAACACACACAGAGAGAGAGAGAGAGAGAGAGACAGAGAGAGAAAGTGGGTGGGCAAAAACTATATATACCCAGAAGACTTGCCCACAGGAAGGAAAGTGAATGGCTATTGGTTTCCCAGTACAGAAAGATGGGAGGGCCTTGCAGCAGGAGAATTGTCCAATAGGAGGACACCATAAAGCAGAGACTGAATAACTTGGAAAATATGACAAAAACCTGTCTGTCTGTCTGTCTGTCTGTCTGTCTGTCTGTCTGTCTGTCATCTCATTATTTACGTGATTTAGACATAAGCTGCCATGAGCCCAGCACAGAAACGAACAGCACCATAGCAGCCTAAACTGATTTTCCCTTATGTTACTCTCAGCCATTCCTGAAGTGACTTTAATCTAGTCCAGATTGCAGCAGCTTGGTAAGTGGGTTAAGTTGATGTTTAGTTGAGATTCCACAAGCCCATACTTGTTTTTCTTCTGTTTCTTCCCCTCCCCATCTTTTCAAAAAAGACAAAATTCAAGGTGTGGTTGGGTCAAAAATGCCTGCCTTTTCCTTTTTTTCCTTCAGTCCTTTCTTTTTTTTAAATTCCATTTATATCCCGCCCTTCTCCAAAGACTCAGGGCGGCTTACAAGCTTAGCAGTAGCCTTCATTGTCATCCCCACAATCCTTTGGTGCAATGTCCAGAACCCACTGAAAGTTGCTGTCCAGTTGTAAAAATTGATGTAAGAGAGGAGAAAAGTATTAATGCATATGGAGAGTAGGGTTGAACATAACAAAGACACATTAAAAACATGTCTGCTTTAATGAACAGATGCAAAAAAATAACATAAAAAAGATTCACTGAAGAAAAATGCAACTGCTTTAAAATAATGTCAGTCTCACCCTCCTTTTGAAAACTAGTCCTCTCCTGGAAAACTTTCAAAGCATAGCCAACCTTAACAAAGAGTATCATATTAATTATGCTGAAGTTATTAAAATGCACCTAATTGTATTACAATTGCATTTTAAATCTCATTTAATCATTTTTTTCCTGCTGCTTTTTGTTGTTGTTGTTGTTCTGGTTCTGTCTCTTTCTTTCTATCTGGCCGGTGGCATGTTACGTACTCAAAGGTCACATTCAGTCTTCTGCCTCAAGAAAGTTGTCAATTTTTGCCCTAAAGTAAGAATAGGAATTTGATGCTACAAATCCAAGTACAGTGGAAGGCTGCTTTCAAATTTATTTTAACACAAGGGCATTGCAAAGGGTCAACTCCCTCATTGGTAGGAGTAGCTAATAATGTGGCTGAACGCCAAACCTGGATTATTCTACTGCATGTGGGACAAAGATGTGAAAATAGCACTACACCCTTTACAAACACTTAAAATTAATGCAGAAGCTGAGCCAGAGCCTGCATTTCTCCTCATCATTCTTCTTCAAACTAGTAACCTGTCTGATTAGAGATTTCATGCACAGACAGAGCTGCAAATTAGGTTCTGTAGTGAAGAAAGGGGAGGGGGGAAACAAACAAAGAAACACAGCATTCTGTAGAAGTACCACACTGAAAGGATAAGAAAATATATTCACACCAGCCAGTGGATTGTGACAAAACACAACAGAAGATGTTCCACTAATAGGGATAGGAGTTTGATAGAATTTTTTTTTCCCTGGAGAATGCTCACTCATGTACTTTTCTCTATGATGAGACAAAATGAGACCCCGAGACTCAGTTTTGTGAAGTGGTTAAGGCATCTGGTTTGAAACCATGAGAACATGAATTCTAGTCCCACCTTAGGTGTGAAGCCAGCTAGGAAACCTTGGGCCAGTCATTATCTCACAGCCCTAAGAAGGAGGTAATGGCAAACTAGTTCTGAAAGCAATTAAACTGCAGGAAGTTGTCCAGGCAGTTGCCAAGAGTCAGAATTGACTCAAAGGCGCACGCACGCACGCGCGTGCGCGCACACACACACACACACACACACAAAAGATCCTATGAATTATGTACTCCAAACAAGTCCTCATGTGGTGAAATGTAGAATAGCAACCTTTGGGAGATTTTTTTGCAAGTCAATAAATAGCTTCATCTTTTATATACCCCAACTATACGCTGATTATCCCACTGATGGGGTACAAATAATAATCTGACAATCTTCACTTTCCCCTAGTCTTATATTAAAAAAATGTTTGGGTAAAACTGTCTATTTTCCCTTTATCAGAAAATTCCTATTTTTCAGTTTAGTCTGCATTCAGCTCAATCCCATTCAACCTCTACATCCAGATCAGAGCAAGAGGAATGCACTGTTTTAATTCATCGAGTTTGATGATTATTTTAGTTTGATGTTTATTTATAAAAAATCACCAAACATCAGAAACAGTTAACTGGCAAAAATGGGGCAAAGGGCACACAAGAGCAGGGAGAGACACAGGAAAAACATACAAGAGATAAAAGTACAGAGAACTTAATATCAACTATCTGTGTTAGCTATGTCCCCAAAGTGCTTTTTCCAAAAGGCAATTGGATTTTCTTCATTTTTCTTTTCTTTGAAAACATTTTGCTTCTCATCCAAGAAGCTTCTACATTTCTACAAATGTACACTCTGGGCAGCAAACAGCAGAATGTACACCCTGGGCAGTCAACATTATTATTATTATTTTAAAAAAGAAGAATTAAACCACAGTTAATACAACCATGTAACTGACAATCTGATTCCCAAGCCCACGAAAACAGTTATGTCTCCAGGGACCTATGAAAACACATTAGGGTTGGGCCACTCTGATCTCCTGGAGTGGATGGTGTTCTACAGAGCAGGTGCAAATTACAGCACAATAGAAGGTGCTGAATACACGGGAAATAATCAAACTAAATATTGGTTCAATTCAATCTCATTCAATTTCCTTTTTATATGGGCTTCAGCTACTTCTTTGGCTTGTCTTGTCTAGATCTACTCTTTAGGCTATGATGCAACTGTGCTGCTCAAACTCAAAGCAGAACCTGTGGCAGAAAGCAGAGGAAGCCATCAACTTATATAACAGTGATGTTACTGCTATGTACCAGAAATGCAGAACCCTTCTATGAATGGAAATATTGGATCAATGTTGCAATGATTCAGTTTGTAGGCTGCAGAATATAGCCTTCAATCCTTGATTTGAATTGAAGTTTGATGGACTTGCACTTTCCCAAGCACATGCAACATATGTCCAAGATTCCTGGGCTTCACAGTGATTTACCAGTACCATTACAAAGTGGAATGATCAAAAGGGGGGAAAAAGGTGGATGCCATTCATGAGTATCTTATGAACAACACTATTTAATTCTTTTCTGGAAGTAAAATACTTATTATTATTATTATTATTATTATTATTATTATTATTATTATTATTATTATTATTATTATTATTATTATTATTATTATTATTATTATATACCGCCCTTCTCCCGTAGGACCCAGGGCAGTTCACAAGGCGATTAAAACAGTATTACAATACAAAAATTAATAACAAATTAAAATAAATTAAATTATCTTTAATTGAAACCTAAAACCCTTAACTCTAATTAAAAAACCCAATTACAATAGGTTAAAAATTAAAAGTTCTCAGTCCTGGCCGGAAAGCTCAAAGAGCCAGGTCTTCAGGTCCCGGCGGAATGAACAAAAATCAGGGGCAGTCCTGAGCTCTACGGGTAACTGGTTCCAAAGGGCAGGCGCGCCCACAGAGAAGGCCCTCCCCCTGGGTGTTGCTCGCCGGCAATCCTTTGCCGGCGGCACCCTGAGAAGACCCTCCCTGTGGGAGCACACAGGACGAAGGGAACTTGATGCCGGCAGCAGGTGTTCCCTCAGATATCCCGGACCGAAGCCATTTAGGGCTTTATAGGTCATCACCAACATATGATCCATCTGCAGCATTTTATAAAAAGAAAAAAGGCAAATAAAAAAATAGCTCTAAACTCAATGTCTATGGAGCCACATTAAAATATAGGTTTGTCAGTAGATTATTGTTATTATAATAATTATATAGGTTACTACAATGTCTGCATACTGGCATTTGTTATTTTACACAGTAAGCCTAAGAATGCAAATGATGAAGTTGGAATATGGGAGTAAATATACAGCATAAACCCTCAATCTTAGCCCATAGATATTGTTAATAATTAAAACCGGATACATTGGAATGCATACTTAGTAAGAGCATTAGACATGAAATTAGTTATTTAATTGCAATTTTCCCTGCTCATAATATCTCTGTGGTACGGGGGGGGGGAGGATTTCCCTTTGCTCATTGTTCATTCATTCTTCATGAGCAATTCTAAATGCTTTAGAATTCCTGGCCTCAGTTTATCTGTTTGACTGCCTAAATGCCCATTGCTGAAGTCTGTGGGTGGAGCTGAAGCACAATTATTTCTATAGGCTGCAGATGCACGGTGTAGAATACATTTTAGTGGAGTCTTACCCAACCTGGGCTTCTTCTGAATTTTGGATTTCAAAACCCCTAAATCCCATACTGGTTATGGAAGTTGTAGTCTAGCATATTGGGAAGATGATTTAAAGAAGTCTGGTTCACTGAGCTTCCTTAGGTCAACTCAGAATTGTATCACATTAGTACAGTATAAGCTTTGCAGTTGATTAGGAAACATGTTCTTCTTAACCTAGATTAGGAATCCCATTGTTCTCTAGATATGAGTAAAAAGGAAATAGATAGTCTTCAGTTTACAACTGCTTATTTATTGATGGTTCAAAGTTACAATAGCCTCAGAAAAAGTGACTTACAACCCATCTTCAAAGGTAGAACCAAACACTGCCCCCCCATGGTCACATGATTGTGATTTAGGCGCTTGGTAACCATCTTGCATTTTCAATGGTTATAACATCTTGTAGTCACCTGATTGTGAATTGTGACCTTACCAGCCAGCTTCCCGACACCAAAGTCAATTGGGGAAGCTGGACTTGCTTAGTGGCCATGTGACTCACTTAACAACTATGTGACCTGAATAAAGTATCAATTGCATGAGCCAGCCAAAATTAACTGACCGCGGTAAAAGAGATTATAAAAGTTGAGTCTGGTCCCATGATAACTCACTTAATAATCACTTGGGAAGGACTCAGTAAGTGGACAAAAATGCCAAATCCAGTCTAAACATTTGGCTGATTGTGTGACAGACAATAATGCCTTTGAAACCAACAAATATACAAAGAAGATCCCCCCCCCCAAAAAAAAATTGAAATAGTCCAAAAAGCGTTGGAGAGAAGAATGTTCAATTTGGAATGGCATGGAATGCAGATTATCTTAGGTGACCTGAATAAAGTATCAATTGCATGAGCCAGCCAAAATTAACTGACCATTATTTTGAAATTGCATGATAGTGACAATTAATTTATTGTCAAAACTCTCCATTTTGTACACTACTTGGAATTGGTATATTAAAAAACTGTTGACATGACTGAAATGATCAATAAAGTGGATTTAAATAAGATTCAGCAAAACTTAATAAATAGTTTGTGATACTGTACATATTAATGTATAGCTTTAGTAACAAAGAGTGTAAGCATCAACAAAAAAGGAATATTTTGCAGTTAATGTTGGAGAGGAATATTTGCTAAAATATTTGTGAGAAGAGGCTTGCTTGATCTCAAAATATTAAATAAAATATTTCATTACATTTGTAGGGGAGAAGTAGATGTTCAGCAAAAATTGTTGGAATTATCTCAAGACGTTTATGAATATTATAAAAGTTATAGAATGTCTCTTTAACTAATTATTTAAATCAGAGTGAGTGAACATTATGCTATTGTTATTATTGACAACACAGACGAGTTTAGGGTATTGGTTAAGGCACTATGCTAGGAACTGCGAGAACAGGTTTTAGTTTGGCCTTAGGCATAAAGACAGCTGGGTGTCCTTGAGCTAGCCATTCTCTCACAGTCCTAGGAAGGAGGAAAAGATAAACCACCCCCCCCCCAAAAAAAAAACCTTGCCAAACAAACTTGTAGAGGCTAGTCCAGGCAGATGCCAGGAATAAAAACTAATAAATGATTTGAAGGTGTGGTACACCCACACGAACAAAATCAGTAACGTGATAAAGGAATTTTCCAAAATGCCTTTGACAAAATGAAGTTTGTGCAAATACTTTTGAGATTCTTCTGCCTTGTATATATGCATGTATTCATTTTCAAATAGAACGCAATTATTTTCAACAAAAAGGCAACTATTATTATTATTATTATTATTATTATTATTATTATTATTATTATTATTATTATTATTATTATTATTATTATTATTATTATTAATCTCCTGTATATTTCACCTTTCCCTGATTCCTGTTCTGTTTGATATATGGCCTGGAATTTCTTCACCTTTGTGCTGAATCTTGCATAATTTGTAAACTGTCTCAAGATTAAATTTTTATAGGCAAAGACTCAGCTATGTAGTCTTCAAAATTATAAATCCTATTATATATCCATGTATGTATGTGTGTGTGTTTATATACACATATATGCACATACATATATATATACATATTTTCACAGCCTGCATCTGAGAATAAACAGAAGTGGAGACCCGAGAGAGAGCTAAAACAGACTCTGCCATTTTAATCTGTATTGCCACACACTGTGCAATTAACTAATTGAGTCTTTGGTTTTATATGGAGTGAAAGGAACTGCAGGGAGACTTTTGTGGCTGACTTAATGAGGAGCAGTTAATCTTGCCTTTTAATGGCGCTTAATTTAGAGTACAAATGAGCACACAAAGGTACTTGCAAATAGTTTTGCATTGTCAGGGAGGGAAGCATCGAATCAAATCTCCCAGGCCACAATCCTCAACCCTGTACCATTCAGTGTTTTATAAATTACCTAAAAGATGAAATAGGTGCAGATGACACCAAGCTAGGCAGATTGGTTAATACATGCCAGAGAAAAATCATAATTCTAAGGAGCCTTGGTGGAGCAGTGGGCTAATGCCTCCTTAAGTAACACCAGCTGCCTACAATTAGTGCAGGTTCGCATCCCACCAGGCTCAAGGTTGACTCAGCCTTCCATCCTTCCGAGGTAGGTAAAATGAGGACCCAGATTGTTGGGGGCAATTAAGCTGACTTTGTAATAATGCCGCTTGGGGGGGTGTATGAAAGCCCTAATAAGCAGGCATATACATAGAATGAAGGCTACTGCTAAGCTTGTAAGCTTGCAAGCTTGTAAGCTTGTAAGCCGCCCTGAGTCTTCGGAGAAGGGTGGGATATAAATGGGATTAAAATAAAAATAAAATAAATAAATGAGTTCAGTTCAAAGATAAAATCTCGGTGAATTTGAAAAATTAAATGTAGGATAGGTACCAGGACTAGGAGCCAGAGTGTGTAAGACAAGGTCAGATTCCTAGTGAACAACCACTAGCAAGCAATCTAATATACTTGTTGAAAACTAGCTATGCAATCTGGGACTTTGCTAATATAATTATGTCCAGCTCATAGGAAGTAATTGTTTTATTGTACTCTATATACTGGTTGGACTATATAGCTTTGAAATATGGCTTTCCTGCCCCCCCCCGGGCATTGCCCTTTAAAAAGGCCATGAAAAAACTAAAATGCCACACAATAATAAATACAAGCTGAATCTAGAAATAAAGCAATGTGAGAAGTCATTAAAGAAACCTAGCATGCTTCGTTTGCAAAGGCTATAAATTAAGGACAGAAACGATTGCAATTTACAAAATATCTTACCTGTTGTCATGTACAAAAGTGCGTTGAAACTGAGAAAGGATAAGAATTAGATGATATTAAAAGAAGAAGGATTTGGACAATGAGCAGAATTTTTCTGATAGCAAAAACTGCAAAACCATGGAATTGCCTGCCTAGCCTCCTGGTAAATTACCCCACTAAAACTTTTCAAGGGGTCATCTACTTTGGAGGGTTTTGTGGATTCTTGCAGAAAACAGGAATTTGGACCAGGCGATCTATAATTTTGCCATATCATACATTATCTAATTCTATCAGAGGGGAACAATGACTTACTGTCACGGGCCAGGACTCAGACTCTGACTTTAAAGAAGAAGCTCCAGCAGAACCTGTGGGATGTCAGCCTCAAAAGACACTAAGTCCTGAATCACCTCATACATGTACCCACCTAGACAGCTGGAGCAGTCAGAAGAGGATGACATAAGACCTCCCAGCCCATCCACCCTGCAAGTAAAGTAGAAAGCAGAGCAGAGATGTTTTATGAGGCTTCTTGTCAAGCAAGGGAGTAAATCTCTCGATTAGTGACAGTCGGCTGCAGCCTGATTTATCAGGCAACCCTGAGCATATTCCTTTGTTGGAAACAACTGTTTGATTTTTGGCTGTTGCATATAACAATTTATGTGGATTGTGCTTGTGAAATTTGACCAGAATCTTGTAACCTTGGAATAATTTTGGACTATTCTTCTGTACATGCCTGTTAAAAAGCTAACCTTTCAGGTGAGCGTCTGTCAGAGACTCTGTTCTGGTTTGCATGCCTTGACTATTGTTATCTCTTTGACCCTGAGTAAACTGTGAAATATTATGGCAACTGTAGTGTGTGAATCAGTATTTCAAACCAGAAACCAGGACTTACTGTCTATTGCCTAGCTTTCTAGATATTGGAACTCTTCAAAATTTTCATTGATTAATTTTGAGCAGCCAGAACAGAGTCCATTATTCATCAGAGAAATTGTATCTTGAAATATAAATTTGGAAGGGGGAGGGAGTTTACCAGTGTGAGGTACGGTAAATGGTTCTAGATTGGCTTTCCATAGTAGTAAAAGCACTTGCAGTTATGATAATGCACCTGTCAATATATAGCAATTTACATGGTATGAAGAAAATAAATTATCCATTTAATGAATATATTTCACCATAGCTGTGATAAAACTGACTTTTATTCTCCACGATTGCCAAGGTTTATTATCTGGTTCTATTTTAAAAGGGCAGCAAATCTCTCTTTAGAGGATTCAGCAAAACTAGATTTTCTATGTACACTTTGTTTTTCTTCTGCTACAAAAATTAGCTCTCTTCTCTTCCCATCTTGATTTGTTAATCACTGTCTAATAATCTCTTATCATCCGAAAACACTCAAGAGGAAACTGCTTATAATGTCCAGGAGCAGCGTAAATTAGAAATGAGTTCTTTCTAAACTATCAATATTTAAAATATTAAAATAAATTTTGAAACTTCTGTAAGGTACTATTGGATCGATCTCAGGAAAATAGCAATCACAATAGCACTTAGACTTATATACCGCTTCACAGTGCTTTACAGCCTTCTCTAAGTGGTTTACAGAGTCAGCATATTGCTCTCAACAGTCTGGGTCCTCATTTTACCAACCTTGGAAGGATGGAAGGCTAAGTCAACCTTGAACCCCATCAGGATCAAACTCCTGACTGTGGGCAGAGTGTGCCTGCAATACTGCTTTCTAACCACTGTGCCACCAGGGCTTGAAAAAGGAAGGTGTACTATAACTCTTCCTGTTGTAGCTCTTTGTAGTTAAGGCAAGTTTTTAAGTCCAATCTTCTTCCATCATATTGAATGGAGATGATCAGACCTAATGCCAAAGAAATATCCAGTACAGTACTACTAGAAAGCACTAAGCATCTCATAACAAATTAACAATAGTAAATAAATAAATAAATAAATAAATAAATAAATAAATAAATAAATAAATAAATAAATAAATAAATAAATAAACAAACAAACCTTAAGCCAGTCAGGAACAAACTGCCAAACTGCAGGCAGCCAGCAGTCAGCAGGAGTAGTTTGCAATACTTCATTCTAACGACTACGCCCCTATGGCAGTCAGCAGGAGTAGGCTGCAATACTTCATTCTAACGGCTACGCTCCTACGGCTCTACAAGATACCATGTTACATATGCGTGAAGGTGCTGATTTGTTTTTAGGTGAAATATAATATGCTGGTCACAGACAACTGCATGAAACTGAGATTGTGTTAACATGATGACATGTTTCTTACAATATGATGAAGTCTCTCTCACATATCTGTGCATCCTGATATCTGATGCAGTATATATGTTGCATTGTGATGTCTTATGCAATACATATGTTGCAGGTTTTATATCATGACATCAATAAGCAAGAGGGTCTACAATACCAGGCTAGATCATCTCCAATACAGAAGGAAGATCTAGGGTGGAAGTAACTGCTGTTCTTGAAACGTGATATTGAAGAATTGAAAGCTTTTGAGTATTATCATATATGTGTCTGGAATTTAAAGAAACTTAATTTCATTAAATCAAAGCAAAACCCGGCCACAATTCACTCAAAAGAAAAGTTTTTCTACAATGAAGTATTTATTCTATAGTTGATCATAAACCAATACAAAGTGCAAACCACATAGAAGTATCTAATGAAGTGGGAATGGTTGCATATGGAGTTTTCTGATACAATTCAATAACACTTATACATCTATATAAAGTGGAAGCGGACAGAAAACTCAATGAGGACTGCAAAGGAACAAAAGACATGTGTGTGATGTATCAAATAACGCATCACAGAAATATAATGTTGGTGGTTGCACAGTGGTATCACTGCATATCATTTTTTTTACATAAACATTGTTTTCTGTGAGTGCTGCTGGATAAACCATCAAAGACACAGCCAAAGGATAATTAAAACCTAAAATGGAGTTATAGGGGATCCACAAGAGAAGAGGATCAAGAAACTAGAATAGGTGGGGAAATGTAGCACACCAAAATATTTGAACAGGGTTGTGTCTGAGGCTGCAAGATGTTGAGTTTGGTCAGGGGTCGGCAACCGGAAAAAGGAAAAGAGCCACTCAGAACTGGTTCCGTCACACAAACAAAAAAGTGGGAGCCGCAAAAAGTGTGTGCGCGTGCGTCCACTCACACGCATGCGCAAAAAACATTTTGCGCATGCGCAAAATAGGAGGCACCTGCGCGGCAACGGGTCTCCCCTTTGGAGAGGTGCGCGCCGTCCCGTCCGGAGACCTGCCACGTTCGTCAAACGGGGCCAGGCCGGCGCGCGCAGGGGGGAGGGGGCGATGGGGGCTTTTCTCCTAAGAACAGCAGCTTTTAAAAGTGGGAGGGTTGGAGCACCGTGGGCAGGTCCGGAGAGGTGGGGGACGAAGCCCCGCTTGCCTGGAGGGGGGGCAGAGAAGCGAGTTGCTGCAGCCCACCTTGGGCGGCTCCTGCCCTTTGTTCAGGCGCCAGCATCCCAAAGAAGCCCGGCCAGGAAGCCCGCCCCCCGCCCGCTTTTCCGGAGGGGGGCAGAAGGAGGGAGCACGTCCCTCCCTTCTTTGTCTGCTCCATGGCTGCCCTGCGGGAGGGGAACAACGCCTCGCGTGATCGACCGACGCCGCCAGGGAGACTGCCCGGCAGCTGGCCAGCATGCACATGCGTAGGACGCCTCCGCCGGGACCCGGCCGATGCAAGCAGGCCACGCGACGTCCATGCCCGGGGCCGGGGCCGCCCGGGCCGGAACACGCCTGGACGCAGCGTGAGATGGTGGCAACAGGCTGGACAGGCGACGACTTGACAATGCGGCGCTGGGGGCCCCGCCCCTTCTACCTACTAGCCTGGCTGGAGACGCGGCGGCGGCAGCAACTGTGGAGGAAGAAGAGGGGGCCGTGAACCAGTGGTGGGAGGGGGCTATACACGGGTGGGTGATGGGCGTGGGAAGGGGGGGTGACGGGCTACGTGGGGGTGGTCCCGAAGCACAAGGGAGCTTACCCGGCAGCCGGACGGCGTCGGGAGGCAGGGGTGGGGCAGGAGACATTGCCACGGTTTTCCTGGAAACTCAGCTCACGTTCCGGCTGCGTTTCTTCGTTACTCTTCCGGACGGGCTGAGAGCAGCGTTCTGGACGGGCAGCGCGGCTGCCCATTCCGAGAGGTGCGTGCGCACCTCTCCAAAGGTTTGGAGAGGTGCGCGCGCACCTCCGCCCATTCGGAGAGGTGTGCGCGCACCTCTCCAAACGGGCAGTGCCACTCTCCATTTGGAGAGGTGCGCGCGCACCACTGCCCGTTCGAAGAGGTGCACGCACACCAGGCAGCTGGGAGCCGCAGGAGACGGCTCAAAGAGCCACATGCGGCTCCGGAGCCACGGGTTGCCGACCCGTGAGTTAGGTGTAGTACTCTTAGTTTATATCATGACTTGTTTTCTAGTTTAGAACCAGGAGCATCTTTTTATTTTAAGTCTCAAATGATAGCTCTGAATTATACTGAAAACAATGAGTCAATGCAGAACTATTGGCTGGATTGTTATTTGCTTTAGGAAATAATAAAAAAGTAAATAGTCAGGGGTTAGGTTTACTGTATATTGGCATCTAGTGATGCTGGCCACTTGACCACGGAGATGTCCTCAGACAAGCTCTTCAGCTTTGAAATGGAGATGAGCACCGGCCCCTAGAGTTGGAAATGACTAGCACGCATTTGTGGGGGAACCTTTACCTTTTTATATTGGCTAAAAATATTGCCCTTCAGAAGGAAAGAGCACGAATTGATTCAATTTGAGCCATTTCAAGATTCAACTGAGAGAGAGGGAGAGGGAGAGGGAGAGGGAAGGAGGGAGGGAGGGAAGGAGACAGAGAGAGAGAGAGAGAGAGAGAGAGAGAGAGAGAGAGAGAGAGAGAGAGAGAGAGAGAGAGAGATTCATCTATAGACCATAATGTGAAGTGTCAAGATGCTTGAAGCTAGTAGCTTAATTTGAGAGGAGGAGAAGATAGGATGAAAATAAAAGGAACATCTTGTCCAGCCAGATTCCATACAAATGCCTTTAAAAGTTTTACCACAATATATATACATATACATATACATATACATATACATATACATATACATATACATATACATATACATATACATATACATATACATATACATATACATATACATATACATATACATATACATATACATATACATATACATATACATATACATATACATACACACACACACACACACACACACACACACACACACAAAGTTTCCCTCCTTACTCTTTCAAACAGAGATAGAAGCAAAGAGGAGGTACAAAAACTATCCATATGGTGTAGTAACAACAACTTGCACCTGAACATCGGCAAGACAAAAGAGATGGTGCTAGACTTCTGGAGAAAAAAGGAGGAACCTGACCCACTTTATATTGGGGAGGACTGTGTGGAGAGAGTTTCCTCCTTTAAATTTCTGGGAGTCTACCTCTGTGAAGATCTGACCTGGAAAGTTAATACAACCCAGGTGGCTAGAAAGGCCCAACAGAGGCTTCACTTTCTCAAGGTCTTGTGGAAGAACAGGCTAGAACAATGACTAATGACCCTCTTTTACCGGTCTACTATAGAGAGCATCCTCTTGTACGGTATTGTGGTTTGGTATGCTGGTCTGACAGCCGCGGATAGGAAAGTATTACAGAGGGTGGTGAGTACAGCACAAGACATTGTGGGCTGTCCCCTGACACCACTGGATGACATCGCCAGGGCTCATTGCCTTGGAAGAGTGAGGAAAATTCTCAGGGATAACTCACACCCTGGACGGTATCTCTTTACTCTCCTACCATCAGGTAGGAGATATAGAAGTATAGCCAGCTGTACCAACAGGCTGAAAAACAGCTTTTATCCGTGGGCTGTTAGGCTTTTGAATGAGAAATAACTTTTGTGAATTTTATGCAGAATTGACTTGGGAGGCCGGTGTGTGGTGTATTTGGTTCACATGGTGTAGTAAGATGGAGGGTTTGTTGTCAGTGGCGTAGCGTGGGGGGTGCAGGGGGGGCCGGCCGCACCGGGCGCAACATCTGGGGGGGTGCGACCGGCGGGCTAGGGCAAGGCTGCTCGCGAGCGAGGGGTATCTGTGCCTGCGCCGACACAGAAACGCTTCTCTCTCCGGGTGGGGGAAGGCTCGGCGGCTCCCTGGGTCTATATACGCCTCTGTATGCGCATGCCGCCGCGCGCTCCCGCGAACGAGAAAGAAAGAACGGCAGCGGCGGCGTCTGCGAGCCTCGCCAGCGGCAGCATTCCTCGGTGTGGGCGTGCCTGCATCTTTGGGTGTGAGGCTTTCGGAGAGGCTGCCTTTGGCTCCTGGTACTTGCAGCCGGTGTAAAAGAACAAGTCTGTGAAAGCGGGCGAGAATTTCAGGGGGGTGGGGGGGGATGGGAGATCGCGGGAGGCTCGATTCTTCTTACGCCAGGGGGGTGCCAGGCGTGCGGTGCGAGAGCGAGGGGGCGCAAATTACTTGCCTTGCCCCGGGTGCTGACAACCCACGCTACGCCACTGTTTGTTGTCACTGTGTGTTGGGGGGTGGGAGCACAAAGGGAGGCTCAGCTAATCTCAATGTACACATAGTTGTACTTTGACAATAAAGGTTCATTTCATCTAGAAAGTTGTGCAGTACTAGTACAGAAATATTTCAACATAAACACTTTTAAAATGTGTTCTTAAAAACCTGTGGGTTTTTTTCTACTGCCTTTTCTCAGGTGTTAATTTCTGAAAAATAACCAATAGTTTCCCCTTGTAGGGAAGTGTAGACTTTTACCTCTGACCACTAGATTTTTTAAAGATGCCAGGAGGGTTGGCAGTGCTGATTGGCAAAAAATAGCCAGTCCTAGGACCCACCCACCATTAGCTAGCAGATTGCCAGGCTGGGTAAGGCTCATTGTTGAAGCTTCTAGGCAGGATGCCAGGATTACAGCTTGCTGGTATAACTAATCTTATTAGTTAGCAGAGGCAGCCAAAGCAGGCTAGCACACTGCAATGCAATGCTATAAAGATAAGCAGGCCACAGAGAGAACAGCTGGCACAGATAAAGTAGCTTTCACAGCCTTACCATATATTTATTCTTGAACCAGTTGATATTTCATGAATGCTTGTGTTAGTCTGTCTGTAGAGAGATGTAAACATATTCCAAATATACAGAATTTAAAAGACGTTAGCTCCAAAAATGTATACTGGATTCTTCAGTCCTGAGCTCCTATTCAAAATGCTAACAGTGGGTTGAAATCCCAGTTGGGCTGCTGGACCAATATCAAAATGTCCCATTCCCTCATCACAAGAGATGCCAAAGTTAAAACTTGTTCACATTAAAGAAGCTGAGAATTAACGTGAATGCAGCCAAGGCAGTGTTAACTTTGCTCTGATAAGCTGAAAATAGAGTGCGGCATTAAACTGATTGATTAGCTGCTCATCTCAACATCAGAGAGCCCATCACACCCATCAACCCCACCTCAGTGTTCTCCATATGAAGAAAATGAAGTTGCAACATTGTCTATTGTCTGTAATAGCCCCAGGAGAGAACCCACTCCATTGGCATCAGATCTCTAATTCACGATAGAATGGGATGATTAAGTAGAAACCTGACGTGGATGCTTTCAAATCAAACAATTTCATCAACAGGACCAAGGGATTCTGGTTCAAAAAGAAAATTATGTATTTGTGAATTTAAACTATATGCTGACAACATGAGCTATTGCTTCTCCTTGGGATGCTAATTGCCTATAACAATTCTGTTTATCAAATCTGAGTGGGGATAGAGGGTGAGAGAAAGATGAATTTCTTTCCATTCCAAATCAAATCCTGTTGCAAATTGCAACTTTTTCAGGAGAATAATTTGTTGAGTGATAAAAATCTGACCATTTTTTCCACTCTCTTGGTAGCTGATCTAGCTGATCTTGGTAGCTTCTCTGGGATTACTTTTAATGAAAAGTCAGCTAAAATGTAATACATAACATTATAACTAATAATCTCTTTCATCTCTCTCATTGGTTGGGAGCCAACAACCCACCAAGCAAATAATTAGAAGTGACAACAGCACAATGAGATGAAGTTTACTTGCCTCGAGGCAGTTTCCCATCTCTGTCACATTTGTGTTTGTTTCATGCTCAGTTGTTTACTAAATTCCCTCAAATTGGCCAAAATTGGTATTGAATTTGTGTGGTTAGATTGAATTAGGGATTTGGGAGATTACAGCCAGCACGCTTAATCAAGCATTGTTAAAAGACTGTGTAGGTTGCCAATAGGTTTTCTGACTGTTGATGTTATGCTGAGTATCTCTCTTTGGGATGACAAATCTTGTGGGATGTTTCTTTTTTTCTTTGGGGGCTGCTAATACAAGATGGAGACATCCCATCTCTTTTTCAAAGACAGTAACATAATAACTCTTTAGGATAAAAGGTTTTATTTAGGAAAAAAAATACGAATATTTATTATATTATAGTTTCAGGTGGCGTTCTTTTGCATAGACCATTTAGGTCATGGGTATTCAGATCACTAGCTGATTCCCCAAACTATCCTGTAGAAATTCAGCTTGCAGTAGCCATGATGACCTGGCAGATGGGACATTATGATTAAGGGTTTCACCCATTCCATGTGGATTGAGGAGAAGGTCTTTTTTGCTCAAAGTCAAATGGAAGACATATTTGAGGAGGTGGTCTCCATGATTTTAGTGACTATTTGGGGCAGGGTACCTTTATGAATACATGAACACTTTCATTTGAACTGGAATATTCTACTGCCTGAAATCTAGCATTACATTCCAGATCAAGAATAGCCTAAGGAGCCAAAAACGATAACCCACATTTCTTAAAAAAAATGTGTTGAATGAAATGCAGTTGAAAGATTGGATTGAGGCCACCTTTATTTTGACTGAGGATTCTGCACAGAACAAACAACTGGATCCCAAAAAAGCCTTCTAACTTGACTATACTACATATTCCATGATTTCTCCCAGGATTCACTAGACAGGACTCTTTACTCAGTTCTAAAACTACAAAGCCTGCAATGCAGTGCAACGCATTGTTAGTGAAAAATGGTTGATTCTAAATTAAGGTTCTAACTTTGACTTATTGGATCAATTCAAGCAGAGGTTTTTAAAAGAGCAGCTTGTAGAGGAGTTCTTGCATACTCAGTGGTAACCTTACCAGGATTTTTCCTATGAGAAGATCTCAAAATGTCAGTAAACATCATTGAAAAATGGAATTTTGGATCAGCTGGTTGGAAGTGACAGATTGTGCTAAGATTTTTGTATAATGTTCCTTTTCGTGTTTAATTAGCTATCCCTGATTAACTGTATCCCACACTAGTATGTAATTAACTATGACTTCTTTCCATCACAAATACTTGATCTAAGTATACATCCCCGTGATCAGCACTTTTTAAAGTTTTAAATATGAAGCAATGTTTTCAATATCAGCTCTTTGTTTTTCTTGCAAAAAAAAGAGAAGCTTGATTATTTTTTGTGAGATGCTTAGTGCTTTCCAGCAGTACTGGACTGGACATTTCTTTGGCATTAGGTCTGATCATTCTCATTCAATATAATGGAAGAAGATTGGACTTAAAAACTTGCCTGAACTACAAAGAGGGACCACAGGAAGAGCTATAGTACATCACCTTCTTTTTTCAAGGCCTGGTGGCGCAGTGGTTAGAATGCAGTTTTGTAGGCAAACTCTGCCCGCAGTCGGAGTTTGATCCTGGCTGATGACTCAGTCTTCCATCCTTCTGAGGTCAGTAAAATGAGGACCCAGGTTGTTGGGGGCAATATGCTGACTCTGTAAAAAGCTTAGAGAGAGCTGTAAAGCACTATGGGGTGGTATACAAGTCTAAGTGCTCTTGCTAGTGTTACTCAAAACTCACAGCAATTTGACCTGCTGCTTCCCTGCCAAACTGTTTACCCCCCTCCCCACCCAAATGGGTTGGTCTATTAAAATGACATGTTGTCTTCTGAGACTAGTATGAAATCCCCCTCCCCAAATCTCCAAGTCCAAATCAGTAAAAGGTCATTGCACATTACAGAGGGAATGCAACTGCAGCCTTTTCCTCCACATTAACTTGATGAAGCTAAAGAAATCACAAAGGAAAAAAAAAACCTCCTTTCCCATTACTTGATTTTAGTTGTTGTGTTTTATATAAAGTTTTGGCCATCTGGGAAAACATTTTTCTCCACTTCTTTATGCAGGTGGCTTTCTGATAGTCCAATCTTCTTAGTTTCAAGGAAATTTCAAATCTTATTTTATTATTGAGACTCTGACAATGTTATGATCTAGAATGGCAGCTGATGTTTCATAAAGAACTTCTTACAGTTTCATGTTTTTTTTTGGGGGGGACATCATATAAGGTAAGGAATGAAAGCCAAACATAAAGCATCCTTTTGTTTCTAATCTTGAGCTGTTTACAGATCTCAGCTATGCCCCCTCCTTCTCACTTTCTTCTCACTAAAATTCACATAGAATTATGAAGATTTGGATGGCCAACTGAAGACACAATGAAATACCTATTCTTTTAAGGCCATTTAAACTGAGGACTATCATTTCATTGTATAGCAGTTAAAGCCATAACTGGCAGAAATCTTTGATATATTCCAAGTCCAGAACCTTTCAATTCCATTTAATATATCATCATCATCATCATGTTAGTCATTGTCTATCCACTGCAGGATGAAGGCCTCTTCTGCATGTTTCCAATCAATACGGCCCTGAGCTTTCTTTTGCCAATTTGGCCCACAAAGCTTGTTACTGAACCATCTTGTTTTAGGTCTCTTTCATGGGAGAGGGTAATTGTGCAATAAGCCAATTGGAATCTTGTAGTTTGCTACTGTTCCTAAGAATAGTTTATTTGCCCAGAAGAGGATTTGTCCCATTTTCCAATAGCAAAAACTAGTTTGTGACTGAATCAGTTTTATCAATTTTCAATAGCAGCTGAGTCCTGAGTCTGGGGGCTTGTTCTCAAAAAAACCCACCAAAAAACAATAAAGTCACATTAGTGTTGGTGCAAGGAGATAATCTAGATGAGCTTACAGTTAAAGACAACTGACACCTCAGATAGCATGAAGACAGCCTCATAAGCTCATGTTCTTTAAGAATGGTTAACAAGATATTCTCCTGGCATGTTAAGAGCAACATGACAGTGAGCTTGTTGTCCTTACTATCTTAGTGTTCCTAGGTTAGCTTCTTTCTTCCTTATGAAGAGAGAGGATGTTAATCTTGTACAGTCCGAGATATTCCTCAACCCTTCTGTCCCTCATTGTCACTTTTGGCATCGGGTGCAGCTTTTTAGCCACCTACATATCCAATCAACCTTGCAGCTATTTAGGATCACAGTTTTTCTTTGCCTAACGAGTAGCCTTCAGTTTGCTAGTGGGATAAAGGATGGCAATTCCTGTGACTTTCCCAATTATATCCACACCCTCCACCTCTTTAGTAAGTATGTGTACAAACAAAATGTAAATGTAAATAGATTGCAATAACATGTGCTACCTAAATAAATCACTTCTCCCTGAAATAATGAAATCCAACTTTAGAAAGAAGGAAGGTGAAGGTGAAGGCGAAGGCGAAGGCGAAGGCGATGGTGAAGAAGAAGAAGAAGAAGAAGAAGAAGAAGAAGAAGAAGAAGAAGAAGAAGAAGAAGAAGAAGAAGAAGAAGAAGAAGAAGAAGAAGAAGAAGAAGAAGAAGAAGAAGAAGAAGAAGAAGAAGAAGAAGAAGAAGAAGAAGATACTCATTGTATGCTTCATGTGCCATGCTTGGAGCCTTAGTAAGAGATCACATTTGATTTTACCCTAGGAGAATAAAAATATAGCCAGGGAGAATTCATTAAACTCAATAAATGTAATTATTGCTTTGAATACTATGTGTCAGTTCCATTCATTTTCCTAGCGAAAACCTTCAAGTTGCATATATATTCATTACTTCTCAACTTTTTTAAATAGCATTCTTTAAGGCATGATGGCAACTTTCAGTCTTGGCCTAGAAACAATCTTCTGTGTTTCTGACTGGTATTGCTTGAGCTGTCACCCTTCCCCAAAGTAGATAGCAATTTTTCATATTTTAAAATGTTTTAATAAGGTTATTAAAGTAGGAGTTAGGCTGCTTTAGGGGGATGCTGGAAAACAGTGGTTCACTTTTTTCCTAATCCCCAGAGTCCAATGGATCTATATCTGTATTGTTAAAATGAAGTAAAATATAAAATGACATCCTGCTGTACAGCACAGTGTTCCAATATCTCAGGGGATGCCACAAGGAAGAGGGAGTCAAGCTATTCTCCAAAGTGCTTGAAGGCAGGACAAGAAGTGACAGATGGAAACTAGTCAAGGGGCATTTGAATTATTTCTGGACTATGCACCCCATGCTGCTTTCTACAATTTGTGCACATGCCCATGCTGCTGGTGTAATATATCTTGTGACCAACTTTGATAGTGGAATGTTACATAAGCACCTTAATGGCCTGGCCTTATCACTTTCTACAACTGAGGTCATGAGAATGTTAACTTAGAGGAGCTTTTGTTAGCTACTGTGTGCTGCTCCAATCACCTCTAGCTATAAACAATTGGCTGGGAAAAAAATTAAACTATCAGCATTCTGATGCCAATTTATGCTACCTATTTTCACCTGATGATTGTGATACTATACTAAAGACAATGAGTTAAAGAATATTCCCCCATTCAAGCAGTATAAAGAACAGTTTCCCAAGTAAAATCATAAGAGCAATCTTATGTTGGATCACATCGATCACTGATATTGCTTAATGATTCCAGATGATTCCATAAATCCAACAGAATATGGAATCAGCAATTCTTTCCTTCTTCCTCCATCATTTCCAGGGAGATAATACATAGACTTTATGCCTGGTGTTATTGCTATTGTTTGCCTAATCCATATTTTAAAGCTACCAAGGTTGAAATTAATTACTACATCCAGTTCAGAGGAGATAAAATGTTTCTGGAGTTTGGTTAAGCTTAACTGTTCAGATTTGAGAGATGGTTCTGCTGCAGTGAAAAACCAGAGATGGGCGCCTTCGGATGATTTAATCCAGGATTACAGCATTGTAAATGATGAGTGATGACTTGTGCAAGGCCACCCAAATTGAATTATAAATCCCAAAGCTGGACAATTCCAACATTTTTCCAAGTCTCTCTTCTCACACTCTAGAAACATTTTTGCAAACTTGTTCTTCTCCAACTCTAAATTGATGTACGAAAAATGTATCGGCTAGGAACGTTGCCAGAAATAATAAAGGTACTCACAAAAATAATGATAATAAAATCATACAGTTTACCCAAGTGTTATGAGCATATGTAGCAGCAAAACTATTTCCTGCGTGGATGGTCATGAAGTATAGCTGTTTTGCTCCCTCTGATTGTTCCCACGGGATCTCGTCAGAGATGTTTCATTATTTCAATGTTTGACAGTGTTTGGACCATCTAATTATCTCTATTTTGTTCTTTAGGTGTTAAGTGCCAGCAACAAAATAATTATTTAGGCATGATACAGAAGGCAGTCTGGATGCAGCAAAAAGAGATGTCTATGCTCTCATGGATGTTGTCACCTCAAATTATGACATATATAAACTCAGGGTACACCACATGTTTCAACAACATGGTCTCCCATCTCTCAACCCAGAGTTTTCACTTGAGGAACAAATGATCGGGTTCAAACTATCCTACTTCACATACATTTGATAAGAGGACATCTTGATACAAATATATATCCATAATTCTGTTGTCTATTCTGGCACAGAGAAAAATCTAAAAAAGAGAATACTTGTAGCTCAAGGTTGACATGAGGGGTCCTTGGCATTCTTTGAGCTTACTTGTTTTCTTGCAGACATTTTATTACCCAAAGCAGGGTACCTTTTTGGGTACTTAGTGTGGGTAATGAAACCTCTGCAAGAAAACATGCAAGTTCAGAGAGCGCCAAGGACCCCTCAGAGAAAAAAACTTTTCAGAAATGTTCTCTATGGTGCTTTCTGAAGATCTGTTTGTCCTACAACCCTTTCTCCTACAATAATCCCCATGCCATCTTCAATACTGTTCTAGAGATGCACCATTCTCCTTTATCAGAGATATACCAGTTTTTTGGAGCAGATTTGAAATGTGCCTAGGTCAGTAATAGATGTGCTGAAGTGCTGTTTTGTGAAGAATCCCTTCAAATGCTTTCCATGATTCTTCCTAGACAACCATAATCACACCTCTATGTAACGTAGAGTTAAATACAGTATAGCCAGTTTTGATACTCTAAAACAGACATGTCAAACTCATGATGCCACATAACATCGCATAATGTATCGGGACGGTTTTGCCATTGCTGGCAATGTGTGGGCGTGGCTTCTGTGTGATACATCTGGCCTGCGAGCCAGCAGTTTGATACCCCTGTTCTAAAAGATCCCTTTCAACTCTGTGTTTCTATGATAAACCAAACATAATAGAAACACATACAATGGTTAAACAGAAAGTTTTAAATAGAAAGCAATCACACAGCAGATTGTTCATGGACATTTTTGTTTTTGTTATAACTTAAAGCAGTAGCTGTCATGCCTCATGGCTGGATCATTATCACATATTGGAAATCATTTTCATCTATGTCACACTCTTGCCAGAAAAGGAATGGTATGGGCATTAATGTTTCATATTCTTTTTGAAAAATTTAGTGAAACTGTTTCATGTCTCCAGACAAATGTTCTTGACAACTCATTGAAAAAGCACAACATTTTTTTGAATCTACCAATGAAAAATCCAATCAGAAGACAAGAAAAGTTCTGAAAGAAAATAGATGAATGGTAGTATCATTTCTTTGTAGAGTCCAATACTGTCCTAGCATGCAAATGAATCACCCTATGATAGTCCTGAAGATCCTGATTGAGCACTCTAGTCAGTGAAGTTTTTGCAGTCTCAGAGTGGGCTAGCACAACATCACACTGCATGCAGTATAACTTGTTTATTTATTTATTTATTTATTTATTTATTTATTTATTTATTTATTTATTTATTTATTTATTTATTATTTAAACTTATATACTGCCCTTCTCCCGTAGGACCCAGGGCGGTTCACAAGGCAATTAAGACAATATAACAATACAAAAGTTAATAACAAATTAAAATAAATTAAATTATCCTTGATTGAATCTAAAACCCTTAACTCTAATTAAAAAACCCAATTACAATAAGTTAAAAATTAAAAGTTCTCAGTCCTGGCCGGAAAGCTCAAAGAGCCAGGTCTTCAGGTCCCGGCGGAACGAACGAAAATATGGGGCAGTCTTGAGCTCTACGGGTAACTGGTTCCAAAGGGCAGGCACGCCCACAGAGAACGCCCTCCCCCTGGGTGTCGCTCTCTGGCAATCCTTTGCTGACGGCACCCTGAGAAGGCCCTCCATGTGGGAGCGCACAGGACGAAGGGAACTTGATGCCGGCAGCAGGTGTTCCCTCAGATATCCCGGACCCAAGCCATTTAGGGCTTTATAGGTCATCACCAGCACCTTGAATCTCACCCGGAGAGCAACCGGAAGCTAATGCAGCTCGCGGAGCAGAGGTGTTACGTGGGAGTATCGGGGAGCCCCCATCACAACCCGCGCGGCTGCATTCTGCACCAGTTGAAGCCTCTGAGTGGTCCTCAAGGGCAGCCCCATGTAGAGAGCGTTACAGTAGTCTAACCGGGAGGTCACGAGCGCATGAGTGACTGTGCGCAAGGCATCTCGGTCCAGATAGGGCCGCAACTGGCGTACCAGGTGAACCTGGGCAAAAGCCCCCCTGGTCACGGCTCCTATATGATCTTCAAAACTGAGCCACGAATCCAGGAGGACACCCAAGTTGCGAGCCCTATCGACGGGGGGTAACACCTCACCCCCCATCATTAAAGGTGGAATAGAATGATCCACTCGAGATGCCTGTACGCACAGCCACTCAGTCTTGGCAGGATTGAGTCGGAGCCTTTTCCTCCCCATCCAAACCCGAACTGCCTCCAGGCAATGGGACATCACGGTGAGGGCATCACTGAGTTGGTTTGGGGTGGAAAGAAAAAGTTGGGTATCATCAGCGTACTGATGATACCCCACCCCAACACCATGAATGATCTCACCCAGCGGCTTCATATAGATATTGAACAGGAGGGGAGAGAGGACCGACCCCTGAGGAACTCCACAAATGAGAGACCTCGGAGTGGACCTCTGCCCTCCTGTCAACACCGACTGTGAACGGCCCAAGAGGTAGGAGGAGAACGACCGTAAAACTGTGCCCCCCACTCCCAACCCCCTGAGACGTCGCAGTAGGATACCATGGTCGGTGGTATCAAAAGCCACTGAGAGATCTAATAGGACTAGGACAGAGGAACAACCCCTGTCCCAAGCCCGCCAGAGATCATTCATCAGCGTGACCAATGCCGTCTCCGTGCTGTACCCGGGCCTGAAACCCGATTGGTACGGGTCAAGATAATCAGTTTCCTCCAAGAACAGAGGAAGCTGATGCACCACCACATAGTGGATCCAGGGCAGGCTTCTTGAGAAGGGGTCTCACCACCACTTCCTTCAAGGCAGCGGGAAAGACACCCTCACTCAAAGAAGCAGATATCACTGCCTGGAACCAGCCTCGTGTCTCCTCCTGAGCTGAATAAACCAGCCAGGAAGGGCACGGGTCCAATAAACAGGTGGTAGAGCTCAGCCTCCCCATAATCCTGTCCACCTCCTCGGGAGTCACAGGATCAAACTCAGTCCAGATAATACTCTCAAGACTGCTCAATTCCTCCCCGTCAGACTCTGCCCAGTCAGAGTCCAAACCAGTCCGAATCTGAGCGATTTTGTCCACCAGATGCTGGCTAAACTCCTCGGCCTGCCCCTGCAAGGGCTCCTCCCTCACCTCCTGGGAGAGGAGGGAATGAGTTACCCTAAACAGGGCGGCCGGGCGATTATCTGCGGATGCGATGAGGGCAGTGAAGTAATTAGACTTCGCCATCCTCATCGCCATGAGATAAGACCTAGAGAAAGATCTTATTCGCAATCGGTCAGATTCAGACCGGCTGGATCTCCAACAGCTCTCCAGACTCCGTCTCTGACGCTTCATCTCCCGTAGCTCCACAGAAAACCATGGAGCCCATCGGGATCTGTGCTGGATCAGGGGTCGCAAGGGTACAACCCGGTCAAGTGCCTCGGTGGCGGCCCTCTCCCAAGCCTCCACCAAGGCATCAGCCGGGCTGTGAATGAGGGAGATAGGTATAGACCCAAGCACCATCTGGAACCGTTCAGGATCCATTAGGCGCCTGGGGTGGAACTACCTGGTCAGTTCCACAGCCCAGCGGTGAGGGGTAGCGTATCGGAAGACCAGCCGTAGGAGGTGATGATCGGACCATGACAGGGTGACAATATTTGGTGAGCCCCCTCCCAGATCATCAAACCACTGCCCAGATAGGAAAACCAGGTCGAGAGTGTGGCCCCCTCCATGGGTCAGGCCCTGAATTATCTGGGTCAGGTCCATGGCCATCATGGAGGCCATGAACTCCCGTGCTAACTCTGACGACCCGCCCAGGGATGGAAGGTTGAAATCACCCAGAACCATAAGTCTGGGAAATTCAACCACCAGCCCTGAGAGGGTGTCGAGAAGCCTGGGCAGGGTTGTTGCAACACAGCTGGGCATCAGGTATGTCAGCAACAAACCCAACCGAACCCTAGAGCCAAACCTCAGGAGGAGCGACTCACTCCCGCCAATCTGTACGACAGTGGTCTCCTGCGGATATAAGGTCTCTCGTATAACCACTGCCACCCCCCCGCCCCTACCCTGAGCCCGTGGCTGGTGCAGCACACAGAAACCTGGGGGGCAGAGCTCAGTCAGAGGGACACCCCCCTCTGAGCCCAACCAGGTTTCCGTAATGCATGCCAGATCCACGCGTTCCTCCTCGATCAAGTCTCGGATGAGGGGAGCTTTGTTCACTACGGATCTGGCATTAAAATACACCAGCCTAAGCTCAGGGGCCCGATCTTCCTCACCCCCAGGTAAACGGGTAACAACCGGAGGGTCGGAGCACGCCACCGCTTGAAGACAGCGGGGGCGTGATCCCGGATGTTGATATGGCCCTCCGTACAACCACCTGCTACCATTCCCAATCATCGTGGGGATTTGAAACCCCACCCCAGAACTAAAGGAACCAGCAATCCCTAACCCCAGGCTCGTCTCGCTGGGAACCAACTCTGGCCTGGACTGACAGCCAGTTGATAAAATACCCTTATCCCTCCCACCCCTATCATTCACCCCCCTCCCTAACCCCCTAAAACAACCGGCTAAAAATATAGTAGGGGCTTATTAATCCGCTTCAACCAGCAGCCCCTATCTATGCCCAACCACCTCTCAGGGTCCCAACAATTGGGCCCGTCCTCAAGGGAGATAGAGCACAAGGCGGCAGGTTGTGCCCAGGCGGCAGGAACTCTCCTGAGGGCATATAAGTCCGCAATAGAGTAGTGTAAGCGGGCCATATGAATGAATACTGTTCTTGATAGGCACTCGTGGAATTGGATACACCCCAATCTGTCAGTCAATAAATCAAAATCCATTGGCATTCCAAACCCAAAAACATACTTCCTCCTAAATCATAAAGATCAAACCAGAAAGGCAAAGCTATTCTCTTTCAATCATTTAAATAAATGTATGCTCTCATACCAAAATGTGATGTAAGCAGATGTATCTGCAAAGCAAATACTCTTTAATAACTGAATAAAGGCACTCAAGGAGTTAAATAACAATAGGTTTAAAGAAGATATTATTTCCACATTCCAAATGTTCTTTTCTAGAAATACTTTTGTCTCAGGTATGTCTTGACAACTCTCTCCTAATCACCTGTGGCAGGAATGGTTTGACTTTTCTTAACTATAGGCCATACTCAATAGTAACAGGGAGAAAGCATGGATAAAGATAATTCAACTAGTGAAATTAAACTTTAACAATGCTGAGGGCAGAGTCAAGATTGTACTCTTTGTTACTAGGCATTTTGCTTTTTAAAACTGTGCTATGCCTGTTTGAGATCTAAAAATTCAGACTGACTAAATTCAAAAGTGCAAATAGAGAAGGCCTATAATGCTGCAAAACCTGTAAGCTGAGAGTTAGAAGCCATAAGTTATACTTGGTGACCTATGCTACTTTTCTTTCTGTGTACCATTCAGAGAAAATATATTGTTAATTCTAAAAAAAGACATACCATAAAGTTCCTAAATAGCATGGATAAACCAATATTGGCTTTATTACATGTTACAACATTTCTGAAGTCTTCCCTGGTGTTAGGCAATCTCTTATAATTTCAGTTCCATTCACCAAGTCATTTAGTTTTTCATTATTTTATTACTTACATTAGTTATGAGCTTCATTCAAACTGAAAATGTATTGGTTTACTAAATGACACTGTCTCCACCAGAATTATTTTTACAGTAATTTTAGGGGAATCAACAAGCTCACTATAATTCCAGAATCAAACCACCCTAAATAAATAGTGGAGACTGTTCTAAAAGTGTTGAAATAGGAACAGTTTGCAAGAAAAAAGACTCATCCAATATTATTCCCATTTTATTCAACAGAGATTTGTTTTCCTGCAATTCAAGAGGTTGCATTGGACTGTTTTTGCTTTCTTTCACAGATCTTCTCACTTCTTCCTGATTTCTATGCACATTAGCAACGAATCTGGGAATTAGGGAAGAAGTGTAATTATTCTAGGCACACTGTGATGGAGGACAAGTTTGCTTAAACAGGATCCAGGATAACCTTCCAATTTCTGAATTTCTAGATCCAAATTTTAGCTTTATCTTTAAATTATAACAATTGTCCCAAATATAGCAATCGATGAGACATTATGCTTTGTTTTGAATCAAATATCATTCCCCTGCTCTTTTATCTTAGTCCATTTTTTTAACACATAAGATGAGCAATTTTCTCAAATCCCAAATACCTCTGTTCTTTGGAAACTTTTATTGTATCAGTCATTGCACAGTTTCCTCTGGGGTTTCCACTCTAGTCATGCACAAGGGTTATGAAGGCTACAGTTTGTCACTCTTGATATATTGGAATAATCCATCATTACATGTGTTGTGTAGTGAGTTCTTTGGAGGCAGGAAGCAAGATGAGAGGTTTCAAACAGGAACATTTCTTTATTGAGGCACATAGGAACAGAACTGAATCAGAGGCTTCTGCGCAGCTACTTATATGGTTGGCCACTAGGCGGCGGCCAATAGGTTTAAAGGAACCTATTCTGGATCAAGCTGTTGTATAATGATTTTTCCCCTTGCTAAGACCCCTGTGCTGGTCTGTATAGGTGGATTCTATTATTGATAACAGCTCTTGCCAGATAGCAGAACTCATGATAGCAGAACTATCTGGACCGAGATGCCCTACGCACAGTCACCCATGCGCTCATGACCTCCTGGCTAGACTACTGCAATGCTCTCTACATGGGGCTGCCCTTGAGGACCACTCGGAGGCTTCAACTGGTGCAAAATGCAGCCACGTGAGTTGTTATGGGAGTTTCCCGATACTCCCATGTAACACCTCTTCTCCGTGAGCTGCATTGGCTTCCGGTTGCCCTCCGGGTGAGATTCAAGGTGCTGGTATTGACCTATAAAGCCCTAAATGGCTTGGGTCCGGATTATCTAAGGGAACACCTGCTGCTGGCATCAACTTCCCATCGTCCTGTGCGCTCCCACAGGGAGGGCCTTCTCAGGGTACCGCCGGTTAAGGAATGCCGGCGGGTTATTCCCAGGGGAAGGGCGTTCTCTGTGGGTGCACCGGCCCTATGGAACCAACTTCCCACGGAATTCAGGATTGCCCCCAACCTTTGCTCATTTCGCCGGGACTTGAAAACCTGGTTCTTCGAGCTGTTTGGCCCAGACTGAGGGGTTTTAATTTAATTTAATTTAATTGGGTTTTAGTTTAACTTCAGGGACTATTTAATTAATTAACTATTTAATTAATAGTTTTAATTGATTTTAATTCTGTATACCCTGTAAACCGCCCTGAGTCCTACGGGAATAGGGCAGTATATAAATTTAAATAATAAATAAATAAATAAATGAAAAGTATCTTTTATCATCCAGAAATACCTTTATTTGCATGCAGAGTAGATTACAGCAGATGAGGTGAATTAGATGATAATGCACAATATTTCCAAGGTCAAAAGACAGTATCAACTCACAGTGTCTGCACGTGTGTCTGTCGGTTATGGAGGAGCACATGTATCTGCCGGTTATGGAGGAGGAAAGCCCCCAGGGAGAAGAAGGAGGAAGTCCATCCCAGAAAGGGGAGGGGTGTAAGGCACATGGTCAGGAGAAGGAGGAAATATGTCATAGGAAAGGAGGAGTTGGCTGACCAGGTCAAGATAGCATATTATAATTTCCCCAAACAACCATGTGGTGGCAGCACAGAACCCATTTCCGCCCCAAATCATCCAATGATCTTCTTGGAGACTGCATGTCTGGCTAGTCAGCGACTGTTACACAGGCACCTCAATTGAGCAACCTTAAGCTGCATTCAAAAGACACGTGAAAACAGTTCAAATAAAATCCCAATACATTACAACATGCATTTGCTACTAGACAGGAATCTGAAGCATCCAGAGGATTCAGAAACAAACTGAATTCTTACTGTAATAACTTATCAGTTCTTTCTCAATATGAGGTACAAAGTCCAAAATCAGGTGTGTTGTGTATTGGGTTCTTTTCTTGAAGCAAGTGATGAGGCGAGTGAGTTCAGGCAGGAACATGCTTTATTTGAAGTGCAGGAACTAAAATGAGAAACAGGGCTGCAATGCAGCTATTTATACTCTGGCCTCAAGGCGGCAACCAATAGGTTTAAAACAATCTATTGCCACCCTAGAGCCAACCAATGGCAGTCCTGGGGACTGACTGTCTGAGGAGCTGGCAACCATTAGCCAGCTCCTTGCTTAAGCAGTCTTCCAGCATTCAAACCCATGTGGTACACTCAAGTTAAACAAGGCCCAATACATTACACCCCTCCCCCCTAGAATGTACACATAATATAATAAAACAATAGTAGAAAAATAAAATACAGCAATTTACAGAATTTGCAATAGTAGAAAACAGTAGTAGGCATAAGTGCAGCAGTGTACAATTGTGTTCACTAATACAGATACTGTTCCTGAACAGGAAGCAAGTACAGTAATCACACAGCATTACAAAAGTACAATCCTGCAAATAAGCCGGCGGCTTATGTACCCTTGCACATCGTCTGGGGGACCCAGGCAACTCCCGGTCAACCAGCTTGCCTGCCGGCTGACTCGAGTCACTCTGGCTGGCCATTCCAGGTCGGTCCAAGCCATGTGGGGTGTCACACTCTTGACCTGGTGTTCCTGTCTGAACAGTGGTTGGATGATCTGGGAGGGGGTTCACCAACCATTGTTCCCCTGTCATGGTCAGATCATCATCTCCTGCGGCTGGTCTTCTGTTATGCCACCCCCCACCGCTGGGCTGCGGAACCAACCAGGTGGTTCCGCCCCAGGCACCTAATGGACCCGGAACGGTTCCAGATGGCACTTGGTTCTATACCCATCGCCCTCACCCACAGCCCAGTCAATGCAAATTGGAGGCACTTTACTTTAAAAGCCACCCTGTGTGTTACAATAGTCTGTGCAGCAGCTGTGGCCTCGTCCACTGGTAGCTGTTGATAAGCCTGTGCCAAATTTAATTTTGCAAAAACCGTACACCCTTGCAGTGATGCCAGGATGTGGCTCACGACTGGCACCGGGTACGCGTGCTGTTTAAGTGCCCAATTAATGGTGCACTTGTAATCAGCACAAATCCTGACCTCCCCATTGGCCTTAAGTGGTGTGACAATTGGGGTTTCCCATTCACCCCCATCTACGGGCTGTAGTAGCCCCTGTTCAACTAGCTTGTCCAACTCAGCATCTATCTTGTGTTTAAGAGCAAATGGCAATCTACGGGGTTTGATCCTGATAGGCATTATAGCAGGATCAAGTTTAAAGGCTATCGGAGGGCCCTTGTACATTCCAAGGCTAGTGTCAAAAACATCTGTGAACTCACATACTGACGCTAAGTTTGCTGTTTGTGTCCAGTTGATTCTGGTGACCTGGATGCCCAATGCATCAAACCAATCAAGTCCTATCAGGCTCGTTTGCTGACCCTCCACTACAATAACATCCAGAGGCCCTGAAAACCCCTTGAATTTGATGGCCAGTGTGGCCTCAACAGTGACTCGAGCATTCTGAAAATCGGTCAGGATGATGTTGGATGGCCTAAGCTTGGCCCATCTCTTGCTGCGGTTGCAGACGAACCGGAATGTATTGAGTGAAATGATGGACACGGCTGACTCAGTGTTCAGTTTCATTCTGCAAGAGATGCCTTGCAGCTCGACCTGAAGTCAAAATTTTGGCTTAATGGGGCGGCGAGCTCCCGTGCGGCAAATGCTCTGGTGGCTGGAGCAAAAACCCTATGCTAAACTGTCCCGGGGCCCCGGTACCTCTCCTGATTGGAATGTCCAATTGGCGGTCCCTCTGGTGACCTCTGCAGACTGAAGTGATGTGGCCGATCTTCCCACAGGTCCAACACATGGCTGTCCAGAACCTGCAGTCCATGCATTGGTGGCGGCCACCACAACCCAGACATCGAGAGAAGGGACTTGCCTTGTAAGTAGTCCCTTGTTGTTGGTCATTGCACCATTGTTGGTCATTGTGCCATTGAAGCTTGTCCACTTTGTGGCTGCTGTCGTAGACTTCTGCATGTTCGGTGTCCTCATGGTGGACGGCCTCCTCATGCTGCATGCTTTTGGTGGGCCACATGGCTTTCACAGGTGGCTTTCACAGGCCCGCCGGTGGCTTCATCCACCACAATCTCTTTCAACGCATCTTGGAGTGATAAAGTCTCTTTGGCGAAGAGCTTCTGTTGCAGCTCTCTGTTCTGAAGGCCACAGATGAGTCAGTCTCGAAGCCTCTCTTCTAAGTCGGTGAACTGACACAGGCGTGAAGCTTGCCTCAAAGCTGCAATGAATTCGGAAGCTGTTTCACCTGGCTGCTGAAGCCTCTGTTCAAATGCGTGCCTCCAAGCTATTACCGAAAGCTTGGGCTGGAAATGGTCACCGAGCTGTTTCTTCAAGTCCATGAATGTTACGGACTCCAGCTGAGTTGGTGCGACCAAATTCTCTGTAATGTTGAATGTTGCTGGGCTGCAAATGCACAGGAGTGTTGCGGTCTTCAGGCCATCTTCGGTGACTTGGTTGGTGTGGAGGTAGTTCTTGAGCCTTGAAATGTATGAAGACCATCTTTCTGGTTGAGTTACATCAAATTCTTCCAGCTTTCCGACCTTTGCTATCTCAGGAAGTCTTCGCAGTTAGGGCTCATCGTCTTTTTTGTCCTGCTCCTTCGTAGGCCCAGGGACTGGTCCGCAGGGCTCATGGTTGCTAGCGTGGCTGTGCTAGGCTGACCGAGGAAGGGGATTGTTTTCCCTGCCAGGTGCTTGCTGGCCTTACCCCCTAGTGACTCTCAGCAATTCGGAAGGAGCAGGATCCTATCCTCATCGCCAGTGGTGTGTACTGAGTTCTTTTCTTGAAGCAAGAGACAAGGCAAGTGAGTTCAGGCAGGAACATGCTTTATTTGAAGTGCAGGAACTGAACTGAGAAACAGAGCTGCAATGCAGCTATTTATACTCTGGCCTCTAGGTGGTGGCCAATAGGTTTAAAGCAACCTATTGCTGCCCTAGAGCCAACCAATGGGAGCCCTGGAGACTGACTGTCTGAGGAGCTGGCGACCGTTAGCCAGCTCCTTGCTTAAGCAGTCTTCCAGCATTCAAACGCACGTGGTACACTCAAGTTAAACAAGGCCAAATACATTACAAGGTGGAACATGTCATAAAGCTCTCAGAACTACACTAAAAGAAGCACCTCCGTTTATAATCTGAGGACTTGTATCAATGCCATTAAAATAGCACTATGAAGTCAAGGTCTTTATGCCTGTTCAGAAATGTAGCTGGGGAAAAAAAGCATCCAGTTTGGAATATCAGTCTTGAATTCTTTCTGTGGAATAAAGTGTTTCTGCCATTTCTATGCCACTCAGATATTGTTTTGAATTCTCTACAGTTGAGATGTTAAAATAACTTATAACTAGCCTTATAGCTGATGTATAACTATTTGAAAGCATTTATAGATCATTTTTAACATTTCTCTTAGTTCCAAAAACATCTAAAGGGCCATTTAAATAAACTCAGTAAAACGTTCTGTCATAATTCTCCCCTCTGCTCTTTTGAAGGCATTATCAAGACGTGTGTACAGATGTGTCAGATCTACTGGAAAATGTATGGTGCTTCTTCAAGAAGTTTTTTTTTTTGCTCCCTCTGATTTTGAAGCTCCAGAATTACTGTGAAATGGCCATAGAGTCATGGAATTGATTTTCCAAGTTCATGACACCCCCTCCTCCTTTTCCTCCTGTTCCTGGGAATAGAATTATCCCCTGGTACTTGCTTGGTCAAGTCATCCTTCCTCATCTGCCCAAAGGTGTCCTCTACAAGGAATTTATCTTGCAGCAGGACTTAATATAACCGCCTGAGCAATGGACTATGGCAATGGACTGTGCTCCAATACTCATAGATCATATTATGGCATTAAAATGTCTACACGTTTTCCTAACATATGATGATCCCTGAGCTTTTCCTGTGACAGAAGATTTATAATATATTGTAACTGCTTTTCAATACTGGAGGGGTAGGGAAAAATTCCTCAGTCATTTTACTTTTCCTCATGGTTCCCAACATAAAGATGGTAGGATCTATCCTTGATCACAATAAGCGCTGTGTATGAATTTATCTTGCAAAACAGACAATTGTCTCTAATAAACATTCTGAACTCAGGCGGGTATATGAGCAACATAAACCAGAGAGCTGAGATTAATAAGCCTTATGGAGATATTCATGAATATATATTTCCTGCACATCATCCAATCTTCACCATTGCAAGAACTGAGTGCATATGCAACAGATATGCTGGTCATCTAAAAATTGGATATAATATAAATTAATTTATAATTTGGGTTGAAAACTTATATTCTGTATATACTTACTGTGATCTTCAGCTCAATGGGATTTCTTTCAAGTGGTCATGCAGAGGATTGCATTTTTTATATGTACACAAAATGGTAATATTATTTTCAGGAAGTCAGAAACTCATCCACAGTTTAATTCTGTGAGTTTAGCAAGTGAGTTTGATAAACCAATAAGAGTCACAAAGCTTTCTGAGAAAAATAATTTAATTTAAAATAAATTAAATAGTAATAATTATCTGAACTATCTCTTGCATTTCCTTATTCTGTATGTCCCACCACCTCATGTGTGTGCTTGTGCATTTTGCATAATTTAGGCAATGCCTGGGTGTGAATCTAAGTTTCCTGTTTTTCATTACAATTAATATTCATAATCTTTTAGGGAAGGAGTTCTGTCTCATCTAGCCACAGTCGTTATACATTTTTGAAATATGAAGCTGTAGAAATCATACAGAGTGCACCTCTTCTCTTTTACTTTATCTTTCAGCAGATGGAACTAGTATGGCAGCAAGAAGGATGACAACAAATGCACACAGAGAGGAGTTGCCATCCTTCCTCTTTATGGAGAATGAATGACTTGGAGTAAAATTACAATTGCTGTTCGGTTGCAAGAGTATATTGCTGAACAAGTGCAGAATGGCAGAAATGCCAATGAACAATAGGGGTATTTCGAGATTCAGCAGTAGAGAACTAACTATAAGCTCGTAAATCACCACCTGTCAGGACCAAGCTAGAAAGAAATTTGATAACATTCTATAACAAAAAGGGGTGTTTTCCAGTTCAGGGTCCCCGAAACCAGTGGTTTAAGCTGATCTTTAAGTAACAGAAGCAGATGTTATGACACATTGAATAGAAGAGCATGGAAAGGCAGACTCTGTGTACAGGTAGTCCTTGACGTATGACCACAATTAAGCCCAAAATTTCTGTTGCTAAGTGAGACATTTGTTAAGTGAATTTTGCCCCAATATACAACCTTTCTGCTCACAGTTGTTAAGTGAATCACTGCAGTTCTTAAATTAGTGACTTGGTTGTTAAGTTAATTTGGCTTCTCCAGTTACTTTGCTTGTCAGAATGTCGCAAATGGTGATCGTATCATCCTGAGACCCTGCAACCATCATAAATATGAGTCAGTCACCAAGCCTCCGAATTTTGTTCACATGACCATGGGGATCCTGCCATGGTCATAATTGTGAAAAACTATCATAAGTAACTTTTTTTCAGTGTTGTTGTAACTTTGAAAAAATATTTTATTTTGTGCCTAAACAGAACTGCAGGGTTGAATTAATAAAATATATTACATAAATAGACTTGCATCACTAGCTATGTTCAAGCACTTAAATTCTAGTGCTATGTAGACAACTTCCCCAACATACCAAGTGCAATAATAAATAAGATACCTGCTTTCTAGCTATGTCCCTCTATGGCTATATATTTAACATGTTTGCAATAGACTGATCAGAGTCCCATTTGATATGAAATAGCATGAGGGTACAATGTCTCTAGAGTTTCTTACAAGGCTCTTATGTCACTTTATTTAAAACATTCCAGTTGAATGACATAGACTTTTGGCAGCTCACATAAAAATACAGTGTAAAACAAACCCCATACAAAAATAAAAATACAACAACACTACAGAAATATAGCCACACAGGCATGTATGTATACACACACACACACACACACACACACACACACACACACACACACACATTACATACATTGTAGCATGTGTAATATGATGTACACATTCTCTGAAGAATAATGTTACATAGATCAGGCTCTATGTGTTCCATTTTACTATTCATTTTATCCTCCTTATATACCTACCAGAGTTTTTACGCCACTCCAGTGCAGGAGGACTCTGAAAAGCTTACCTTCCATTCTTTTAGTAAGATTAAAGTAGCAAAACAATGTCACAGCAGAACAACTTGTCAATAAAAAAAATTGCGAAGAAAATTATGGTCAACAAGGAAGACTAAACATTCAAACCCAATCCAGGTGGGTACTGTTATCTAAAAATCACATTTTGCCTTACACCTCACAATTGCCCATTGTCTCATATCATTTGAAGAAAAATATTCAATAAAACAGATTATTAAAGGCTATGACAGAGTTACAGAATATTAGGACAGATATAAAAAACAGAAAATGTTAGCAAACCAGTTACAGCAGACAGAAATAATTTGAACAACCTCAGCTTAATTTGGAAAGGCAGCCAGTAATTAATTTAAAGCAGCATCTTTCAAAACAAATTGAGCAGATTTTTAATCAACAGAAACTGGGAGGCTGTGGGAAATGGGATTAAGATGGTGAAGTTAAGAGTGAGGCCAGCTGTGCAATGCAGAGTCTGTTTCTGTACATTCATTCTTCCATGAGAACAGTGAGAAAGGAACTCTGATCTGGTTTCTAAGGGCAAACATATTTGGTGATTATAACTTTTACATAAGACTTTTAAAAAACCAGAAATATGAGTAGCTATCAGAAGTCGTTGCTGAACAATCAGCTAAAGAAGAATATAGTATGTTTAGCTGATTTTGAATTGCAGAGAAGTATGGACAGGATTTCAAGATGGTGTTGAAGAGGGTGATTGGTTTCTTTTTAAATTTATTTATAAAATTTATTAGCTGCCCATCCTACTTCGTGCTATCTCTGGGTGGCTTACAATTTTACTTTACTTTACTTTACTTTTATTAAATTTGTATACCGCCCTTCTCCCAAAGGACTCAGGGCGGTGAACAGGGCATATATAAATAACAATACAAAAATTAAAAAGGAATTAAACAAGCGCCCAGTTAAAAAAATACAATAACAATAAAAGACCCATTAAAAACCCTAACGTTCCCCATCAGGCCAGACCAGCTAGTTCAAATAAGTTTTAAAGGTAAAACTATATAAAATCTAGTAATATAAATGCAATACAATAAAAATTAACCTAGCTAAAAAGATGGGGAGAGAAGGAGCACATTGAGGAGGAGGGAGCAGGATCTATTGTTAATCTGTCAACCAACTACAGTGTGATGCCCCCTTGGTTGGAGCCCAAGCCAACTAGCAGAGCCAGGTCTTTAAGCATTATGAAAGGTAAGGAAGTTGGAACTGACTTCTCTCTGGGGTGAGGGTTAGGGGTTAGGAAGTTCCAAAGGGATGTGTAATTGGTTTGTGTGAGTTGCAGGAGATAGTAGAAGAGAGAAGACTTGTTTGAGAATAGGAATGAAGGGGTCCCCTCCCCTCCTTTTGAATGTTTTATAAACAAGAGACTGTTAATTTTAGGGGGCTTGAGGAGATGATTGGAATGATAAGACCAGTGGTGGGATTCAACCATTTTGCACCTGTTTGGTAGAACTGGTAGCTAATTTTTTGTTGCCCAAGCCCAAAACGGACTTCCGGAAGCGGCATCACATGTTGTTCACATATTTGAATCCCACTACTGGATAAGACCTCTTGTGCTGACAGCAGAGACTGCACAGGCTACATCACCTCTGGAAGTTATCTGGGCTGCATTGCTACTGAAGGCCATAGGGTCTGGTGTACAGACATCAGAGTAGTCTGATGAATAGCAGTGATGATAGTTGAAACCTGCCAGACATCTTTAGTGGTGGGGAAATGACTGAGGCACCACAGGTTGTATAATGGTATGTGGGAATGACCTTGGGAGATGGGATAGGTGGGAAAAGATGCTGGCTGAAGAACAATCAGATCAGATAAGAGAGGGCAAAGCTGCATAATGTGTGGAGGAAAAGGCTCAGAAAGTAACTTTCCTAACATCTCAGCTGTAAAAGAGATGGTGGGAGATTTGTACTATCTGGCTTGCAGTATTTTCTTAATGTAGTCTTACAATAAAGTAAAAGGAGCTTTTCTAGTGTGTTTCCTGTTTGGTATACCTGTGAAGGTTGCAGTAGAGCACAGGTGCCAGCTTTAACAATGAAACAGCTTGGGACAACAGCTACCAGTAATTTGGATTTGCTGTTGCAACACAAGATAAGTATGGGCCCATGGAGTCTGCTGAAGTGGAGAACAGCAGCTGAATAGCAGAGTAAGAAGGCATTTACTTCCAATGCCTCCTAGCAAGAAGTGAAATAACATGACAACAATGACATTGATAATGCAAGCAAATGTTCCATCTTTAGTTCCCAGAATTCAAAATAGTAGCATAAGAAAACTGTGATTGATTTTAGGTAGAAGCTAATGAGACTAACCCCTTCATGGATTACTGCCTTGTCGTGGCGAAGGGGCTTGCGTAATTCAATGAAGCTATGAGCTATGCCGTGCAGGGCCACCCAAGACGGACAGGTCATAGCTGAGAGTTCTGACAAAACGTGATCCACTGGAGAAGGAAATGGCAACCCACTCCAGTATCTTTGCCATGAAAACCCTATGGACAGTACCAAAAGGCAAAACGATATGACGCTGGAAGATGAGCCCCTCAGGTCGGAAGGCGTCCAATATGCTACTGGGGAAGAGCAGAGGGCTAGTACTAGTAGCGCCAGAAAGAATGAAGCGACTGGGCCAAAGCCGAAAGGACGCTCAGCTGTGGATATGTCTGGTGGTGAAAGGAAAGTCCGATGCTGTAAAGATTTTTTCTCCATAGGAACCTGGAATGTAAGATCCATGAATCAAGGAAAGCTGGACGTGGTCAAACAAGAGATGACAAGACTGAACATCGACATCTTAGGTATCAGCGAACTAAAATGGACAGGAATGGGTGAATTTAATTCAGATGACCATCAGGTATACTACTGCGGGCAAGAATCCCTCAGAAGAAATGGAGTAGCCTTCATAGTCAATAAAAGAGTAGGAAAATCAATACTGGGATACAATCCTCAAAATGACAGAATGATCTCAGTTCGAATCCAAGGCAAACCATTCAATATCACAGTAGTCCAAGTCTATGCCCCAACCACCAGTGCTGAAGAGGATGAAATTGACCGGTTCTATGAAGCCCTACAGCACCTTATAGAAGTAACACCAAAAAATGATGTCCTTATCATCATGGGGGATTGGAATGCTAAAGTAGGAAGCCAAAAGATAACTGGAATAACAGGCAAGTTTGGCCTTGGAGTACAAAATGAAGCAGGGCACAGGCTGATAGAATTTTGTCAAGAGAATACGATGGTCATAGCAAACGCTCTTTTCCAACAACCCAAGAGACGGCTCTACACATGGACATCACCAGACGGTCAACACAGAAATCAGATTGACTATATGCTCTGCAGCCAAAGATGGAGAAGCTCTATACAGTCGGTAAAAACAAGACCAGGAGCTGACTGTGGCTCAGACCATGAGCTTCTCCTTGCAAAGTTTAGGCTTAAACTGAAGAAAGTAGGGAAAAGCACTAGGCCACTCAGGTATGAATTAAATCATATCCCTGTTGAATATACAGTAGAGGTGACAAATAGATTTAAGGAATTAGATCTGATAGACAGAGTGCCTGAAGAACTATGGACAGAGGTTCGCGACATTGTACAACAGGTAGCAACCAAAACCATCCCAAAGAAAAAGAAATGCAAGAAAGCAAAATGGCTGTCTGAGGAAGCTTTGCAAATAGCTGAGGAAAGGAGGGAAGCGAAAGGCAAGGGAGAAAAACATAGATATGCCCAATTGAATGCAGAATTCCAGAGAATAGCTAGAAGAGATAAGAATGCCTTCTTAAATGAACAGTGCAAAGAAATAGAAGAAAACAATAGAATAGGGAGGACCAGAGATCTTTTCAAGAAAATTGGAGAGATGAAGGGAACGTTTAATGCAAAAATGGGCATGATAAAGGACCAAAATGGCAGGGACCTAACAGAGGCAGAAGAGATTAAGAAGAGGTGGCAAAATTACACAGAAGAACTATACAAGAATGAGCTTAACGTCCCAGATAATCACAATGATGTGGTCACTGACCTCGAGCCAGACATCCTAGAATGTGAGGTGAAGTGGGCCTTAGAAAAGCTGAGCAACAACAAAGCTAGTGGAGGTGATAGTATTCCAGCTGAGCTATTCAAAATCTTAAAAGACAGTGCAGTAAAAGTGCTACACTCAATTTGCCAGCAAATTTGGAAAACTCAACAGTGGCCACAGGATTGGAAAAGATCAGTTTACATTCCAATTCCAAAGAAAGGCAGTGCCAAAGAATGTTCAAACTACCGCACCATTGCACTCATTTCTCATGCTAGTAAAGTCATGCTTAAAATCCTACAAGCTAGACTTCAGCAGTATGTGGATCGAGAACTACCAGAAGTACAGGCAGGATTTCGAAGAGGCAGAGGAACTAGAGATCAAATTGCCAACATACGCTGGATCATGGAGAAAGCTAGGGAGTTCCAGAAAAACATCTACTTCTGCTTCATTGACTATGCTAAAGCCTTTGATTGTGTGGATCATAACAAACTGTGGCAAGTTCTTAAAGAGATGGGAGTACCAGACCATCTTATTTGTCTCTTGAGAAACCTATATGCGGGTCAAGAAGCAACAGTGAGAACTGGACACGGAACCACTGATTGGTTCAAAATTGGGAAAGGAGTCCGGCAAGGCTGTATACTGTCGCCCTGCCTATTTAACTTATATGCAGAGCACATCATGAGAAAGGCAGGGCTAGATGAATCAAAAGTTGGAATTAAGATTGCCGGAAGAAATATCAACAACCTAAGATATGCAGATGATACCACTCTAATGGCAGAAAGTGAAGAAGAACTAAAGAGCCTCTTGTTGCGGGTGAAGAAGGAGAGTGCAAAAGTTGGGTTGAAACTTAACATTAAGAAAACCAAGATCATGGCATCTGGCCCTCTCAATTCCTGGCAAATAGATGGGGAAGAAATGGAGGTAGTGACAGATTTTGTTTTCCTGGGCTCCAAGATCACTGCAGATGGGGACTGTAGCCAAGAAATTAAAAGACGCTTGCTCCTGGGGAGGAAAGCCATGGCAAATCTAGACAGCACACTAAAAAGCAGAGACATCACCCTGTCAACAAAAGTGCGTATAGTCAAGGCTATGGTCTTCCCAGTTGCAATGTATGGCAGTGAAAGTTGGACCATAAGAAAGGCTGAGCGCCAAAGAATTGAGGCCTTTGAACTATGGTGCTGGAGAAGACTCCTGCGAGTCCCTTGGACTGCAAGGCGATCAAACCGGTCAGTCCTAGAGGAGATCAATCCTGACTGCTCTTTAGAAGGCCAGATCATGAAGCTAAAACTCAAATACTTTGGCCACCTAATGAGAAGGAAGGACTCACTGGAGAAGAGCCTAATGCTGGGAAAGATCGAGGGCAATAGAAGAAGGGGACGACAGAGAATGAGGTGGCTGGATGGAGTCACTGAAGCAGTAGGTGTGAGCTTAAATGGACTCCAGAAGATGGTAGAAGACAGGAAGGCCTGGAGGAATGTTGTCCATAGGGTCGCGATGGGTCGGACACGACTTCGCAGCTAACAACAACAACAATGAGACTAAGTTTGTGGGACTGCTTTGAAGACTTTTCAAGGACACATAGCCCTCTTTTGGAGAGGAGGCCATGAGTTTTCATGTGTCTCAGAATCAGCTGGCAGAACTGAGACAGAAAATATGGACTGCTTGCCTGCTCCAGCAGAGGCTTACCTGAATGGTCGCCTGATGATAAAGAATGCAGAATAGGCATGCAATGGCATGGAAGGTTCTCAGGGGTGTCAAACTCAATTTCATTGAGGGCCGCATCAGCATTGCGGTTGCCCTCAAGGGGCCGGGTGGGTATGGCCAGGGTGGGTGTGGCCTACTGGGTGGGCGTGGCTAGAGTGCTTATGGCCTACTGGGTGGGCATGGCCAGCTCTACATTGTTCGCATCAAGGGTGCCTATGGGGGCCTGGGCAGGAGTGGGACAGATCTGAGGGTCTCTGGCAGAAGGAGGGTCTCTGGGCCAGGGCTAAGGCAGTGGGGGCCGTTCCCTCACTGTTTCCATGATGGCTTCGCGGGCCACATGAAACCACTTCGCATGCCGGATCTGGCCCCCTGGGCCTTGTGTTTGACATGTCTGTTCTAGGTTCATGGATGTCAGCTGGGGAAAGCAAGGATCATGACTCTCTAGGACTCAATGCTTTGGGGTCTTGGAAAGTTGGCTGAAGGCCAGGTGAGACCCCTGTAACATGGGGTGCATTGGGTGCCACCAAATGGTGTTCCTGGGGTTGAGTGCCTCCTATGTGACTGGCTGTCAGAATGAAGACAAACTAAGTGTGTAGTGAGTGAAGACAACCAGACATACAAGCTTGGAGGGGTGTGTTGTCTATGGTGTCCAAGGCCAGGCTGAGAGGTTCCCATGCTGATTTTGAAGTTTGGGAAGAAATTTCATCATAAACAAACAACAAAGCTAGTTGTTTTGTTAAAGACATTTGCTAGCTTGCTTGCACTTTTTTTTTAAATATGCAGTACTCCATTAAAATTGTTTCTAGAATTCCAGGCTTTCCTGAAAGTCATAATCCTTGCTGCATTTCTAAAATCATGTTATTGTAAGGCATAAAATTAAATCCAAATCATTGCAAATCTTTAGGTGGGATCTCATGTGTGCTGAGTTGCATCCTGAATATTAACCTGGTTCACCTTACATAAATATGAAATAAGCATTTTATAGAATTCAGATTTCCATAGACAGTTAAGCTGGTAAAATGAAGTATCCATGTAGGAGAGATAAGAAAATAGTGAATGTTCTTCTTTGGAAATAATGTAAAGCTTAGCAGCAGAATGTAAATTATAGGTATTTTAGCTCTGGCAAGTTTCCCTGTGGGTATTTGCAGAGTAAATATTAACAACTTGTTTAAATGAAGTAGGTCATTATTCATTTCACCCATTCTTAAAAAAAAATCTATTCCAATTAACAGCAGGCCTCTTTTTCCTAGCCCTTATCCTGATTCAGTTTCTGTACACAGTTATTTTAATCAAGCATAAAATTTAGCATTGGATAAATTTAGCTTCAATAAATTAGGTGTCACTCCAATCTTTTCTGGCAAGCATTTTCCTTTATCCTATATCTAAACATCTCATTACATTCTGAATTTACTGAAATCTGAATTAACCCAAGGCAGGAGTTAAGACAGGGGTTAAAACTCAGAGCCTAGAAAAGGACAGCAATTCCTTTCATTTTCTGAGAGCAGGTTTGGTGGGATATTTATTTATTTATTTATTTATTTATTTATTTATTTATTTATTTATTTATTTATTTATTTATTTATTTATTTATTTATTTATTTATTTATTTATTTATTAATGGGACTTATATCCCGCCCTATCTCCCGAAGGACTCAGGGTGGCTAACAACAATAACATACAATAAATACAGAAATTAAGATAAAATTAAAATTAAAGGCCTCTGTACAATAAATTAAAATTAAAAATTAAAAATAAATTAAAAATTGTAAACATAATTAAAATCCCTGTCAGTCCAGGTCAGCCAGGTGGAAAAGGAGTGTTTTGAGGCCGCGGCGAAAGGACTGGAGATCTTGGGCCATCCGAAGCTCAGGGGGGAGCTGGTTCCATAGGGCTGGCGCTCCCACAGAGAAGGCCCTTCCCCTGGGGGTCGCCAGCCGACATTGTCTAGCCGACGGGATATGCAGAGACGTTTCTGCTTATTCTAAAGAATATTCCTCTTCATGAATATTCCTTGAATTTTCACTGTGAGAGGGTGAAGTACTAATGTGTAGCTCTTATGATAGGACTGGTCAGCCTCCATGGTGAGCCCCATGGCTCCTATGCTGACAGATCATTTGCTGGGGAATCACACAAAGCTTTTGTTTGATATATAGAGAACCAGATTTACTACTGTGTTCTTTCAGTAAGATCAAATCCTTTGTTCTGCTGTAATGTTCATGAGGGAATTGTCTTAAACAAAAAAAAAATCATCTCACTGAAAGTGTATAAATATTGAACAATATAGATTTTTTCAGACTTTTTTATATGTTTCAGTTTTTTAAAATGCATTTTTATCTTTTTAACCAGGCACAACTTTTGTTCATATAATTTTTAGCTGTTTAAAAACTTATTAATCTTAATTATTAATAAAATTATTGTGCTGGTCTATGGTCATAATAAAAATTTGATTCATTGTGAATGTTGAACAATATAATGATTGGCCCAAAATAATGATTGGCTGCTCACGAATAATATTCTGGGAAATCCACTATTAATTTCTAGCAGCAGATATTTGGAACTTTACTACTTTATTCCTGGATTTTGTCGCAATCATTTATAGCAGGGGTCTTCAAACTTGGCCCTTTTATGACTTGTGGACTTCAACTCCCAGAATTCCTCAGTCAGCTGGCTGAGGAATTCTGGGAGTTGAAGTCCATAAGTCATAAAAGGGCCAAGTTTGAAGACCTCTGATTTATAGTTTACTTTTCATGAATCTATTGTACCTTTCCTAAGCATTTAAGCTGATGGCCACATCTTGTACAAATCTTGAACATTATATTCAATTTGCCAGTTTTACACTTTATGGATGAGTTATTTTCGATATGATCTCACATTTGGTTCCCTGTATAAAGATATCCTAATTTTGCATTATTATTATAATGGTAAATGGTATTGGACATTTATAGCAATAGCATTAGCACTTAGACATATCTACCACTCCACAGTGCTTTACAGCCCTCTCTAAGAGGTTTACAGAGTCAGCATGTTGCCCCAAACAATCTGGGCCCTTATTTTACCCACCTCGGAAGGATGGAAGGCTGAGTCAACCTTGAGTTGGTGAGACTCGAACTGCCAAACTGCTGGCAGCCAACAGACAGCAGAATTAGCCTGCAATGCTGCATTCTAACCACTGCACCACCAGGGCTCTTATGTTGTTATATTACTGTTACCATAAGAAATAGCTGCCTGTAATTACTGCAGTTAGTAATAATTATAATAATAAAGTAAAATGTCATAATGTGAAGGTTGATGGCTGACTTTCATATGGTCTCTAATATTTAGAGAGCCAATTTGATGCAGAGGTTAAGGCACCAGATTAGGAACTGGAGAAAACTAGCTGGGCAGCTATAGCAGGCAGCTCTCTGTCACCATTAGGAAATAGGCCAGGGCAAACCACTTCCACAAATCTGGCCCAGAAAACTTCAGGGACTAGTCCAGCTGGGAGTCAAAAATTGACTCGAAGGTACAGGCGCACATAAAGGCACACACACACACACACACACACACACACAAAAACCCAAATACACACACACACACACACACACACACACACACACACAAATATTAATATTGAGGGAATTCAGCAGAATCCTCAATTCTCTCTTATTTTCTATATAATATTAGTGTAAACTGCAACTTGGAGGGCAATTAAGAAACAGTTTTGGGCCAACTTAATACTTTCAGAAAGTTGTTTTTCCCCTATTAATATTTTCTGTTGGAAAATGCAGCCTCTTTAGATTACGGTATCTCTTCTTACAATCGCTTACCTTCTGCACTAAATAAATAATTAAATGAAGAAAAGCATCTCAGCTCAGCTTATTGATCCGTTTTAGTGCAATAATATCCCACTTTATTAAATTATGATCACCCTGGAAAAGATCAGTAAACCCAGGAGAACATTTTTACATACTTTAAACATTTCCAGGAGATACAGAAGTAAGGCGAGAAATGAGGATCTTCTGAACTGTGAACAGCTTAGCTTGATTGTGATTCATTTTTGTTGTTGTTTATTTTGAAATGGGGATTACAAGTGTTGGAATATTTTTCTCATATGTTCACATATTGTAAATATTGTATAGGAAAGTTAGTAATGCTGGTTCCTGTCAGAATAAACAAGTGAATATATCAGGTAGCAAAATCTATGTAAAGGAAGACATATATCTTATATGTTAAAAATGTTTATAAGAAAGATAAAATGTCTTAACTCTAGACAAAGAGGCATCTGTTTAACTATAAATAAGGAAGTTTGCTGTCATGTTAGGATAAGGAAACATCTGTTTTAACAGACTATGGAAGGAAGGATTGTACAAGAGGAAATATTTTCATGCTGATACAGGAGAAACTATTGTAATAAGCCAACCCATTCCATTCTAGTCATAATGATTGGCTAAATTCTGGTAAAAAGGAGGCTAAAAATTGTCCAGGTGTGATTGTCAATCCAAACTTTGGATTAAATAAGCATCTCTCCTTTGACTCTCCATTGATTGTCTAGTGATTTCTATAAAATACCTGACTTGGAATGAGTCTCATGTGCAAAGATCAGTTGCACTCACACATACACATGCACTCATGAGAAGTAGAAAGTGTTATCTGCTGCTTTTTTATATTAAGTCCAAAGGAAGTTATGCTCTTATTTTTCTGTGGTACTCTGCATCTCATCCATATGAGATGCATATATTTTGTACAGGTGTGGCAACCAGTTTTTGAGGACTAACAAAAACATACACATTCAAGACTACGGTATGCTGCAATGTGTTTTACACTACTTTCATGTGAAATTTTCTTCAGTTATGGAAGGAAAGAAGGAAGGAAGGAAGGAAGGAAGGAAGGAAGGAAGGAAGGAAGGAAGGAAGGAAGGAAGGAATTAGAAGAAGCTTTTTGGTACTTTTGGGTAGGAAAGGAAAGAAGAATAAGCTGATACTACTTGATACTTTTTTCCCTTCTTTTTATAACCCTGTAATTTCTTTTATCGGGATGGGGTCAAGGTGACTGAATGGAGCTGAGTGTTTGTTGGCCAGATGCCCTTCCTGACGCCTATGGTGAGTTTGCAGCAGCTATTTTCTCTTAGCACCATGATAGAGAAAAATCTGTCATTGCCTAGGATTGAACCCTCAACCTTCTGAGTGGGAAGTGTATGCCTTCACCTGTAGGTCACCACACCACTCTCTCTGCTTGATACTTAAATACTTGTAATACTATATTTGGTTTTTATCCTGTTATGCTTAATAGTGTTTTCCTTTCCCTTAATGCCTGTTGCTTTACTATCACCTTTTAATGAGAAGTTCAAGGGGAGGGGGAGGGGAGGGGTTTTGTATTTAAAAATGTACTGTAAAACTTTTCAAAAAAAAAGAAGTTCAAGGCTGCATTCTTCAAATTCTGAGAATTTTAACTTCATTGCTGACGTTCATAGCAATCCTCCCAGCATGTTTGCACACTACAACAAATTCTGAATCTTTTATTTACTGCTGCTGCTTTGCATCCATTTCAGTATCCAAAGGGTGTGAGCTTTTATTGTATCACAAATCATTCCAAACTTCCGAGCAATCTTGAATTAAAAACAGGACAGAAGTAGACAGAAATATTGCTACCAAATATCAACAGGTGGCAATTCTAGGTCTGCCCTTCTCAAGTTTAGATGTTCGTGATATCCGAAGCAGAACATCCAGATTCAGTCACAGTTTTGTTCCATACAGTATTAACCTTGTGAACTCTAAAGCTTCCTCCTTCCATTATGTATTCAAGATAGACAGTGATTAATATGTATATGTTACTTATATATATGTTGTATATAGTATGTTTAAACGTGTGTTATGTATGTGTACATTTTGAGAGCAAGCAGATAAATTTCATTTTTAATGTGTGCCACTGTACCCACAGTAAAAAAGGACAATAAAGGTTATCCTTTATCTAAATGTTCAGTAGAGCAAAAAGATCTGTTGGTTGGCCCCCTAATTTTGTCTCCTGACTATGGAGACAATCACTTGCATTATCTGCTGGGAAAATACTGACTCTTATTTGGTTATAATTTGTAATAAATACAAAGATTTGCATTTATTACTTGTTATTAACATTACAATTTTTTGATCATCTTGAGCCTGTTGGTTGTTAAATGCCCTGTTGATGATACACTATAAATATGGAAAAGGCTGAGAAAAGTGATATATTAATAATCTGAAAGAGATTCAGTCTAAATCACTTATCTCACCACATAGGCCCTTCCTGATACTATTATTCCCCTAGTTTTCATTTTGTAAAATATATGAGAACAGGTATAGGTATCTGCAGGAGAAAGGAAGAAGCAAGAGGCACCAGAAATTATTATGTCCATTCTTTACTAATATCTTACTTGATTTGATTTGTTTTATCTCAAGATGTTATTATCTCATCAATCTGATCTTATTTGCTTGACCGTAGCCAAGTACTGTTCTATAGTCTGCACGGTATGCTGTAATATTAACTTTAACCCTTTTCAGATATTTTTGAATAGCTGCATTTTCCCCTTTCTCTTAATTCATGGTGACTCTTGTGTTTTATTTGCTGACCTATGACTGCATAAAGATTGATTTCATTTGATTTGAAACAAGGGGGCAAATGATAAAATGTGTGTTGTGATATTGCAGTGCAAACCAGATGACCTATGTTCTTATATCCTCTGTTGGGGGACATGAAAAAATAAATAAATCAAAGTTTGCATTGTGACATTATAAGAGCCATGGTGGCACAGTGGTTAGAATGCAGTATTGCAGGCTAATTGTACTGACTGCCAGCAGTTCGATCCTCACCAGCTCAAGGTTCACTCAGCCTTCCATCCTTCCAAGGTCAGTAAAATGAGGACCCAGATTGTTGGGGGCAATATGCTGACTCTGAAAACTGCTTAGAGAGGGCTGCAAAGCACTGTGAAGTGGTATATAAGTCTAAGTGCTATTGCTAAGTGCTATAGTCTACATCAACTTTTTTTGCAGTTTTTACTGGATGTTGAAGGAAAGAAGGCATATGACATCACAGAAGACTTGAAATGCTTTTCATAATTAACCATATTCTGATATTAAACTAAGATAGTCACCTCCTCCCTTCTCTCCCCCGCCCCCCATCTTCCTGGAAGGCTGTTTTAGTTGATCAATGGCATATCAAACAGGCATGAAATAGGAGACTTCCTATTGAAGGATCATAGTTTATTGATTAGAATTTATTTTAAGTATTGGGATTTTCTAATCAACATTTACTACAATTCATAGTTACAATACTACAATTCTTATGGAAGAGACAATAAAGGTTGGTTTTCAGTTCATGATGACAAGTTATTTAAAATAGGTTTTTTGTTGTTTTTTTTAAAAAGTTCAGATATGATAGGATTGCCAGTTTAAACCTATACATAGCTCTGAATTCAAATTCAGATGCTTGGAAAAGTATCCTTCTAGACCAGTGATTCTACCATCCTGTTGTTTCGGCAACCACTGGAGCTGTGTTTCTTAACTTTGGCAACTTTATGATGTATGTACTTCAACTCCCAGAATTCCCCAGTCAGTTGAAGTCGAAACAACTTAAAGTTGCCAAGGTTGAGAAACATCGCCTTGGAGAATGAGGGGTCTTCCTCAGATACTACTTTCTATTTTTTTCTTCTTCTCACTTTCCTCCTCCTCCTGCTTCTCAAGATAATAGGCATTTCATATCTAAATTGTACAAATCTAGATGACCAATAGATGGCAGTGAAGACCTATAGAGAATTCTATAAAATTCCTGCCATCTGATGGCTTTATGGATCTTTGCAAATCAGATATGATACACCATTTTCTGGGTTACCTTTAATTTTTTCACCCTAGAAAGGGGCTCAACACCTCATCACTTTCTCACCTGAAAAGATCTCTCTCTATATGTCCATGATTCTAGATCAGGGTTTTTCAACTTTTTCAACCATTGTACCACTTTTACCATATGGCAACATCTGAGTAACACCAGTCGCTTAGCAAGGTGTCAAAAATCTGATGACCAAAAAAAAAAAGGAAAAAAATGATGAAGTACAGGTAGTCCTCGACTTACAACAGTTCACTTAGTGACTGTTCAAAGTTACAATGGCACTGAAAAAAGTGCCCTCCCAAACCACAGCTGAGCAAGACACCTGCCTGCCCGCCCAGTGGAGCTCTTCCTCCTGTCCGAGGTTTTCATTGTTGTGAGCATTTCTTTTGAGGATTGGCAGCAGGGGTGGCGTTGGGGGGTGTTTGGTTTTTATTCCCCCCCCCTCTGCTGTGTGGTTGCAGCAGGTTTTGGTCACTTCACATGACCCTGGGACACTGTGACCGTCATAAATATGAATCAGTTGCCAAGCATCTGAATGTAAATCACAAGATCCTGGAGATGCTGCAACATTCCAGCTGATCCTGGTGCTTCTTCTAGGCTGAGCAAAAGCGCCGGGATCAGTGCCGAGCTCCATCTGGAGCCTGGCGCCGATCCTGGAGCTTTTGCTGAGCACTGACAGCCCTGAAGAAGCGTTTATCCTGGTGCTTCCACTGAGCACTGACAGCCCTGCAGCTCCAGCCATCTATCACTCAGGCTTGTGCAGTGTTGCCACCGGTTCAGCTCATTCCCCTCCCCCACTACCACTTTTCTAGGATGGTCACATACCACCTGCCAGGTGCCAATGTACTACAGGTGGTACCCGTACCACTGGTTGAAAAGCCCTGTTCTAGATCTTAATTGAGGCCATGTTAATAAAGCATAAAACAATGTTATAGAAAGAATGATAGGAATTTATTATGACCAAGAAAAATATTCTGTTTCTAAATTAGAAAAAAAATGTAGCGATTAGGGAAATTATTGAAATCCCAATGCACAATTTATTTCCTTTTTTTCCCCTTAAAATGAGTTTAGTGAATTTACAATGTAGTCCTCTTTAAGTACACATGGATGAACATAAAGAGTTTTAATATTTCTTCAGCTTCTGTTCCTGTTTTTACATGATTGGATATACTTATGTTTGCGAATACAAATTAAATTCACATCTACTCTATATTGTCCAACATAATACTTATCTAAAGGATGACCTATTATTTCATACTCAAATCATGCAGCATACATACTTCTCATGTTATACCATAGTTGTATAAGCAACATTACACAAATTGCTTAATGTAATCAGTAAGGGAATTAAAGGGAGGAAAGAAGACATCAACTAAATCTAGTTCCAGGTCTAAGGCAGAAATGGGCAAATTTATTTGAAGAAGCAAGAAATTTCTGAATAATAATAATAATAATAATAATAATAATAATAATAAGAATAAGAAGAAGAAGAAGAAGAAGAAGAAGAAGAAGAAGAAGAAGAAGAAGAAGAAGAAGAAGAAGAAGAAGAAGAAGAAGAAGAAGAAGAAGAAGAAGAAGAAGAAGAAGAAGAAGTTGCAAGGGATCTTGGAGGTCATCTAGTTCAACCCCCTGCTCAGGCAGGAAACCTGAAAGAGGAGTGAAAATTATAGACAGGGAAGCTGCAAAATAATAATAATCAAAGGGCAAAAAGCTTGAACCCAGTCTAGAAATAATTAAGGAATCAATGTAAGTTATTCAAAAGAGGCTGATTATGCAGAAATCCATAGTTCCGACAGATGGAAAGTTGACATGCGACCCATATTTCACAAAGGCATCTTGCTATATTTCACAGCAGGAACCCAGCCCAGGTTATCTAAAGCACCTGATTTCCAAAATGCATATTGTATCTGAGAATGCAAAAATTATGCACTGTGGGAAAATCATTCTTGAATTAAACTGAAGAATGTTACAGCTGTGAAATCATATTTTTTATCTCTAACAGCAGTAGCTATAAAACTGATTCTCAATTAAAATATTAAGTTTTATTTTTGTACTCTCACAAGGCAGCTTATGAATGTTTTCATAGCCTGTTTATATAGTGTAAATGCAGCATCTACAAAACTGGAATAACAATTTTCTACATACCTACAAAACCAGGACAACAATTTTCTATATATCTAGGCTGTTAAAAAGAAACAAATCATTTTGATAAGGAGACATCTTCTACGCAACTCACTCTTTTTTAAAAAAAAGTTCCCTTGACTTAAAAGAAAATAACATTTGAATAAATGCTATGTTGATAAGTATAGTTCTTGTTCTATCACTAGAGGAAATGAATAAATAAATAATAAGAAGTTGGACCAAATAAGATTCAATAATCTTTTGATTTTGCAACACTATAGCAATAACAATAGCACTTAGGCTTATATACTGCCCCATAAAGCTTTACAGGACTCTCTGAGCAATTTACAATGTCATCATTTTGCCCCCAACAATTTGGGTCCTCATTTTACTGACCTCAGAAGGATGGAAGGCTGATTCAACCTTGAGCCAGTCAGGATCAAACTGCTGGCAGTGGGCAGGGTTATACTGCAATACTGCATTCTAATCACTATGCCACAATGGCTAAATCTAAAATCTAAAATAATATGTTTATGTCCCTAATTTAACTTACAACATAACAATACCCTAGACCAGGGATCCTCAACCTATGGTCTACGGCCTGGTACTGGGCCACATAAATGAAGCAACTTAGGTGAACCACAACTGGCTATATTAGATTATTTTATTATGTACTATTCAAAATATGAGACCATACTAAAAAAAGGAGAGACAATACTCATATAGGATATCACTGAATATGTGGTTGACTCTAACTCAATCAATAATAGAATCATGATTTGTATGTATGTATGTATGTATGTATGTATGTATGTATGTATTGTATTGTATTGTATTGTATTGTATTGTATTGTATTGTATTGTATTGTATTGTATTGTATTGTATTGTATTGTATTGTATTACCAATAGGTGATTGAAATGGAGCAGTTGTAGAAATGAAAGAACATGGAATTATGATTACCTGAACTATTTCTTGCAAAAGTATGGTTTCCAATACCTGCATTAAGCAACATGCACATCACCTGATACACAACATTGAAATGAAATTGATTACACAATAGAAAACAGAAGACAGAAAAGTACAATATTACTTTATTGTAATTATTACCATCCATGGGTAAATTGTGGAACACACCATAAATAAAGGAAAGGAGATATGCCAACAAGATTTGATTTGGAGCACATACTGTAGGAACATGAGATCAATGAAAGGCACAGTTCAGTGAAGAAAATTTGAGATGTGGGAAGAGATAATAGAAAAGCAAATATTTCCAAAATGTCAAAGAAGGAAAGATCTTAGAACAAACTCCCTTATTAGCTAAAGAAAGTTAGAAGAAAATCTTCACAACAACAATGGTGGAAGATGAGTGTACATAAACACCTAACATCAAGCAAGAAACAACTAAGAAGGAAGGTTCAGTGAAGAATAATAGCAAATATGCTGAAATACTAAGATTATATATATAAACTTATAATTCAGATTTATAATTCAGATTTTTAGAGTCATTGACTCATACATGATTCTGGATGACTTACAAGAGTTAAAAAGAGCAATATGCATAACATTACAGCAAGAATAGAAATGGCCATGACATGGTGGAGAAGGGAAACAAACAATAATTAACAAATAACTTACTATCAATAAGGTGCTTACATATGGTAAAGTCCAGTTCCTTTGGAGAGAGACAAGCAGACCAAGTCAGGGCCATGAGCACTTCAGGAAGACATTAAAGACATTAAAGATATTTTTAAGCAGATCACATAGGAAGACTCAAATGTAGTCACAGAAGAGATCTAATAAGGACAAATGAAATTAAAGAAAAGTGGAAAGATTATACTGTAGCCATTTATAAACAGGGTAATAGAATAAAGGAAATATTTCTAGAGATAGAATATATTCAGGGATAAATTCAACTAGAAAGCAAAACATAGTAGGCAAGAAACCTGCTGTCAAATAGGAAAGCACCAGATGGATGTGAAATACTTAGTGAAATATTAAAAGCTGAAGGAGAAATGACAGTTAAAGTGGTAATACCTCTCTATAAACAGATATGGAATAAACTATATGGCCTAGAGACCGGAAAAGATCAATATCTACACTCTTCTACCAAAGAAGAGTGATGCAAATGAACATATTAATGACAGAATCATTGCACTCATTTCTCAAGAAAACAAAGTTATGCTTATTATTTTGCAAAGAAGATAAAAGGCATACATAAAGAAATAAAAGATAATTGATCAGGCAGATTTCATTAAGGACAGAGAAATCCACTTGATAGCTTACATAAAATGGAGAGAGCAAGAAAATATGAGCAAGAGCAAGAAAATAACATTATTTATTGATTATAGCATAGCCTTTGATTCTGTAGTTCTTTCCAGAATGTGGAATCGATAGAAGAGAACATTTATAGCTCAGGGTTGAACTGTAGAGTCCTTGATGCTCTCTGAGCTTGGCTGTTTTCTAGGAGATGTTTCATTACCCAACTGGGTAGCATTGTCAGTGTTAGAAGGGGGTGGTGTTTGCTCACAGTTTATATACTAGTGGCTTGCCCTGTTGGTATCATGGGATGCTCTGGGTGGTTCCTTGACCTGTTGTTTACTGTTGGCTTGTTTGTCTGAGTTGGTGGTTCCTTGACTGGGATAATATTGTTTATTTCTTGATTGTTGATCTAGTGCTAATCTTGGTGTTAATTTTGCTCATCTGGGTCTTGACTGCTGGTGAAGAGGTGTTTTAGTCTTTTGCTCTGTTTTTATTTATTTATTTATTTGTTCCCCACCTTTATTATCTTTACAAATAACTCAAAGTGGCAAACATATCCAATGCACCTTCTTCTTCCCATTTTCCCCAAAACAACAACCCTGTGAGGTGAGTTGGGCTGAGAGAGAGTGACTGCCCAAAGTCATCCATCTGGTTTTATGGCTAAGGTGGGACTTGAACTCATAGTCTCCTGATTTCTAACATAACTAAAAAGAGGAAGAGGTATTAGTTATGTCTGTGGAGATTCTCAAGTAATTCAGGCTATGGTTCCCCCACATGTGCTTTCTTTTCCAAAGGCAACTGGATTTTCTTTGTTTTTCCTTGAAGATGTTTCACTTCTCATGCAAGAAGCTTCAAGGAAAAAAAAAGAAAGTCAAGTTGCTTTTGAAAAAAAGCACCCTTGGAATATCAGTTATGTTTGCCGCCTTGAAGATGTTTAAAAATGTTTTTATATTAGTCAAATATCTAGTAATTTCAATCTAGGTAGAGCCAGTCAAAGGGGAGATAAGAGACTGAGAGGAACCACGTAAACATTGGACTCTGATTTAATAGAGTCTCATTATACCTGGGCCATCATGTATTTTCTCCTTAATATTGTAAATCATCTATTAAAACACTATACATGAACACAAATAAGTTGATTTGCTATAAAAAGAACGCTAGGAGAAAGGGAAAACATATGGGATGTAAACACAGATCAGATTCTGAAATTTAACATGATATACAAGTCATGTATATATCTTAAATGTGTAAAGGTAAAGGTAAAGGTTCCCCCGCACATGCGTGCTAGTCGTCTCCGACTCTAGGGGCCGGTGCTCATCTCCGTTTCAAAGCCAAAGAGCCAGCGTTTGTCTGAGGACGTCTCCGTGGTCATGTGGCCCGCATGACTGGACGCCAAAGGCGCACGGAACGCTGTTACCTTCCCACCGTAGCGGTCCCTATTTTTCTACTTGCATTTTTACGTGCTTTCGAACTGCTAGGTGGGCAGAAGCTGGGATGAGTAACAGGCGCTCACTCTGCTATGCAGCACTCGGGATTCGACCCGCCAAACTGCCGACCTTCTGATTGACAAGCTCAGCGTTCTAACCCACTGAGCCACCGCGTCCCCTCTTAAATGTGTACTATGATGGAAATAATTACAATTGTTTACAGTGGTTAAAAGCATTGAAAAAGAAAAAAAAACAATGCCAAAAGAAAAAAAGGAAAAAAAGCCACAAGACCAACGAACAAAGTTGGCAAAGAAAACAAACCTGGAGGAGAACTTAATGAAAGAAAGGGTGTCAATTGTCCTCAATAAAAACCAGTGCAAACACCAGGTCTTTAAGGCCCTTGAAAACACCCGCATGTTAGAAGCCAACTGTCCGGTGGTGCAGTCATGAGAAAGCAGTATGGCAGGCAAACTCTACAGCCTAGAGTTCAAGCCTGATGGGGCTTGAGGTTGACTCAACTTTCCATCCTTCTGAGGTACTAAAATGAGGGTCCAGATTGTTGGGACAATATGCTGACATTGTAAACCACCCAGAGAGTGCTGTAAAGCACTATGGGGTGGTATAAGCCTAAGTGCTATTCCTTTACTATTGCTAATTTCAGAAGGAACCTCATTCCAGAGAACAGTTTTGCTACTGAGAAAGCATAATTTCGGGGTCCAAAGTGAGGGCAATATTTAATTGACAGAACCTGGAGTATGCTAACCTTGCCAGATTGAATCAGCTGGGCAGATACTATGGGAGACAGGTGGTTCCCTCAAGTAAGCAGGCTGTATGCCAGATTTTTCATTTCTCACCTTTTAAAGGAATTCTAATGGTAGTAGATCTTTAGAACGTTTCTGGCAGTTTTGATATTTCACTGACAAATGAAGTGAGAATCCAAATCACACTAAATTCTCAGGAGAATAACCTATGCCTGGTGAGTGGTTCACCCCTCTCTTATACATTGGAGAATAAGAAACATTTTAGCTGAATTAAAAGAAAAATAAATAGGAGGGAAAATATCTTTTTCATACATGTATACAAAATGGGAAAAGAAAAAGACATACATGCACATACAATACATTAAATGTTAGAAAAGCAAACAACACAATATTAAAATTTTTGTTTTATTCCAGGAAGGGGGGGGAGAAAACAATACCCAAGATACATGGTTCAAGAGGGAATTATGGGAATTATGACTCAAATGAGTAAAGAATCCAGGGAAATAAATATGCAAGTTGATACAAAATGCTGCAACTTTTCCATTATGGTGAAAACATTCCTATCCACTTATCCTTTCCTGGCCTACTATGTTTGGTATTTTGATTTCATTTAACCATGTAGTACTGAAGACCTTCAACTTTTTTGTACATGAGTTCAAATGCAAGTGCTCGTTATTGTGTAGTGGGTTCTGGACCGTATGGTAGACAGTAGGCAGATGAGTACAGCATCAGCTCTTTATTGTGGGTAGGACTGTACTGAACAAAGGGGGTTACCTGTACCCCTTATATACCTTGCCAGGTATGCTCTCGGCCAATCCGTTCATCTGAATGTCCCGCCAAAAGCTAACCTGCCAATATGGAAATGGTATAGCACCACCTGGTGGTATTTGCTGAGCTGTTGTTTAAACCCCATACATAACACCCCTTCCCCTTTAAAAGAACAAACAATATATATCTAATACAAAACATCATGCATAATATTTCCCTGCAGTTACAATGGTAAATGGCAACCCATGACTTGACTCTAGGCCTGTCCCCCCTCAAGATTGAACATAGTCTGCGAGATAAGCAGGTGGCCTGTGAGCTCTGGAAGACCGCCTCTGGAAGACCGCCCCTTGCAGCCATGCTGTCATGATGGTCCAGGGCCTGATGTTGTAAGGACCGGCTCTTCTCCCATCCTGTTGTTGTCAATTGTTGGGGTTGATTGATCTGTGACCTTTCAGGAACCCGCTTCCTGATTTGATTTATGTGTCGTCTGATCTGACGGTCCCCCTCCACCCCTACAATGTAGGACAAGGGCCCAGTTCTATCAACCACCACCCCCGGAATCCATGCATGTCCCGGCCCATAGTTCCGTGCCCAAACCAGTTCATTGGTGAGAAGTTCTCTAGAGGGCTTGGGTTGCCCAGTCTCCGCCGCCACTTTGTCAGGGTGTAGCCTGTCCAATTTGGTGATGAGGCGCCAGCCCCAATGAAGTTCCACTGGGCTCTTCCCTGTGGCCATGCAAGGCGTGGTGTGTTGTGCTAACAGGAATTGTGCCAACCTTTGATGCCAGTCACCACTGATGATGCGCCTCAATGCATCCTTGGTCGTGCGTACCATGCATTCTGCTAATCCGTTGGTCGACGGGTGGAAGGGCACAGCTGTGACATGCCTAATCAAGTTGGCTCTGGTGAATGCTTGGAATTCAGCAGAGATGAATTGAGGCCCATTGTCTGAGACCAATACGTCAGGGAGGCCATGTGTGGCAAAGAGCCCCCTGAGCACTTGGATAGCTTTGGCCGTAGTCATGCTATTGACTGGTATCACCTCTAGCCATTTGGAATGGCTGTCTACTACCACTAGGAACAGCTGGCCTTGGAAAGGACCAGCGTAATCAATGTGGACTCAGGACCAGGGTGTGTGTGTAGCCTCCCATTTGTGTACAGGTGCACGAGGCATCTCTGGTCTGGAGCTTTGGCAGTCATAGCAACTATTGACCTGTTCCTCTATGGTCTTATCTAGACCTGGCCACCACAGGTAGCTCCTTGCTAACGCTTTCATCCGGACTATACACGGGTGTCCTTCGTGTAGTGACCTTATGACTTTGTTTCTCAGTGTGTCGGGAATAATGACCCTACTTCCCCACAAAAGGCAACCATTCTGAGCAGACAGTTCATGTCTTCTATTGAAGTAAGGCTGGAATTCTGGGCCTGGACTCTTTTCTTGCCACCCCGTGACTACCCAAGACTGAACTCTGGTCAGAATTTTGTCTGCTGTTGTCTCAGTGGCTATGTCTTTTGCCTGTAAGGGGCACTCGGGTAGGTCCTGGATGGTCAGTATTTGGGCTGCAGGTGCCGGATCAGGTTCAGAATTTGCTAAGGGTAACATGCTTAACTCGTCTGCATGGCCCATCTCTTTACCTGGTTTGTGGACCAGTTTGTAAGTGTATGCAGATAGGAATATGGACCATCTGAGCATCCTAGGTGACAGAATTTGAGGGGTTAGTTTGTCTGTTGTGAACAACCCCAATAAAGGCTTAAGATCCGTGAATATGGAGAAATCCCTGCCATAGAGGTAGTCATGGAATTTTTGACCCGGCCACTATAGCCAGGGATTCCTTGTCAATCTGGGTGTAATTCCTTTCTGCCCCTGACAACGTGCAGGAGTAGTATGCAATGGGCACCTCTTCCCCATTCTCCTCTAAATGGCTCAGTACTGTGCCCAATCCATAGGGAGATGCATCACAAGCGATGCAAATGGGCTTTGACTCTATGAAGTGGGTGACAGAGGAATTACTAGATAGTAGTTCCTTTAGGTTTTTAAAACTCTTGTCGTGGACCTTGGTCCAGTTCCATGCAGCCTGCTTGTCTAGGAGCCTGTGCAGAGGCTCTGCTATGGCTGCTTTGTGTGGAAGGAAGGAATGGTAAAAATTCAGGAACCCCAGGAATGCTTGCAGTTCCCCCTTGTTTTGGGGGGTAGGGGCCATTTTGATTGCCCTTACCTTGGATTCTGCAGGGTGGATTCCCTTGGCATCAATCCTGAACCATAGGAATTCTGTGGATGCCACCCCAATGCTGCACTTGTCTTTTTTGAGTTTGAGCCCTGCAGAGCGGAATCTGCTTAAAACAGCCTGCAGTCTCTCAGCTAATACCTCCTCAGAGCTTCCAGCAATGAGGACATCATCAAAGTAAGGGCACACTCCCAGAATGCCCTTCAGAGTCTTCTCCATCACCTCCTGAAATATTCCTGGAGCTACAGAGACACCGAACTGCAAACGGTTAACTCTGAAAGATCCTTTGTGCATTTACTATGGTTTGGGCATCTGCCATCTCCCTGGTAACCAGGAGCTGCTGGTACGCTTGCGCAAGATCCAGCTTCGCAAAAATGGTGCCGCCCTGGAGAGAGGCGAGGACATGGCTGACCGTCAGCACCGGGTAAGCATGCAGATTAAGGGCCTGGTTCACCAAGCACTTATAGTCAGCGCAGATCCTCACCTCCCCGTTAGCCTTCAGTGGGGTAACTATAGGGGTCTCCCACTCTCCCCCTTCTACTGGCTCTAACACCCTTTGCTCCACTAGCCTATCTAATTTGTTCTCAATTTTGTGGTTGAGAGTGAAGGGAACTCTCCAGGGTTTAATTCTAACAGGCATGATGTTGGGGTTCAGCTTGAATTTAATGGGTGGCCCGGTGTACCTTCCTAACTTGTCATCAAATACATCTGCAAACGTTTTGCAGATGGATTCGAGGCTATGGATCCCAGAGATCCCTATGCCCAGAGCCCTAAACCAGTCCAGCCCCACTAGGCTAGTCCTCCAGCCCTCGACTACTAAGACGTCCAAGTGCCCACAGAACTCTCTGAACCCCACCGACAGGGTGGCCTCCCCCTTAATTTTAACGGGTGCATTTTGAAAAATCAATTAGTTTAAGATTGGTTGGTCTTAATTGTGCCCACTGCTTGCTCTGGCCGCACACTAGTTTAAACATCTCATAAGAAATTATAGAGATGGTGGACCCAGAGTTGAGCTCCATCTTGCAAGGCACGCCTTGCAGATGGACCTCTAATTTAATTTTACGGGGGAGCAACCGATGTACCCCAGTGTGGGATATGGCTCTCAGACTCACGAAGGAATTTGAGGCGGTGACTAGGGGTTTGCCGGTACCTTTCGGTGACACATCCTCGTCCTGGGAATGACTCCAACAGACCACTGTGATGCCTGTTTTTCTGCAGACCCGGCAGTTAGCCGAGCGAAATCTGCAGGCCGCCATTGCATGGTTTCCTCTACAGCTGGCACACTTTGGGACTGGTCGCTCCTCCTCCGGAGGCAGTTTTGGCGCTGAACCCTCCAGTGTATTTTTGAGATGGCATTGGCCGCCGATGGGCCCCTTGGTCTCTGCGCTGTTAGGTTTGTTGATTGTCTGGCCTCCAGTGTACCACATCTATTTCAGCCGCTTTGTCTTCATCAGCTCCGCCGTACGCAGCACTCTCATGGTGGACTGAACCCCCAGAGCTGCTGCTGGGTTGTTGAGTGGTCTGGCCTGAGTCGCTGGCCACC